>NW_026622908.1:47149769-47826172 GCF_023065955.2 Ursus arctos
GGAGTTTCCGCTCAGGGAGCGCCCAGGCCCCAGTGTCCCGCCTCCCAGGCCGGCTGTGTCACCATCAAGGGGCTGAGTGTGCACTGTGCCTGTGGGGCCTTGTGCAGATGAGACGGTGACAGCTGAGAGAGAAGCAGAGGGCCAGGGAGCCGCAGCAACAAGAAGGGATGAGGAGGTGGGCCCCCACCCGGGAGGAAAGCACTCAGAGGGAAGGGCCCCGGGCCTGGCAGAACGCCCACCATTGCTGTCTTGAAATTCTAACCATTTTGAACCAAAGGCTGCACGCTTTCTGCATGGGCCCTGCAAATTACGGAGCCGATTCTGGGGGGTTCCCTTTGGGTGAGCCACTGCCACGGAGTGCGGGTGCTCAGGGGAGCCCACAGGCCTCCAGGCCCTCTGTCCGCAGGATGCTCCGGGCCTGCTCCGGCTCCGGCTGGCGGAGGACCCCGGGGGCAGCGGACGGCCTGAGGGCTCCTGGAGGTCCTGCAGGGTTCCTGGAGCCGGACTCCGGAGGCCAAACCCAGAGCCCCCTGCTCCCCCATGGAACTGAAAGTCAACGTTGACTTTCTGGAAAGCCAGAGCCCGTGTGACTGCTGGAATTGAAGTCGATCATTGAAGACTTTCTATGGTTGAGAATTCCAGGTGCAATGTCAGCACGGAAACTGTGTGCGCATGTGTGTGTGTGCCTGTGCGTGCGTGTGCCCCCCAGCCGGGGACAGGGCCAGGCACGGAGTCGCGGGGGTTTGGGGCTGCAGACCTGGCAGAGTTCCGGGCCATCCAAGAGAAGGCCGACCCCGAGACCACAGGACGTGTCTGGAGGCTGGCCCCGGAGGGCCCCAGGATGCTGGGGATGCCGGCCACAAGCGCTGCGGGGCCCCCAGGCCTGGGGGTAGGCACAGGGTCCCTCAGGACCTCCAGGTCCCCGCGGTGGTGCAGGTGCAGGCGGACACGCAGCCACCAGGTGGCGCCGCCAGCCCCACAGGACCCAGCCCGCGGTCCAGCTGCCAGAAAGCACACCGGAGAACCCGGGGCAGGCAGGTAGCCCCGGGCGACTCTCCAGGCCCTGGGACGCTCCTGCAGCCCTCCTGGCCTGGGGCTGCCTCCAGGGCTGCCTTCCCGCCCACAGCTTCCTGGGTCCACCCCTGCTCCGTCTGGGGTGGCCTAGCGGGGAAATCCCTCTCTAGTGTTAAGGCTTTTTTTCCCAGGAAAGGGAGCCGGGCGTCCTTCCTAAGTGGACTCTCTGTCCCAGGCACGTGCCGTGGGACGCTCCCTCCTGCCACCGTGCAGACGCAGCTTGTGACTCCTGTGGGGACAGCATGGCCTCCTGGCCACCTCCCTGCACGCACGGGGCTTTGCTCCCGCTGGTCTGGCTCAAGCTGTCCTTCCATCCCATCCCCATCCTTCTCACCCTTTAAAGCCTTCATGAGCCTCACCTCTTCCAGGAAGCCACCCCCACCCCGTCACTCCCCAGCCTCCGACCTGACTTTCCTGGCAGTTTGTGCTGGACCCACCCTGCCTCGTCCGCTCAGGAACCCCAGCTCTCCCTGGTGGAGGGGCTCTTGTCAGTGTGGGCCCAACACCCTGAGAGCCAAGCCGACCAAGCCCGTCCATCATCAGTCTGACTGGAACTGTTTAAACTAGGGGAGCAGCTTTCTGCGGGCCCCCTCAGGAGAGCAAGGCTCCCCACACGCCGGGGGGTGGCAGCCCCCCAGGTGTGACATGTTCTCACCTCCGCCTGCACTTCCTGCGGCTGGCCTGGCCTCCAGGCCTTTCTCTACCCCAGGCACGGAGGACCGTGCTGGGAGCCGTGGCCGGGTCTCCGGGGAATGAGAAGGGCGTCTTGGTGGGGGAGGGGGTGTGAGAGGCAGGGCTTCGGGGAGCCCCACCTCGGAGCCGGAACTGCTGGCCCTCAGGAACCAGGGAACTCCCTTGGGAGGGGGGTCCACCCTGAGACCCAGGCGCCAGGCGTCCAGGTGCGGGGCCACCCCGAGGGGTCCCTCTGGGGACGCTGGGGTCTCTTCATCCTCCCAGGGGCCTTGTGAGAGGGGGCGACGGCCTATTTGGACTGAACATTGGGAGGGGCCGTGGGCCGCGGGAGGGAAGTCAGGCTGGACTTGGTCTGAGAAGTTCCTACACCAAGGGGGGTGCACTGAGTCATGAGGACGTCTGGGTTTGGAGGAGCATAGCTTTTGGGTGCCGCTGGAACCGGGTGCATGGCACACACGGCGTGGCCGGGACTGCGATGCGCGTGCAGGGCCGGCCGGGCGGCGCGGTCACCAGGTGACTCTCTGAGCCTGCCTGCTCCTGCCGATGCTTGGGCTTCCGGAGCCCAGAGAACCTTCTGGAGGTCACTTTATCCATGCCTCTGCCTCCAGCTGGGCCGGTCCCGTTCCCAGAGGTCTCGGTTCCCGGCGGGCCAGTGGCCGGAAGTGCTCGCCCGCCTCCCCCCTGCGCCTCCTGCTCCAGCAGACTCAGCAGGGCCATGAACTCAGTCGCCACACGACTCTGGCCAGCTCATCTGGTCCAGTCATTCCGGCCCCGGTCCCTCCCTAGGCCCAGCCACGAGTGGCCCTCCCAGGCCAGGCTGTCTCTCTGAACCCGTTCCTGCTGCGGCCAGACTCGGGGCTGGTTAATGCTTAACAAGAGAGCCGGTGACCCCGGGGCGGCCAGCCGGGCTGGTTGGGCAGGACTTCCGGGAGGCTGCTGCGGGGACACAGCAGGTGGGAAGCAGGCGAGCCGGTCACGCACGGCTCTGGGGACACATCCCCCTGTACGGGGCTCGGCTCTTTCTCCGAGTCCAACCCAGCGAGGGGGATCTGGAGGAAGGGCTAACAGCACGGGGACCAGGGGCAGCCGGCTCCCGTGTTGGGGGGAAGACGCAGAACCAGCCGCACGTTGCTGTGGGGTCCTGGCGTGCAGCGAGCACATGGCCCCCGCGTGCGACTCTCCCCAGCCCCACTGTAGGGTCTTTGTGCCTTTCCCAGGATACGGGCGCCTCCATGGCGAGACGGGCGTCTGAGGATCCAGGGCAGGAAGGGGAAAAGCAAACAGAGCTGGCAGCCCCCGGCCAGCCCTGCGGCCCCCGAGACGGCGGCTTGGCAGCCAGCAGCCACATGGAGGCCCTGGCGGGGCTCCTGGACGGGGGTGCTTCCTTTGAGGTTGCCTGGGGAATGTTTGAGGTTGGAACTCATGGCAAATGCCGGCTCGGGGTAGCCGGGAGCTGTTGGCACGGAACCGCGAGACGTGCCAGGACAGCACGTGTGCACCCTGCCCGCGCTGACCCCGGCGGCCGCCCCCCACTCCTCCGGGCCCCGGGGTGCTCGCCTTGCTGCGGCCCCGGGTGGCATGGGGTGCCCTGTGCCCATTTGCTGGCTGTCGGCCTGCTTGTGCCCCAGTGCTGAGATTCTGGCTATCCGCGCCCTCTTCATCAGGGGTGCCCGTACCCCATCATCTGAGCCTCCGGGAACCTGCAACCCCCGGTGCCCCATGCCTCTGGACACCGACACTGAGGTGCTGGCTCACAGAGCTTCGCTCCCTTCTTCCGGAAGTCTCTGTGAGCCTGGATTTCTGGGGGACGTGGACCCTGCTCTGTGGAGTGTCTGGGTGATTTATGCCCCATTCACCCGGAAGTTGGCAGGTACCTTCCTCATCGTGGGACGGCATGTGCAGCTTGGAATCCATTGACCAAAGCCCGCATGTCAGAAAACTGGGATTCTCTGTGACCCGGGCATCGGGGCCCTCCTGCAACCGCTCTTGCCCCTCCCCACGAACTGCCCCTCCTGAGGGCTTCTGGGACCATGCAGCCTGGTTCCTCCACAGCTCTGGGAGGGCCCTCTTCACCTGCTCTCAGGGTCTCTGTTCATCGGGGGGCACCCCCAGCATCGGGGCGAATACCTGGGGACATGCCTGGCCACCTGAGCATCTGGCGGCCTTCTTCCCCTACAGCCGAGGTCTTGGGCACCAGGACTGTCCGTTCTGTGGTCACCAGGTGCCTGGACAGCCTGTACCCACTTGTCGGCCCCTTGGGCACCTGGATGCCTCACTGACACGTCTCCCGTAGGCCGGAGCGCCGGGCCAGGCCTAGTGGCCTCGTTCCTGTGGTTTGGGCGCCCCGTGCTCCAACCACCCCTTGCCTGTGCGTGTCACCTTGTCTCTGGCCACGTGCACTACTCATCTGCATGCCAGGCCATCTGCCTGCCCTGCCGCCCAGGTGTCTGGCATGTCCATCCTAGGCCTCCCACAAGCTGGGCCCCACCCCAGACAGGCCTGGGGTCCTGAACCCTCTCTGCCTGAATATGGAGTCCTGTCCCCATTACACTGAGTGTCTGCGTTCTGGAGCCCATTAGTCTGAGAGCCTGGGTCCCATACCCCATATGCTGGTGTATGTGGCTCCTGTACCCCGATAGCCGGAGTGGGTCCTGAACCCCCTCAGCTGGAGCATCTGGCTTCCTATGCCCCCACTCCCCACCCCCCGGCTGAAACGCTGAGCTGTCCACCCCACACGCCTTACCATCTACAGCCTGGTAGCCGGCCATCCGTCCTTGTGGATTCTGTTCTTGAGGCTTTGGGGCCTGGACCCCGTTCCCTGGAATATGGGGCAACTTCTCTGCCCTCCCAGCCCCCTCCGCCTTTCTGAGCTGGATGGCGTGCGCCCAGTCCGGCTGGGAGACTGCAGACCTGGAACCCCACCAGTCCCGCATCTGGCTGTCTCGGACCCCAGGCACGTCACACCTGGCTTACGGGAGGCGGCCGCCTCCTGCCCCTCTGGCCAGGGGTCTGGCTGCCCCATCTGGGTCACCGGGACACGGTGCAGCGGGCACCCCGCACCCGAGCTCTGTGTGGCTCTGGGTAACTGCCCGTGTCTGCAGCCCGCTCGCCCGCACAGATGGGGACCTGGCACCTGCCACCCTGAATTCCTGGATCCCACCACCCGCCTCTGCATATGCGTCTGGCCCCCCGTTCCCCAATCCTCCCAATCTGGCTGCACCGTTCATCTGAAGGCTCGGGCCCCAGGGACCTACCGCCCTGAGTCTCTGAGTGTCCAACAGCCCGTACCCCACTCTTCCAAATGTCTCAGCGACGGGACTTTGACCATCAACCTGACGGTGTTCTGCCCCCCGTTTCCAGGGCCTCGGGGCCGTCCTCCCCCAGTCACTGAGCATTGGCGCGCTGGCTCCCACGCCCTCTTCTCTGGCTGCCGGACCCCAACGTCATCAGGGTCTCAGGCAGCCTGGTCCCCCACCACCTGCCTCTCACACAGGGCCACATCCCGACACCCAGGCCCCATCTTTGGACGTCTGGTGCCCGTTCGTGGGGGGCTGGCCTGCAGAAACCATTCAGACCCATCCCAGCGTCTCCGTGCTGAGCTCCTGCACAGGCCGGCTGTGCCTTGCTGTCTAAACGTCTGGAGGTCCTGTGCCCCTTCCTTGGGGGTCTGAAACCACCACACTTCCTGAACGTCTGAGGGGTATGACCCCCACCGGTGCAAGGGTCTGGGTCCTGGCCCCCCGACCGTGCACAGCCGATGCCCGTGCCCCGCGGATCCAGGAATTGAGACTGGCCCTCTGACCATGGATATCTTGATACCCACCACGGGGATGTCTGGGTCTGCAGCTTGCATCCTACTCCTGAGTGCCCGAATCCCGTGCACTCAGGACTCTGGGTTTTGGGGCACTCTGTTCCCCTTTCACCGGGGATTTTAGCAGCATGTACCCTCAGCGGCCTACACCCCACACCTCACGTAGGCCCATGTCCCCGGGTCTCGGGCCCCACCAGCCAGTTCCAAGTTCCACCGCGTCTTTGGACGCCCGCGGCCCATTCATGGGTGTCCAGCCTGTGTGAGCCCATTCATCTTGTCCCAGCGCCTCTGTGCCCTATTCATGCGTGGCTCTGGGCAGGCTGCACCCCGTCCGCCCACGTCTCAAAGACAGTCTGTGCTTTGTCGTGCCCGTTCCAGGAACAGCTGCGGCGCGGCCAGCAGGCACATTCCGGGGTTTGGCCGAAGGCCAATGCAAACCCTGGTATTGCTGGCACTGGCCGCCAGCAGGGCAGGGGCGGGGGATGGCCGTGGGGAGGGGAGACTGGGGACCCTCGGTTTGGGAGCATGCGATCAAAGCCTTCCGTACACGGTGCACGTCCCGGACAGGCTGCCAGCAGGAGCGGCTGTGTGCACGTTCCAGACCCCTCCACCGAGCCCGCCATTTCCTGCCGGGAAGGGTGGGGGCAACCCGGCTGCCAGGATTGTCCCCTTCAGCTCGGGGCCGGGTCCTGGGGTCCCAGGCCAGGGGTGGGGGCGGAGGCTGCTTGGAGGGGTACCATCCCTGGAGGCTGCAGACCCCTGGCCACTAGGTCAGCCATCTCCGCACCTGGGGGCCGTGGGGCCTACAGGAAGATGGGCCCCTCGCTCCGGCACCCCCTCCCCATCTGGCTCTCTTTGGAGCTGGCCTCGCTCTGCTTCCATTGTCTCTCTGCCTGTGTCAGGAGTAGGAAGGGAGTATGCATGTGACCTCTTCTTGCCCAGGGGGTTCCCCACTTCCCTGGGGTCCCCCCTATGAGCCAGGACCCAGATGTACCCCCTAGGGCCCCTGTGCGTGAGAGGCCTGGTCTGGGACATGCAGGCTACCTGGGTGTCAGCGAGGGGAGCACACACAGGCCTGTGTCCTCTGGGTGTGAGCCGGGTCTATCCAGGCTTTCCTGTCCAGGCTCCCGGGGTGGGGCAGTCTGCCTTGTGGTCTCTGGGGTGTCTCTGGGTGGACCCCTGCCTCAGGACCCCACAGGTCCAGGCTGGAGCATCCCGGCTCTTCCAGGCCTTGCTGTGCTTGCCTACCTCCCTCAGTCTCCGTGGGCCCCCGGCCCTGCCTCATCCCACTCCCTCGGAGCCCAAAGACTAGCCACCGACTCTGTTCCCACCACACCGCTGCCCCCAGCCTCCCCCCGGGGTGTGGCAGGCCCCCCGGGTTTCTGGCCAGTTGCACAGAACCCCATTCTCAAGCATGTTTGGGGAGGTGGCAGGGGGACCTCGGGCCATGGACCCAAGCCTGGGGGGCACCGTGCACTTGTGCACAGGTCTGCAGCAGGCGTACCCCTCCCCGGGCCACCTCCCGGGTTCCTGGGCTGCTGGGACACCCCCGTCGGGTGAGGCCAGTGAGCAGGGCACACCGAGCCTGCAGTGACCGACACATCTCGGCGCTCGCGGAGACTCCGCAGTGTGGACCGTGGGCCGGGATTGTGAAGCCTCGTAACGGAGACTCAGGGAGCGAGTCAGGGCGCCCACAGGCCGCCGCTCCCACCCTCATCCCCGTGCAGCCGCGCTCCAGGCCTAGAGCCTCTGCTTCCCCCGAGCCCGCAGCTCTCCCCGCCCCAGCCCTCGCTCGGGTTTGGGGTGTCCATGAGGCACGTCGGGGGCTCCCTGGCCTCCCTCCCAGCATGCAGCTGGCATTCTGCAGGTGATTGTGAGGACTGCTGGTTGGCCCGGGACCCTCCCCACAGGTCCCCCCTCTTGGACCTCTCCCTGCCCCACAGCCGCCACCCCCAGATCGGCTGGAGTCCCCTGGAGAATGCAGGCCCCCTCTGTGCGCCCTGGCCCAGGAGGTCGGGCTGGGGCCTAGGTGGCGGGGTGGCCGGGGCAGGGCCAGATCAGCCAGGTTCCAAGCTCCCCCTGCTGTCCGCTGGCCGCTCCTGGAGGCAGCCTGACCTCCCGCTCCCGCCCGACCCTGTGCTCCCTCCCTGCCCGCCCAGCCTGGCTCCGCCTGCTGCCCAGCCCTGGCCCGGCCGCCCTGGCAGGCGTGTGGGCGCCCCCTTCCGTACACACGCCTCTCGCTGGGCCCCTTCAGCACAGGCCGCAGCCTGACCCTCTTCCCAGGACCCGTCCGGGGACCCCAAGCCTCCAAAACTCTCCATCCTGGGGCCCCTCCCCACAGAGGTGCCATTTGGGGACCCTTTCCTGGATCACAGGCCCCCCCTGGGGGGCTAGTCTGAGCAGTAGCCTCTGACCAGAGGCCTGCCCAAGCAGCTTTTCAGCCTGGGACCCCTCCTGCCCCCCGACAGGCTCAGGGCCCGGCTGGCTGGGACCCCAGGTGAGCTGGGTCATCATGGAAAGAGGTTTGATCTCCTGATCTCAGGCCTTCCCTCCAGCCCCCCATCCAGAGAGCCACCTTACATCCTAGATATGGAGGCATCACGGCCAGGGATGGAGCTCTGGGCGGCTGGGAGGGAAGGAGGAAGGAGCCCAGGAGGCACAGGGATGCTACCCAGCATCCAGACCCTGGGACGGGCTGGGACAGGGTTCCCATCAGCTCACAGGTGGAGGAACATCTCCTGGGGGTGCAGGTGGGGTCACGAGGTGGTGAGTGGCCTAGGCAGAGGAGCCGTGAGGATGGTGGTGGGGCAGCGGGTCTGGGGAGGCCGCCGGGACAACGGGAAGATGCTCCGGCCCACCGGACGATGCAGAGGGGCCTCCCCTCCCTCAGTTACGAGGGGCCGCCATGCGGCCAGCCGGGGGCCGTGGAGCCTGCAGGTTGCTCCCGGGAACACAGGGACGACGGCGCACACACGCACGTGCTCTCTCAAGGGGAGCTGATGCCCCGGAGGCCGCCCCCGGACAGCTCATGCCTCCGCCCTGCACTGCCCCAGACGCACACACCCGCTCTGGGCGGCAGGAGACCTGACCCCACAGAGGCCACCAGCTCCAGCCCACCTCGCTGCCCAACTGCACCTTCGCACACAGACGCCCGTGGGCACTGCTCCCGTGGCGAGCAAGTGCTCTCTCTCGGGCACTGGCCAGGCAGCCTGGGCTTCTCCGGCTGCCTCCGCCCCTGCTGCGAACTGCTGGACCACAGCCCTGGGCCCCAAACAGCTCACGTGGGGTCTCACGTGGCCAGCACCCAGCCCAGAACCAGCCTCGTCCCGCGAGCTGGGGGAGAGGCCCCCTCTGCCCAGCCCCCCGCTGCCCTAGGCAGCCTCCAACCTCACCTCTCTCTGACCCTCCAGCACCTCGCGCTCCAGCCACATCTGCAGGCTGAGAGCCCACCCTGGCCCGGGCCGTGCTCCTCACCCTATGCCAGCCTCTCAGCCCAGCCCCTGGCCTCCAGCAGCCCCTTGGGCCTCTCTCTCCTCTGACCCAGACCCGGCCAGGGGCGAGAGACCGCTATGTGGACCCTGACCTTGGGAAAAGGAACTCCCCGGGTCCGAGCAGGTCCACCCCATCGACTCCTAGAGCTGGGGCTCAGGGATGCTGGGCCCAGACCCCCGCTGAGGCAAATCAGGGAACAGACTGCCCGTGGGCAGGGCACCTCGGGAGAGGCCTGGCCTGCGCTGGGTGGGGCCCAAAGCCCTGGTGGGAAAGGAGATGGGGAGGCAGAGGGTGGGGGCCGCCGGCTCAGCACAGAGGCAGTGGCGCAAACCCAGCGGGCTGCATCTGGCCATGGGAGCCCTGGGGCTCCACCAGCACGGCCCCTTCCTCGCAGGAGCCCCTGACAGGTGCCCGGCTACCCTCCCCATTTACCCCACTGTTTGTCCCTATCCTGGCTTTGCACGGAGATGGTCCAGGATGTGCTCAACACAAGCAGGCCGAGGGCTGGTTCCTGCTGAGGCTGCAGGTTTGGGAGGCCGTATGTCCCAGGACAGGGACCCCAGAGGGCTGGGGCCTGGCCTGGAGGGGCTGACCTCAGCACCCATCGACTGGGCCGCCCTCCATTCGCTTCTCCCATCCATCCCCCCATGTCTGACTCCCTGCAGCCCTGACCCAGGCTCATGAGGGCCTGACTCCTGAGGCCAGAGAAGTTTTCAAGAACTGAGACCCCGAGGACGGGCCAGGATGGATGTGCCTGAGGCCAGCTCGGGAGTGGGGTGTGGGAGTTTGTGCCCACGGACCCTGCTGGTCTCGGGATCCCAAGGAAAGAGACCACTGCCAAGCAATTCTCCCAGGAGCCTTCGCCATGTGGAATGGGGGCCCCTGAAGCCATTCCCCCCGACTTTGCTGGGTGAAGAAGCAGGGCCTCACCTGCCGAAGCAACCGGATGGGGTGGGGGCACGCTCCGGCCAGCCCAGCCACAGGACCACCACAAACCTGCAGAGCTCTGCGACCCCTGGACGTCTCTACCCTGCAGAAGGAGGTGTGGGCCTAAAGGCTAGGCAGGGGGTTTGGGAACACCACTGACCAGCCTGAGTCGCTGGCCGGCTCAGCAAGAGAGAAGGCAGGGGAAGTACGAAGCGTGCATCCTTGCAGGGGACACCGTGGGATGGGGACATGGAAGCTGGCACCACCGACCACAGCAGCTCTGCCTGCAGGTCGGGCTCTAACCCGAGCTGGGCTGGGGCCGTGTGCCTAAGGGGTTCCAGGTGGGATGCAACAAGGTCCCACAAGTGTCCAGGCCAGTCCCCAGAAGAACAGAGGATGCCAGAGGCCAGAGCACTGGTGGCCAGGCTCGCCTCTGACCCTAGCACCAGGCAGAGCAGCACCTGCCCGGGGGGCCCGCAGCCCAGTGAGGGAGGTAGAGGCCAACCGCCCCCATGGCCGGGGTGTGTGCGGCGAGCTCCAGGACCCCGGGGGCATCCCTGGGAATGGGAACAGCGCCCCTCGGAGCCATATGGAGGGAAGGGTCCCTGAGACACATGCTGGCCCCGCTCCCAGACACCCTGCGTGGGCCTGGCCCCCATGCGGATCCTTGCTCCCCTGGCGTCCTCGAATGGGATGGACCCAACTCCCCCCAAAGGCCCAGGCCCTCCCTCCCCCTGCCTGCCCATTCGGACCGCGCGTTGCAGCTGGAGAATCTCGCACACAGACCAGAGTACCGACAACGTTAGGACCCTCACCCGGATTCAGCCACAGTCACGTAGCGGCCAGTCTGGTCCCAGCTATGCCCCTCGGCTCACTGTCCAGATGACTTTCAGGCAAGCCCCCGACACAGCACTCTGCCCACAGACCCTCGCTGTCCGTCATCGCACCTGGAGAGTGCACAGTGACCCTCCCACGTCATCACATTTTCCCGCGTGCCCCCTGAATGGGTTTGGGGCAGCTTCTTCATGTCTAGACCCCCACAGAACTCTCATGGGCACTGCTGCTCGGGGTTCCGAGGCCCCCATTTGATCAGTGAGTTCCCCCTATAATTCTTGCCATTAATTTGTTGAAGGAACAAGCTCATAGGTCTATGGAGTTCCCAACATCCCAGCCTTCACGGATGTTTTCCCACACTCTGTATTTCTCGTTAGACCTGATTGGTTTGAGGTCAAGTTTTCAGCAAGACTGCTTCAGAGGTGGAAAGTGCTTGAGGGCTGGTGTGTCCCC
Organism: Ursus arctos; assembly: GCF_023065955.2. Lineage (NCBI taxonomy): Eukaryota > Metazoa > Chordata > Mammalia > Carnivora > Ursidae > Ursus > Ursus arctos. The sequence goes on from NW_026622908.1 coordinate 47,161,054, forward strand.
TCCTGTGACACAGAGGCAGGTGTGTTCCCCTCCACTGTCAGGGGGCGAGGTGTGGCCAGCTAGGGACACCTGCCATCACGTTCCCCATCGTGGGTTCTCATGGTTTTACCAGCTGCTGGTTTTCCGGACCAGGAGTCAGCAATCCATAGCAGCCATAGGCCAAATCCTGCTCACCACTGTTTTTGTAAATAAAGTTTTATTGGAACGTGGCCCCCCACATTTGTTCACATGCCATCTGTGGCTTCTTTCATGGCACAATGACAGCAGGGGGCTGGCTCCTAAGATCCCTCCTACCCACCACGGCCCCACTGCCCAGATTTCCTGCCCTAATTCCCAGAAGCGTAAATACAAAAAAAAAAAAAAAAAAATCACTCCCGTGTTTGTGTTAAAAAGGATTTTGCGGACGTAATTAGGCTGTCCATCAGTTTGACTTAAAAATAGAGGTTCCCCAGGTGAACTCAGACTAATCACACGAGGCCTTTAGGCGGAGGGTTGTTCCTCAGCTGGTGTCAGAAGAGGACGTCAGAGCAGTTCGCGGTGAGAGACCTGACATGGCGGCGGTGGGGGGGGGGCGCTTCCCCAAGGCTGAGAGACGCCCCCACTCACAGCCAGCCGGCAGATGGTGCCCTCAGTCCCAGGCCTACATGGGGCCAACTGGGCTCTGAGTGGGGTTGTCCCCCGAGCCTGTGGGGAGGAGCCCACCTTGCGTCCCCGCTACGAGGCCCTAAAGCAGAGAGCCCGGCAGAACCTTCAGGACGGGGCTGATGCTCACTCGCTATGCAGGCTGAGCCAGCAGGGCCTGTGGCGCCTGAAGCGTTTACTCTCTGGCTCTACAGAGCGAACGTGCCTGAGATCGGGGCTCTTCGACCTTGTCTTTACTGGCATTTCCTATGTGGTGTAAGGAATTACCACAGACTTGGTGGCTTGAGACAGCACCCCGGCACTGTCCTCCCACGGTCTTTGTGTGTCAGCAGACCCAGCACGCCTCACTGGGTTCTCTGCAGGCAGGCGGCCGGCTGGGGGTGTGGTCTCATCTGAAGGCCCCACGGGACAAGGACCCAGTGTGGTTGTCAGCAGAGCTCATGGCTGCAGAATTCACGGCAGACCTGTGTCCTCCAAGGGAGCCCGTGGCAGAGACAGAGTCTCTCCCAGAGAGGCTCCTGGCCTCTGACTTCAGAGAAGGCCTGGACCCTCTTCTAAAGGGCTCACCCAACGAGCTCAAGTCCAGCAGGAGGACCTCCCCTGATTAACTCAAAGGCAGCCGGTTAGAGGCTTTGCCTACCCCTACCTTTGCCCTAGTCTGCTGGTGGGAAACGAGCCAGCGGCCTGGCGTGCACCCAGGGGAAGGTGTGACGCATGCCTGCATGACTCATGGGGGTCACCACAGGGTGTGTCCCAACTCGCTGTCCCTGTTCTCTTCACTGGCACCCAAACTGCCTGTCTTTGGCCAAAGGGAACCAGCTGGCCAGTGTGCCGTCCTGAAGTGACAGCGGTCTGGACAGTTTCCGTGCATCTCGGGAAAGTTGTGTCTGGTCCTGGAACCAGCCATTCCTCTAAGGATCCTGGTCCCTTCCACAGGGATGCTTGTGGATACTTGGAGGCCCCACTTTGGGTAAGAGGGGGCTCATTGCTACTGGTCTGGCCACTGTTTCTGGGGCTTTTTGTGAATAGAATTTGGAAATTCATGTTTTTTCCAATATTTTTTATTGTGATAAAATAATACATAACATAAAATGTATGGTCTTCACCATCTCTAAGCCCACAGCTCAGGGGCACTAAGTACATTCACACTGTTGTGCAGCTGTCCTCACCATCCGTCTCCAGAACTTTCCATCTTCCCAAACTGAGACTCTGTCCCCCTGAGACACCGACCCCCATCGCTCCCCCGGCCCCAGTGCCCACCGTCCACTCTCTGTCTCCATGAATCTGGGGACTCCAGGGACCTAATGTGGGTGGAATCTTACAGTGTGTTTTCATGACTGGCTTAGGAAAAATGTATCTTTGAAAAATAAAATCCATCCTGGAATCACACTATATTTCCAATTTGAGTGCAGGATTTCAAGATTTTTCTCGACTCCTTAGACTGTATATTTCAGTCTGTCTTATGTTGGAAGTCCTGTTTCCTAAGGGCACTTAACACAATTACACACGCACAGCCCACATGCGACAGATGTCCTCACATGACTGTGTTTTAAACTGGCTCGAAATAAACTTTCTGGGTGGGTAAGGCGCCAGCTGGATGGATAGCGCAGTTCACTCCGTCCCACTTTGTCTCACTCGGGGGCTTGCTTTTGCCATGTCGACGTCACTGTGCTTTATGCTACATCACACTTGTCTGTGATTTGAGGTGACAGAGGAATAGGGCACGGCCACCCCCGCTCCCTGGCTCCTTGGGCTGCTTCCTCTCTGGTCCGCACGTACTCACAGCGGCCACCTGTTCAAAATGTTATTTATTCACACCCCAGACCCTTTGTTAGAGTGACGCCTGCTGGTGCCCACCCTGGCCTGCCCCTCTTGCTCCCCCACCCCAGTCCTGGAGGCCAGCTGGCCACACGGTGTGGACTTCTCCCTCCTTCCTTTGCCGCACAGGCCTCAGCGAGTGGGTGCCCGGTGGTTTATCCAACCAGGCCCCATGTGGGGGCACGTGGGTCACTTCCAATTCTGTGCTTTTCCACAGCGTGTCGCCATGCATGGGCTAAAGCAGGTCCTATCATGCACACTTTTAAAAAAGATTTTATTTATTTATTTGACAGAGAGTGAGAGAGCATGAGCAGGGGGAGGGGCAGAGGGAGAAGCAGGCTCCCCGCGGAGCAGGGAGCCGGACGAGGGGCTCGATCCCAGGACTCCAGGATCTTCACCTGAGCAGAAGGCAGATGACGCTTAACTGACTGAGCCACCCAGGTGCCCCCATCATGCACGTTCTGAGGCAGTCTTGCATTGTCCCCATGTGGAGTTGACCTGGTCCCAGACAACACCCGTGTCCTTGAGCCAGTCCCAACACTCCTGCCTGGGCAGCGCCCAGTCCCAGCGGTGCCCCTGTGGCTCCCCGTCACTCTCTTCTTGTGCGTTTACCCAGAGCACAGCACTTACTCCACACTCTTGGGCCCCAGCGGGTGGGTGCTTTCTAGTGAGCGTCATACGTGGCACAGAGACCTTCCTCTCTGCACCCACGTCTGTGTGTCCATCCGTGTGCCTCTACCCCACTTCCTTGTCTCTGATCTGCCAATCTCTTCCGCCAGGGCTCTGGATCAGAGAGCCAGGCCCTGGTCCCTGTCCAGGCATCTGTGCACATTCTCAGCCTGGCCCACTTCTCCTTCTGCACATGGTGGACAGTCAGGTGCAGTGCTGTCAGCCCCAGCCGTTGAAGAGACTTTCCTCCTCCAATATCTGTCAAGGCCGCCTGTGACAGTGGACAGCAGGCAGCAGCCATCCCTTTTGCCTTGCCCCTACATATGAGCCAACCCTCCCAGGAGGTGAGCTCAGGCTTCTTCCTTCTCTTTCCCTGGTCATAAGGGACTGCCTTGTGGCCGTAGGCATGAGCTGGGGGAGGGCGCTGTGGTGGGTGACATGGTGGTGTAGACTGGTTGGTCAGGTAGCTTACATGGGCTCTCTGGTTCTCCTTGGGCTTGATCTTGGAATACCATTTCCAAGTTGCTCTGGATTGCTGCCAGGCTTACGACGGATGGGCACGGCAGAACCCATCATCAGGCTCATGGGGGCAGTTCTGTCTCTGGCAGCACGAGCAGTGTGCAGGGGCCTCTTCTCAAAATGTAGAGGATTCTCAGCTGCAGGTGCATCCACGTTGCATCTGGTCCCTGGGTTGATGCTTCAATACCATGGGGTCTGTGGGACTGTAGGCTTCAACTGGTGGGGCTTCTCGCTGTGCCAGCTGGGCCTGCTACAGGGCGTGTTGAGGTGGGCGGCCTTCTGTGTCGCACAGGTTGGGGCCAGAGCAGAATTTCCAAGTGTGGAATATGTTTCCTCCAGAGAGGATAGGCCTCTGTTCACATTTACTCAGGTCAAAATGAAAAAAGAGAACTTCACACCCAATAGCTTTAGGGGCACCTGGCCTGAAGTGCTGACCCACACACCCAAGACCTCGCTTGTCTGTGATCACTGCTTTCCCAGCACTGTGTAGACACCATTTCTACATTCTGCTGGGAGGCAGTTATGGAAATGAGCAGAGACTTAGAATTTATAGCAAAATGGAGAACACAAGGCCTAAATATCTCCCCACACAAAATAGCCACTCATGGGAAACTGTGCTCCTTTTAAACACTACAGCTGGGCTTTCCAAAAAAACAAGGGCAGTCTCCAGAAGATTAAAAAAAAAAAAAAAGGAGAAATTCAGCATCTGGAAACGGCCAAGGAAGTTGTTTTGACCAACTCTGCTGCTGAGAACAATTAGAAAAACTTGAGGTGGGGGGATGCCCCCAAAGACCTTTTCAAGACACTGGAGGCCTTATCATGGTTATTGATCTGTCCAAGCTAGAGCAAAAGAGGGAAGAAGAGGGAGGCGAGGTCAGAGTCTGGGACCACTTTTTCCCTTTGGGAAATGACGCATTCTTACAGCAATTTCTATAGCTGAAAGTTTGAGAAGATGAGGAGACCTGTGAGTTGTCTCCCACAGCAGGAGGGACAGAGTACATCTCAGAGACCCCAGTGAGAATCGCAGATTTTGGTTGGGACCCTGGAGTGCCACCCTCAAGGGGGAAGGATGAGCTGAAGTAGACCCACCCTTTCAAGACCTGAGATTCCACTTGGAGTCAACTCAATTCTTGTGTGAACTAAAATGATCCTCGTTAGTATGGTCACCCAACGATTGCAGAAGAAAATCCTCTCTGGAGGTGATAATATCCCACAGAGCTTCTAATTATCTCTTGGATTTTTTAAGCAGCAGGCCTGGAACTCTATCAGAAGTGAGCGCGCATGGAAAAACATGGGGACCGACAGCAAACAGAGGAAAAATAAACAGTAGGAACAGACCCAAGAAAGATTCGGATGCTGGATGTGTCTCTAGTATTACTAATAATTCTCACGTTGTGACTTTCAAGAACTTAAGGAACCAGGTGGAGAAATTCAGCAGAAAACTAGAAATTAAGACAAAGGATCTACTGGGATTTCTAGAATTGGAAAGTACAGACCCCTCAGTGGTGGTTTGATGACTTAACTGCAAATTAGATGCAGCTTAAATGAGAATTCTAAAAGTGGAAAAAAGACAAAATGATTTAAAAAAATACAGAATGGAACAGAAGAGCTGTATGGGACATAATGGAATATCTAACATGTAACTGGACTGTGGAAGGAGAGAGTGGATGGAACCCAAAGAAAATGTGAAAGAGGTGATGGCCGAGACTTTGCAAACTGACCTAAGCACCAAGTCACAGATTGAAGAAACCCTGTAAACTCAAGAAAGAAAAAGAAAAAGAGAAAGAAGAAAGAAGAAAGAAAGAAAGAAAGAAAGAAAGAAAGAAAGAAAGAAAGAAAGAAAGGAAGAAAGAAAGAAAGAAAGAAAGAAAGAAAGAAAGAAAGAAAAAACCTGGCATCTAGACATATTATAGTTACCAATGACAGAGAAAATCTTAAAGAGGGTCGAGTAAAAAAGACAGATTACCTGAATGCAAGCAACAAGTAAACTGTTAGCCACCTTCTCGATGGAAACACTAACAACCCTGCCAAAAATAGGGTGATGTCATCAAAGACTGAAAACAAAATCTACTGACCTAGAATTCTATACTCATTGAAAATATCCTTTAAAAATAAAGCAAAAACTCAACAGCAAGAAAACACATAACCTGATTTAAAAATGGGCAAAGGGCCTGAATAAACATTTCTCAAAAGGAAACATAAAGATGGCCAACAGATAATGCAAAGATCCTGGACGTCACTCATCACGAGGGAAATGCACATCAAAGCCACACTGAAATATCACTTTGCACCTGTCAGAAAGGCTAGAACACAAAAGACAACAAACAACACGTGTCGGCAGGGATGTGGAGAAGAGGAACCCTCATGCACAGCTGGTGGGAATGCAAACTGGTGCAGCCACTGTGAAAACCAGTATGGAGGCTCCTCAAAAAATTTAGAAATAAGAATACCATGTGATCCCCAATTCTACTTCTGAGTGTTTTCCCAAAGGAACCAAAGACAGGATTTCAGAGAGATCTGCACTCCCATGTTCATCACAGCATTATTCATAACAGCCAAGATAAGGGAACAACCTCACTGTCCATTGGCAGATGAATGGGTAAAGACCATGTGGTACATAGATCCAACGGAATATTCGGCTTTAACAAGGAAGGCAGTCCTTCCATTTGTGACAAGATGGATGATCATGGAGGACGTTATGCTCAGTGAAAGGAGCCAAACCCAGAACAGCAAATACGATCTGATCTCCCTTAGATGTGGAATCTAACAAAGTCAGTGTCATAGAAGGAGTCGACTCCTCTAGTGCCAACTACAGTATACAAGAAAAATGATCACATATGCAAGAGATTTAAAAAATATCACCCATGGTCAGTAAAAATACCGGTGAATTGAAATGGACTCCCATGTGACCCAGATTTTGGATTTACCGTACTTTAAGCATCTATTACAAATATGTTCAAGACTTAAAGTATGCTCTTTATATGTGAACATAAAGGAAAATGTTGAAGAGGAATTTAGGCTGGAAAGAACCAAATGGAAATTCTAGAACTCAAAACTACAACGACCTGGAATGCAAGAGTTACTGAATGGCATTACTGGCAGTTACACGATGACAGAAGACAGGGTCCGTGTAGTCAAAGGCAGACCGGCAACAACCATCTAGAGAGAGGGAGAGACTGAGTGGTCTATCAGCACACATCAAATTGTCTAGCAGGAGTGTAACTGGAATCCCCAAGAGCAAATAGAGTGAGAAAGTCACAGAAAAAATATTTAAAGAAAAATGGATGAAAATGTCACCAATTTGTTGAAAAACATCGACTTTGAAGTTCAAGGTCAGTGAATGCCAGTCTGGATATATACAAAGAAAATCATATCTAATGATACATTACATACTGAGGCCAACAGTATAGATGACGTCTGACTACTCATCTGGAGCAACGGAGGCCAGAAGATAATGGAAGGACATCTTTGAAGTGCACTGATACACACACCTGTCAACCAGAATTCTGTATCTGGGAGAGAAGCCTTCAAAAATGGGAGTGAAATAAGAGCTTTCGGGTAAAAGATGGGAGGGCTTGTTGCCAGCAGACCCACATGAGGAGAAATACCAGATGATCCTCAAGGATAAAGGAAGATGATATCAGGGAGAATCTCAGCTATCCAACTGAGTAAGCCCAGGTGTTTCTTCGGGATGGGTTGGGAGGGAAAAGCGGACGCTAAAAGGGTGTGAAGACATTTTGGGGGCTAACAGGCGGGTTTGGCATGGTGACTGTGTGCTAATGTGTGTCAAAATTTAGCAAACTGTACACTTTAAATGTTTGCAGGTTATCGTTCGGTAAGAAAGCTCTCTTTAAAAGCTCTGGAAGTTTAATGATGGGGAGTTCAGGAGATTTTGTAAAAGTGCTTTCTGGCTCTGAAAATGTTGTACAGGACTCGATGGGTGAAAACCAGTGAGTAAATAATTAATTACAAGGTACAACCAGATTGGAAAATGGTCTTGCAGTTTTCCATAAACTTACACATACACCTCTCCTATGGCCCATGTACTTAAGAAACTTACAAAAGAAATGTGTAAACACATATCTTCAAAAAGCCCTCTACACGGATATTCAGGGCGGCTTAGTCATGGTGGCCCAAAGCTGGAAACAACTCAAATGTCCATCGGCTGTTGACGGCACAAACAGATCTGCCATCCCGGTTCTAACAATGACAACAGATCAACCAATGAAACACCGACCAACCGGTGAACCCTGCAGACAGAATTTTGAGTGAAGGAAGCCAGATGAAAATTAATACCTGTGAAATTCTAGAGCAAATAAAACTCATTTATTGTTGACAGAACTCAGATCCGTGGTGGCCTGGGACCGACAAATGGGAACGTGGGGCAGGTGGCACAGTGTGGGCTAACTGCAAAGGGACACGAGTTGGTTTCGTGAAGAAATGGAGATGTTTTATACCCTGGTAAAGTCAGAGTTCCGTGAGTGTACATGTTTTCAACCGAATGGGGCCACACACTTCAAGTCTGTGCATGTGACTGTATTTAACTTTATCTCAATAAAGTGGATGACGTGCGTCCCCACGAACAGTGAAAAGACAATGCACGGAGCTGGAGCGCACCTGTTATTCAGAATGAAAGGGCTCCGGAAACTCAGTGAGGAAAGAGCAGGTAATTCTACTGAAAATCAGCAAGTGACCAAAGCCAGCACATCACAAAATAGCGTTTCCAAATTTCCTATAATCATACGAAAAGGTGTTTAATGGGAGTTGGGGAAATGCAAATTGCAAGTATAATAATATGACACACTCCCCAGGTGGGCGGTCGTCTAAAACGGGAAACGCCACCCTCTGGGGAGGACGTGGTGCTTCGGAGTGTGTCCGTTTGTGCAACTGCTCTGGAGCATAGGGTGACATTGTTGAAACTGGCGTCTGAGGACATCAAAACTTGTCAAATATTGCTAAGTCCATATATACACGTGCCTATGTGCATAGGCACACGCATGTCCACACATGCGCACGAACACACACATTGCACATGCGCGCACATACATGTGCACATGCACGCATATGCACGAACATAGATGCACGTGCGTGTGTACACATCTATGTACACGCGTGTATATCCCTGTGCGTGCGTATGTGCAAGCATGTGTGCACATATACATATAGACACACATACACATGCCCCCGCACACACATATGTACGTGTGTGCATCCACACGTGTACATACATTCCCACACGCATGCACATACATGCCCCTGTGCGTGTGCACACATGCTATATGCACACAGGTACACAGTGAATATGCAAGCATAGACATGCACACACCATGCTTACGCACACACAGGGCACACATACACGTATGTGTCCAGGATGTATGCACGCTCACTTGCACCCTCCATAACGGGCATGCCTCTGTAACTCATTCACTTTCATTGCCATGTAGTACTCACTGTATAAATATCTGTATCTATTTATTCACCCTACTGTTGATGGGTATTGGGTGATTACCAAGATTTTGGCAAATACGGTGCTGGGATGATATCAGAATCAACACCCATCAATGGCTAGTGGTCACTGGGCAAGCAAGGAGAGGTTATGGTTGCACGTGCATTCGTGAGACATTGCTGGAGTGCCAGCTGTGTTCTGTGACTTGGCCTGAGTGAGGGGTGCCCGTCTCCTCCACAATACCTTGTTAACCTGCATATCTGAGGTTTCACCATCACGAACAGAATGCACGATCGAATGAAGGTGCATCTATTGTTCACATCCTCAATATTCTAAAGATGCCCATTATTCCCAATAGGACCTAGAGATTAAATGCGGTTTGGATCAAAATTCTCACCAGTGTTTGGTGGGAATTGATAAGCTTATTCGAATACCTATGAAGCAATGCCAAGGGCCAGGAGAAGCAAGACCCCCTGGGAAAATAGGAGGTCGGGAGAACGTCCCTAAGCAGACATCAGAGTGTACAGAGCTGTCACAACTAAGCTAGTATGGTGTTTGTGTGCGCGGTGAGTCATGACTGATAGGCACGGGATGGAATGGAACTCCAGAGACCAGGCCATATGTGTTTGAACAAAATCATGCTGCTTTACCATGACGCCGTTCTGGATAGGCAAACGGTTAAATGCCTGATGGAACCAAGCTCCGTGGAGGGTGCAGGTGATCCAGAGCTCTCGTGCTCTGCCGCCACAATGGCAACCAGCATGGTGCTTTGGAAAACAGCTGAGCATTACCCAGAAATGTGAAAATACACATTCCCGGGGCCACCTAGCAATTCCGCTCTGGACTACGATAGCCTAGGGCAACTCATGTAAACGTCGCAACACACACATCCACGAATGGTCACAGCAGCAGCATTCACAACAGCCCCAAATTCAAAATGCAGCAAATGTCCACTCAGAGGGACGTGAACACGTGAACACATGTGAGCTAGGATGCACCCAGCATTGAAGAGCATGGACCATTTGCACAACCAAGAAGCTAGGAAAAGGGGCACATGCAATAATGACCCCATTTGTGCAACGCTGAGAAATCAGGGAAGTACACTATGGGTTAGGGACGCATTCCTAAGGGGTCTCGATAAGGAAAGGCGAGAAAGCTATTGTCACAACATTTAGGGGGGTGTCCACTGCCAAACCACAAGACTGCTACCCCAAAAGCAGACCTCTGGGCGGAAACCCAAGTCCAAGGAACAACGTGCCTGCAAAGGGCCCAGCACAGAAATCTCCCCCGATCTCATGGTTATTCGGACATCCAGGTAAAATTAAGCAAATATTAACTGAAAACAATAAAATAAGTGAATTTTAGAGATAAAAAAGTAGAAATAAAATATTAGCTGATAGCACGTACAGTGGAAGAGAGCTCGCCAGTTTAAGGCTATGCAGAACAACAATACACATGGGAAAGCATGCGTATTATACTTCTAATATGTATTTAATTTCACATGCAGCAAATTTCACTTTTCGGTGTAAGGTCCTGTGAGTTCTGACAAATGCGTGGAGTTTCATAACCGCCACCAAAATCGGAAAGTAGAACAATTCTGTCACCAGCTTCCTGAGGGCGATCAACCCTCCCACCCTTAACGCGGGGCAGCGGCCGATCGAGTCCTGGTCCCTGTCGCGGTCCCTCGCAGAACGTTGGTTGTACGGGGTCGTGCGGTGGGAGCAGGTGTCCCGTGGGCGTGATGCATCCCAGACGCATCCATGCGGCCTGCGGTCGGTGGTCTGCTCCTGTTGCCAGCGCATCTCCCGTCGTGTGGACTAGCTCAGTCCGTTCATGTGTTCCCACGTTGAAGGTCGCTGGGATTGTTCACAGCATTTCGTAATTATGAAGAATGCTGCTTCCGGCCTCCCCTACAGGGCTCCCTGTGCTCACCACTTCCTCTTCCACTCAGTGCCCGCGGCGCGAACGGGCCCCCTCACCAACCCCGCTCCCGCCTTCCGGGGGCTGGAGGGAAGGGACCCTCAAAGCGCACCCGTCTCCCCATCTATTTTGGTTTTTATTTTCTTCAGATTTCCCCCTCCTCCTCTCCAGCTGACACCAGCTCATAAATGCCCCCGGGGGGGGGGGTTCCGTCCCAGCTGAGCACCCCCCAATTTAGGACACCCCGATAGTTATAGGGGCTGCTAGCAAACCCACCCACCCGGCAGGAGACTATCTGCGCGGTTCTGGACAGTCCGCCCTCTGACCCTCGCCTTCCCTGCCTTCAGGAACTCCTTACCCCGCTTGCTCTGTGGCCTTTTTTGGGAAGAGCCGCGAGAGCCGCATGGGCCGCCAGCGGTCTGCGGCAGTAGTCTGTGCTTCCTTCTCTTCCTCCATTACTTTAGCTGGGATTTTTCGTCCGTTTGTTAACTTTTCCCTTTTATTTTTCTGCTTTTTACTTTATCAACATCTGCTCTCACTTTTAGTTTTCCTACTAAAAGTGGGTAGGTGGAAATTGTATTTTAAATCTTTGTTCTTTGCTAAAATAGTCGCGCTAAACGGTGCACGTCCTTCTGAGCAACCCCTGTGTGTGTTTTGTTTTCATTTTTATTTAACTCCACTATTTTCTAATTTCCCTTATAATTCCTTTTCTTTTTTTTTTTTTTTTTGGCCAAATATCAAATATTTGGAGGCTTTTCTAGGTATTTTTAATTTTTTTTTCTAATTTCTATTTAGGTCCAAATGAAATATTCTATAAGACTTACGTCTTCTGGGGGGATGCCTGGGTGGCACAGCGGTTAAGCGTCTGCCTTCGGCTCAGGGTGTGATACCAGAGTCCTGGGATCGAGCCCCACATCAGGCTCCTCCGCTGGGAGCCTGCTTCTTCCTCTCCCACTCCCCCTGCTGTGTTCCCTCTCTCGCTGGTCTCTCTCTCTGTCGAATAAATAAATAAAATCTTAAAAAAAAAAAAAAAAGACTTACGTCTTCTGAAGGCTTTGAAACTGATTTGCACTGTCTTTAGTTTAGTATCAGGACAGCGTTGGCTTCACAGAATGAGTTTCGATGTTCTGGAAGACCTTGTATAAAATTGCTACTAATTCTTCAGGGCCTGGAGATTTCTTCCTCAGGAGTTTTTAAATTGCACGTTCAATTTCTTCAGTAGTTTTAGGGACATTCAGATGATCTGTTTTGTCTCCGTTGAATACGAGTAGTCTATGGGCTTTTAGGAACTGGTCCATTTCTGCCCGTCTGTCAAAGCTGCCCTCAGTGTTCCCACAGTGCTTTTGTTGGAGCAGACCGTTTACTCCCTACCCACGCATCTGGAACTTGCAAAGTTCTTCCCCTCAGAGCTTGCTTTGTCCTGAGACTCAGTCTTGGGGCAGAGTCTGTGCTCTGAGGTCAGGCCCTTCTGGGGTTTTGATGGATGCCGTAGGTGTGTACCAGAGTTTCTACTTTGCTGGGATTCAGACTCTAGGCTCTGGTGCTGCTTTGGTGAGCACCCTCTGAGCCCTCTGAGCTCTTTCAGTGCTCCAGCTGCTATTTTCAGCCTCCTGGGTTTCCTCCTGCACATGGTTGGTTTAGGGCTCAGGGCCCTGGAAATGGAGTGACTTAATGCAGATTGTTTCCCTCTCTACGGCCCTTTCCTACCTGGGGTTTCCTCCCTCACCCCAAACTCTGCCCTCTGACCCTTGAGTAAACCAAGATTGAGCCTGCTGCTCGCACTGGGGCCACCCTGCTGCTCAGGCTGGAGACCCTCAGGACCAGAGTTCCCAGGGCTTGCCCTTACATTGAATCCCATCAGGCTTCTGCCTGCTTGTGGCTCTGCCAACTTCCTTTAGGAAGTCAAAAAGATATATAGTTTGTCTACAGAGAGCTAGTCTAATACAATCTACTTGCAATTTCTGGAACCCAGGCTTCATGGAGGATTCAACGACACAGCTGACAAGCCCAAGCTAACAGACTAATGTAGTTCCCTGTATCTGACAGTTAGAGAATCACCATTCTCTGAAGGCACACATTTGTGACAACTGATGACAGGTGAGCCCACCGAGACAGTCTCACATATCTCAGTGAATCTGTGTCACAGTGACCCCAGTCTCTGATCATATTACAGGTAAGTTAGAAAAACAAAAAACCAAGAGCATCTAAAATGCATTTTTGAGCCTGAAAAAAAATAGACATTCTAAAATAGCTGGAGAGAGAAGAATAACTCATAATGCAAATTAGATAGAGCTTGGCATAAAGCAATTATGAAAACAGGAAACACCATGAAGCAGGGCCTCAGTAATGCGGCCGGCACTGGGCTTGGAAAACCAGGATCTCTCCACTGGAAAGGACGCTGGGCTGAGATCAGCGAGGTGGTCACGGTGCATATGAAGGAGAAGACAGTGAATAACCGCCCTCCAAGAATTTGAGAGAAACACATTTTTTAAATGTAATAGGAATTAATCACATTGAAAACAAAGACATATCAGAAGTGCTCACAAGACCAGAGAGAGAGAGAGAAGGACAGAGAGAGATGGAGAGAGAAATGGAGAGAGAGATGAAGAGAGATATATGGAGGGAGAGAGATGGAGAGAGAGAGAGATGGAGGGAGAGAGAGATGAAGAGAGAGAGGGGCAAGAGAGATATGGAGAAGAGAGAGATATATGGATAGAGATGGAGAGATGGAGAGAGAGAGAGAGATGGGAGAGGATAAACCTACAATATCAACAGCGAAAAGGAGACAAATACAGGTGCATCCAAAATTTTACACAATAACAAGAGAATGCTATCAACAACTGCACACAAAACAATTTGAAGTTGTATTTGGGATGAACAACCCCCAGAAAAAGAACATTCAACCAATTCAAGATACCCAAGTGTATCTGTAGCTTGGAAGACGTGAAATCAGAGGTAGAACACACCATAAGGAGGAAAGAAAATCAAAGAACAGAGGTCCCAACCTCATGCAAGTCCTCTGGTGAGTATAAAAGTAAGTGGTTTTTACTGTTCCTTTTATGAGTCTAGTGTACTTCAATACCAAAACCAGACAAGAACAGTCAAGAAAGAAGAATTACAAGCCACTCTTATTTTAAATGCAAAAATCCTAAATGAAATGTCAGCAAATCATGTCTGGAAACGTGTAGCAAGCTCTCCTGACCAATGCGGGTCTATTCTAGGAGTGCAGGAATGACTTATGTTACATATAGGATTAACGGAAGGTCAGGTCTGAAAGGGAATTCAGGACGATGCCTCATTCAGGGTGGTTTGTGCGTCTTCTCACCACGCTGTAAGAGGATTCAGCAGTGAGCTTCCGTTCCAGGGTGGGAGACAACACAGACCGTGACCCAGCAGGTGGGAAGATAGCTGCTGGAATACAAGTAAAACACAGCTACGCTGTTACACGGTGTCAAAATTTTCCAGGGCCCTCAGTTCTTAGCAACTACTGTTCCAGTGTTAAAACTTGCTCCTGGGGAGACAAAAGCTGTGGTCTCTGTCTCTGTCCCTACGTGGCTTTCTCTGTCTCTGTCTCTGTCTCTCTCTCCAGTTACTAAATACAAGGTAATTCCCGACAACACCGCTCTTGCATGTAGATTTTAGAATCAGCTTGTCTAGTCTCGTGGGCAACCGTCCTGAAACTGAACAGAATGAGGCAGGTTACGGATGAGCCTGCAGAGGATTGAGCCATCCTAACGCCGAGGTCTGTCCCTCCACCAATTTAGTTTCCTTTCAATCCTTTGACACGTTGTTGGTAATTATCTCCACGAATGTCATAAACATGTTTGTTAGATACCCTTTTTGTTACATTGTAAATGATGTGTGTAATTTTTAAGTGTATGTTCTGATGCTCCTAGTTTGTACAAAGGCATTTCATTTTTGTGGTTGTTGTATATTGATCTTTTATCCAGGAACCTTGCTAAATTCTCTTATTTTTTGTTCCCCTGTAGATTCTCTGGGTTTTAGTACTGACATCATCCGAGAATGATAAGAATTTTCTTCCATCCTCTCACATCCTTATTCTTTTTCTCCCTTCCTTATTGATTTGGTTAGTCTAAAGGCTGGCCAGGCTTTCTGCCAATGCTGAAGACAGACGGTGACAGTAGGCATTCTTGTTATATTCTTGATTTGAAAGGGACACTTTTAATGTTTCATCGTGTAGTATTTGCCATAGATTTCTGGTAGCTGATCGTTATCAAGTTAAAGAAATTCCCTTCGGTTTCTAATTGGCAATGATATTCATTACAAAAATAATGATCAGATGTTGAGTTTTATAAGGAAAATTTCCACAGCCTGTAAGATGATCGTATGGTTTTTCTTCTTTTCCTGTTAGTGGATTTTCTTGAAACATGTTTAGACTTCAATTTATTGTTTTTGACTAAGTAATATGTTCACGTGGTTCTAAACTCAAAGGGGTGTACAGCCAAAACTCTCGATGAACAGTTTCCCCCCTCCACCTCCCCATACCCCTTTCCTTCCAGAAGATTCCTGTATCCCCAGATTCATTGTGTCCATCCTGAGATATCCTGAACAATAAAGGGACATTTAAAAATACTATTTGGATTCCTCTTTTCTATGCATACTGCACCAATTATTCTGTGCCATCTTAACAAATGTCTCAGAGATCATTGCCCAGGGTATATATAGGGACCCTTCTTATTCTTATTTCTAGTGTAACCACAGGGCGCTCCACTGCACAGGTGTTCCATATGTACTTAACCAGGCCTCCAGGGGTGGACGTCCAGGTCTGGTGGACCCCCACTAGCTCTCATGGAGGGCACCATGTGTGGAGGGCACCGTGCGTGCTCTGTCTGCATGTGTGGGAGGATGCCTGCATGACAAATCCCGGAATGAGAACTGCCATGTCAAA
Source organism: Ursus arctos (assembly GCF_023065955.2). Classification (NCBI taxonomy): domain Eukaryota; kingdom Metazoa; phylum Chordata; class Mammalia; order Carnivora; family Ursidae; genus Ursus; species Ursus arctos. The sequence continues at coordinate 47,176,977 of NW_026622908.1, forward strand.
GGTTATGTACACCTGAAATTCACTGCATTTTATCAAATTCTCTTTGCGAGGTTGTTTTGATTTATATTCCCTCCAGCAAAGCACCAGGAGCTCCTTGCCCCATTCTCTTGTTTAACAGACCTGCGTGCATGTTAAAGGCTTTGTTTGTTTTGTTTTGTTCTCATCTGATAAGAAACTGATGGTATCTCTGTGTTCTCATCCACATTTCTTTTATTGTCTTCATATATTTAGGTCAGCTGTATTTCCTTTCCTCTGAATTTTTGCTTATCTTCGTTGTCAACATTTCCATTGGATTCTTTTTAAGAAAATTATTTATAGGATCTCCTCATATATTAGGGAAAGGAAACTTCTGTGATTGTAACTCATTCTGAGTCTGTCAGTGCCCTTTCGACTTTGCCTATTTAGGGTTTTACCTAGTGAAACACTTAACAATGTTTTAACCTAATTAAACATGAAAGAACGGACGTATGCAACCAAATTCATGAGTCTTTCAGGGTTTTAGCTGCTGGGGTTAGTGTCACACTTAGAAAGGCTGCCCCCCTCTGAGATGATAAAGCCACAAACATAAAGAACAATAATGAGGACGATGATAGCTAACCCATATCCACTGACTCATCTGGGCCTGGCCATTGATTCCGGGAGGTAGCTCCGCCTCTATTTCATCATGCAGATGAGAAATGGGAGGCACCAGGCTCGTGACCTTCGCAGGGTCACACAGGTCACGCCTGGCCCAGCCGGGACTGGGACCCTGACCCTCCCTCCCAGAGACTCTTCTCATCCACTGGGCTCCACTGCCCCCCATTGTCAGTGGAGACCTTGTGACGGTCCACTTTTTACCGTTAAACCATCAATCTATCTGGGACTCATTTTTGTGGAGGTGAGACACACAATCATCTTCTCGTGGCTGTGAAATAATGGTCCTGGTGCCACTTTCTTCCACACTCCATCTTCCCCCGGTTTGAAATGCCTCATGACCTCAGCCTCCACCCTGCCTCTCCTTTGGGTGTGCTCCATCCCCCGGGAGCTTGGTGATTCCCGTGGCCTTAAATTCCATGTCTCCACAGACCCTCAGCCCAGACATCTTGCCTGAACTCCTGAATCCAACCCTCAGCTTCACGGTGTGGGTGCCCCACCCTCAAGCCCCACGTGCTCCCACCGCCCAGCCTCCTCATTCCTCTGATGTCCCCAACTCTGCAAAGAGAAGCCCAGCTCCCTTGGGATCTCGGGCCATACATTTTTACCCTTCCTTGCTTCACGCCCCACTCTGCATCCATCAGCAAAACCTGTTCTCACTCAAAACACACAAAATATATCAAAACAGGTATCAGGAGCTGTACGTTATTTCCCTCCAGATCTCTGAGTGGGGTCTGGTAGAAACTCCCATCACCAGCTCACAGTGGGTCATGTTGATGTCCTTGCTCCCTTTTGTCTGTAAGTCTAGTGTCCACACTGAATGACATTCCAGAGAGAGGAGGGTCACTGTGACAAGGTCAGGTTTGCTTATAGCTCCCAGTGCCACCCAGGTTGAGACCAGGGGCCCTTGAAGTCCTGCTCTGGTTCTAGAGATTTCAAACTAATTCAGATCCAGTGCCCAAAGGCAGAGATGTGACCCCATACACACTTGTCTTCCTGTAGGTTCAAGGGTGTCCTGGGTCTATGTTGGGGGGGGTACATCAGGAGGTGAACTTGGGGCCCAGGAAGTAGCACTTGCATCAGGGGCTGGCCACTGGCAGGTTAAAACCTCTCTGAGCACAAGGGGAATGCATGGATGCCCTCTTCCTGCTTCTTGGGAACACACTGTCATCGGCTGGAACAATTTTCCTTCTGTTTAATCTACAAAAACTCATCTCTGTGTGTTCTTTTGTTACAAGCCTCAATTAGATCCCAACACAGAACCAAGCAAAAACTGGCTTCACTGCTCTAGAAATAGTTGTGGCCTACATGTCAAAACCTTCTAAGGAAATAAAAATGAGAACAGAAACAGAGCAATCTCCCATCGGGGAGACTGTTCCTACTGACATGAAGCAGCAGGGACCAGGTTCACTCTCCATTCCGAAACAAACAAACAAAAGTTTCTAAAAAGATGAGGGACAAATGTTTCTCAGGCATCGGATTCCTGGCAGTTGCAGGGCAGGGGTGGTCGAGAGAGGAAAACAACATGTGAGAACAAGAGTTGCACCAGCCACCTGCCTGGAGAGAGCTTTCAGGCCATGGTGGTGGTGTGGGACCCAGGTAGATCCTGGCAGCAGGAGGCGAGGAAGGTCGAGACTGCTGGAGTTTACATGGCAAAGACCAGGAGGAGTGAGACAAAGTTTTCAGCTATGATTGTTGCATGTACTTGGGGAAACCACCCAACAATGAAGAAAGTACCATCCAAAAGAAGGTGGGAGAACAATCCTCAGAGGTCACACAGTGCCGGGAATAGTTGGCGTCCTCCCCAGCCAGAGTGGAGGTGTCAACACCTCAGAGTTGACAGGGACCTGGGTGGATTGCCCAGAAAGGTCTTGCCTCAATAGCAGGACAGAGTTAGTTCTAGACTAATGCTGCTCTGGTTCTGACTCACAAGGCTCTCGACTAGGACCCAAGAGGACCAAACACAACTGCATCGCAGAAGAAAGCCCAGGAATGTTTATAAGAGCACAAAAATGTATAGCACCCAACATCGTAAAACTCACCAGACCTGGCATCCAAGCAAGCATTACCAGAATGCAAGCAAGCAGGAAAATATCAAGGGAAAAAATCAATCTCTACAAACAGACTCAAATGACAAAGTGAAAGGATTTGTACGTAGGATATTAAAACTTTTGTTGTAATTGTATTCTATATGTTTGGGAAGGCAAAGGGGCACATAAATGTGTTAAAGAGACAGGAAAGATATGAAAAGACCCAAAGACCCCCTTTGGAGGTGGAGGAATGGAAATTATGGTCTGAGACAAAAATTACAGCAAATGAGAATAACGGCAGATTAGTGAACTAACTATCTCCATGAAACTCAGAGAGAAAATGGACTTAAAAAAAGGAGTAGCGCATCAGTGATCTTTGAGACAACTCTAAGCAGGGTAATTAATTGCATGTTGTATTGCATGTAATTGAAATCCCAAAGGAGGGGAAACAAAAAAATATTTGAAGAAATTCTGACTGGAAGTTTTCTAAATAAATCCACAGATTCAAAAATTTAAATGAACCCAGGCACAATAAACATGAGTAAACTACACTAAGGCACATAATATTAAAATTTCTTAAAACCAACAAACAGTGATAGAAAGAAAATTTTAAAGACATCTATAGAAAAATGACATCTTACATGTCAAGGAATAGAATAAAAATGATAGTGAGCACTGTCAGAGACAACACAATTTAGAGTTCTGTAGCACAGCATCTTTAAAGCTCTGGAAGGAAAAAGGTAAATCTGAATTTCTCGTTTCAACAAGAATTCCTTCAAAAATGAAGACAAAAAAATACTTTTTTTTCAGACATGAAAGGACTGAAAGGACTAATAAGCAGGAAATTCTTGAAAGAAGTCCTTTGGGCAGAAGGATAATGACCCCTGATGGAAATCTGGACCTATACAAAGCAGTGAAGAGTACCAGAAACGATACATATGGAGGTAAAGAATTATTCTATTGAAAAATGTCTTTAGGCGCACCTGCGTGGCTCAGCCGGTTAAGTGTCTGCCTTCAGCTCGGGTCATGGTCCCAGGGTCCTGGAATTGAGCCCTGTGTTGGGCTCCCTGCTTAGCAGGAAGTCTGTGTCTCCCTCTGCCTGCCACTCCCCCTGCTTGTGCTCTCTCTCTCTCAAATAAAGATATACAATCTTTTTAAAATTTTTTTAAAAAGAAAAATGTCTTTAAAAGATGATTTGCTATTCGAAGTAAAAATCACAGCAATGTGTTGTGAAGTTTATAATGTGATCTAAGTAAGACATATGATGACACTAGCACTGAGTCCAGGAAGGGCAGGGCGAGTGGAAGTAGCTGTTGCGAACCTTGTAAACAGTACATGAAGTAGCGTATTATTGTTTGAAGGTGTAGAATGACAAGTTAGAGAGACACACTGTAAGTTCCGAACAGACCAGCAAAATAGCAAAACAAAGAGTTACGGCTAATGAGCTGTCAGAGGAAATAAAATGGAATCATTAAAATACTCAATTGGAAAAAGAAAAGAGGAAAAAAAAAAAAAAGAACAAAGAACCTATGTGGCAAAGAGAAAACCAATAGCAAGATGATGGGCTTAAATCCAACCTTATCAATAATCACATTAAATGTAAATGATTTAAAATCCCAATTAAAAAGGCAGAAATTGTCAGATTGGATTAAAAAAAAAAAGAAAGCAAGACTCAACTATACACTACATTTAAGAAAATTGCTTAAAATGTGAAGACACAAACAGGTCAAAAGTAGATGGACAGGAATAGATACACCACAGTAACACTCACCAAAAGAAAAGAGAGCTGCTTGTATTAACTTCAGACAGGGGCACCTGGGTGGCTTAGTCGGTTAAGCATCCAACCCTTGGTTTCAGCTCAGGTCATGGCCTTAAGGTCATGAGATCAAGCCCCACATGGGGCTCCAAGCTCAGTGCAGAGTCTGTTTGGGATTCTCTCTCTCCCTCTCCCTCTGTCCCTCCCCCTGCTCCTGCTCTTTCTCTCTTTCAAATAAATAAATAAATAAATAAATAAATAAATAAATAAATAAAATCTTCTCAAAAATTAAAAAACAAAAGTCTAGACAAAGTACATTTTGAGCAAAGTATACTCCCAGGCATAAAACGTTATTTCGTAATGATAAGTGGGTCAATCCATCAAGAGACTCTAACCACCGTAAATGTTAGCACACCCAATAACAGTGCTTTAAAATACATAAAACACAAATTATTGGCATTGAAAGGAGAAATAGACGAATCTACAATTATTTTTCTTAAAGATTTTATTTATTTATTTGCGAGAGTGTGAGAGAGAGAGAGGGAGTACAAGCAGGGGAGAGGGGCAGAGAGAGAGAGGGAGACGCAGACTCCCCGATGAGCAGGGAGCCTGACGTGGGGCTTGATCCCAGGACCCCAGGATTGTGACTGAGCCGAAGGCAGACACTTAACTGACCGAGCCACCCAGGCGCCCCCAAATCCACAATTATGTGAGGAGATTTCGACAACTCTCTGTCAATAACTGAGAGAAGTAAGCAGAAAGCCAGGAAGGCAGCGGAGAGTCCACAGCACTGTCAATCCAACCTACAGAACTAACATTTATAAAACACTCCACCCCGAAAACTGCAGAATTCACATTCTTTTCAAGTACACATGAAGCATTTACCAAGGTAAACCATATTTTGGGCCATAAAACTACTCCTAATAAATTAAAAGGATTCAAATCATACAGAGTGAGGCCACAAAAGAACTGAATTCTGAACGTCCAAGAGAACAGTATGTGGAAAACCCCCAAATCCATGTGTGGTGGGCAGAATTCTAAGATGGACACGTGCCCTGTGCCCTCTGGTGTTACTCGTTTTATGTGAAACGGACAAAGGGAGTTTTGTATATGTAATTAAGGTTACTATTCAGCTGACTTTAAGATAGCGAGATTATCAGGGTGGACCCAACCTCATCGGAGAAATCCAAGTCAGAGACGCCAAGCATGAGAGAGAAGAGGTTGGTCATTACTGGAGCGGAGGAACGAGGACCTGAGAGGAGCCACGGGGGGCTGAGAACAGCGCCCAGCCGGCGGGGCCAGCCAGGAGGCACAGAGGACGTCAGTCCTCCAACTACAAAGGCCTGAGTCCAGCCAGCGACAGGCATGGGTGGAGAGGACCCTGAGCTCCAGATGGGGGAGGGCAGGCCACCAGCGCCGCCCTGTCGGATCCTGGCCCCTGGGACCGGCACCGAGAAGGGGGTGTTGTTGGAAGCTGCCACGTGTGTAATTGGTCATGTAGCAACAGAAAACGAAAACAATATAGAAATTAAGTAACATGCGTCAGAGAACTCAAAAAAGGAAAATTAGAGAGTGTTTCAAACAGATTGAAAATAGAAACACAAAAATGTGTTGGCTTTAATATGGATGGACCTGGAGGGTATAGTGCTGAGTGAAATAAGTCAGAGAAAGGGAAATACCGTATGATTTCACTTGTATGTACAATCTAAGAAGCAACAAATGAGCAAAGAAACAAGAGACGGGAGTGGAGGAGGGATGGGGGGACAGGGGAGGCAGAAGGATGGGGACAGGGGAGGCAGGAGGGTGGGGGACAGGGGACGCAGGAGGATGGGGACAGGGGAGGGGATGAGGGACAGGGGACAGGGGAGGCAGGAGGATGGGGACAGGGGAGGCAGGAAGGTGGGGGACAGGGGAGGCAGGAGGATGGGGACAGGGGAGGCAGGAGGATGGGGACAGGGGAGGCAGGAGGATGGGGACAGGGGAGGCAGGAGGGTGGGAGACAGGGGAGGGGATGAGGGACAGGGGACAGGGGAGGCAGGAGGATGGGGACAGGGGAGGCAGGAGGGTGGGGGATAGAGGAGGGGATGAGGGACAGGGGACAGGGGAGGCAGGAGGATGGGGACAGGGAGGGGACAAGGGACGGGGACAGGTAGGGGACAGGAGAGGCAGGGGGGCAGGGGACGGGAATGAGGGCGGGCACCCGTGGTGAGGAGGGCTGAGAAGTGACGCATGCAATTGGCAAATCACTATATTGCGCACCCGAGAGTAATAAACACTGTATATTAACTACACTTGATTTAAAAAACAAAATAATTTTGTAAAAATTCGTGGGATCTGGCTTATGTCATGCGAGAAAAGAGAAGAAGTGCCCAAATCAATGACCTCAGCCTCCACTTGAAGAAATTGGGTTAAAGAAGAACGACATCTACAGTCAGCAGAAGAAAGGAAGTCATCAGTGTGAGAGCAGACGTCTACACCACAGAAAACCAGCGGAGCCAGAGCTGTTTTCTTAGAAATTAAACAACGTAATCAAACTCCATCGTGTCCGACTGATCCAAAACAGCGGGAGCAGACCCGACCGTCTGCAGGGCCGTCACCACAGACGCGGCTAAAACACGAAGAGCGAGGGGGGCTGTGGGGACCCCTTCCCGCCGCTCCGCCGCGGGTGAGAGGACAGACCCCGCCTGCCACGGAGGCGCCCGGCCCTCAAACCAACGGCAGAAACTGAGACCGTAGCTGAAAGCCTGGCCTGGAAGGGCGCTCGTGGCGGCTTCTGCCGAACACTTCAGACAGTGAGCGCTCGTCCCAAGCTGGCTAGACGGGGACCCGAAGGGAAGGCAGCACTGTCTGCGCGTTCTCGAGGCCAACATCGCTCGGGTCCCACAACCAAGCACCGAGAAGAAACAGGCCACGAACAGAAATGAAAAAATTCTTCCCAAACGTTTAGCAAATCAAATCCCCAAATACACAAATCGGATAACACACGGCCACGTGGGGCTTCTCCCGGGAATGCCAGGTCGTTTTAACGTTTGAAAATAAGGAATTTAGCTCATACTATTAATAAACTGACTAAGAGAAGAAAAATCTTGTGACCCTCTCCCCAAGTGCAGAAAAGCATTTTACAAAGCCTGCCCTGGGTTCCTGAGACACGCTCCCAGAGGACGGTGGGCAACAGGAAAGTCCCACAGCCTGAGGACCGTGGGCTTCAGGGACAGCGTCCAGAACGGCACCCGCCCACGTTGGTCGACCAGCTTTCGGCCAAGCAGCAAAACCATGGAGAAAGGATTACCTTTTAAACAGGAGGTGTCGGAGGGACTGGCCAGCCCTAGGAAGGAACACACCCCTCACCTTGCATCGTACCCAAGAGTTCATTCAAAAGGGAGGAGAGACCCAATGTCAGAGACCACACTCACTATAAAGCTCCTGGAAGGAAGCAGAGATGAAAATCTGACTGGCCTTGAGTCTGGCAAAGATTTATTCAATATGGCACTCGAAAAAACAGCATAAAAATCAACAAATTTGACCTCATCAAAAGTGTTCTTTTAAAACTTCTCTTTGAAAGACACTGTCAAAAGAAGGCAGCACATAGCACCAGCCGGGAGAAAATACTTGCAAAACAGAGTTTTTGCAAAAAAGTGAAGGATGTTTAGCCAGAATATATAAAGAACTTTCCCTACCCAACGATAAGACAAACACCACCCAACAAAGAAATGGGGGAAAGGTTTGAAGGCACACTCCTCCAAGAGTCACAAGGGACCGACGAGCACGGAAAAGGTGCCCGGATTCATAAATCGTTCGGGAAACGCAAAAGAAACCCACGGTGAGAAGCCACGAAATTCCTATGAGAGCTGCTAACTTTGGAACCAGGGCCCTGGGGAGGGCGTGGAGCAGCTGGGGCCCCACACGCCCCATGTGAGTGGAGAGCAGGCACGGTCTGGAAGTGTCTCTACAAATTCCCCGCCTCTCCCATGCGACCCGGCGGTCTGGATGTCGACACAGAGTCCAAAGCGCACGCCCACACGAAGCCTGGCACGTGGAACAGCCAGAGGCTGGAAGCCGCCCACACGTGCATCCATGCCGAGGCGGACAGGCGGGTTGTGGAGCACACATGTTCTGGGACACTAGTTGTCAATGAAAAGTGACGTGACAGCGATTGTGGCGGGCAGAACTGTGTCCCCGAAGACGTGCACCCCCGACCCTAGGAACCACGCCGGGGTCTGCTGCCCCGCCAAGCGGAAGCGAGGTTGCAGATGGAATTACGGTTGCTAGGCAGCCGGCCCTGAAGCCGGGAGATTACCCCGGATTATCCCGGTGAGCACCCTGTGATCACAGGGTGCTCAGGGTGGGAGCGGGACATGTGACTTCGCAGAAGTCGAGAGGGATGCCACGGGACCAGGACTGGCTGCCGTGGCTGGCTCCGAAGACAGAAGTGGGTCACAAGCCACGGAATGCGGGCCCTCGGGCAGCCAGAAGGGACAAGGAGCTGAGGTGTTCCTGGAGCCTCCCGAGGGAGCACAGCCCCGTGACCCCCAGAGTCTGGCCCAGTGAGACCCGTTCAGGTTTCTGACCCCTCGGGTTGTGGGTCACATGCTCGTGTTGTTCAGAGCCCTGAGTGCGTGGTCACGTGTCACGGCGGCAACAGCAGGCTGCCACTGATAATGGCAGGGACCTCGGGACCGCGGGACCGCGGACGCAGCAGCACGTGACCACTCCCAAGCAGGTGCCATGAGGACGGTGTCCAGCCGCTCAAAGGAAATGCACGGTTGATTTGGGCTGGGGGGCAGGACCTCAGGACAGGGGGGCGGGGGCACAGACGGCAAGCTAGCCCCGGCCTCGGCGCCCGCGGGCCGCTCCGGGAAGGGTCTACAGGGCGAGGCGGCAGCCGCATCAGCAGGGGTACAGTGCTGGGGTGCGGGGGCCTGGGGAGAGCCACACAGACCTGGTCCTGCCTCCAAGTGCACTGGGGACCACTGGCCAGTTTTCAGAGGAGAGGAATGGTCTCTGACAAGCCCCTGAGACCTGTGCTATAGAGAGCACAGGAGTCTGGGGGCTCCGGGGTGCAAAGAACAGGGGACTGGCAGCCCGGGGTGGGCTGGCAAAGGGGGTCGGAAGGTGGGGACCCTGGGCGTGATGGGAGACAGCTATGGCTCTGCACCCTGTGGTGCGAAATACGGAGGTGCAGGTGCGTATAGGAAGAACCCCCTGGGAAAGCCGGGGGTGTAGGGGCGAGGAAGTGGGGGGAAGAGGGTGCTGCCTGTGACGGGTGAATTGTGTCCCCCAAATTCGTAGGTTGGAGTTCTGGTCCCTGGTACTTCAGAACGTGACCACACGTGGAGATCGAGTGTTTAAGGTAAAGTGGGGTTACCGGGGTGGCCCTGATCCCACATGACTGATTCCTGATGAGAAGAGGGCATCAGGACACAGCCTCGCATGGAGGGACGACCCCGTGAGGACGCAGGGAGAGCACGGCCGTCCACACGTGAAGAGAGAGGCCTCAGGGTGACCTGCCCTGCCCGTGTGGGCATCTTAGACGGGGGGACAGTGAGTCTCTGCTGTGTGAGCCCATCTGTGGTCTTTGCAGAGCCAGCTCTAAGCAAACAAGGGCCCGGCTCTTCCGCACAAGCCTCAGAGCCGCTTGCCCCCTGCAGGAAGACGGTAACACTGATAAAACAGAAGCAGGGTTCCGTAGGAGTTGGGGGCAGGCAGGCCCGCTGATGCTGGGGGCTGCTTCCAGGGGGCGCACAAGGTGTCGGTGCCGGGCCTCTGCTGCTGGCCCGCAGGGGAGCAGGGAGGGCAGGAGGAGGGCTGAGCAGACTGCTGTCACCACCCCGCCTGAGTCCACCTGCCACTGGCAGGGACTGGGGGCTCCCCGCCCCCACCAGACTGAGCTCCCGGCACCGGCCCCCAGAGACCCCCCGTGTCTCCACCGGGCTTGCACTTGGTGACTGAGGAAGGTCAGCAGGACGTGAGGCGCAGGGGCCCGGAAGCGTCGGGGGGCTGGAGAGGTGTGCTCTGGAGGGAGACTCCTCTCTGAGGGCCCCCCGGGCAAGACTCCGACTCTTCCGCTGAGTGGCTGCCTGACAAGTCCATGCCTCCGTCTCCTCACTGTGAAGTGGGCCCCTCTCCGAGGAGGGCGGGATGGATGTGGCACTCTCCTCGGGCATAGCGGCTGCGTGGGCAACGTCGTCTGTCCTTGCAAGTTGGGGACTAACACACGAGAGGGATGAGGAGCCTGACCAGACGCCCTGGCTGCCCCGGGGACAAGAGGACTGTCACGGTGAAAACGGGGGAGCCCTGGGCCGGCCGGGACCGTGGGTCACCTCCACAAGGACCCCGCCCCTTTCCACGGCCAACGTCCAGGCTCAACACCACACCAGCCACCCCCTTACAGTCTGGGAGCGGGGGTCCAACATGGGTCTCACTGGACTAAAATCAGGGTGTTCTCGGGGCTGGTTCCCCTGGAGGCTCAGGGGGCAGAATCCGTTCCCAGCCTTTGCCAGCTTCTGGGGGCACCACACTCAGTGGTGTCCTCCCACTCCCCCTGTCTCTGGGCCTCTCGTCAGGACCCTTGGGATGCGGCTAGGACCCCCCCAAACGTCCAGGACGGTCCCCCCATTCACGGTCCTTCACCGAGGTAGACTAGCCAAGTTCCTCTGCCCAGCGGGGCCGCACCCTCATGGGTTCCGGAATTAGGCTGTTGTGTCAGTCAGGGCTCTCCACAGAGACCACTGGCAGGATGTCTGTCTCTCTGTCTGTCTATCCGTCTATCTCTCTACCCACCCAAGGAATTGGGCGCCCTGGTTACGGAAGCTGCCAAGTCGCAGGAGCTCCAGTTGGCAAGCCGGTGCCCCAGGAGAGCCAGCGTCTCAGTTCCAGTCTGATGGCAGGAGGAGTTCTCTCTTCCTCAGGGGAGGGTCAGCCTTTTGAGCTAGTCAGACCTTCCACTGATTGGACAAGGCCCACCCACCCTGTGGCAAACCGTCAGCTTCACTCAGTCCACCGCCTCCCATGTGCATCTCACCCAGAAACACCTGCACATACACACCCAGAATCATGTTTGACCAAACATCTGGGTTCCCCGGGCCCAGCCCGCTGGACCCATAAAACTGACCCTTGTAGACACGGGTATCTCTTGTGGGGGGAGGGGCACTAGTCAACCGAGCCCAAGGACCGAGGGACTGGGCAGCAGGAAGGGACAGAGCAGGGCACGTGGACTGCGGGTCAGGGACGGGTGAAGCAGTGTCCTTGCTCTGTCCCCCGTGGGGGCATGGCGCCTGGACTCCGCGAGCTGCCGGACAGGTCCTGAGACCTTCCATGATGGGCTGGGTGTGGGGAGGTCAGAGGTGCCAGCAGGTGGGAGGACAGGCAGGGCCCCCCAGGTGGCAGTGGCCTGTGGGGGGGAACCTGCAGGGCCAGATGGGAGCAGCAGGGCCATGGGCTGTGGCCACTTTGAAGGGCCTTCAGGGCACTTGTCCGGCTGAAAGGCACAGGCCCCTGTGGGCAGGGGGCTGGTGTGGCCGAGAAGAGGGGCTGCCTCCCCGAGGCGCTGCTGCTGGGCTGCGGACCGGACAGGACAGATGGATCCCGGGGGTGAAGCCCAGCTTCCCACGACGGCCCCCCACAAACACGCACCCCGAGAGAATAAGCCGCCTGAGGAAAGGGAAGGAAGTTGCTGGCTGAGCCTGCCGATTGCAGGAGGGCCTCGCATGTGCTCCGAGGTCAGCAGGGCCTGGGGCCTTTCCAGCTGCCCCGTGCTGGGCGCCCAGGGGCCCCGCCGGCATCCCTGTGACCTGCCTCCTTCTCTCCGACTCTGTCTTCCCCTGTAGGGCTCTCCCTGGGGACAGTTCTCCCCATGTCACCAGCTGCCCCTCTGGCCGCATTCTCACATGTGGGCTGGTCCTTCCAGGGACGGCCGGTGAGCCACTCCGCACCTTTCCTCTGCCCCCTTCCCGCCGCATTCCCTGGGGTTAGCGGTGGGCACCAGCCCCTTCACCCTCCCTCTTCCCATCTCTGCCGCACCAGGAGCAGCTCCGGCACCTCGGGGCGTCTCCCAGGCTCCGTGGCTGGAGGCCTCCGGCCCCCACTGCCTCAGCTCCTGTTGGGGTCTTCCTACTTGCTGCCCTGTCCCTTGGCCTGGACGCTTGTCCCCAGTGGTCAGGAGGCTCACCTTCTCCCTGGGTCATCACCCCGACCTCCCCTGTAAGTTGCCACATGCCCCCGGCCAGTGCCCTGCGCCCCCTCCCTCGATGGCTCCTACCGTTGCTGTCCCCTCCTGACTTAGGACACCCATCCGCCGTGTGCCTGCCCTGTGCCCGGGCCGCCCACTCCTGGAGGCTGGGGCTGTACCGGTCCTGTTCATCACGTACCCCCAGAGCCGCAGGGACCCTCACAGACCTCTCCCTGCTGTGGCTGCTCCAGCCGGCCACCCCTGCAGAGACCCTCTGGCACGGGGTCTTCCCAAGGGCACTCCTGGGGGGAGATACCCCACAACCCAGGGACCCCGGGAGACCTCTGCCCAGGGCCTGAGCCTCCTCTGAGAGCACCTCGGGTGGGGCCATGATCCTAGAAACGCAGGCCAGACCAGTGAGCGGTGGGCTGGGGCCAAAAGAGGGGGTCTGCTTCCTGCCCGTCTGCACCCCCACGGGCATCGCCGTAAACAGACTCAGCCCCCGACTTCAGCACTCGAGGGTCCTCACGATACCCCGTGACCTGCCCTTCAGCGTCCGAATCAGCAGCACCCCTCCATCCGTGCACCGTCCGTCCCAGCCAAGCCAGGAGGAGCTGCACAGAACTCCCCTGCCCTGCCCTGCCCCGCCCTCACTGGGGCCCACCCAGGTGCGCTCCCTTCGGGGTCTCCACTCACCAGCAAACCCCTTCCACCCTCGGCTGCCCTTCCCTCAGACACCAACCTCCCTGGCCTCTGAGTCCCCGAGTGCTGTCCCCACACTTCTCCCATGCTCTGGGGTCCTCCCTTCAGCCTGCGGCCGGAGGGGACATGTAGCTGGGGCGCGGGGGTGCAGGAGAACCTGGCTCTGGGGGTCCCAAACAGATCGGGTAGGCTGCTTGCCACTCACAAAATCCAGAGGCAGACAGACGAGCGGTGGTGACACAAGAGAGGAGTTTATTTCCGCAAGGCCACTACTGGGAGGACCGCGGACTGGAGTCTCGAACGCGGTCCCCAGAGCACTGAAAATACTTGCAGGTTTATTAAGGAGAATGTGGAGTGCCGGTGGGTGGGTCTGTGCAGGGGGGCACTCAAAGTCGATCACTGTCTTGGGGTCAGTCCCACGGGAGTCCCTCTGGCTCAAGGCCGTCCTTGTGCTGGAGGGGAGTTGTGGTTCCCATTGGGGCATGCTTCCCAGGGGTCTTCCGCCTGAGTTAGGAGAGGAGCTGGAACGAGGAGCTTCATCAGTTAGAAAGGACAGAGCGAGGTCAGAAGGGAGGTGGTCCAAGTCCTCGTTCAGACAGAGGGGGTAGGCTATGCCCCCACCTCTGCAGGAGAGGTCTGTATCAAGATCCCATTTTACAGGCGGGAGGCCAAGGCTTACGGAAGCTGAGGGTCTGCCCCAGCTCTTGCAGCGGGTGGGAGGGGATGTGGTGTCTCCAGAGCCATGCTTCTCGGCAGCGTGTAGTGGGAAGTGCAAGGGACAACCCTGGTCACCCGCAGGGTGGGGGTTCCCATCCACAGCCCCACTGCCCCGCCAGGCCCCTCCAGGACTGAACGTGGAGGCCTTGGCGTTTGCCTCCGGGCAGGGCTGGGACCCATCCTCCCTGTCCCTCAGCTCATGGACCTTCAGAGCCAGGTCCCAGATCACTGCCCCCACCTCCCCAGCTGGGAGTTCGCGGAGGAAGAATCTGGGCATTGTTCACGGGACACAGGGGCCACCTGCTCCCGCCCACTCTCCCTGCCCTTCTGAGTCACTGCTCCAAAGAGAGGGGGCGTTGTAGCCCCAGACCTGTCTGTCTGGCTGCCTGGGAGGGGCTGGGTGCCACAGAGAAGCTGGCATCCCCCAGAGCAGGCAGGTATAGACCGCGAGCCACCGGCCCAGCCCTGGGAACAAGCCTGGCCGTGGGCAGAGGGTGGAGGCCTGCAGGAGTGATAACGTCTGTTCCGGGTCAGGCCGAGGCAGAGCAAGCTCTCCCTCGTGGAGGGAGGTGGGACCTGTCCCCCACCCACCTGTGCACCCCCCACTGTGTGGTGGTCCCTTGCGGGACTGTGAAGCCGGAACCCCCTTTCCCAATGCTCTGCTGCAAGGACATCTCTGGGAGGACTGAGGCAAGACGGCCTACCCCCGCCCCGCCAAGAACAGCTGGCCCAGCGTGACCTCTTCCGGAAAGAGGTCAGCTGCAGCCAGCTGCCTGGAAGGTAGTCACTGGTCACATCTGGGCTGGAGCTGGCTGGGGATGTTTGGGCAGACCCCCTCCACGGCCTCGGCCTCCAGCTGCCCAGACACAAGTCACACCTTTGTTCTGTGGGACACTTGGAGGCCAAGAATACTTAGGGGAAGCCACAGGCATTGCCCAGCTCTTCCCGACACTCACAAAGCCAGCGCCAACAAACAAGGAACCCACCCAACCCAGCCCAGCACACTCAGAGCACACAGTCCAACCACCAGGGCCAGGCCAGCTCAACCAGCCTTCCCATCCCCCACAGCCCAGCGTGCACCCCCCCCTCCATTGTCCCTTCCATCCCAGCCCAGCCCTCAGGGCCCCATCCTACCCACCCAGCCCAGCCCCCATGACCCAGCCCACCCAGCCCAGCCCCCATGGTCTCAACCCACCCACCCAGCCCAGCCCCCATGACCCAGCCCACCCAGCCCAGCCCCCATGGTCTCAACCCACCCACCCAGCCCAGCTCCCATGGCCCCTACCACCCAGCCCAGCCCCCATGGTCTCAACCCACCCACCCAGCCCAGCCCCCATGACCCAGCCCACCCAGCCCAGCCCCCATGGTCTCAACCCACCCACCCAGCCCAGCCCCCATGGCCCCTCCCACCCACCCAATCCAGCCCCATGGCCTCAACCCAAGGCCCCATCTCAGCCCCGCAACCCAGGCCCCATGGCCCATCCCACCCAGACCAGGCCCCATGGCCCATCTTCTCACAGCCCTGCTCCACCTCCCCGAGTCCAGCCACCCACCCATCTGTCTCCAGCTCCTCAGCTCAGCCTTCTTCAGGGTAACACTCCTCTTGCCCCAGGCTCCATCATGGGTCATTCAGGTGCAGGGGCTCCAGGATCCAGGCCCCTGCCCCTCCTCTTACCTGGACCTTTGCCCTAGCTTTCATGCATATTCCGCTGCCAGACCCGCACCCCCGTCAGCCGACTCCCACACTGTCCCACCCCTGGCCTTGCTCTGACCTTGCCCTTCACGTCCAAGTACCTCAAGGACACCCCCCCCTGCAGGTCCAGCCCACCAGCAGCACACACTCTCTGGGCTCCAAATTGAGCCACTTTGCACCATGACGTTCTCCATTTTGACAAGTGACAGTACGTGGGGGTGGAATGATGCCCCCTCCCAAAGCCATCTCCATCCCAGCCCCCCAAGCCTGTGCATGATGGGGCAAAGGGGTCGATGACCTTGAGACCAGGATTACTGTGGGTCACCGGGGTGGGTGCTTCTCAGGGGGAGGCAGGAGGGTCAGAGCAGAGGGAGCCTGCGAGGCTCCGGGCCATGAGGGTGGACGGAGAGGCCGAGCCAAGGAACGCGGGTGCCTCTCCCGGAGCCTCCAGCACGACCAGGCCCGACGACACCTCCATGTGAGTCCCCGAGGCTGGCTGCGGACTGTGGCCTCCGGACCTGTGAGCAAACCCTCACGCCAGCTTGTGGTACCTCTTCTCCAGCAACCACGGCCACACAGGCGGCTGTTTCTCCGCAACTCACACCACTACAGGCTGACATCCTTATTCTCAGGAGGGGCCAGTGGGGAAACAGTGAATGCTACCCTCTTCCTCTTCCTCACCGCCTACACCCCGTCCTTGTAGCTGAGGAGCCCCACCTGCACTCCTTCACCTGTGCCTGGGCATTCCCTCCCCCACTCCTTCCACCTGTGCCTGGAGACCCCCCTCCCCCACTCCTTCCGCCTCTGCCTGAGCACTCCCTCCCCCACCCCACTACTTCCACCTGTGCCCAGGCACTCCCTCCCCCACCCCACTCCTTCCGCCTGTGCCCAGGCACCCCCTCCCCCACCCTAACTCTGCCAACCACTCCCAGCCTCCCCCACCAGCTGTCCAAGGTCAGCTGACCTGAAGCTAATTCCCTTGCATGGCCTCCTGTGCAGCCCTAGCAGAACTAATAGCCTGGACCTGTGGCCAGGGCCCTGGGCACTGCACCCTCCCCTTCCTTCTGAGGGCCAGGGTGGCAGGCTCTGAGGGCTGGGGTGACTCAGGCCCAGGAACAGGGCAGGGCAGGAGGACGGCGGGGGCAGGCGTGACTCAGCATCTCAGCTGCTCTCTGGCAGCCTCCTGGGATGACCTGGCAAGAAACCACTTCCTGCCTCATCCTCTCCCAGGGTTCTGCCCTTTAGCAAGTCCCCCTCAGCTCTGGGGCTGCGCGCAGGACCTGCAGACGCCCCTTTTCCGTCTGGAGCACCCAGGAAGCCGCAGGTGCAGAGTGCGAGGGAGTGGCCGGCAGCGCCGCCCGCTTTGTCCTGGGGGCTACTGGGGTCTCAGAGCCTCCCGGCGACACCCGGGCCTGGGGCAGGGAGACGTGGGCAGCAAAGAGCCAGCCAGGAGCCCTGCCCTCCTCCCTCTTGAACTGAGAGGTGGGGGAGAGGGAGAGAAGGGCCTTGGGCGCAGTGCCCAGCACCGTGTTTGCGGGGTTCCTGGCGGTGTGCCCGGTGGTCATTCTTTCGTTCTCCAGGCTGTGAGCCTCCCCTTGTGTGCATGCCCACAAATCACTCATCCCTTTGACAGTCTTGGGGACAACTCCAGGCTTTGGGGAGCTTTCCCATTTGGGGCTGTGGTCAACAGTGCTACATGCACGTTCTTGCTCCTGACTCTGTGGCTGGGCACGTTTCAGGGGGTGTAGGCCTCAAGGAGATGCCACTGGCCAAGGACAACTCGGGAACGGGCCACGCGGTGTGGGTACCAGCTCCCATCCCACGGACTGGCACAGGCCAACTGCCCCGTGGTCCCGACCCCGCCTGGGGTTCTCCAGCATCCCCTCAGCAGCTGTCCCCGCAGGCGTGCAGGGCAGACCCGGGCTCGCATCCGCACTCCGCTGAGGGGAGAGAGGACAAGCACAGGTTCGTGGGTTCACCGACCGCAGGGTTTCCTCTGTGTGGGTGCCAAGTGCCTGCCGTCGTGGGGATCGTTTCCTTCTCCGTTGGGTTGTCCGTCTTCTAGCTTTGTAGCGCCTGGGTTTCAGACGCAAGCTGCCGGCCACACGCGTGTCGTGAGAGCGCGTTGTCTCTCGCTGTGGCTCGCCTCTTCACTCTCTTAATATGGTGTATTTTAAGGAACCAAAGTTGTTAATTTTAGCGTAGTCTCATTGACCCTTTTTCTCCTAAGAGACATGGGTGCTCCTCTTTCTCCGTAATAGGCTAATTTCTAGAACAGGTTTACATTGGCTGATTTTAGAGTCGTTGGAAGCCCACTCTTCACACACACAGTTTCCCAGCTGCTAACGTTTGTCATCGGTGGTTTTTACAGTGGACGAACCAGCTTTGCTCCACTGTTAACCGAAGTCCATCTTTGCCGTCGGGGGTCACTCCCCGTCGTGCATTTTGTGGGTTTCGACGCGTGTATGAAGTCCTGTACCCACCACTCACGTCCCGTACCGCGTAGTTTCCCCGCTCCGAGCACCCGGGCTCCTCCCGTTCCGCCCTCCCCCTTCCCTTCCGACCCCTGGCAACCAGGGGTCTCGCTACCGTCTCCGTACTTTGCCTCTTCCGGGACGTTGCAGAGTTCGAATCACACAGCACGTGGTGATACGCCGCCGTGGGCGTTCACGGCTGCACAGCTTGCTCGCTTCTGTGCCAAACGGACCACAGGTCACCATCCACCTGCGGAAGGGCCTCGCGGCTGCTCGCAAGTGTTGGCGGTTACGAGCACAGCTGCTGTGGACAGCCACATGCAGGTTTCCGTGTGGACAGAAGTCCTCGACTCCTTGGGTAAATACCACGGACGCAACGTTCCGTTGGGTGCCTCCCAGAGTGGCCGCACCGTCTGGCGTCCCCAGCAGCAGCGGATGACGGGTCCCGTTGCTCCGCGTCCTCACCAGCGTTTTGTGCGGTCAGGGGCTGGATTTTGGCCATCCGGGCAGGTGTGTGGTGGGTCCCGTTGTTTGGATGGGCATTTCCCATGTGGCGTGAGCATCTTCTCATGTGCTTACCTACCCTCTGTGTTTTTCTTTGGCGACGTGCCCGTTCAGGCCTTTGGCCCATTTTTAAATGGATCGTTCATTTTCTTAGTGTCAAGTTTTAAGAGTTCCTCGTGTACTTTGGAAATCAGCCCCTTACCAGAGGCGCACCTTACAAAGCGTTCTGTCTGCAGGTGTCTCGTTATCTTGACGAGGTCTTTTGCAGGCTTGGCATTTTTGTGTGCTTCCTCCTTAAACAAATCTTTGTTGGTTAAATACATGATCCAGGATCAAGAAGACATTCTCCTTTGTCTTCTTCCCCCCAAAGGATTTCCCATTGACGTTCGGGTCTCTGATCCCCTGGATTGGATGGCTGTGTACGGTGTGAGGGAGGGCTTGACAGCCTCGTTCACCTGCCTTTTATGGACAAGATTGGCTTCTCCCCGTGTGAGACTCTCCCCTGTTCCGGATGTCTACTTGTCTTCTCTATGTCGACACCACTGGGTCTACACCCCAGCCCCTCCCTGAAACTGCTCTCCCTAAGGTCAGATTGCTAAATCCAGTGGTCGGTGTGCAGTCCCATCCTCCACCTGGTCCGTGGCGGGGGCACTTGGAACAGCGGCCCACGGCTTCCTGCAACGGCTCTTTGCTTGGCTTCCAGGCATTCCTCTCTCAGACTCTCCTGTCCCCAGCTGCTCAGGCTCAGTCTCATCGGCTGTTCCCTCTCCACTATCTCACTTCTCGGACCCGAGGGGCCCCAGGGCCCTTCCTAGTCTCTATCTACACTCAGCCCTGGTCGCCTCCAACCTCGTCCCCCAGCTCCCGTAGCAGCTGGCCCTCAACAGTGCACCTTGCGTGTCCAACAGGCATGATCTCAACCTGACGCATCCCGGTCTTCCGCCAGATCCCCTGCTCCTGCATCCCTTCCTGACTCTGCCAATAACACACCATCCCTCTGGAGAGTTTGCATAGACCCCTCTATCACACACCGCTTGTCCAGCCCACCGGGAAATCCTACTGGCCTGGCCTCTGAAATGTATCCACTGCCAGCCCTGCCCCTCCCCCATCTCAGAGCAGCAGCAGGGTGATGCTGGTCAGGGCCCTGAGCGCATCCCGCTCAGAGGCAAACAAGGGTCCTCCCAGGGGCTGCACGTCTGAGTGCCCTAGCAGGGTGGCCCCTCTCTGCCCCCCCCCCCCCGCCCAGCATGCTCAGCCAGCTCTTGTCCCGTCTGCTGACCCGTCACCTCCTTAGTCTGCTCACATGAGTTCCCCTCATTGCAACACGTTCCTCCTTGTCCCTCCCGTCCTCCCTGTGCCCCGAGTCCCCTGTGCTGTCCCCCACATTTCCTCAGCACACAGAGCAAGGCCCGGCACGCGGCAGGTGCTGGACAGTTGTGTGGGGTAGAGACAAATGGGTGCACAGGGTCCCAGAGGGGCTGACCCATGAGGCGTGGGAGTGGAGGTCAAAGGGAAGTGGCTTCTAGCCCACTCTCATCCTCTGACTCACCCAGGCCTACCCTACCCATCGGGGCCTTGGCTCTCCCTGCTAGAGAGTCAAGGGTTGGTCAGTCTCTAGACCCTGGCCCCCACCCGCTAGGAGCCAGAGACACCAGAGCCACACCCTGGGCCCCTCACTGGGTTCAGCTTTCCAGGACACTGCACACCCGCTGAACTGACTTGGGAGTCCCGTTCTCACCAGGTTTGTCCTGGGGCCCCAGGTCAGTGGGCACTGGAAAGCCATTAACCCTGTAGCTCTGGGCTGGGCCCACTGCCTTTGGTCCAGCAGGGGAGTACCTCTTCCTGGTCTTGCCCCACATTTGGCAGGGGCAGGGGCAGGGGCCTCTTTGGGAACTTTGCACCTGACTGAGGCTACAGGGATCGAGGGAGCACCGAGCCCCAGGCCAGAGCAGCTGTGTAAGGTGGAGACATGAATCTGTCTAGAGCCAGCTGGTGGAGGCCCAGTGCAGCCCGGATCCCAGCCTATGCAGTCATGGGCTGTGGCACTGCCCACCAGGGAGAGAGCCCCGAGTTGCCCTGTGGGGAGCAACCGCAGGGCCCAGGGGCAGCCTCTCCCACTCCTGGGTGTTGGCAAGGTAGAGAATCAGGGCATCCCAGAGAACCTTGGGGGGAAGGAGCACAGAAGCCAGCCAGGAACCCTGAGCACCACTCAGGACCCACAGCTTTTGGTGGGCACGAGCCAGGGTCTAGGGGCCCACGTATGTCTCCCACACATCACTGTCCAGCTGTGCCAGACGCTGCTCTGGGTGCTGGGGGGTTGTGGGAACAGCACAATGTCCTCACTCTGTACAGAGTGGCCGGACACAGGGTCTCTCCAGGCTTTAGGCCACCAGGGGTCCCTTCTCTGCAGCTCCCCGCTATCCTCAGGGGAAAGCCCAGGGTCTCAGCCGGGGTGGCATCTGCCCCAGCCAGACACATTCGTGCTGCCATGTCACACCTCTGAGCTCTCTCACCGTCCATACCCACTGGTGGCCTTGTTGGCCTTGTAAAGGGCCCTGGGGAAGAAGCACACGGGCCCCTCAAAGGCTGCATTTTCTCACACATCTGTGTCTGAACATCCTAGGACACCCATGGTCTTGTGGGCACTGGGGACCCAGGGGGACGTCAGCTAGGACCACCTTCAAGCACTTGCGGTGTCCAGCCCATTCAGAGCCTGTCTGAGACAGCGGCCTGCCAGGCGGGAGGTGATAATGCTCCATGCGAGGGTCCCACTTTGGGGCCTGCGTGGCACGTGGCCGTGGACCCGCTCACCTGGGGTCAGACTCTGAGGGCAGGGATGTCTGCCTGCTTCCCTCCCGGCTCTAGTCCTCATATCTAGAACCAGCCCAGGTGAGTACACGACAAACGTGTGGAACAGCTGGATGTGGAGGCAGGGCAGGGCAGTGGTCACTCATCTGTGGCCATCGGGCTGATCGGGGTGGGAGGGTGTTGGCTGAGGTCACTTTATTTATTTGGTGGTCACAGAAAAGATGGGGATTCCAGTCCTGCCTGCCGAGGGCCACAGAACCCATTTGCCCGTCTTTAAGTGGGGTAGCTGGCAGGACCACCCAAGAAAAAGTGCCCTATAGGCGAGTCCCCTTGGGAAAGTTCCTCATTGTTCACATCCTGCTCAAATGTCACCTTCCCAGAGAGGTCTGCTCCCGACAAGGGTCACTTCTTAGCACATTCTCAACAGGGACCATCTCTGGAGTGACCTATCCAAACTCCCTTCCTCCTTCATGCCTGCCCCTCCTCTGGCTGGGAGTGGGGCTGGAGAAGTGGACCGGGCCCTCCCCTCCAACAGTAAGCTGGGCATAACTTAGTGACCTGGGGAGGTGGGAGGTACTGGAGGGCAGTGGGTCACTGTGGCCTCAGCAGGACTGGCCCCAGTGAGGGACTCACTCTCCCAAGGCTGGTGAAAATGACCGACCCCAGTGGCTCAAGGTGAGAGACCTGGCTCCTTATCTGATCCCACTGAGCGGCATCCTTTGAGATGGGGCCTGGAAGGGATAGTGGGCCCCCAGAGGAAGGAGGACCCAGGGTAGGGTCAGGGGGGTGCTGCTCTGGGGAGGTGGAAGGGGGGACCTGGGGACAGTTGGAGACGGAGGATGAGGTCCGGACGATCCCCAGGGTTGAAGAAGAGTTGGAAAGGAAGAGGCTTGGGCGAACGGGCCGGGTCCTGCAGCAGGTGCAATGGGGGGGGGGAGGAATGTGGAGCAGAGGCCTGGGAAGGGCTGCGAGGCCTTATGCGGCGCGCAGCCCGCGAGTCTGGAGTGGCGACGGAGCTTCGGGCTCCGGGGGCTGCCCAGCTGCCAGTGTCCAGAGTCCCACGCCTGGGTACAAGCTGGGGCTTGTATCGCCCCGCCCGCGCCCCTCGGGCTGGAGAAGGGCTGGGGCCGGCGTGCGCGCCCCCGAGCGCCGTGCGCGGGCCCGGCGGGGGCCCGGCCTGATCGCCCCGCCCAGGCCCCGCCCCGCGCACGCCGGCCGCGGCCCGCGTGACCGGCCCGGGTGCAAACAGTGCGGTCAGCTGACTCGGCCAAGTGCGCCGTCATCCCGGCTATAAGCGCACGACCTGCGGCGCTCCGCTCGGACCCGGCTGACGCCACCATGCAGCCCCCCAGCCTGATGCTGCTCGTCCTCGGCCTGCTGGCTGCGCCCGCCGCCGCGCTTGTCAGGTGAGGCCCTGCGACCCCGTGGGCCCCGCGCGCCCCCGGTGCCCTCCGTGCCCCCTGCGCTCTGGAATGCAGCAGTGCCGCCCGCGCGGCCTCCTGCGGGGCCTCCGCCAGGGCCCCCGCCAGCTCGGAGACCCCTCTTCTGTACCGCCATGGAGTCAGACTTGGGGGGGCACAGGAGGCTGCAGGAGGGAGGATGGCTGAGGCCCAGGCTGACCGAGTCTCCCCAGGACAGGTGGGATTGCTGTACCTGCGCTCGCTCCGGGCCCTCCGTGCGGAAGCCAAGAGGCGCGGCTGCACTCCCCACAGCACCTGTCCCTGCGAGTCGCTTTCCCGCTTGCCCCCCCCTTGTCAGCTGTGAACTGGGCGTGGCCTCGCTTGGCTGTGTCCGGGGCTCTGATCACAGCGCCAGGCGGGAGACCCTCTGACCCGAGGAGCCCCCGAGTCTTTCAGAGACAGAAGGGAGTTAGTCTAAGGAGAGGGTCTGGGTGAGGGGCCCGGCTGGTGCCAGGCTGCAGGGGGCTTCCCCACGCGCACCTGTCCTAGTGAGGACCGCACCCTCCTCAGGGCCAGGGGCCTGTCCCCCTGTACCAGGTGAGTCCGCCATGCGGTGCCAGCCAGGCTGAGGACTGGCGCCGCCACCCCCCACCCTCCCACTCTCACCAGGCAGCCTGCTTTCCCAGATGGGGGAGGGGTGCAGTGGGCCAGCCCCTTCTGCTCCTGCACCCACCCTTGGCCCCGGGGCCTTGGTGCCAGGCCTGGGAAGGCATCCTTTCACCTCTGCTGTGGGCCTTTTGCCCATGGGCAGGTGGGTGAGGTCACAGAGCTGTGGGAGCTGGCTGGGGGCCGAGCGGGACTCAGCCTTGCCAGAAGGCCGTTCTGCGTGGGCTTCCCCATGGGCTGTGGCTTGGGGGCGCTAGCCCCAGATGGAGTCTTTGTGGGGAGAAGGCTGCAGGGCTGCGCCTACCCTGGTGCACCCACAGGCCTCCCCTCTGGGGTGGATGACGGTGGGGAGCTGAGCGTGCGGCTGCTTGGGGCCGGGCAGGCGAACCAGGCCCCCTCACACCTCCTCCAGGTGCTGTGGGACTGATGGCACCTGTTTCCTGGGCTGCTGGAGGGCGTGTCCCCTTCCTCCAGGCAGGAATCTTGGACTCTAATAGCCTACCAGGTCTTAGGCAAGAGTCCCATCTTCCTGAAGCACGCCCTTGGCATGCCAGGAAGGGCCACCTGTGACCTTGAATTCCCAAATCCCCTGGGCTGGGCGCACCTGCCATCCAGGTGTTGGGGTGCCCTCAGGGTGCGTTCCTGTCCCCCCTGCGTCGTCGGAGCTGGGAGCAAGCTGAAGCCCAGGAGCCAAGGATCCAGGCCAGGGGAGGGACCCCACGCATGCTAGAACCAGGCCACCTGACCTCAACCCCGTGCTTTTTCTGCCCAGGCAGACCGCCAAGGCTGGGTGGCAGGGGCCAGCAGTGGAGGTGCTGCAGGGCATCTCAGAGGAAGGCAGACCTGGAGGCAGAGACCCCCAGCACCCAGTGCAGGCCTTGCCTTCCTGGGGTCTGCACTGTGATGGGGACAGAGGATGCAGGGTCATGTTGAAGGAGGGCCGAGGAGGGCTTCTCAGAGGTGGTGGCATGGAAGTCCCATCTGATGGC
The DNA here is from genome assembly GCF_023065955.2 of Ursus arctos. Classification (NCBI taxonomy): domain Eukaryota; kingdom Metazoa; phylum Chordata; class Mammalia; order Carnivora; family Ursidae; genus Ursus; species Ursus arctos. Next base: position 47,201,516 of record NW_026622908.1, read on the forward strand.
GAGGCATAGCCAGCCCAGGAGGCCAGACAGGGAAGTGGGGACCATCTCTGCATGGGGTCTGTGCGGAGGGCAGCAGATTCGGGGAGCAGGTGAATGGGTCCCCTCAGAGGGCAACAGGCAGAAGTGACGGATGGACACCGATGCCCTAACAGACCCCACGGGCCACTGCCCCAGAAGAGACCACAGCAGACACAGAGTGGGAACAAGGGATGGGGGGGTGCTTTTGGAGCCCCCGGTGGCTGAGGGTGGGTGTGGGTGCAGAGCAGTCCAGGGGGAGGGGGAGGCGAACCCTGAGGAGCCCCGCTCCCTGCTCTTGACAGAATTCCGCTGCACAAGTTCACCTCTATCCGCCGGACCATGTCGGAGCTGGGGGGCCCTGTGGAAGATCTGATCGCCAAGGGCCCCATTTCAAAGTATGCACAGGGGGTGCCCAGTGTGGCGGGGGGGCCCATTCCGGAGATCCTCAAGAACTACATGGACGTGAGTATGGAGGTCGTCCTCTTGGGGGGGGCTGGGCAGACAGCAAACACTGATTTCGACGAGCTGGCTCTTAAGAACAGATCTGTGGGAGCGGGCAGGGAACACTCTTCTCGGTGGCCCGCTGTTCTTGCAGGGTTCACCTGCTCCGTGTGGGGAGAGGCTTCTGCTCAGCCACGGCCTCCCCTGCTCGGTGCCCTCCTACTACCCCTGCCCAATTAAGGACTCCCACCTTTGTCCCCCTGGGGGGCCTGGCCCTGTGGGGGCGGGGAGGGCAGGTGGGCGTGCCGTTGGCTCCCCCCGTGATCTCCCCCGCTGCGTACCACTGAGCGTTACTGACCTCAGGAGCCGTCTTGTTCTTGAGGCCAGCCTGTGGGCATGGGGGACAGGGTCATGGTCTATCGATAAGCAAGCTGGGCCCAGGGCCATCAGCTGGGTGTGGAGGAGCCTAAGTCAGACCCGGGCCCCAAGGGGCTGCAGGGTCCTTGAGCTCGGGTCATCTGGGCCTGCCTGCCCAGGTGTAACTTACGCTCTGGGCCTTTTTTGTTCTGCCTGTCCTGCTGGAAGGCCTGCTGCCACCCGTGACCCAGTCCCCCCCTTCCCTTCTTCCTCTTTGGTCAGCAGCCAGCCCTGATCATGCCGAGTGCTCCTTGAGGGGCACACAGGCTCGGGGGTGGGACATTTTGTAAAGTCACATACTGAGCTGGGCCTGGGTTGGCCTGGTCCCAGCCCTGGGGTCGGGTCCTGGGGCCCAGCCTGGCACCTCTGGGGCTGTCCGGGTGGCATTGTTCTGCACGGCCTGCCCCTGAGTGGTGGGGACCTACTCGTGCTGCCATCCAGCCTCTGGTCCACCTGGGGTTGGGACAGGTGGCCGTGCCCTCTGTCCTGTCTGGCCAGAGCCCCAGCCGTGCCAGGAAGCTGAGGCCTCACAGGCATGTGACTGGGCCCGGCGGGGGGGGGGGGGGGATCTACCCCAGGGCCTGACCGACCAGTTCCTGATCCCCCAGTTCCTGATCCCCTAGTGCAAGTACATGTGCGTGCACACACACACACACACACACACACACACACACGCGCTCGGAGACTCGCTGAGTCATCACCCAGCCCCCCGAATCTGGACACTTCTCTTAGGTCATGAGGCAGCTGCTGGTTCTCCCTGGAGCCAAGTGGCAGCGGAGACGCTCCTGCGGGGATTGGAGCCAGAATCCCATGGTGACCTAGGGCCCAGGCTCCCTCCCTGGAGCAGGGGGCGCCAGGCTCCCATCTCCTATCCAAGTATCCATGTCCCCTGACCTGGGAGAGCGCCAAAGACGGGGTTTCCCTTTGAGGCTCAGAGGGGCATGTGCCCCCTTCATGTTCACCTGAGCCGTGGGTCAGCACCCTGGGCTTCCCCCAGGCTGCCCTCCTCCCCCAGGTACCGATGGAGAAACTGAGGTCTAGGCAGTGAGAGACTCTGAGCCAAAACTTACGGCCTCCAGGGTGTACCTCCCTTCGCCGCCCTCATGCCTCTACCTGGGAGCCCTCCAGGCTTGGCCCTGGGGTGGGGGCAGGGGCAGGGTGGGAATGAGGTCCCAGAGGCCAGCCCTGACGTGGACCCCGTCGTGAGGTGGAAGTCTCCCCTGTCGGGGTCCTGAGGTCCTGGGGCAGCGGGGTCTTCCAGGCAGGTCGTCCAGGACAGGGACGGCCAAGCCGAAAGGGCCGCTGGTTTCATCTTTCAAATGGGGTGGAGCCCGAAGCGTCCAGGGGTCTGAGGACCCAGGGCTGGGGCCCCTGTCCCCGCGACCCTGACAGACGCCGCTCCCCTGCCCAGGCCCAGTACTACGGGGAGATCGGCATCGGGACACCCCCCCAGTGCTTCACGGTCGTCTTCGACACCGGCTCCTCCAACCTGTGGGTCCCCTCCATCCACTGCAAGCTGCTGGACATCGCCTGCTGTGAGTCGCAGCGCCGCCTCGTGCTACCCGAGGGGCAGGCGGGGAGGACCGGCCGGCCACCGCCTCACGCCCTGCATGCGGTCCCCCGGGCTCTGGGCCGCCCCGTCTCCGGTCCGGGAGGGCAGCTGCGTGGCACCAGTGGGGCCGGCCTCGGGCCCTCTTGGGCAGTGCACTGCTTCTGCCTCTCAGCCACCCCGGACGGGCCTGGCCCCTCTGCCCTGCCCCAGGGCGCCCCACTTTCCGGGTGAACCTGTTCGTGCCAGCCTCGCTTCTCGTGCGGGCCGGGACCGTGGGGGCCGAGGACAGGGCAGGCCAGACCGCTGCTGGCTGAGACCGGGGCTGGGGTCACAGGCCGGCCCCGACCCCGGGAGGATGGCTGGGGGGTGCTCCGCGGCGGGGGGCGGCGGGCTTGACGGGCTCCTCGGCCGGCGCAGGGATCCATCACAAGTACAACAGCGACAAGTCCAGCACGTACGTGAAGAACGGCACCTCCTTCGACATCCACTACGGCTCCGGCAGCCTGTCCGGGTACCTGAGCCAGGACACCGTGTCGGTGAGTCTGGGGGGGCCGCTCAGACGGCCTGGTGAGCCCGCCGCACCCCCGGGCAGGAGCAGAGCCTGGCCAAAGCCGGGAGCTGAGGAAGAGCATGGGCCAGGCTGGGCGGGGAGCGGGGGGCAGACCCGGCTCCGTGTGTGCGTGCGCGTGCATGTGTGTGCACGTGTGTTTTGTGCGTGTGCGCCCGCACACATGCGCACGGGGGAAGGCCAGGAGGTCTGGAGGGGAAAGGGGGGCCACCAGTACGTGGGTGCGAGAGCCGGGGCGTGGGTCTGGGACCCGGACCTGGGGAGTGAGTCACGGTGAGGCGGCTCCCAGGGTCGCGGCCGGCAGGGGGTGGAGGAGCCGGTCGGGGGGCTGGCTTCTGCTCCGATGGGTTTGAGGTGCCCACTGGGCACAAGGGCTAGGCCCTGTGGATGGGGTCCCCGCCACTGGCTGGGGACTCGGGGTCAGGGAGGGCAGCGATGTGCCGGGAACCCCCGTAGAGGACGCCGGAGGGCCGTCCAGACACCCTGCCTGCCACAGAGAATCTTTGGGGTAGGGCGGGTGGGCAGGCCCCGGATGGTTCTCCCGTGCCTCCGTGTGACCTCTTGGTGTGCAGCTCCCTGGAAGGTTCTGGACTGGGAGTCCTGGGGGCGGAGAGCAAGGCAGTACACAGGCAGCCCCCGGCCCCCAGCCCCAGCAGGACCAGAAGGCGGCCAGGAGTGGCCAGCGCCCAGCCAGCGTCCCGCTTGTCTGTCCCTTGTCTGGACTGTGGGTGGGCCATGGTGGGGGGGACCTTCCTACAGGGGCGCTGCCCCTCCCCCATACCCACCTGCCTGTTGGGGTCGGCTCCTCCTGGTCTGTGTCGGCCCAAACAGGATGTTGCCCTAGCACGTTCCCCTGTTCCCGGTGTCAGGGTGTCAGCCCCTAACAGCCGTTTCTCCCCACATCCTGCTCTGTGTCTTTATTTATCAGCCGCTGCTGGGCCCGTGGTGGGGGAGGGGTGGCGTGGCCTTGAGTCTGCTGAGCTGGGTCATGAGGTTGGGTCATGGGGTTCCAGTAGCCCAGGAGCAGGAGCAGGCCTGGGTGGGGCTGGTCCAGGGCCAGCAGTTCAGAGCTGAGTGCGGAGCCCACCCCTCTGTGCTGACTCCCATGAAAACCGTGTCCTGATGACCGTGGGCCACCACGTCCCTATCCCCAGCTGTGTCCCAGCCAGTGTCGTCGGCCCTTCCTTCTGGGCTGGTGTGCGAGGTGGCGGGTGGCAACAGAGAGGGGCTTGTGGCCATGCTAGCACACACAGGGCCTGGCGGTTGGGCCCTGTGGTTCCCGTGGCCCACTGACCCCCCTCGGCCCCCAGGTGCCCTGTAAGTCGGCTCTGGCAAGCCTGGCTGGCGTCAAGGTGGAGAGGCAGACCTTCGGGGAGGCCACCAAGCAGCCGGGCATCACCTTCATTGCAGCCAAGTTCGACGGCATCCTGGGCATGGCCTACCCCCGCATCTCGGTCAACAACGTGCTCCCCGTCTTCGATAACCTGATGCAGCAGAAGCTCGTGGAGAAGAACATCTTCTCCTTCTACCTGAATAGGTGGGGTGGGAGGGGCCTGGCCCCATCTCTTCCCCATGCCTCACCCCTCCTCCCGGCTCCGTGTGGCTGAACGCTGGGGGCTCGGGCTCCCCGCCTCCCCGTCCACCCTCCAGGCACCGGGGCTGCGGCGTCTGACCGGAGGGGGGCTGGCCACGCTTTTACAGAGGAGCAGGGAGCTCTCGACAGGCTCTGGGGCCGGGGTTGCCCATCAGGAGCGGCTCAGGCCCTGGGCCCACGGTCTCACTCAGCAGGCCCCCCTCCTGGAGAACCAGACCCTGGTCAGGGCTCGCGGCGGCTCCTCCTCTCGGGTCCGTCTGCCCGGCCTTCCCTGGGTGTGGTGGTGGGCAGAGGGGCCAAAGCCATGAGCCCCAGTCTGTGACCAGCCTCCAGAGGTGAGGGGCCTGGGGGCTTTCCAGCGGAGGTGACCCCACTGGGGCCCTGAGTGCCGGATGCTGCTCGATGGGGCCGCAGCCCCGGTTCAGGGTGGAGAGTAGCCCCCACCAGCCGCCGTTGGCGGCAGCGCCGAGTGTCCCAGTGGCTCTTGCTGCACACGGAAGGGTGGGTGACCTGGGCCCGCCGGTCTCCCTCAGGGTGGTGTCAGAGGTCCCGGTGCGGGTGTGGGGAGGACGGAGGTGTGGACTGCATGTGAGTGGGCGGCCCACCGACCACTGGCGGTTACTGTGCCGCGTGCCCCGTCCACCCCACAGGCCCACTTGCCCTCAGGGTCCAGCCCCAGGTGCTCCAGCTGAGTGCCAGCCCAGAAGCCTCCCCTCTCGCCCGGCCCCTGGCCTCGGCCTGGGTGCTGTCCTCGGTGGTAAACACTCAGCAGCCGCTTCAGATGGAGCTGCCCGCTGGAGGCTGGATGGCCCCAGGCTGGTGAACGGGGTGGGATCTTTCCCGGTGAGCCCTCGGGCCCGGGGTGAGCAGTCAGGGGAGAGAGGACCCAGGAGTCTGGCCGGGCCCAGTCTCAGGCTCCCTGGATGAGGGGTGGAGGGGCAGGGCTGTGGGTGGGGAGCAGACAAGGGGCAGCCATCTGGTTTCCACACTGGGCTTTCGGAGGTGAGGGATGGGGGAGGCTGGGGGAGGCCTGGAGGCCGCTGGTAGTAGAGGGAGGACGGGGTTTGACCTGGTGTTTCTGAGCGGGAACCGACCAGGAAGAAGCTGGTGAACTCAAACCCTAAGTCTAGAGAAAGTCTGGAGGCAGGAGCAGGGTTGAGCGCAGGAAAGCTGAGAGGTGAAGGGGGGTGGGAGCGGTTGGGTGAGGCTGAGGGCATCCTTGGGAACAGCAGGTGCAGAGGCCCTGGGGCAGGAATGCGCTGGCTCAGCTCTCGGTGCTGCCCAGTACCTCTTCCCAGAAGCCCTCCCTGGTTGGTTCTTCTCAGGCAGACATGGTCCCCTTCCTTGGGCTCCTAGCTTTCACTTCCCCGTCTGCCTGCTAGCCTGACCCTGGCCCTCTTCAGCGGGCAGACCAGGCACCTCTGCGGGCTGAGCGGGGGCGTGGCCTGCAGGCCACACCGGGTGTGGGATTGGAGCCCCACCCCTCAAGGAGAAGGAAGTCCTCTCCCTTCTCATGCCTCCTCCGGATCTTTCCATCTCTGTAGCTCCACCCACCCCTTCTGACTTGGCCCCAGCTTGTGGCTGTGTGGCCAGCGGTCAGGCTGGATGCACGGTGTGGGGGTGGGCAGCCCCTCCTCCCCCTCCCCCTCCCCCCCTCCCCCCCATGCTTGAGCGGGTGTGGCTGACTCCGCCCCTCTCCTCCCAGGGACCCCGGCGCGCAGCCTGGGGGTGAGCTGATGCTGGGCGGCACGGACTCCAAGTACTACAAGGGCCCCCTGTCCTACCTCAACGTCACCCGCAAGGCCTACTGGCAGGTCCATATGGAACAGTGAGTGCTGGGCGAGGGGGCACGCTTGGTTCTGTGGGGAGCGTGGTGTGCGGGGGCCCTTCCCAGCCTCCCACTCAGCAGGCCTCTGGGTAGCTACAGCCCTTGGGCCCGCTCGCCCTGGGTGTCCGTTGCCACCTGCTGGCACCCCGCTGAGCTCCTGGCCCCTGGGCTCTGGCCCTCTTCTGCTTGAGACTTCGAGGCTCGCAGTTAACCTGCTCTTGGCCCCCTGAGCCCTCAGCCTGCCTCTGCTCACAGCCAAGGGGAGAGAGGGTCCTAGCAAGGCTGTGGCCGAGGCAGGGTGGGGGTCCCAGGCGGCCCTGGAGGTAGGACTGCCCCCCAAGGCCCACCCTGAGCTCGAGCCCAGGCCGTCGTGTTCATGCCCCCTCCGCCGCAGGGTGGACGTGGGCAGCAGCCTGACGTTGTGCAAGGGGGGCTGCGAGGCCATCCTGGACACGGGCACGTCCCTCATCGTGGGTCCCGTGGACGAGGTGCGCGAGCTGCAGAAGGCCATCGGGGCTGTGCCGCTGATCCAGGGCGAAGTGAGTGGGCCGGGCTGTGTGGGTGGGGTGCCCCTGCCACCACCCCCTGCACCGTACCCCAGCTGCTGCGTCTTCTCTTCCTCAGTACATGATCCCCTGTGAGAAGGTGTCCACCCTGCCCGAGGTCACCCTGAAGCTGGGCGACAGGGCTTACACGCTGTCCTCGGAGGACTACACGCTCAAGGTCAGCGGGGGTGGGACGGGGGCAGGGCGGGGTGGCCTGCGGGCTGGGTGCTGACCACCGCGGCCCTCCCAGGTGTCGCAGGGTGGGAAGACCATCTGCCTGAGCGGCTTCATGGGCATGGACATCCCCCCGCCCGGCGGGCCACTCTGGATCCTGGGTGACGTCTTCATCGGCCGCTACTACACAGTGTTCGACCGGGACCAGAACCGCGTGGGCCTGGCCGAAGCCACCAGGCTCTAGCCGCCCGCCCGCCGGGGAGGGAGGAGTCCAGCAGGAGGAGGCCAGCCACCCCCGCCCTCCCCGCCGCCCCTGCCACACACACTCACGCTCAAACTCACACTCACAACCCAGCTCTGCAGGCGCCGGCCTGACGGGCCTGCCGTTTTGTTCTGTGGTTTTCCCCAGCCCTGGTTGCAGAAATGCCTGCCTACCCGCCCGTCTGTCTGTCTGTCTAATGGAGGGGCGGGGTGCGGGGCAGCCGCCAGCAGGCTGATCCAGAGTGTGGAGCCGCTTCCCTCACTTGGAAGCCCCAGCCTGGCTTGGCAGCCCATCAGTCGGGCATCCCGGGAGCCCCTCCCCCCGGTAGCTCCCCCTCCCCCACCCACCTCCAGCCTGTGCCTCGGGGGCCTGGCTGCCCAGGCAGGACCTCTGGACTGAGCCCCCACCCCGGGCCAGGCTGTCGTCTAGGCCTCTCCGCCTGGCCTGGGGTCCGGAGCTGGGCACTGCTGGCCTCACGCGTCTGCCTCTGTGGGCCGTTGAGGAAGAGCCAGCGAGGCCTGAGGACAAGCAGGAAGAAGTTGGAAGGGTTGGGGCTCAGGGACAAGAGCCAGCCTTGTGATGCCTTTGGGGTCATCCTGGGGCTCGACCCTGTCCGGGAGGCCATTTGCTGGTCCGGGGTCAGGGAGGAGGGGGGTGGTGTCACCTTTGCAGCTGCCCCCCCCCCCCCCCCCCCCAGCGACCGGGAGCCAAAGTTGACATGGAAATACAGTTGTTTGGGCCTCTTTTTTCTGTGTTGGCATGTTTTGTGTTTGGTGGGAAGGGCGGTTCTAAATCTGGACGTGGGAAGGAGCTGGTATGGCTGGTGTGAGGCCATTGTTCCCGAGGGCTGACTCAGCCAGGCGGGGGGGGAGAAGCTTGGAGGTGCCCTGGCTCCCCCCCACCCCCCGCCCTGCACAGGGGACCCTGGAGGCTCTAGCTTGCTGCCCAGCCTCACAGGCGGAGGGCTGGCTGGTCCTGAGGCCTGCGGCAGTGACCAGCAGGATGTGGCCTTGGCGGGAGGCTGCAGGCTGAGGCCGGGCAAGGTTGCCAGGGTCTGCACTGGGCACGGTTTTCAGGGAGTGGTCCAGGTGAGTGTCTGCTGTGCTTCCCTGGACAATGTTCCACCAGCAGTGGGGCCCCGGTCTTCCCTTAACCCCGACACCCCATGAGAGCCTGCGTGGGGCTGATGGTGAGTGGGCACCCTGACTCCCTTCTGGGCCTCCGGGCCAGCACCTGAACGCCATCTCTGCAAAGCAAGCTGATGTTGGAGCAGGCCAGCCCAGGGGCCAGAAGTCTCAGGGTCCAGGGATCCCAGTTAGGACTTCCCTCGGGCTGCAGTGATCTCCCCAGGGATCTGGCCTCTTGGGAGTTTGCTGAGGGCTCATGTGCCCAGAGGCAGCTGCACGGCCAGGAGGTTTTAAAGGATGAATAGGAGTTTGTGAGCCACTGGGAGGGCATTCCCTCTTCGATCAGCGGCTCTGGACTCTTGCCCCAAGCCCACTCCCCACTGGGGTAAGGGAAATGGCAAATGTGACAAATGTCACCGTCCTGATGCCTTCTCGGCCTTCAGTGCTGTGGCTGTCGTTGTCCTGGCCCTAGGGGGTCAGGGGACTGCAACCCAGAGTAGAGCCCTAGCTGTCACCTTTAGCAAACCTTCAACCAGAATTGCAAGGAGGCTCACAGACACGTGCCCCGTGTTCTCTGCGCTTGAAATATGAGCGGGGAGCCGGCAGGGCTGCAGGCAGACAGTGTCATCCAAGCCTTTGTGCCCAGAGACGCCTGGAGTCCGAGCCGGCCAGGGAGGAGGCAGACCCCTTCTCCACCGGTACCCCCAACCCCTGGTGGCTGCCCTGGGACCTGCCTCCACCTACCAGGGCCTTGCGGGGCCACCCCCACTCTGCTGGCCCTGCAGTTGTGAGCCCCAGGTCGGAGGCCACCTCCATCCCCTCTCTGGGCTGCAGGGACCAGCACAGCAGGGTGCCCTGGTCCCTCCCCAGGCGCAGTGTAGATGAGCACAGGCTGAGCCTCCAGCCCCCAACCGGCTGTCGGGGCGCTGAAGCTCCTGCCCAGAGCCCAGGACCGGTACGACTGCCCCGGCCTGCGGGGCGGGATCCTCTGGACCCCAGCATCTGACTCCCGGCTCAGATGCAGCCTCTGACCCGACCCTAAGCCTCTAGTCTGACTTCGGAAGGTGGGTGATAACAGGGCACTGCTCGCCAGGGCACTGGCAGATCCCCGCAGGGAGCCCAGCTCAATGCCTGGCACTCGTCCTGGCTGGCTCGCCATGCTCTGCACCAGCCCAGCAGGCCCCGGTGGGCATTTCCTGCCTCTTGCCCTTGCCTGGAGGACGCCCGACCTGAGTGGAGCACCTTCCCTCACCTACTGGGTGGAGGCCAGTGGGGGCTAAAGCGCCCCCCCCCACCACTCTGGATTCCAGGTCCCTGGGAAAGGCAGCCTCTGACTCCACGCTGGAATCTGGAGAAGGCCCCTGGGGGCCAGGCGCCCCTCTCCTGCTGTCTGAGGACTAGCTGGACTACTGTGCTGACCAGCTCCAATGGCCTCTGCCTGCAGCCTGCCTGCCCAGAGCAGCCCGGGGGCAGAGCCTGTGGCAGGTGGGGCGGTGCCTGGCCCCGGGTGAGCTGGTGGCGTGGCATGCAGACTGCAGGCAGGCTGCCCCTCCGGTCAGGCTCGGCCTGAGGCCTCGGGGTCCAAGTGCCCCTACATGTGGCCCTGGGAAGGGGGCAGTGGGTGTGGCGTGAGGGAGAACTGAATCCTGGTCCGCCCACAGTCCCCATCCTCCCTCACGCCTGTGGGCTCTTGGACTGGGCCTGGCTCTGCCGAGGGTGTGGCCAGGGCGGGGGGGGGGGGGGTGGCCCTGGTGCCCGGGACCCCTCCCACTCACAGGGGTTTTTATCAACCTCCTGGAGGTTCCTGGGGTTCCTGACAGCCACAGATGAGGCTGGGCCAGGGTGGCCGGGGGCGGGGCTGTAAGGGGAGGGCTCGGGGAGGGGCTGGGGCCTGTCCAGTGAGGTGGGTTCCCAGAAGTCCTCAGACTCAGAGAGAGGTTGGGGAGAGCAGGGGTGGGCAGAGGACTGGGCATAGGCAGCAAGGATTGCCCCTGAGAAGACCCGGGCTCGGAGGAGAGGCTTGTGGAGAAGGGGGAGGCAGGTTGAGCTGATGAGGGAGCAGCCAGGGCCTGCAAGGGGACAGGGCTTGGGGGGAGCTGGGGAAGGAAATCTAGGGCCACCACACATAGGTGCAGCTTCTGGGGGGCTTTGGAGGGTCTGGGGTCTGTGGAGGCTGGTGGGCTGGCGAAGAGGGCACTTGCATGGGGAGGGGGGGGCTCCGGGAGAGGCAGAGAGGGCTAGGGCTTCTTTCTCCCTTGCGCATGGGACTCACCGGGAGTTTTGCGGGAAGGAGAGGTCATCTGGGGACAAGTGTGAGAGAGAGTGAGAGGGTGTGGAGTGAGCGGAGGCCCCCAGAGGGGGCTGGGGCTGGGCCAGTGGCCATTTTTTAGAGGAAGGGGCATCTGCAGGGGACGGGGCTGGGGTGGGACAGGTAGGGCTGGCAGAGACGCATGGGCAGGTGAGTGGACGGAGACCAGTGTCATTAGGGGCTTGGAGAAGAACATCTGGCCCCGCGGGCAGAGAGGACCAACCAGTGAGGGGTCAGGGCCTTCAAGACTGGACTCAGTGAGGGGTGCAAATTCGGGAGGTGGGGCTGGGGGCTCTGGGCTGAGGTGTGTGGGGTCAGATATGGGGAAAGGGGGTCAGGAGTTTCCACAGGGGTGGGCTCAGAAAGGACGGGTCCTTGTGGGGGCCACCAAGGCTCAGGGAAGGCCTGGACTTGGTAGCCTCCGGGGCTAGGGCCTCGGTCAAGGGTAGGACTGTGCAAAGGTGGGTGCTAGGGTTGGGGCTCAGAGAGTGCTACAGTTGGGGGCCTGGAGCCTACAAGGGGCTTGGCTGGGGATAGGGGTGTACAGGAACAGGAGAGCAGGTGGGGGCTGGTTAGGTTTGGGGATGTGCTGGGGAGGGGCCCAGGCTCAGCTACCTGTGTAGGGTGGGGGCTCCACCGGGCCAGGACTGGGACTTGAGGGGGGAGGACTGGGATGTGGGGAGGGGAGGGACTCGGCAGTGGGAGAAGGGGCAGTGGAGGGAAAGGGGCTCAGACAGCCATCCTGGTGGCTGGGGTGGGGCAGAGGAGGACAGCAGGAGGGTGAAGGGGCTCCTTCCTGGAGAGACAGGGGAGAGGGGCTAGGGGCTAAGCAAGAGGGAGGGGCAGGGAGGCGGGAGAGGCTCAGCGGTGGGGGACACACGGGGTGTCACTGTAGGAGGACCCATCCCGGCAACCCTCACCGGCTCTGCAGCCCCCGAGGGTCCGGCTTCCGGCCGGCGCCCGCGGCCCCCACCCTGCGGGCGGGAGGAGGCGGGGAGGTGGCTGCGCCCGCCGGCGGCGCCGTGAGTCAGGCTCGGGCTGCAGCCGCGCGGCCGGCCTGGCGCTGCGGAGGGAGCGCAGGAGCGGGGACAGCGGCGCCGCCAGCCCCGTGCGCTCCCCCCGCCGAGGCTGGGCCGCCGGGACGCGGAGCGGCCGGGCAAACAGCGAGCCGTGGGCCGGCGGAAGGACGCGCGGACCGCGGCGCAGGGGTCGGCCCGCCAGCCCAGGAGTCACCAGCAGGTGAGGGCGCGGGGCGCGCCTTCCGTGCGGCTGCAGCAGCCCCGGGCTGGGGCGCGGGGTGTCGGCTGCAGACCCCCGGGGTGGGGGGACGCAGGGCGCGGACGCCTTAGCGCCTGGCTGGAGAAGTGCGCGTTTCCCAGAGTGTCCTTGTGCGTCTGTTTGTGCCACGGGCTGGGTGGCTTCCTGCGAGCAAGCGCTTGGGGTCCCCGCGACTGCTCTGGGCCGGGGTTGGGGGCGGGGACGACGCGCACGAGTTTGGGGCGCCCGCAGTGGCCGTTTCCATCCCTGGGCGATTGCATCCGAGCCCGTGTGGCTGTGTATGTCCACGCTGCGTGTCACAGTGCAGAGCTGTTTACCTGGAAGCATCTCAGCACACGGGTGTGCCCTGGGGTCTGGAGAGCCTTGGTGTCCGAGGTGTCAGCGTTGTCAGCCTGCAGGTGCTCCGGAGAGCTCTGCTCATTCTGCCAGAGTGGCTCAGACGCTGTCATTGTGGGTTTGCATGCCCTGTGTGTGTCGGGGTGTTTGGGATGCTGGCGTGCTCTGTTTATTGCAACAGCCTGTCGGTTGGGGCGTTGTTGGGTATGGGGGGTGTTGCTGTTGTGTGTCAGTGGGTGAATGTTTGTGCGCAGATGGCAAAGTGATGAAAAGCCCCCGATGTTCCTGCCAAGGCTGCTGTGAAGGGCTTTGGCATCGGGGTGGCTGGGGCGGGTGGGGGAGGCAGGTGGCAGGCTGGCAGCTGGCTGCCTTGGTGGGGATTTCCATCTCCTTTGGGGCTGCTTGTGAGTGTGCAGAGGAGATGCTGCAGGACACCAGGGCAAGCCCTGCAGGGCGGGCAGGACCCAGCTCGTTCTTCCTCTCCGCCTCCCTCCAGGCCCAGGGCCCCGGCCAGTGCCCAGCCCCGCTGGGAGCCCCGGCCAGCACCACGGACGGCGCCCAGGAAGCCCGAGTCCCCCTGGACGGGGCCTTCTGGATTCCAAGGCCCCCAGCAGGCTCGCCCAAGGGTTGCTTTGCCTGCGTGTCCAAGCCCCCAGCCCTACAGGCTCCAGCGGCCCCGGCCCCTGAGCCCTCAGCATCGCCCCCCATGGCGCCCACCCTGTTCCCTATGGAGTCCAAGAGCAGCAAGACAGACAGCGTGCGGGCCTCTGGCGCCCCCCAGGCCTGCAAGCACCTAGCCGAGAAGAAGACCATGACGAACCCCACAACGGTCATCGAAGTCTACCCAGACACCACCGAGGTCAACGACTACTACCTGTGGTCCATCTTCAACTTCGTCTACCTCAACTTCTGCTGCCTGGGCTTCATCGCGCTGGCCTACTCCCTCAAAGTGAGCGGGGCAGGGGAGGGGCCGGGGGAGCGGGCGCTGGCCGGTGGGGGCCGCCTCGTGGGATCCGGAGACACGTAGGGCGCTTGGCTAGCTCCGAGCCAGCAGGGAGGGGCTGCCCTTCCCGGCCCTGGGCTGCGGAAGCTTCTGGACTGCCTTGACAGGGCTCGGGGCCGCGAGACTGCATTCTCTACACAGCCAGCCAGGTCCTGGAGGAGCACCCAGGGCTCAATGTCCTGTGCTCTGGGTGGGGTCGTGGAGTTGCCCCTGGGCATGCGGGGACGGAGCCAGCACACGGATGAAGACCCTTGGAGCCCTTCCCCTGTTGATCGGAGGACAGCGTGGAGACCTTCTTCTCCAAGCCCCTCACAGGGACCCTGAAACCGGGCAGGTATTCAGAAGCAGGCACGGTAGACAGGGTCTCTGATCGACTCACTGTGTTCTGCCTTCCCTCTCCCACACGGTTCTAGACAGTCCGTCCTGGTGGCTGGGGTGCCCAGGGGAAGAGAGCCACAAGCACGTCCCATACACCCCTGACTGCAAACCCTGAGTGGGTACGATTTGTAGGAGCCGCTCGGCACTGTGAGAGGAGCTGGCTGGGGGCAGAGCAGGTTGCCAGGCAGACAGGACCTCACGTCCCCAGGGCAAAGCAGAAAGAAATGGACCAAGATTGCAGGAGGGAGGCTATGATCCACTCACAATCGAAGTGGGGAGCTCTGTGCAAATGTGTAAGGACTGAAGGGCCCACCAGCAGGACCCATCTCCCTGCCACTCCGGTAGGGGTTGGCTCATGTCTGGCCAGATCATCACTGTCCCCGGATTGCAGGTCTCAGCCCAGGTGGACGTCACTGATTGCAGCCGCCCAGTGAGGTGGGGGCGGAACGTGGGGAACGGAGGGAGAGGAGAGTCTAGGCCAGGGAGGCTGGCCCTGGAAGGACAGAAGCCTGGACAGCTCTGCCTCTGTGCATCTTTGAGCCCCGCCCCTGTCCCTGGCATCACACGCCCTGGCCACCTCCTGACTCATCGTCAGCATCACCCACCGCCAGGCGCACCTTTGCCTCCAGGCCTGTGTACTGAGCTCTGGGCTCCGCTGTATGGGGACTGCGTTGTGTGAGTGAGTGTGTGTGAGTGTGCATGTATGCACGAGCGTGTGTGCCCATGTAGCTGTGAGTGCATGGGTACGAGTGTGTATGGATGTGAATGTGTAAGTATAATTGCATGTGTGAACATGTGGGCTTGAGTGTGTGCGTGCATACAGGTACAACTGTGTGTGTGTGCGTGTGCACGAGTGTGTGTGCCTGTGTGTGCTGTGGAGGCAGCAAAGGGAAGGGGGCCCTAGACATTGGGAGGGTGGAGGCTCTGGGCCGACCTCGGCTCTGGCTCCACTGGGACAGGGCCAAGCAGAGGGCAGAGCTGTGGGGGCAGCTGGCGGGGCTCTGCCTCCCCTGGTGCCCTCTTGCCGTGCCCTGACAGTGGCCTGTAGACTCGAGTCTGGCTGTGTGGGCTCCTGTCCGGAAGCTGTGCCCTCCTCCCCTTGGCTCGGCTGTGGGCACCGGCTGGCACAGGGCAGGCCCATCTGGTGCAGGGTGTAGGTAGGTCACAGATTTCTGAATGGTGCAGGATTTGCACTGGGGGGGGGGTGGGTAGGAATTAGTGCTTCTGAGGGGCAGAAGGGAGCTCACAATGACTCTGCCCTGGGGCTGCTCCCCCATGTCCTTCCTGGGGGACAGCCAGGGCAGAAAAGCTTGAGGCTTGCCAGGGAAGAGGGTGCAAGGTGAGTTGTGGGGGGGGGGGGGTGCAGAACCGGCTGGCTCAGACTCCTGCACCTGGGAATGTGTCCATCTGTCCATCCAGCTGCATGTCGCCTGGCTTGCTGCACCCTGCACCATTTGTAGCCAGTCATGGGCACTTCCAAGGGCGCCTAACAGGTCAGAGGGTCTTGGCCAAATTCCCAACTTGGTCCCTTAAGAGCAGAAAGCTCTTGACAAGCCACCTTCATCTGAGCTCATTCCTTCATCTGCTCACAAAACACGTTGAAATGAAACGACGTCCCAGTCAGCACACCTGAGCAGGGCAGAGGCTGGCATTCAGTGGTGTGAAACCAACACTGTGTCCCTGTCTGCTTTCAGCTGTCCATCCACCCATCAAACCAGCCAGCCAGCCTCTCCACCCACATGGGCCAGTTCAGTTCAGTGCACGCTGGGTCAGCAACACAGATTGCAGCCTTCTGGTGCTTAGCTGAGTGTCCGGGGAAGGCAGAGACACAGAACGTCGACTCTCCACTCTTGCAGGAGACACGAGCTACTCATAATGACCACTGACTCCCCCTTGTTAACCAAATAAAGGCCAGAGTCCTCATCTCGGCATCCAAGGCTCTTCAAGATCCATTCTCAGCCATTTCCTAGCCTCACCACACACTCCCCGCCCAGCCTTTCCGTGAGCACACCTCGGTTTGCAACGTGCTATTCCCGCAGCCTGAGGGTTTTTCACCCACAAAGACTCTACTGACTCCCTCTGGCCGAGCCCCCACTTCCCAGCAGAGACTCCCTGCCCCAGTCATGGCTGCCCACCCCACCAGAACCATCCCTTCATCTTGCTGTCACTGGTGCCAAGGCAGGGCTGACCACAGTAGGGGTCAAAGGGTGTTGTATGAATGGGTGGATGGACAGAGGACACCCTCAAGGTGGAAGAAGTGCCACAGTGTTTCAGAAAAAGAATACTTCATTCCTGATTTGGGACAAGTTTGGAGCCGGGCATGGGAGACTTATGGGAGGATGCATCGTTTTTACTGGGCAAGGGGGGTAAGGAGACAGGTGTTCCAGATGGAGAAAAACACATAAACCAGGACCTGAGGATGGGGGAGTCAGGGAGGCCTGGACAAGAGGATAGTCCTGGAAAGCCGGACACGGCTGTGCAAGGAGGATTTGAAAAATTATGTGAGGGGTTTGGATTTCATCATGTGGAAGACACAGAAGAGAAAGATACGGTCGTAGCTGTTAAATCTGCAGCCAATGTGGAGGAAGGGGCCAAAAGAAGCCCAGAGGCAGAGAAAAGTTAGGGCCCCAGTGTGGTGCCCAGGAAAAGGAACACATGGCTTGAATTGGGGCAGGGAGGGCGGGTAGGAGAGGAGGAGCAGATATAATGACATGGTGCCCGCTCAGTGCGGGCCTACGAGGTTGTGGACTTCCCAGTAACAGGGAAGTAAAAAAGATTGATTAGGAGAGGGGATACTGGGCCAGTTTTTGTACATGCATATTTGCCCATTACTTGTTTTCTGAATATTAACATCATCCACCCATCCATCCGCCCATCCTTCCATCCGTCTTTCCATCCATCCACCAATCCATCCATCCACCCATCCATCCATCCATCCTTCCATCCGTCTTTCCATCCATCCACCAATCCATCCATCCACCCATCCTTCCGCCCATCCTTCCATCGTCTTTCCATCCATCCACCAATCCATCCATCCACCCATCCTTCCATCCATCCTTCCATCCGTCTTTCCATCCATCCACCAATCCATCCATCCACCCATCCATCCACCCATCTAACCATCCCCATTCATCTATCCACCCATCCGTCCTTCCACCCATCCATCCATCCACCCGTCTAACCATCCACTCACCCAACCGTCCATCCATCCACCCACCATCCCTTATACATTGATCCATCCTCTTTTATTCCCTTCAACCCATCCAAATAGTCAACCAACCCTCCATTCATCTGTGTTTATACATGTTTCTTGTGCATCCTCCTCCCTTCCCTACTTCTCCCCATCTCATCCCACCTATTTTATACATCAATGCACTTAATTATTTATCTAACCTCAATTGCTAAGTAACTTTCTCCATCTTACTTACCCATTCTACCTGTCAGCCATCCATCCATCCTCTGACCCAACACATCAATACATCCATTCATCCTTCAAGCCATCTGCCATCCCTTCTGAGCAATGTGCATCCATCACCATGTACCTGTCTTCACACTCATCCTTGCTCATGCATACTCTATTACCCCTTAAGTCATCTCATCCATCTATGTGCTCTCTACACTATCGTTTCTTTCTGTTCTCCCTGCCTTCTCATCCATCCACATATCCAATTACACTTCTTTGGACTTTGTGGAAGAAGAAAGAGCTGAAGAGAAGGAAATCCTAAGATTTATCCTAGATGAGGGTGGCCTCCTCCTTGGGAACATCTCTTCATAACCAGAGAATCTTGGAAATGGGTCCAGCTCTGCCCATACCCACTGTCTTCCCAGGATTTCCTGGGCTCCAGCCTACTCCCTGTATCTCAGCATCCCTTCCAGGAGACTGTAGGGACTGCCACCTATTCTACCGAGGCATAGTGCCTATTCTCAGGTAATCCCTGCTCATTTTAGATTAGGAACCCTGTCCGGAGTAGAGGACGCTTACATCTTCCATTGTCTGATCATATAACTCTCTGAGACCGACTTTCTCCCTTATCTTCTGTATCTGTTTATTGATTCCCGCTGTATTGAGATACGATTGACGTGCGACCTTGTGTAAATCCAACGTGTACAATACGATGATATGATCCATGTAGATGCTGCAAGATGATTGCAACAAGGGGGTTCGATACCACACCCGTCACCTCACGTAATTCTCGTTTTTGAGGTTTGTAGTTTTTGGTGGTAAGAACACTTACAATGTGCTCTCAGCCAACTTTCGATCAAATAATAGAGTATCGTTGACAATCCTATGTTATGTCAAATAATTTCAGACTTACTGAAAAGTTGCAAAAAGAAATACAAAGAATTCCTGGGTGCGCTTTGCACAGATGTTCCCAGGACTAGCCTTTTTCTTCTCTCTGGCCGCCGGCCTCACCTCCTCCCTCTGGCCTCAGGTTCGGGACAAGAAGCTTCTCAACGACCTGAATGGAGCGGTGGAAGACGCCAAGACAGCCCGGCTGTTCAACATCACCAGCTCCGCCCTGGCCGCGTCCTGCATCATCCTGGTCCTCATCTTCCTGAGGTACCCGCTCACCGACTACTGAGGCCCCACCGGGCACCGCCGGCCGTGGAGACAAAGCACTGGGACATGTTTGTTTTCACGACTGATACGACATGGGATGCTGTGTGGTTGGGGCAGAGCGGGGCATGTGCCCTGGAGCCCCCCTGAAGCTGTGACCCGGGCAGCGAGGCCGCCAGAAGCTCCATACAGTACGGGGGCCGCGAGCTTCGGGCCGGCCCACCCTCTCTGCCTCCTGACCCTCTGCCTCTGCCTGTTTCTGGGGTCTGTGGGCGTCTCCTTGTGCTGCTGCACCCTGGCTTCCACTGGCTGCCCTCCCTGCCCTCCTGTGCCCGCCCCCGGCTCCTGGGGCCCCTCTGACCCGACACCCAGCAAGAAGGGCTTCTGTGGGAGCTTCCCAGTGTGAGGGGGCTGCCAGCATCTGGGGACTCACTCTGTCTTCCCCGACCCCAGCTCCCCAAGCTATGACCCTGCTCAGAGTCTTGTATCTGTGAACTTTCAATAAAGTACATGTCTGGCTCCAGCCCAGCCTCTGTCCCACGGCCGAGCAGGGCATGGGGGAAATTTGGCGGCTTTGGGGACCCCACTCTGGCACTGCCCGGTGGTCCAGGCCCCCAGGGCTGACTGCAGGGGAAGGTCTGCTCCATGACCCAGCAGTCTTCTGCCCACGATGCAAGGGGACTGAGGGGGGCTTTGGCAGAGGGAGCCCCAAACACGAGCCCCCCTGGGGGTTAGGCAGCACGAACACAGCTGCCCGCCAGGCTGTAAGTTAGAGCGAAGAAACCAGTGCATCCCCCAGGAGGGTACAGAGTCCCCGTGGCACGAGGTCATGGTCCTCGCGGCACGGGGTCATGGCCAGTCTAGGAAACCAGAGGAAGTTCCAGGCAGCTCAGGGGCAGAGAGGGAAGGAGGAAGGCCTGCAAACTCTACCCCAGGCCTGGGGGCGTGCTGAGCAGGGGAGGGACCAGGCGTGCTTTGAGGGTTTTGAGGATGGTGCTGTTTGGAGCGTCAAGACACCTTGGAGGGGACAAGATGGGACACGGGCTGTAGCGAAGTGGGAACCATGGTGTGTGGGCTGGGGCTGGGGCAGCGGCAGAGGGCGTCCACTGCGTCCCAGGGCGAGGCTGATGGAATCTGGGGACAGACTGGGTACGCAGGTGAGGCGGGCAGGGAGGAGCCAGGGGGGATCCCTGCGTGTCCGACTTGGCCAGGGCTGTGCGCTAATGTGAGGACCCCGGAGGAGCCCTGTGGGGGCAGAGGAGCCATCTGGGCTGACGCTGCGGGTCTGGAGGCTATGTGTGGAGCCCGGGCAGCCTGAGCAGTGACAGCCGTTGCGGAGCCCAGGGAACACCAACTTTTCCAGGATGGCTGGCAGGATGAAGGGGCATCCCTGTAGGAAAGCTGGGAGTGTGGGGGGCCACGGACGGAGAGGCCAGAGGGGCCCCTTGGGTTTAGGGGCCTATAGGGAAGGAAGGAAGCAAGGAAGGGGCAGAGAGCTGTGCTTGGAGGGATGGGGACGTGGCAGCGAGTGGCCATGAAGGGAGAAGAGAGGCGTGGGTGCCAAGCCCAAGGCTCAGGGTCCCTGGTGATGGAGAGCCATGGGGGGAAGGCCAGGTGACTGAGACGGTCATGGGGGTCTGGGTGTCAGAGGACAGAGGGTACAGACAGGGTCCCATCTGGGCAGCGTCCAGACAGCAGGAGAGAGACGTTTCCTTCACCCAGGACAGAGGCAGAGGTGTGGGTGATGCGGCGGGACTGTGGATGTGGGGCCAGGAATTGGGTTTCCCTTCTGATCTCCCTGGGAGAGGGCAGCAAGCCTGGAGCAGGGTAGGGCTCAGTAGGGAGTGAGGTGTTTGGGGTCTTTCCTGGGCAAATGAACCTGCCTCGGACTCTGGGGTGGGTGCAAGGGTCAGCTGAGGGCATGCATCCAGGGCCTCTGCAGTTTTCCCACGAGGTGCCCCCCTGCGGCAGACCCACCAGAAGGAAGATGTTGACGGGGCTAGAGAGCAGGGCACGAGGCTGGGCGTCTGGTGAGGACGGAAGGACTCTGGACAATCCCAAAAAGGCCAGGCTGCTGGGACTTGAATCCCTGTGGGTCCACGGCTCCGCAGGCCGAGTCATGTTGAGCAGGGAGGCGGGAGTTTCTGTGAGAGGGCCAGTCGAGGCAGGGTTCCTGGGAGCAGCGGACCTGGTCTGGAGACGTGTTTCCCAGGTGAGAGTGCTAAGCAGCCGTTAAGAGAGTCCTCAGGGGCTTCAAGCAAACAGGCCCTGGGTGGTTGGGAGGTGCATGGGTGAGTAAGCAGGACTCCAGCCCTGGCCTGACCCAGAAGCCCAGGAGGAGGGGTGAGGAGGAACGGAACACCATGGCATGAGCCCTGACCCCAGGCAGTGGCAGGATGGGGGGTGGGGAGCTGGGACCCCTGCAGGGTTGCACGGAGTTAAATTGTGGCCACGCCGTGGAGAGGAAGGGGGAGCCTTCCAGATGGACCCCAGGAGGGTGGCTGGTGGGGGTGGGGGGCTGGAGGGCAGGGAGCATGTGGGGCCAGCTCAGTCCTGGATGCTTCCAGAGCCTCTGAGGTCACACCCAGGTGGGTTCCCATCACTGCCCAGAAGCTTCCTGGAGGAGGCAGGGTCAGAACGTCGCGCAGTGGGCATCTGGGGAGCTGGGGACTGTGGGTCATGAACCTAGGCCCTACCCTGCTGTCCAGGGGGCTTTGTTATGCCTGGCGGGGCCGGGAACCTAGAGGCCAAATGTTTTCTTCCCTCTTTTCCCTTAAGCCTTTGTGCCGGCAGCTGGCTGCCCCCTGGGACAGGTACCCAGAGGAAATGCATCCCCAGGAAGGAGGCCTCTGCCAGCTCGTCCCTGGAACATGCCCCGCCCAGATGAGGCTTTTGGGTGTTGTTGCAAAAGTGGTCCCTTGGCCTTGCAGGCAGCAAAGGTGCCCTTAGCCTGCAGATGTTTGTGTCCTTCCTGGGCAGTGTGGGGCCACACCCGGAGGCACCGTCTCCCCAGCCCTTGGGCTCAGGGATGGGCTGGTCCTCGCTGGGCGGGGTGTCTGTGGGGGTGTCTCACCCCGGCAGGCGGGCAGGCACGGGCTCTAGCCTCCGCCTCTGGCCTCCAGGTCCGTGTCTTTGCCCCTCAGGGCTCCCCCTGACCTTCCAGCCCTCCCTGTGCCCACACCCCGTCCCCTCCGTGCTTTCATTGGTTTTGCACAATATCGGGCAGGCAACTGCCAGTTAGTAAATACTTGTAGGAACGAATGAGGCAGTCACCTCGGCTCACTCTCTGCCTGTCCTTCTCCATGTGCCCCAAGTTTCTGCATCTTTGGGGGCGACCTTCCCTGCCCTCCCTCTCCCCCATGCTGCCCTGATTGGCCCTGCCACTGCCCTTGTGACCTCCAGCCCACTGTCCAGTTTCAAAGGATCGAGACCAAGTGGCTGAATGGAGAGACTGGCCGTGTGCACGTGTGCGTTGAGAGGGGGGTGCTGTGCAGTTCGCCCCCAGCCTCTCTTACCTTGGCCACGGTGGTCCACAGTTCTCCGGCCTGACCCTCTTGTCCAGACATTTAAACCACAGAATGGTCACGTGCTCTCAGCTCCCCTCCTGCACCCATGGGATAGAGTCTACCGGCTCAGATGGGGGCACGGGGGTGGGCAAGTGCCTGACCTCGACAAGCCATGGGGTCCAGGGAGAGGTGCTAAATCCCACCTCAGCCGGGGCAGGTCCAGAGAGGCTGCTCAGAGGAGGAGAGACACCGTCCTGCCCCGTAGGCACCTGCTGGTCGGCAGACGTCAGCGGGAGGGGCCCAGCGGACGGGAGACACGCAGCTCAGGGGCCCAGCCGGAGGGGCGTGAAGAGCAGCTGAGCAGGGCAGCAGGGGAGGAATGTCAGCTCCGGGGCATCTCGTCCTCCTTCCCTTTTGGCCTCCTGGGGGAGGTGGGGCGGGGGTCCCGGGGCTTCAGTCTGCGCTCCCCGACACTCATGACACGAGCATCTTTTCATACGCTTCCTGCCACGGGCAAGTCCTCTTGCTAAATGCCTGTTCTGCTAGCTCGAGCACATCTTTCCTCCCGGGATTTGTCAGGGGCGCCCCGGTGGTCTGTCTACGCCCCGTCTCTGCCCCTCGACGGCCCACATGGAGGCTCTCAGCGCGCTCTCTCCCTGGCATCTTCTCATAAACAGAGGTGTCCGATTTCAAGACGGTCACAACTACCAACACCTTCCGTGAGGTGAGGGCCTTTCTCCCAGGACACAAAAAGAAGCAAATGTAGAGAAAAACACCTGGACATTTGCCAAATCGGGGCACACGGGGGTGACGCTGGGGTGCTGGTGAAGTCCTACTTCTTGACGCCCGTGGTGGCTACGTGTCTGTTTTACGGAAGTGGTTACGTTGTGTCCCCATGCCTGTGTCGTTCCTCACGACACGCATTTCTGCGGACGTGTTCATGGAAGCCAGCAGTGGGAGATGCCTCGAGCGTGTGTTAACATATATTTTCACATACGTACGAGAACAAATTCGTAAATGTGCGAAGCGCAGCTTGGACTCACACGCTTTCCCTGGGGAAGTTGTCCTTGTATTTATTCAGAAACAAGCACAGTGCCTGCAAGAGAATGTCTCTGGGAGAAACCACACGGACAAGAGTGAGGTGTGAGGGGGGCCGTGGGGGTGGAGCCGAGAAAGTTTGTGGGGAGAAGGCAGGTGCGCCGGGCGGGGGTTGTGGGGATGACGGGAGGCGGGATACAGACAGCAGGTTTGGTCAAATACTACATGTGCTAAGACTGATGGGAGTCTGTGGGCAAAGACGCAAGGGACGGAGGAGCCACGGTGCTGGGTAGGACGGGGGAACCCCGGCACCCCCAGCTCTCCCCACTGGGCGGGTCGGCAAGCCGCTACACCCCGAAAGCAACAAGCTCACTGGTGCCCAGATCCTGGCTCTTAAGGTCTCTGCCCACCTGCAGGGGCCGGGCTCCCCGGAGAACAGCGGGCAGCGGGCACTGCCCAGGCTTGGGACGGGCCAGGCGAGATGACCAGGAAGCAAAGACCTGAGGAGACGTGAGCCCCGCTCCGGCCAAATCAGGCACGACTGAGTCTGCGTCCATCATGTTACTAACGATTCCAGTCCACGAAGGCAGCAGGAATCCGTGAGTCCACCTGGAGGCCCGGTGAGCACCCTGGGGGCCAGTCACAATCACAAGGGGAGCAGGGAGCCCCAGGAGGCCGTGTGTCAGAGGTGCCCACCACCCCTCCTGGGCTGGCTTCTGTCTTCCCTCGCTTTTCTAGAGGGTTCACGGGACTCCGGGCAACCGTGCACTCACTGCTCATCAGCTTTGGTGATGAAAGGACCCCTCCTCCTCCAGATGGAGGCCACGTGCAGGCCTGGGTGTGTGGGAAGGGCGTGGCACTCCCTCTCCCCAAACTTCCATGAGTTCCCCAGCCCGGATGCTCCCCAGACCCCACACTTCCGGATGTTTCAGAAGCTTCACCACGTAGACATGATCGATCGATCAGTAACTCGCAGGAGGAGGGGGTGGGCTGAGAGTGGCAAGCTTCTAATCAGGTTTCGTCTTCCTGGTGATCGGGACCCCCCACCCGAGTCCCCTCCTGTCACCCAGGAAATTCCAAGCGATTCGGGAGCTCAGGGTCAGGACCGGAGTCAAAGACCAAATATTAGAACACAAGACGCTGCTCGGGCTCTGCTCACCGGAGGCTGCGCGGGGAGCCCGGCCGGGGCCCGACGTGGATGGTGGCGGGGATGTCACGCAGCCCGGGGTTGACGGACACACCGCGCGGGATCACGTAAGCAAGCGCCACACATGCCCACACCGACAGATAATCCCAGCAGGACCGTCCCGACACCTGCGGAAGCCTCGGGGCCACGGAGTCACGGGAAGACTGGGGCCGCTGTCGACCGTGGCGCACTGGCCACTACAGACACTCCGCGGCCCCCTTGCACGCGCCTGCACTACCTTCCTAAACCGCCATGACTGTGTCCCATCACGTCTCATTCATAAGTTTTTCTGGTATGATTCATGCTTTTGCCAATAGGATTCACGTCCTCCCGACGCTTCTCACACCGTTCACGGCTCCCAGGTTTGGAGAGCTGCCCTTGGTGTTGCTTCACAGGCGGTCCCCGCCACCTAGCAGGTGTCCCCTCCTGCAGGGGACCGTCTCCGGGCAGCACCTGCCTGTCCTTGAACAGTCCCATGGATCGGAATCACCGTAGCTTTATGGTGCCTCCAACCGCCTGTGGGAACCTCCCGCAGCGTCTTCTCCAGAATTCCTTGACGATTTTACCTTCGATAGTCATTTAATTGTAGAATCCACTTATCAAGCAGGGGACAAGCCCCGCTGGGATTCCGATTAAAAATATAGATGCATTTAGGAGGAATTTACATTTTTATGAGATTGGGTTTTTCAAATCTGTAAGCATGCCATAAAGTTTCGTTTATTTAAGCCCTTTAAAAAAAAAAGATTTATTTATTTGAGAGAGAAAGTGGGGAGGAGGGACAGACGAGAGAGAGAATCTGAAGCAGACTTCGAGCTGAGCACGGAGCCCGATACGGAGCTCGATCCCACGACCCTGAGGTGATGATCTGAGCCGAAACCAAGAGTCAGACACTTAACCGACTGAGTTAAGGGACCGGCCCTCCCAGGAGCCCCCTCCCCCGAGTCACCAAGGCGCCCTATTCAAACCCTTTTAAAGCTCTCTCCAAAATGCTCTGCAGCTTTCTGCAGAGGTCTTACACATAATTTGTCAGATTTATTTCCAGATATTTGATTTTTACGCTCTTGTAAATGTTACAGTGTGAAATAGTCCCCTTCCCAAGTGTCTGCTGGCGATGTGAAAAGCATCATTCGACTTCTAAGGCACGATCTTGTATTAAGCATCCTTACTAACAGGATTTTTATTTTCATGGTATTTTTTGCAACTTCTGCATTTCCCACATACCCAACCCGGCGTCCGTTCATCTGCAAGCTTACTGTTCCCACTGTTCCTTTCCAACCCGCAGACTCTGTGTTTGTTCTCCTTAATTCTCTGGGACTTCAGTTACACTGTGGAATAGAGGTCATCCCTCCCTCACAGATAAACCTTCCCAGGCTGCACGATTTGGGATGACATTTGCTCTAGGTATTTGCAGACATCATTACTAGCTTAAGGAACTTCCCTGTTAGTCATAATATGCTAATACTGACATTTTTGCCATAATGCCACGGACAGGAGAAACTTTGCAAATTCTGCAAAAGCATGGACTACAAATAAGAAAGCCGACAGGAACACAGACTTGGGGGCAGACGGCGCAAAACCCATGGACCTCTGTGACCGGAGCCGACAGCGACCACCAGCTCCCCATGGTCCCCGCGGGGCAGGAGGCCAGCGCCCCAGACAGCACCCCTCTGCATGCTCGCACGCCGTGCTTATTTCTATGAGTCCTTAAGGGCATTCATTCCAGATTTCACCCACTTTAATCATCCGACCCAGAGTGATGACATTTCCAGGCTTCTTGAACACAAGGGGACACAAGGGGAGGGTCTTCTCCACGTCCTGATCTGTGCCTGGGCGTCTCCCGCACAGGACTCCGGCACTCCCCACTGCGGTCTTCAGGGATCCCAAGACGTCCTCTCTCGTCGTGACAATGCTAACCTCAATCATTTAACATCGTTAACATGCGGGGGGAAACGTGTCTGCATAATCACGGTCCTTGTGCTGGACCGTAGCTCTTTATTTACCCACCGCGTTTGGGCTAATTTGCGTTTTGTGAACATGCATCGTAGCAAAAATGACTCAATTTTACTAAACTAATACCCAACACGATTGAATAATTTTCTGCACCTTTTGATTTGATTATGTGATTTTCCTCTTTTAATAAGTTCATTTGCAAATTACATCATTTGATTCCCCCAATATTAAAACAACCTTGCGCTTCTGAAATAAATAAAAAATGTTCATTTCATAGTATTATTTTTTTTTAAAGATTTTATTTATTTATTTGACAGAGACATCCAGCGAGAGAGGGAACACAAGCAGGGGGAGTGGGAGAGGAAGAAGCAGGCTCCTAGCAGAGGAGCCTGATGGGGGGCTCGATCCTGGAACGCTGGGATCACGCCCTGAGCCGAAGGCAGACGCTTAACGACTCTGCCCCCCAGGCGCCGCCGTGGTATTACTCTAAAACACTGCTCTGTTTGTCGTGATTTTTCTTTTCTGCGTCTGTGTTCAGGAGTGTGATAGACTTTCCTCCCTCACGCGGTCCTTGCCAGTCTTGGGCGTCACGGCGATGCTGGTCTCGAGTTGTTTCAAGGGGTTTTATTTACGTTCTATATTTGGTGCATTCGCTGGTGAAGCCGTGGGGCCCTACGCTCTTTCATAGGGAAGTTTTGATTTTAGTTTCAGTCCGTTTAATAGTCAGTGTTTTACTTCGTGTCCCGTTTGGTTGTTCCCGCCTCTGGTCTCTCGCAGTAAATACCTAACTCGTTCCTTTTCATGTTCTCTCATTCCCGCATGGACACTAGCCACTGTCCAGTCTAGGACTCTACCCCCTAAAGGCTACTGACCATTCCTGCTGCATTTAACACAACCATTTCTGTTTTACTCCTCACCCTGCAATACACTGAATAAATAAATATAAGAAGCGGTCTTTCATCCTATGGTTTCAAAGATGCGTGTCCCTCACTCAGCACGACCGCGTGCGGTCAGAGCTGTGATGTCACACAATGTGAACTGTGCACAGCGTCGGTCCCGCCGTGTCTCTGAGCCCAGAGCCGCTGCCACAGGCGGGGGGGTGGCTGCTGAGCCGCGGATGGAGGGAGCCGTGCAGGGCGTGAAGGGGTAACACGGGCCGACAAGGTCACTTCCAGCTGTTCTCGTTCGATGGAACCAAGTTTCTGTGTAAAGCAGCTTTGGTATCTGGGGACATGACGAAGACGTAATTGTTTCACATTGAAGTTCATGGCAATATGACTTTGTCCTCTGGTTCGTCAGGGTTTTCATGGAAAAGTCAGGTCATCTCGGGGTCAGGCGCGCTTGCGTTTGAGCCGCGCGTTTTGGATTACTCTTGTGAATTGATATCACTCTCCCGCCTTTGAGGTGTTTTCATTCAATTCGGCGGGAGCATTTGAAACGGCCGCCTTCATGGGTAACAGGAGCCAGACTTCACACCGTCAGCCCCGGACCGTACGTGACACTGGTTGCAGCTAGAAGGATGTCCCGAACTGCCCTGTATATTTACCAGCCTCAGCAGACCCGTGACAGGGAATGTTCTAGTTCAACGTTCTCGTGCACTTGCAGCCGAAGAGCCGTGTGGGCAGAGAATGTTCTCTGTGATTTCAGTCTTTCGAAGTGTTTCAGTGGTTACGGTCCATCGTCTGTTACTGTGTCCGAGCACCCTGCAAAACAATACTCTTCCGAGGCATCGGAGTCGGGCTGGGTGCGCGACCTGCCGGTAAAACTCCCGCCTTCTGTCGCTTGCTGGCTACGGTCGGAGGTGCCCGTGGCTGCACCCCGAAGCCTCACCCACGTTGGCCCTGAAGCCACAGAGGCGCTGGCGAGGCAGGCTCCTTCCCGACCCCCTACTCTCCCGGAAGACAGCGGCCTCAGGGTCCTGAAGACCGTGCTCGGCCGGTCTGTGTCTGCAGCCGGCTCTCGCGTGCGTCCCTCCCTCCCCCCATTCAGGGTCAGGTGCGCGCCTGGCCCCACGCTGTCTCCGTCCCAGGGCGCCTTCCCACCTGCTCTCTCACAGACGTTTCCCAGGAAGTCCTCTGGTGGGACCCCGTCCTGGTGTCCGATCCCCAGAAGACCCAGACCCACAGGAGCAGCACCAGGGGGTTTGAGAGGACAGGGTGGGGGGCGGGGGGTTTGGCGACCGAGGCGCCCCCACTCTGGTTGTCGGATGGGGCACGGATGGTGCCGGGAAGACCTGGAGGCCCCGTTGTTAAAGGCTTCACCGGTGAGGATGGGCAGAAGTTCCGGTGGAGGAGAGCCCGGGGAGGTGTGACGAGGCAGCTATTTGGGGGGTTCAGGGGGACAGGGCCCCCAGAGGCAGCAGAGACAGCTGGCTGTGGCTGAGTTGTAGTGATGCCCCGTCCAGTGACAAAGAAACAGGACGTAAGGGACCCTGAGAACAGAGATGGGGACACAGGGACAGATGCCTCCAAGGATGCTGACTCTGCGCCCCCCAGATGCTGGACCTACAGAGGTGGACCCCCTCTCCGGTAGGAGCCGGCCTTCTCGGACCTCGGGAAGTCGAAGGCCCTCCCACACTGGGCAATGCCTACCCCCTGGAACATGCCCCCGTCTTGTCACCTGGCCACCAGGTGGCTGGGGCTAATTCTCACGTAATCCAGCCGGGGACGTGTGGAGCGTGAGGAAGCCCAGGGATGCCGCACCCCTGCAGAATCACAGAGCAAGCAGGCATCCTGGGGGAGCCAGCAGGTATTCCTGGAATCAGACTTCTGTTTCCATATAAAATTAGTGTATAATTTACATATAGTAAAATCCATAGTTCTCTGAGTTTTGGCAAGTACATAGACAAAAACCCCCACCGAAACCAAGACACAGGGCAGGTCCACATCACAAAGAAATTCTCCCGTGTCATTTTTGCCGTTAAGGCCTCCCCCCACCCCAGGCCCCGGCAACCACTGATGTCTGCTCTCGGTCTCCAGAATGCACCTGAGACACTCCCACCGTGGCAGGTGCTGCCCGACGTGGCTGCCCCGCCACGTGTCCACCCACAGACGGAGGGACAGTCCCCCCGCTCTGCCCGTGGGTGGTTACGGATCCACACGTCCACGCGGGCTTTCGAGGGAACGTGGACTTCGTTTACCCCTTGACTCAATGTCTGTGAGCACGACTGAGTCACGGTGAGTGTGCTCAATTCTAGAAGGACTGCCAACCGCATCCCACGCGGGGCTGTCCCCGCGGCACCACCGCGGGCAGCTCCGTCCTTCCCTGCGCCGGCGTGGGCTGTTTTCATTCCAGCCACTCTGCCAAACACGCAGCGGCCCCTCGCCACGGCTGTCACGTGTGTGTCCCTCCTTACTGGCCACGTCAGACCCCTTCTGCGTGCCTGGCCGTCCGTGTGGCTCCTTTGGGGAGGGGTCTCTGTATGTCTTTAGCCCACGTTTTAATACCTAGTTGTTTTCTTTTTATCGATGGTTGAGAATCCCTCGTGTGCGCCAGACACAAAGACACTTGTTTCCGAGGGTCTTCCTCCCCCATGGCTGGTGTTCTCCGTCTCTCAGCAGTGCCTTCCGAACACAACACTGCTTCATTTTGAGGAGGTCCAATTTACCTCATTTTTTCTTTTGTGGGTATCGCCTCAAAGACATTTTGCCCAAACCGGAGTCATGAAGATTTTTCTCCCTTACTCTGCATTTCAATCTAAGACCCATTTAGAAGTGACTTTTGCATCCGGTGCGAAACGTGACTCAAAGCTCATTGTTTGGGCGTGGAATTCCGATCATCCCCCTGCCTTGTGTGGAGAAGACGTTTAGCTGTCCATTCATACGTGAGTCTATTTCCAGGCCCTCCGTTCAGCTGACCCCTCATCCCCCGCGTGGTGTCCCGACCTCGGTGCGGTGGACGCTTTGGGCCAGCCAGCTCCCTGTGGCGGCGGTTTGCAGCACCCCCAAGTGTAGCAGCCAGACATGCCTGGAGACCCCGCTGTATTCATCCCCCAGGGCCGCTGTAACGCAATTTCACAGAGGGGGTGGCTCACGCAACGGGGTTCACCGTCCCCCGAGGTCCAGGCGCGGGCGGGGCGGGGTCCTCCCGAGGCCTCTCTCCTCGTGTGAGGACGGCCGTGCTCCCCCTGTGTCCTCACAGGGTCGTCCCTCTGTGCGCATCTGTGTCCTGGTGTCCTCTTCCTATAAGGACCCCGGTCACACTGGGTCAGGGTCCCCCCGGTGACCCCATTTCAACCAAATTACCTCTCTTAAAGACCGTCTCTCAAATGAGGTCACATTCTGAGGTCATGGGGTTAGGGCTTCAACATGTGAATTTGGGGAGCACAGCTCGGTCCACAACAGTTGCCCAGTCAGTGACTTTCTAAGAGTCCCCAGCGTCAGGGGGTGGAGGGGACGCGTCCCTCACTCACGTCCAGCCCTCCCCTCGGGATGAGAGACTCGCATGCGGGACAGACCCAGCCTCACGATTGGGCTGCTCCGGGGCTGACGCTCGGAAGCACGGCGGCGGGCAAGGACCCGGTTGCTTCACCAGGAGAATTTGATCCTGTTCCTGTTGTTGGTTGTTTGGAGACATTCCTGGATGCAGTTTGGTCAGTTATAGTTAAAATTTGACTTATTTTTTTCCCGGAAAAAAGTATACAACACCCAGAGTGGATCCTGGCGTGGACTTCTGTGGACTTCTGCTGAGGACGACGTGTCCGTGGAGGCTCACGGACCGTTACCACGTGCTGGGGATGTCAAGCGTGGGGAGCTTGTGTGCGAGCAGGGGTACACGGCAATGTGTACACTTTCCTCCCAATTTTGCCGCGAATTTAACGCTGCTTTAAAAAACACAGTCTATTTTAAAATAAGTAACATCCATTTTTTAAAAATAGCTCCCCAAAATGAAATCTTTCAGTATAACTCCGATTAAACATTCAGAATCGGTCTGCTAAGTACTGCACAACACTCTCGGAGGAAACCACAGACGGCCCGACACCGCGGACGGAGGGAGCGCGTGCGCGGACTGGGAGAGCCAACAGCACAAACACGTCCGCTCTCCCAACCCTCGCCTGCAAATTTAATGGGATTCCAGTAAAAATCTTAGCAGAATTCTCTGGTAGATAAAGACAAAGTGGAGTTTTGTCTGTTTCCGAAATCTATGGTGGAAAGCCAAAACCGTTCTGAAAATGGAAATAAAGTGGGAGGAATGGTATTCCCCGCCTGTAAGCCATGTTTGCGAGGGACCACGGCCCCTGCCAGGCGCACGCTCGGCGATGCGGGGCGACCGCGTGCGGACACCCAGGAAGCCGCCTGAGATCCCTGAGCTCTGACAGAGGCGCAAAGACAGGTCACGGGGGAGGGACAGCCTTTCTCAACAAAGGGAGGGGACCAACTCCACAGCCGCCTTTCAAAGACCCGAGCCCCACAGTCGTAGAAGTCAAGTCCCAACCAGTCATGGATCCCAGTGCGAACCACGCCCAAGTGTAGCACGTTAGGAGGAAGCGTCGCGGACCCGTGTGTATAAGACACAAAAGTAACCAGGGGGGTTGGCTGCATTCTGGAGGAAGGGGTAAGGTAATGCGACCTCACCGTTCTCCCCAAAGGCAGGAGGGAGAGCCGACCTGGGGGATTTACGCCACCTGTCTTCTTCAACTTCTTCACCAAATGTTTAGCCTTTGGGGGAGCTCATGGTTGTCTTAAAATGTCACTTAGTAATAAAGGGACGGGCGGGGTCTCTGCCCTCAGCAGGACATCCTGGGGAGCTCCACAGATCGCCCCCCAGGGGAAATAGGGAAAAATATCGTTTAAAAAATATAAACGGTCACTTAGTCTCTGACAATGGCCTGATTGCCATTTCAAATGAAGCAACATTTGTCCAATAAAATCTACCAAAAGCCGGTATGAAGTGTGAGTCGGTGGCGTCTGAACCAAGACGCGTGCCCTCCCTCCCTGTCCCAGCTCGGCTCGGCTCCGCTGCGGACCCGCACGGCGGTGAACAGTCTGCCCTCCCTGCTTCCCGGTGCGGCCGCTCTCCGGGGAGGCAGCCTGGCACACCCCTCATCTTGCCCCCAGTCACCTGTTTCCGAGGCTGTCTTCTGGATGAGTGTGCCTGAGAGGCGGGGGCACCCCTCCCGCACGGACCCCACCTGCGGAACCTGCAGCTGTCACTTCAATGGCGGGGGCCGGTGGGGGGAGACGGTCTAACACCCAGACCTCAGACTCACAGCAGAGAGGTCTCCTGCTCTCTCCATGAACGGTGGGCTGGGGTCCTGGGCATGGGGTGGGGGTTCCAGGAGTGTCAGCCGCATGCAGGGGCCCACCGGGCTGTGAGGGCCACTGCCCCCTGCCCTCCCTCCAATGTCTGGGAGCGCGAGGGCGTGGGGGCCGCCGCAGGAGAGTGCCCGCGGCCACCTGCAGCTGCACCTGCGTCAGGAGACGCGTGACCTTCAGTAACGAAGGGGCAGCACTCATAGTCACTCAGGGAGGTCGGGGGGCGGCCATTGGGGGCTGAGGGTAGTGACTCCTGCCATGCTGGAACGTTCTTGATGGGAGGGCGGCTCTAGGAGGGCTTGTGAAAACCCAGGGAGGTCCCTGCATACTGTGTCCCCTTTCCCGTGGCTTCACTTTCACGCGGTGTGCAGCAGCCGGAAGTGGACATGTTCTGGGTCTGTGCCAGTGGTGCCCGCGGTCGCCCTTCTCCAGCCCTCTGCGTGCTCCACAGTGACCACGCCTGCTTTTGTGAGCTCGGCGAAGGATTTAAGAGGATCTTGCTTATTGCACCCCACAATTACCTTTATTTAAAGACTTTTAAGACCCAGGATTTCCCAGGTTGTGCATCTTCAGGTGTTCCTAGGGTACAGCACTGGAAGTACCAGGTCTTACCCGGTGAGGGCAGCCTTCTCTGCCCCCACCCCCGCTGGACTTCACAGGACATGTCCTCCCGCCCAGGGGCAGGGCGAGGAAGACCCAGGCTGGGAGGCAGCAGACCTGCTTGCTCCCACGCCCCCGTGGTGGCTTTGAGGTTGAGGCCGATGCCTCTGCCGCGGGCTCTCTGCAGTTCACTGGGATCTTGCCCCAGCAGGCCCAGTGGCCGTGCATCCCAAGAGGCCGGCGTGGCCCCGCCACGTGTGCACACCTGCAGGGGTAAGTGCGGGAGCCTTTCCACAGGACGGGCATCCTTCCCAGCACTGGCTGGTTGAGCTCTGGCCTCGCGGTCCCAGGTGGCGTCACACAGAAGAGGGGCAGAGTCCCTGCAGCCATTGGGCAGTGTGCTGGCCCGCGTTCTCCAGAGCCACGGAACCAACAGGATGTGTAGATAGAGAAAGATACTTATTTTAAGGCGTTGGCTCACACTGTTGTGGAGGGCTAATGAGCCCAAAGTCTGGGCGGGGAGACCAGCACCAGAGGCTCAGATGAGAATCGGGGTATTAGTGCAAAGGCATTCTGCAGGCAAACCCGTAGGAGCCCATATTGCTGATGGAACCCAGAGGCTGGCCACTGGCAGAATTCCTTCTTGCTTGGGGAAGTCCATCTTTTGTTCTACTCAAGCCTTCAACTGATTGGATGAGGCCCACCCACATCGTGGACCATCGTCATCTTCGCTCAAAGTCTGCAGATTGAAATATCAATCTCATCCAAAAAGACTCTCACGGAAGCATCCAGAACAATGTCTGACCAAGTATCTGGGCACCATGGCCCAGCCAAGCTGACACATAAAATTAGCATCACATGCCGGAGCATAAGTCACATCCTTACTCTGTGTCAACCAGTCATGCTTTCCCTGAATGTTAACTTCAGATCCGTTGTCCCATGTGTGACTTCATCAAGCTCTAGACTTGCAAAAGTGCCACTCTTCCAAATCAGGCCTGTGACTGGGTCCCTTGAGGCTCACTGAGGCAGCCCTGGGGACCCTCTGCCCTGGAGGGCACCTCTATTCTGAGGCCCATCACCCCACATGACTCTTCACTCTGGCATGACATGAAAGTAATGCTCTCTAAACCTCTCTGCTCCCGGTCTTAGGCAATAAGGCCTATGTGGTGTCTCTTTCCTTTTTTGTCCTGGCTGCTAGGGAGCTCACAGCAAAAGCTGGACTCTTTGGCAGTCATCTCCCTGGACCTGCGACCATGATGTCCTGGGGCCCTCTGGTCTTTCTTTCCTTTGGGGGGGTCATATTCTTGCAGGACTTCTGCTCTAAAATAACCTACACCCTCTGGGTCCATCAGCTGGCATCCAAGCAAGGCAGGCCAGCATCAGGCCTTGGGGACAAAGTGACATTGCTGTAGACGCTGACTGCACACTTACTGGCTCTGTGGCTTCAGGAAACTTCCTTTACCTGCAGGTCACCTGTTGTTTTAATGATACACTTGGGACCAAGTATGTAGACATTTCCCTCCGGCCCAACACAGGACGCTCGTAAGTCAGAGGAGTGCTGGTTGACCCTAGTTCTCACGTGAAGGGAGATGCTGCATTAGGTCCAGATGGAGCAGTCACCTCTGGCCGGCAGAGAGCTCCGCTGGCCGAGGACAGCCAGGCAGAAAGACGCAGCGTTTCCGGTGCCCGCGGCTGGTCCCTAAGACGTGGAGGGCGGCAGCCTGGGGGTCACACTCTGTTGCCTCCCAGAGCAGAGGGCCTGTGCTTGCCCTGACGCCGCTGCTTGGTCTTGCCTTCCCACCATCTCTATTACATCGAAGCCCTTGTGCTGGCTAGACCTTCTGTCCCCGTCACAAGCAGGACGTGCAGCCAGACCAAGGGGTTGGGATTGCAGCTGTGACACCTGTGGCCTGGGATCTCCCCCAGGTGCGTGCACGTGCACACTCCATGCTGGGGCTTGGCCCCCGGAAATGCAGAAACAACGGGACCAACCTGTGGGAGAACTGAACAGGGAGAACTGTTCCCTCCTAGAACAGGAACCTGGGCCAAGTGTCTTTGTTTCCCTTTCTGCTGTGTCCCTGGTGGAGCAGAGAGCCTGACACAGCAGGCGCTCAGGTGACGTGAGTGAAGACAATGGACGAGCAGAGTCCAATGACGAAGACATTGGGGAAAGAACGACAACGGGAACAAGACGGACAGATGCAGAACCTTTTATTTAAAGGGATCAAAGGGCCTGTTGGACCCTAGGAGTCTCAGCTATAGTTTGTGCCCCTAATTCTGATCTTGGCGGCAGGGCTGGCTCAGTGGGGAGCGTGAAGGGAAAGGGCAAAGAGGGTCAGTAGGAGATGCAGACATGGAGGGTCCCCTCCTGGGCTGGACCTGGAAAGTGCTTGTGGGGGAAATTTCAGGATGTACGTGTTGGATGACAGGAGGGTGGGGTGACAAGGAGGAGTCTCCTCCGAGTAAGTAACTGGGACGGGGTCACAGGACCAACCAAGGGCCATGACAGGGTCATTAGCTTCCTCAGAACTCAGAGAAAGCTGTCTCTGGGTCTGGAGAGCAGCCCAGAACTGAAATGAGATGGGGAGTCTTCCTGGGGATACAAAGCTCACCTGAGGCTTATGGTCAGCATCTCAGATCTTGCACTGGCAGCAAATGGGGACACAGCAGCTGGACTGGGAGCAGCAGGGTTTGCAGCAGCTGGACTGGGAGCAGCAGGGGACACAGCAGCTGGACTGGGAGCAGCAGGGTTTACAGCAGCTGGACTGGGAGCAGCAGGGCTTGCAGCAGCTGGACTGGGAGCAGCAGGGCTTGCAGCAGCTGGACTGGGAGCAGCAGGGTTTGCAGCAGCTGGACTGGGAGCAGCCACACGAGCCACAGCCCCCCTTGGAGCCCCCACAGCTGGAGCCACAGCCCCCGCAGCTGGAGCAGGAACAGGCTGGCACACAGCAGCACACGGGCTTGCAGCAGCAGACGGGCACACAGCAGCTGGAGCCACAGCCCCCACAGCCGGAGCCACAGCCCCCGCAGCCGGAGCCACAGCCTCTGGAACAGCCACAGCAGCTCATGGTTCTGGTGGGTTGAGGGTGGAGCAGGTCAGAGGAGCAGGTAGAGAGGACAGGTGTGCAGGTGTGGAGCCTCCTGGGCCGGGAGCCCTTTTTATACCTGCCAGCATCAAGTGAGATGCTGGGCACACTTCCTGGTCCCTGTTTGTGCCACTCCCCCAGGGAAATTATATTTGTTTGTTTGTTTTTAATCTTAAAATAACCTCAGTGGTATCACAGTTTTGCACTTTTTCTTTAGTCCATGATTTCCCCTCATGTGTTCCCTGACAAATAAGAGAGCCTCCATTTCTGTGTCAGTCGAAGGTGATGGGAACAGGGTCCGTGGCTTAGAGGCCGTGTTCATCTCTGCTACCTGTGTTGGTTTTCTGTGGCTGCCAGAACAGATGACCACAGGCTGGACGGCATGAGGCAGCAGACATTTATTCTCCCGCCGTCCAGAGGCTGGAAGTCCAAGATGGAGTCAGCAGGGTCGTGCGCTCCCTGAAGGTCTGGGGGAGGACCCCTGCTGCCTCTTCCAACTCCTGGGGGCTGCCGGCATCCTTGACGCTCCCTGCCTCGCGCTGGTGCCTGTCTTCACGTGGCCTTTCTCCCTGTGTGTCTGCACCTCACCCCTCTTCCTCTTTTCTCTTACAAGGACACCAGCCATTCAATTAGGGCCTCACCTCGTCCAGGACAAACTCAACTTGATTCCACCTGCAGAGACCTGATTTCCAAATAAGGGCGTCTTCTGAAGTTCCAGGAAGACACTGTTCAACCCACTGCACTGTCTCATCATGTTCCTGATGTTGCCCCTGATGCCGCCCTGGCTGTGGAAGCCCAGGGTGTGTCCATAGAAGGCACAGGGGGAGGGAGTCCAGGGAAACACTCTGGAACAGTCAGTCCCATCCTGCCTGTCACCTCTGGGAAGAACAGGACTCAAGGTCAGGACAGGACCCAGGACTAGGAAAGGACTCAGGATCATCACAGGACCCAGGACTAGGAATGGACTCAGGATCAGGACAGAATTCAGGATCAGAATAGGATTCAGGACCAAGACAGGACCCAGGATTAGAACCAGACTCGGCATTTGAACAAAGCTCAGGATCAGAATAGGACTCAAGACCAGGACAAGACTCAGAAGATGACTCAGGATTAAGACAGGACCCAGAAACTGGACCAAAACTCAGGATTAGAACAAGACTCACTATCAGAACAGGACCTAGGAACTGGACAGAACTCAGGATCAAGACAGGACTCAGGATCACGATAGGACCCAGGACTAGGATAGGACTCAGGATCAGGATAAGACACAGGACCAGGACAGAAGTCAGTGTCAGGACAGGGCCCAGGATCAGAATAGGACTCAAGACTCAGGATCAGGACAGGACATAGGGTCAGAACAGGACTCGGAATCCGGACAGGACTCAGGATCAGCACAGGACACAGGGTAAGGACGACTCAGGATCAGGACAGGACTGGCTGATTTGGGGATGTCTTGTTTAGGGTTTGGAGGTGGCTCTCCAGAGCTGGAGAAACAACGGAAAGCTGCCATAGCAGCTGAGAGGGGGCCACTGCTCCTGTGGGGCTGGATTGGCAAAGGGGGCCAGTGACTGAAACCCTGAGAGAACCACGTTGTGGGCGAGCTCTGCCCCCACCCCAGGTGCAGGACTGTGACCATCAGCATAGGAACACCACCACGGCCAGCACAAGGTGACTGCCAGAAAGAGCTAGGAAACACGCTGTCGCTGATGGCATCCTTCAGAAGCTG
This sequence comes from Ursus arctos, assembly GCF_023065955.2. NCBI lineage: Eukaryota > Metazoa > Chordata > Mammalia > Carnivora > Ursidae > Ursus > Ursus arctos. Next base: position 47,239,249 of record NW_026622908.1, read on the forward strand.
CGGGGCAGGGGTGCGCACATGATATGTCCTTGGAGGTCAGCCACGGGGAACAAGGGCAGAGGGTGGACCTGGAGGGTCCCAGCACCGATGGTGGCACAGGCTCAGGACCAGCTCCTGAATTTGCAGGGCCTCTGAGAAATGAAAGTGTAGAGCCCCCTATCCAGAAACAGTAAAGAAATTCAAGAGCAGATACCAGCTCTCACCTGTGACGGTGGTCACCATCTGGAGCCAAGTGGTGACAGGTGCCGGCAAGGATGTGAGAAGAGGGAGCCCGCGTGCGCAGCCGGTGGGGACGCAAACTGGTGCAGCCACCCTGGAAAGCAGAGGGACCGCCGTAGGACCCCGCAATCCACTTCTGGGGGTGCAGGTGCCAGAATGAACCCAGTATCTACCTCCAAGAGGGATCTGCCCCCCACGTTCACTGCAGCATTACTCACAGTAGCCACGACACGGGAACCACCCCCGTGCCCATTGACGGATGAACGAGTAAGGACATGCGGCATCTACACGAAGGAATACTGCTCACCCTTAAAGACGGGAGGGGTTCTGGCACATACCCTGATGCAGATAAACCGGGAGCACATCGTGCTAAGTGAGGTGAGTCAGCGAAAGACAAAACCCTCACGGTATCCCTTGTCTGCGGAATCTAAAAATTAAAAACGTTGAACCCATAGAAACTGAGAGAGTAGAAAATTGATTGCCAGAAGAGTGTGTTGGGGGGAAAGAGATTGGTGAGAGAGAGAAATAAGGAATTCAAGGGGGGTCAGAAGAGCAAGCTGAAACCAAGCTCTCATCCACCCACCACCCATCCAGCCATCCACCCACTCGCAGTCCTCCGCCCCCAACGGTGGCTGCCTGCAAGCCCTGCCCCACGCCCCACCCCTGTCCACAGCCCCTCAGGGTGAGCTGGGAGCTGCAGGGTGTGGGGCCATGGGCCTCATGGTGGGAACTCCAGTCCTCCGTAGAACCACACAGGGGGCAATCCCCACCTCCCCTCCCTCTAGTCATGTGACCCTAGGCAAGCCTATATCCTCTCTGGCCCTCGATTCGTCTGTAAGATGGGGTTCAGTGAAGGAAGGGCTGTTTGCAGGATGCCAGTGGACGAAAATGAAAACAAATCTGCTGGCCCCCAGGATCCCAGCGGGAGCCCTTGCTCTCTGTGGACTCTGGGGTCAGTGCTCTGGTGTGGCTCCTGTGCCCCCTAGCATAGCCTGCATCCCCCATGCCCCCCAGAGCACAGCCTGATCCCCCCAACGCCCCTCTAGAGCACTGCCCAGTCCCCAGTCACCACCACGCACCCCTAGCACAGCTGCCCCCCAATGCTTCCCCCCCCCCATCTGCTACAGGCCTGAGGGTTGAGGACAAGGGGCTTGGAGGAGTGCAGGGGGGTGGGGAGAAGCAGTGGGAGCAGAAAGCCTACAAGACCCATGCTCGCCCCCTGGTGCCCGCCAGGCCAGGCCTGCGGACACTCAGGGAGGGGGAGCTGGCCCACGGGGGTGCTCAGAGGCCTGGACAGCCTGGAACTGGCCACCGTTCCCCGAGGAGAGGGTCCGGGCATGGCACCTCTGGGGTCCTCAGCAGGAGCAGAGCTGGGTAATGAGGCACCCTGACCTCGCTGAGCTTCCCCAGGGCTGACCCCGCCCCCCCAGGCAGGGACAGGGCAGGAGCAAGGCAACCGCAAGTCAGGCAAACAGCTCCTTCTGCAGGTGCCCAGGGTTGTCGGGCTGGTCAGCCGCCCTCTGGGTCACTGCAGCGCCCCACTGTCCCTCCAGGGCTCCGCCAGTCTCCCTGGGTGCTGGCCGGCAGGTCTCTGGCACAGGCCTTCACCGGTCTCTCCGTGCCCCCCTCCTCCGCCCCTGCCCCCTTGTTCTGCCAGGTGCCCACATCCAAGCCCCCCATCCCCATCACTCGGGGGCTGTGTCCTGGGTAGACTCTGGTCCCCACCATGACTGTCGCCAAGTTACGCATGCTCCCTGTGCCTCCTTTGCTCCACTCTGAAGTTGCAGTAGTAATCGCAGCCCCCCCACCTCCATTAACGAGCACATTCCCTGGGCAGGTGCGGCGAGGTCTGTGCGCTCAAGAGGGCGCCACCTGGTGGCAGCATCTGCACACGGCAGGCTCCCGACGGTGGAAGGGCGCAGGGCGCTGCATGCGGAGACCTTTGGGGTCTGGGGTCTACAGGAGCGCACCCGCCTCTCAAGGAGCCATGTCCCCAGGTGGTCAGGCTCTCCTCTCCTGACCGATCTGGATGAGACCACGCGGAACCAAAACCAGGCAGATTTCTCCTGCGAAGTTTTGTGCTTCCCTATCACAATGCCTTTGATGCTTCTTAAAGTTTCTGGGGGCTCCTCTTCCTGGGGCCACCAGCTGAGCCGGCCAGCCAGAGGTCTGGCGGAGGTCAGCGAGGATTTCTGCCGGAACATGTGGGCAGCGCCCGCCCGCAGGGGACATTTGGTGTGGGGAGGCTGTGGGCTGCACCTGAGGCTGGGAGCTTGGGGACCCCCGAGGGGGTGGGTCAGGGTGTCAGTGGCCTCCTGGGTGGCTGTGGTATGGGGCTGGCTGAAATCTCAACCTTGAGCCCCCTCCAGCCCCTGACCCTATGGAGTGGGGTCTCCTGCTTCCTACGTGCCATGGGGACTCCGCTGCTAGGGTCCTGCCTGCTGAACGCAGGGACGTCTGTACCCTTCCTCTCCGACGCCCCTCCACTGTCAGCTTAGGAGGCCATGGTCGACTTGGGGGGAGGCCTTGGGGAGGGAGGGCCTCCCTGCTCGTTTCTTCTCTCCGTCCCGAATTTTCCACCGACTAAAGACCTTATTCTTTCTGCTGGTTAATGGCCATTGAGTCCGTCCCCTTGGAAGACCCTGGCGGCACCCAGGGACTGAGAATGGTGCATTTCCAAACTGGGAGAAGGTGACGAGCTGCTGAGCCTCTGGCCTCAGCCTCTGGTGGCTGAACCGGTGTGAACGGGCTTCCTCAGGGCTGCCGTGGGGATTCGCAATCACGAGGGCACCTGGCCGCAGCGTGGGGGCCCGTTGTGCGGAGGCAGCCTTGTGACGTCCACAGCTGCTATGCACCCCTGCTTCCCGGGCCCTGGGCCCTCAAGAGGCCCTCTGAGAGTGCCCTTCCCCGGACAGCACGTCCCGCTCTGGCTACTCGTCCTGGCGTGGGGCCTGCGACACCACAGACGGCCCGAACCAACATGCACTGTGCACGGTCTGGAGCCTGAAGCCTGAGGTCAGGGCGTCGGCAGAGCGAGGGCTGGAGGGGCTCCTCCCCGTCCAGTGTCCTCCCCCGAGGAGGGGCAGTGCTCTCTGCTTCTGTAAGGACACTGATTCTACCTGCACGACCTCGTCTACCCCTAATCACCTCCCAGGGGCCCGGCGTCCCGACACCCTCCCCTGGGTGATTAGGGAGGCTTCCTCATGTGAATTTAGGGGAGCACGGTTCAGTCCACAGCAAACCCCAATCGGCTCAGGACAGCTGGCCCCACTCCATCTACAGGGGCCCGGGCCAGCCCCGCTCTGCTCTGCACGCACCACGGATTCTCAGCCGGTGTGGAGCCCGGGCTTCTCTGCAGCTCCCTTCCCGGGCTCTGCACACAGTTCGTGCCACATAAACGCTTGATGTAAGGAGGGGATTACCAGCAGAGGGACAAGGTGGATGAGACATGGTCTCTGCTGCCAAGGCCAGGGCCCAAAGCAGCTGCTCCGAACACCCGACCCACAGCAGGCGTGGGGCCCTGCCCCCGAGGGCCCGAGTCACTGCTGGGGTCGGGGCCCTTGGAAAGTCTACAACCAGTGCCCAGGATGGACACATGTGGGCCCGGGGGCTGTGGGCGTGGGAAGGGGGTGTCAGAGTTCTCGACCCCTCGGCCCTTAGCCAGCTCCACTCCTGGGGCAGGCCTAGAGCTGGGCTGCGGCCACTGCGGAGGGGGGACACCAGGCCAGGACAGCACCCGGCGGTGGTCAGGCTGTCCTGAGCCAATTGGCGGTTTGCTGTAATGCATGGCAGGGCTGAGGACACGGGAGAGGGGGACACACAGAACTTCCAGCCAGGCCCGCAACTGTAGGCCCTACACATCCAGAATCACAGTGCCCCCCCCCACCCCAGGATTGGTTTTCCTCTAGAAACTTCATCTGGGATAAAGCCGTTGGTTCTTGGCCCCGAGAGCCCTGGTGGTACCGACGGCCCCCGACAGCCAGTACAGGCCACCGTGTGTCAGCGGGACGGGACGGCTGCATGACACGTGTGTTTTCTGGAATGATGGAGAGGGTCCCTTCCCAGCCGTGACAAGCCGGGAAGGGGCGATGACAGACTTCAGCCACCACGTGGCCGTGTGAACCTTATCTCTCCATCAGCGCCGGCGACCCGTGCGTGTTTATCGTTCCCCGCCCGCCCGCCCGTCCGCACGGCCGATGAGAGAAGACACGGACCTCCGCTTGTACTTTACACACGGAAGCCCGGTTTGCAGGTGTCCCCCGAGCACGTGTCGCTTTGTCGCTAAGCAAAGCAAACACAGGCGTTGAAAAATCAGCCCGGCGGGATTCACAGCCCCGCCAATTCCAAGTGCAGGAAAACGCCCGTGCAGCGCGACGTCCACGCTTGCTGCCATTCCCACCTGGAGAACTTGAGAATTCAAAGAGCAAACCCACCCAAAAGGAGCACAATGAACTGTTACCCACGTGTGTGGGACGACATTGCGCCATCTAGTCAAAGAGAAAGAAGCCACGGGAGAGAAGGCGAGAGAGAGAGGGCGAGCGCCGTGCGCCCACCCAGCCGCGATGCCGCAGCGCGGGGCCGGGGCCCCACGGGCTTGGGAGCAGGGGCTCAGCGGGGCGGGGGCAGCGGGGCGGCTCTGCCTGCAGCTGGCGGAGGAACCCCGAGCCGCCAACGGCCCCTGGGCTCCGAGACAGCAATTTCCCTGCTGCATCCTTACGTCCAGAGGCAGGAACAGCGCGACTTCTCCAAGCCGCGTGCCCTGGAGGTTCTGACCGGCAATAGAGGAGGGCCGGCCGCCCTCAGATTACGAAGCCACGAGAGTCCTGGGGGTGAAAGACTGATCTCGCCGGAAACGCGGCGGGAGTCTGCCCCGTGTGCATCATCACGCAGTTGTGCAAGGAGCATCCAGGACGTGTGCAGAAGAAGCCGGGGCCCATCCGAAAACTCCGAAGGCCGGGCATGGCTGGGCGCTGAGATTACGGTCCAGCTCGTTTAGATCCCGACTTTCCCACATCGGAAAGTGGCATTCTGGCTTCCCCCACGTGTCGTGATGACTTGTAAAGAGGCAGATAGGACAGGACACCCCAAGTGACGGGGGCAGGAGCCAGGTGGGACTCCGGGTCTGGGTCACAGGTCCACGAGAGCCGAGCCATGGAGTCCACGGGGGCTGGGGATGCTGCCGGGTGGGGGAGCTGCCTTTAGTCCCGTGAGCTGTGGCCACTGGCGGGGAGACGCGTCTGGATCCCTGGATGGGGAGCTGCAGACAGCAAGGGTCCGGGGAGGCCGGGGTGGCCCCGCAGACCGCTGAGGGTTGGACTGGGAGGTGGGGTGTCAGCGCCCACAGGACAGAGTGGACGATGCGGCCTGCCTGACCTGCTGCCCCGAGCTGGCATGTGGGGGTTCCCGACAGAGGCCGGAGCGCCAGGACCGCGGGCTCCCCGACCTGGGCATTCCTGTGGGGCTTGAGGCTGTCAGCAGACGGTCACATGGTGGCTGGTTGCAGCTCAGATGAGCTCTGTGGGGAGCGTGGTGACTCGGTCTGGCCACAACTGGGTGTCACGGATGGTGCTAGAAGGACCGTGGGTCTGAAGCACAGTTGGGCTCACACCCCTGGGCCTGAGACTACCTGGGCGTGTCCAGCAGCCCAAGGACAGAGGCCTGAGGATGTCCTGTTTGACAGCCTGTAGGGCAGGAGGGGTCGCTTGGTCCAGAGTTGTGTCTTTGGGGACAGCACGGGCCCCCGGAGCGTAAGGAGGCTGCCCGCTTCCGGAGAGCCCCGGCATCCAGGCCGGAGCAGTTGTGCTGCCCGGGATCTGAGGGCAAGAGGAGCAGCAGGCCCAGGGGAGGCAGCACACAGCCCAGGGACCCAGGCCAGGGAGGGGAGAATGCATGTCCTGAGGACAACCGAGGACCAGCTAACTGTGGGAGGGACAGCTCTCCCCGGTGACGGAGGAGGACGGGGGCGATCGTCACAGGGGAGGGGATGATGGCGGAACCTGGAGCTGGAACCAGAGGTTCAATCCAGCCCCCTGGAGCAGGAGGACCCGAGGTCGGCCTCTGGGACCAGGTGCAGGCAGTGGACGCCTGGCCCGAGGGTGAGCCCCGGGGGTGTGGGGACACCAGCGGGTGTCTCTTGCTGCTCCCCAGCCCCCCAGCCCACGGTTCTAGCAGCTTGAGGGCAGAGCAGGTCGGAGGGGCAGGTGGGAGCAGAGAGGGCCAGGGCCTTCCCTCAGGGACCAGGAGCCCCTCAAACCCGCCGTGGCCGTGCCATCCCAGGGCCCCATCTGTAACCCTCACCCGCTCCTCTCGTGCCATCCCTGACCCCCACATGCCCCTACGGTCGCTGTCACGGATGTGGACCCCGGGTTCCCTATACACTGGGCCTCTCTCGGTCTGTGGCCAACCCCGGGTCCCGCTGCCCACTCTGAGGCACTGCTCGCAGGACACCTCAGAGGCTTCGGCCGTCGTGTCCGGCGGCCTGCCACGATGTGGGGGCTGGAGAAGGCCCCCCGCCCTCCACCTAGGGCCTGCTCCCTGGGCTGACGGCCGGGTGGGTTTGCTCCCCACCTGCACTGCCAGCCCGGGCTGTGGCTGACCACCCGGGTGGCCGGGCCAGGGGCTGATGCGTCCCCCAGATGGGGCCGTCCGGACATGGCGAGCCTTGCGTGATGGCGCAGACGGTCCCCGGGGACCCCAGAGACCTGCAGAACATTACCACAAATGAAAGGGAAGGAGAGGGAGAGACAGACGCGGTGTCCTGTAAACAGTCTGATTTCTCGATGTAAACCAGATTCTGGCCCGGGACGTCAGGTAAACATCTGTGCCAGAGCCCGGGCCCCCCACCTCCGGGGAGGCCCAGCGGTCTGCATCGCCTACTCTGGGACACGTCAGAGTGACCGCCGAGACATTTCGTAATTAGGCAAAATTGGTCTTGCATTCCTTCCCTAAATCCCCAAGATCTCTGCAATTTCAGGTCTTCTCAAAAATGAAAACATTTGGTAATTCAATGACACAAGTGAAAAAAGCATAGGATGTTCTCTCAACTGGAAAATACCAATTAAGGAAGCAATTCTGATTTTCCACCCACCTCGGGCTGAGCGGGGAGCTCATCTCTGGGGAGAGGCATCCGTGGGGACCGGGGCCCCGTGAGGGCCGAGGCCGGGGCTGCTGCCCGCGGCTTGGCCCGAGAGCGCTGCCCCGCGGCCGGGCTCCGAGGAGGGCCGGGGGCGGCTGCGGGGGCTCCGGGGAGGGGTGCGGTGGGCCCTGCTGTCTGAGGTGGGCCCTGGGGACGGGCCCTGACACCGCGTCCCGCTTGTGGCAGCACCAAGGACGGTGTCCTGGGCCCTGGGCGGCCGCGGTGGGGGATCGGTTTCCCTGCAGGCTGGCCGTGTCCCCCACCTGGTCCTGGCTCTTGCGGGAGCCTCGGGCCCTCTGTGGAGGGCGGGGGTCGTCCAGGTCACAGTCTCTAAGGTGAAGTCCCTTAACGCTCGCCGAGTCCTCAGGTCATCCCTGTTCGGTTGCCCACCACCCTTACAGTTCTATCCATTTCATGTTTTTGACAAAACAGAGGCGACAACGGTGGCAGAGCTAAGCCGTCCTCCTCTCACCTCTGTCCCCTTGTTTCTGGTTTCCTTTCCTGTGGGTTTTGCCTGCTTGTTCCTGCTTCTCCTTCTTTCTCACACAGGGGGACACGATATGCTCTCTTACTACTCATAATTAAAAGAAATCCTATTTTGAAATACAGATTCACAGGAATTTCAAAAATAGTGCAGGGAGTTCCCATGCACCGTTCAACTGCTCCCCACCACGGGGACGTCCCAGCAGCCGCCAGCCATATCCCAGCCAGGAGCTGGCCTCACCGTGGCCTCGTGGGGCACGTGGCAGCTCGGTGCCACGACTGTCTGTCCCACCACGGTCACGGTCCCCTTGCCACCGCTGACCTGCCTCCCGTGGCTAAAATGAGGTCATTCTGAGAATGAGGCCCCAACCGAATCACACAGTCTGTGGCTGCTTGAGGTCGTTGTGTCGACCCTTGATAAGTGTGAAGTGTGTCCCACGTTCTCCACGGGCACCGTGTCCAGCCACGCACCGTGGCAGGAGGCTTGTTTCTAGTTTGGGGCTGGAAGGAGCTGTGATGAGCAGTCGTGTAGGGTTTTCTGTTTCTCTGGGATCAGTGTCTGGGAGCGGGACTGCCGGGCCATATGGTAAGTGCAGGCTTCATTTTTTAAGAAACTGTCAGACTATTTTGTAGAGCGGCTGTCACGTTCTGCATTCCCAGCAGCTGCCGGTGATCGCGTTTCTCCGGCCGCCGGCGCCGGGCAATGTCATGACTTTGTGACGGCCGTGCGGAGGCTTCTCGTGGTGCTGCCGACCGGCATGTCCCGCGGGCGAGCAGCGTCGGGCACGTCCGCGTGTTTGTTCGCCTTTCACACCCCCTGCGATGGCACGTCTCCCGCTTCTGTCCTCATTCTGTCTCCTTCCTGTCGAGGCTGAGGGCCCTTTCTGTGTTCTGGATGCCCGTCTGTCGGCACACGCGGGGCCTGCAAACACTTCCTCCCAGTCGGGAGCTCCTAGCGGGGCTCTTGCACGACAAAAGTTCTCTCTCTACTTACTTTCATTCCAGTGCGGTTAACAAACATGTTCTTTTTGCAGGACAAAAGTTTTTAATTCTGATAAAGTCTAATTCACAGATTTAAAAAAAAATTTTTAACAGGGGCGCCTGGGTGGCACAGCGGTTAAGCGTCTGCCTTCGGCTCAGGGCGTGATCCCGGCGTTATGGGATCGAGCCCCACATCGGGCTCCTCCGCTATGAGCCTGCTTCTTCCTCTCCCACTCCCCCTGCTTGTGTTCCCTGTCTCGCTGGCTGTCTCTATCTCTGTTGAATAAATAAAATCTTTAAAAAAATTTAAAAAAATTTTTTTAACAGATCATGCTTTTGATGTTATGTTTATGAGCTCTGCCCAGCGCCAGGTCCTGAAGATTTTCTCCTATTTTTTTGTAGAAAAGCTTTATATTTTGTGTTTAAATTTATGATCCACTTTGGGTTGTTTTTTTTTATAAGGAGGCGCGAGGTTTAGGCCAAAAGTCTTTTTCTAACCCCACGGACGTCCCGTTGCTGCAGTGCGTGTCCTTCCTCCGTCGCTCCCCGCCTGTGCACCACGTGGTGGGCTGAGCCCGTGGGGTCCGTCCGCGGGCTCCATCCCACTCCGTTTGCCAGGGCGCCTGCCTCTCCCTGACTCACAGGTGGTCACTGCCACTTCCCACACCTCTTGAGCTCACCGTGCTGCTTAATCCTTCCACCTGATTCTTCTCTTAAAAAAAAAAAAGTTGAGTTCTCCCAGCTTTTTTGTCTTTCTCTATGAATTTTAGAATCCGTTTGTCTATTTCCACAAAAAGATTTTCCCTGTGTTTTGACAAGAACTGGGTTAATTCTACATGGGGTCAAGTTAGGAAAAATCCAGGCAACCAACGTAATTTCCTACACTAATAACCGTAATGAGGAACGGCATCCGGACGTCACCCACACTGTTCCCTGAGACCGCGCTCGTGGTCAGCACCGCTTTCTGTGGGGCTGCCGGTCTCCGACTGAGCGATTTGTATAGCCAATGTGGTGACTGGGGATATTAATAGTTTCATTGTTACATTTGCTAGAAATGTTTTCTTCCGATCTGCGTACTTGTTCACTGAGGAAGAGTCCAACGCGCAGGACTGCGTTCTGTGCTTCTGTTTTCCAGCCCATCACGTGTCCTGCAGGAAATTTCAGATTTTTATGTGTCTGTGTAGACTTTGGTTCCTTGTTAGTTTGCTGTCGTGTATAAGTCAGGACCTAGACATTTCGCCTCAGATGAGGTAGCGATCACAGCAGTGGCCTTGCAGTGGCGGCCATGGGGTCTCCCGCCGACTGGAGCGCCATCCCGCTGTCTGTCCATCCGTCCCCCAGTTCCATGCAGCCACACTTGCGTATGTCCCCGAGTCCATGCACTTGATGCCTCACCTGCCGGCCGTGGTCCCTCGCACTTGTGTCTTTTTGGAAACTCATTCCTTGTTGTTCCTTCTTTTCATTTTGCTTTCAAACCCATAGTAGCTTCTCTGCGGACATGCTCTCCGATGAGACTCTGAGGGCAACTTGGTCACATGGAAATTGTCCTTTATTTTAAGTGGGTTGGAATGAAATTTGTAGATTCACGTTTGCAGAAATCAAGTATAAAATCTTTCCAAGCATAGAACAAGGGATTTCTCTCCATTTATTTAAATTTGGAAAGAGTAGGCTCTTAAGAATTTTTTCCTTTACTGATTTTTTTCATCTAGTGTTGCTTTTCTCTTAGGCATTCCGTATAGCACCCCACGATTTTTAGCTTATGAATGGGGAGTGTCACACGTTTTCTATACACGGTACACACAAATCTGTTGGTGTGCGGTATTGAGTCTGGCACGGGGCGTTTGCTCGCTGTAGCATCTCTGTTCTTAGATGTTCTGTGTTCATTCACTCTCCACCTTGTCGCCGCGCCAGACCACAGCCCCCCCAAGGACTGGCCACAGGCACGCAGGCTCGCTGGGGACCCGTGGGCGCCGCGGCCTCTGCCATGCATCACGTGCTTCTGATGGTTTCTGACAGCGAGGCAGGTCCAAAGGTGCACCGAATGGCGGGAAGCCTGCCATCCAGCAGCCGCACATGGGCACGTACACATGTTGAGGCGTCCACAGGGATGTGACAACAACGGACCAGCCCGGAACAGGATCCAGGGCAAGAAGCAGGACACACGTGTTCACAGGGGAGGAATTCCAGCAGGTGCATGAAAACACGCAGAAACTGGTCAAGTGGAAACAGTGCAGGAATCCTTGGGCAGCCCTTGCAGGATGAAGGAGGGAGCCTGTGCTCGGGCCCCCGAGGCACAGAACCATCTAAAGTGAAGCACAAGGGGCAAACCACCAGAGCTGAACACCCGTGAGCTCCAGCATGCGTGTGATTATGGTTTTAGGAAGAGAAGAGTGCAAGAAAAAGTACTTGAAGGGACAATGGCCAAGGTTTCCCCAAATTAGTGAAAGACCACAAACCACAGATTCCAAACACACATGCGTGCACCTGTTACAGCTAACCAGCCAGGCCGGCGAAGCTGCCAGATACCACGCCCCCAGACCGAAGTCGACAGAGTTTCTCTACCTTAGCAATGAACACTCTGAACAGAAAATTAAGAAACCAATTCCATTCATAATAGCAGCAAAAAGAATAAAATCGTTAAGAATTACTGCAGCGCCGGAAGTGCGAGGCCACGTGCTGGCTTCCCCGGCATGGCTGGCGGCACACGCTGTGCTCCTGGGCAATGGGAGTTCACCGCAAAAATGATTTGTCACAACAGGCCTTTGTGCAAAAGTTCGCAAATCGACCCTAGTATTTATAGGGAAACACAAAAGACCCAGTACAGACAAATAATTTTGAAAAAGAACGAAGTGAGTGGGACTTTCACTTCCTGATCTCGGAACTTGCTACATGGTCACAGCCGCCGAGATGGGGCCGTGCTGGTGTCCAGGTAGACCCACGGAGGAGCGCAGCGGGACCGGGAATCCAGAAATTAACCTTCATCTTTGCTGTCTGTGAGTGCTTGACACAAGCACAAAGGCAGCCCAATGGGGAAAGAACTGTCTTTGCAACGGTGCCGCAGGGACATCTGGATATCCACACGCAAGAGAGTAAGTTCGGAGCCCTCCCTCAGGCGAGTCGCAAAGATTAATGCCAGGTGGATTGAAATGTGAGGGCTAAAACCAAAACCGATAGAAGAAAACACAGGGGAAACTATTTGCAGCCTTGGTCTGGGTGTGATTCTGTAGCTATGACACTAAAAGCATAATCTGTAACAGAAAACATGTATAAATTAAAATTTTGTTATGGTTTCAAAGACGCCACCAAGAAAAGAAAAAGATAAGCCACAGATCGGGAGGCAGTATTTGCAAATCATAGAGCCGATAAAGGATTGTGTCCAGAATATATATATACACACACACACATAAACCTCTGACAGTAATGAGACAAACAACCTAATTAAAAACGGGCAAAATAATTGAGCAGACAGCTCCCCAATCTCATGACTTGTGATAAATTTATTCGATGCCACATTTATTTATTTAACACTATACATTTCCCGGCAAGGATGGGCTCCGCGTTCTGCATTCCGTCCGTGCTAACGTATACTGTTTTTATTAACATTACTTTTAATTATTCCATATTTTCACTTGTGATTACCTCTTTAACCCCGAGTTTACAGACACATAGTATTTTAACGACCCCTTTTGTGGTTTAATTTCTTACATTTTTGCTTTGGGGTTGCAGAATATGTGCTCTGCGTGCTGAGGCTGGGACTGCCAGGCGCTCTACTTATGGCTTATTACCGAGAGCCCTGCCCGGACTGTCCTCGGGGCCACGCACACCCGGCTGCTTCCTGTCCACTCCGCGGTGGCTCTTGTCGATCGCCTGGTGAGGGATCTTTTAATTTAACCCACAGCCTCTGTTGGGTTATTCCACAGTCTTGGGATAGGTTTTCCAGACCAGGACCTGCTCCTGCCATCCTGAGTCCTGTCTGCCGCCGAGCTGTATTCTCTTGCTTCTTATTTTTTTCATTACCACGGACGGTTGGATAAACTAACTTTCTTTCTACCGGCGTAACAAGTACACGTTGTGTTTTTATTCTTACGGTGGTTACACTTAACTTTTAATTTAAATGAAACGATATCTATGTCTTCAAGTGAACAGAACGTATGCATTTGCAAACTCTCTGTTTTATGCTCACACATGACTACTGTACAGAAAATCCAAGAATATAAGTTTTCTTATTTGGCTCTTGCTTTTTTTTTTTTTTTAAGATGATGAGTTTAGCAAAAAAAATGTTTGATCATCCCATTTTATTGTATTTTTTCTTGTACCTACTGGCTATTTTTCTTTAATCATTTAGTGTTTTCGCCAACAGGTTTTGTGGGACAATTCTCTTGACTCCCTGTCTGTCTGAGAACACTTCTTGACACCCTCACTTTATCCCCTCACATTTCCAAGTATTCTGTTGAATGCATCATTGTGCCGTGCACACCAGCACCTGGTCCTCGGGCTCCCGTGCTGCTTTGGGGCCACGCGATGCCAGCCTGGCGCTCTCTCCCCCGACAGCGACTCTCCTCCTGGGAAATCCCAGCTTCATCTCTCTCACGTCTGCATGCTGTGGACACGTGGTGGGCAGCACATTTCTTCTCCAGCCCTTTCAACATAAGGGTCTTTCTTTCTTTCTTTCTTTCTTTCTTTCTTTCTTTCTTTCTTCCTTTTTTTTTTTTTTAAATAAAGTCTTTCTTTGATTCTGGGAGAACTTCTCTCAGTGATTTCTTTTTTTTATAATAATTTTTTATTATATTATGTTAGTCACCATACAGTACCTCCCTAGTTTTTGATGTAAAGTTCCATGATTCATTACTTGCGTATAACACCCAGTGCACCATGCAATACGTGCCCTCCTTATTACCCATCACCAGTCTATCCCAAATCCCCCCACCCCCTCCCCTCTGAAGCCCTCAGTTTGTTTCCCAGAGTCCATAGTCTCTCATGGTTCATTCCCTTCTGTTTACCCCCCGTTTCTTCTTCCCTTTCTTCCCCTACCGATCTTCCCACTTCTTATGTTCCATAAATGAGTGAAACCATATGATAATTGTCTTTCTCTGCTTGACTATTTCGCTTAGCATTATCTCCTCCAGTCCCATCCATGTTGTTGCAAATCTTGTTAAATCATTCTTTTTGATGGCTGAGTAATATTCCATTGTATATATGGACCACAGCTTCTTAATCTCAATTATTTCTTTTACCCTGCAGTATTTTTACTCCATTTCAAATTCCCATCATTTACGCGGTGGCTTTCTGGGTTTTTTTCCATATCACTCCTTTTTCCTTTTATATTTTCATCCCTTAGCCCTTTCCTGCTTAATTTTGGAAAGGCTCCCCCGTGTGTCGTCCGCACTGCTCCTTAATACGGCACCTGTGGCACATGGTATATGCCAGGGGACACCAGTTGGACACACCTGGGGGACACTGGAGGATACCTGTGACTGTTAGCTACGCTAAAATAGCAGCAAGGACACAGGTCTCTGGGTTTAGAGAAAGACTTTATTTAGAGATGCCGTGCCATTTGGTTTTAAACACAAGACTGGGACAAACTGGTAGAAGGAGGTGGGGGACATTTGAATACAGTGGTTCACACCTCCCAGCTACGGGGGTCTCTGGTCACATCTCAGATCTTGCACTGGCAGCAAACGGGGACACAGCAGCTGGACTGGGAGCAGCAGGGCTTACAGCAGCTGGACTGGGAGCAGCAGGGGACACAGCAGCTGGACTGGGAGCAGCCACATGAGCCACAGCCCCCCTTGGAGCCCCCACACGAGCCACAGCCCCCCTTGGAGCCCCCACACGAGCCACAGCCCCCCTTGGAGCCCCCACACGAGCCACAGCCCCCCTTGGGGCCCCCACACGAGCCACAGCCCCCCTTGGGGCCCCCACACGAGCCACAGCCCCCTTTGGAGCCCCCACACGAGCCACAGCCCCCCTTGGAGCCCGCACATGAGCCACAGCCCCCCTTGGAGCCCCCACATGAGCCACAGCTGGAGCAGGAACAGGCTGGCACACAGCAGCACACGGGCTTGCAGCAGCAGACGGGCACACAGCAGCTGGAGCCACAGCCCCCACAGCCGGAGCCACAGCCCCCGCAGCCGGAGCCACAGCCCCCACAGCTGGAGCCACAGCCCCCACAGCTGGAGCAGGAACAGGCTGGCACACAGCAGCACACGGGCTTGCAGCAGCAGACAGGCACACAGCAGCTGGAGCCACAGCCCCCACAGCCGGAGCCACAGCCCCCACAGCCGGAGCCACAGCCTCCGGAACAGCCACAGCAGCTCATGGTTCTGGTGGGTTGAGGGTGGAGCAGGTCAGAGGAGCAGGTGCAGAGGACAGGTGTGCAGGTGTGGAGCCTCCTGGGCCGGGGGCCCTTTATGTACCTGCCCAGGTGTCTCTGAGAACACCCGTCACTTCCTTGTGTCTATTTATGCCATTACCTAGAGAAATTTGTTTGTTTATTTTAGTCTTAAAATAATTACATTAGTCACTACAATTAGGTCACGCTTCGCATGTTTACTGTTTTGCATTTAAGTAAAAGTAAACCGAGGAAGTAATGGGGCTCAAGTCACCCCGACTTTACAACAGAGGACACAGGTCTAGGGACCTTCTCACTCTCCCTCTGCCTCTGTCCCTGCCTGGCCTCCAGCTCTCACTGGGGAAATCTGCAGAGAAGGGGGGACCCCGATGCCGGACACAGGTGTGTGGAGGTGAGTTGCACAACACGATTCTGCTCTTGGGGTGCCAGAGAGTCAAGGGCTGGGGTTTGGGGGTGAACCCCAGTGCTGGGCTCATGGATCTTCAGCTCTACTGGCAGAACCTCCTGGGGGTGGAGGATTCGGGAAGCTGGTGCGTCTCGGGTTAGTGTGGCCGCAGAAGCTGAGCTGTAGGAGCAAAGGCAAAACTCAGGGCAACGATAGCCTCAGTCAGAGGCCACAGCACTGGTCAGACAGCTGGCCAACCGGACGTCTGCCCGTCACCATGGAGGTGGGAACCCAGCGACCTGATTCCCTTCCCTGGACACTGTCCACTGCCTGGGGCTGCTGGTACCAAACCCTTCTCTTGTTCAGCCTCTAGAACCAGAGAAGCTTCAATGGTCAGCAGGCCTAAGTGGACAAGTCCATCCTCTCATAAGTTGGAAACAGGCCCTAGTCATCATTTTATAACAGTGGGTATGACTGTCTCCTGAAACCCTTCACAGGACGCACATAGTAAGGGATGGGTCCTCTGTGAGGCTGTGCGGTCAGGACGGTGTCCAGGAGGCCCGGGCTGGGCTCTGCCACAGCTCAGGGGCCAGCACACACATGCCTCTCCTTCCATGTGGGCCTCTGCTCCATTTCCCCACCTTGAGGCTGGACCTGCTTGTGATTCGTTGGCCTGGATTGCTCAACAGCGTCTGCTCACAGACCCTGGGCAGTGTCAGCCTTCTGCCGGGGAAGGGCTGCGGGTCCGCCCACGGTGCGCAGTGTGGGCCAGCAGAGAGTGGCTTTGTGTCCCAGCACTGGTCATTTAAAGAGTCACTAAATGAAGACCTCCCTGTCCTAAGAGCACCAACAGCAGAGGTGCCCGGAGCTGGCCACCCGAGGGTGTGGGGGCCCAGGGACCTGGAGCAGGTGTAATGGGTGCCAGGCTGACACTTAGGGCCTAAGTATTTTTAGAACACAGTTGGGAAAAATCTGGGCAAGCTGACTGCTCTAAGCCAGGAGTAGTTTCTGTGTCTTGAGAAGTGGCGGTTTGAGTGCACTTGGGAGCAGTCTGCTGTTTGGGAAAGGGCGCACGCGGAGCCTATAATCCTGCGGGTAGGGTAGAGTGTCCATGCTCATGCCCGGTCCAAATGATTCCGAATGAGAATGCTGAGTTTGGTGTGGTATGGCTGACTTCTGTGCATGCTGGAACTCCCACCTGTTCTCGCCTTGACCCCGGGGGTGCCCACGAGCCCGCGTCTGATGCGGGGCCAAGAGTCTGCAGGTCAGTTGTGTGGTAAGTGAATTCTATCTCAATAGAGCTGTTAAAATCGATTGCATTTCTACATTCCAGCGATTAACAATGGAAACATTGAAAAAAACATTTTAAATTATATGAAAAGATGAAGTCTTTAAGAATAAATCAGACAAAAGGTGTGCAAGACCTACACAGTAAAGAGGCAACACAGAATCAAATACACTGAGATGCGTATCTTGTGAACGGGTCAGAATCCTGACGTTGGTAAGGTGGCAGCTCTTCCTAAATTGGTCTCTAGACGCAGTGCACTGGCCATGTGAGCCTCCGGAGCTCCTTTTCTTCATAGAACTCTGCTGCAGTGTTATAAAATTCATGGTGATTGCAAAGGACCTAGAGAGAAACAGAAGAACTTTGAGAAGAAGAAGAAGAAAGATGGAGGGAGGGGCCCATGTCCGTAGCTCTAGCCTTGTTACAAAGCTTCGGCAGCTCAGACGGTGTGGAGTTGACATCAGGAGAAAGAATAGATCCAGAGACAGAACACAGCGTGTGGAAGCCGACCCCCACTCGTGGGCAACTGATCTCAGTAATGCTGCCAAGTGAGTCCAGTGGAGAAAGGACAGTCTTCTCAACCCTGGTTGGTAGCCAGTAGCTAAACCATGGGATACTCATTTGCCAAACAATAAAATTAAATTCGCAGCTTGCATGGTACGCAGAAGTTAAAGTATAACAGGTCTAGATGTATGGCATGAAACTGTAAGCTTCTAGAAGAAACTAAAGAGAAAGTCTTTGTGAATGTGGTCGGTCAAAGACGTCCAGACGCAGCGCCGAAAGCACGATCCATACAAGAACAAACAGATCAATTAGACGTCACCGAAATTAAAATTTGCAGCTTCAGCTCCTCAGAAGACACGGTGGAGAGAAGGAAAAGACACTTAGCCCAGATGGGGGGAAATATTTGCAAGCCACGGATCTGAGCGAGGGCTCACGTCCAGAAAATAAAAATAACTCCCACAGCTGAAATGGGGAGGAAAAAACATCCCAATTTAAAAACAGGCAAAAAACGAAGAGTCACTTCACTGAAATATACAGATGGAAAATGAGCACGTGGAGAGGCAGCGAGTCCCGGGAAATCAGGGCCACAGCGCGCCCTCATTACAGGGCGCCGTAATCACAAGGACGGGCTCCGGCGAGCGTTGGCGAGCAGGTGGGGCCAGTGCTGCGGGTGCACGGCTGGGGAACGTGCAGGGAGGCAGCTGCTTTGGAAGACGGGTTGGGGGTTCTCAGCCTGGCGAGCAGCACCTTCTGAGGGACCCAGACTCCCACTCCTAGGGGCTCGCAGAAGAGGACACGGGAAGCTGTGACCAAAGGGCTCACGCACATGCTCGCGGTGGCTTCCAGGGGAGCAGCCTGGACCTGGACGCACCCAGATCCCCCCCCCCACACACACACACGTGGCGGGCCGTGCACACCATGGCACCCCCTTTCAGCGGGACCCTCCAGGCCACAGAGACGAGAGCTGCGGGTTCAGTAACAACCTGCAGGAGTCTCGAGATGACGGTGCGGAGTGAAAAGCCACCCTATTTAATGATTCCACTTCTCTGAAACATTCAGAGGACACCCGGTAGCAGGAAGACAGCGGCTGTGCGGGCCGGGTGGGGCGGGCAGTGGGAGGAGGGTGAGCGGGGGCACGAGGAACCCTTGGAGGGACGGGTGCTTCCTTTCTCTGGTTGTGCTGACAGTTTCACGGGTGAACACGTGTCAGAAATTGTACACTTACACATGATGAGTGCGTGTGGCTTATAGTCCATGAACGCCTCAGTAAGCTTCCCGGAACACACTCCTTTTTACTGTGTTACGATGCGCGTGACGTGACATTGACCCTCTGAACCCCACCCACGTGCACGCAGCTCAGAGGCTCTAGCGCCTTCTCACCGCCATGCAGCCGGCACCCGCATCCAAATTCTTCCGTCGGGCAAGTTCTGTTAGCAGAAGAGGGCTTGTCTCTGCCCCATGTCCACGCGGGGAGGCCCTTCCCTCGGTCTTCAGAGCTGGAGTCTCCTCCGTGTGCTTAGCGCCCGTCCGCACCAGAGTGAAGACCGTGGTCTAAGTCTCCCAGGCTTGGTTCTCAATACTCACTGATGTTCCCTGTCTCCCTTGCCAAGCCTGACTTTTGAGCTGAATGTCTCGTTGAAAAATCTTATTTTGAACATCACAAGACGAACGTTAACTGCTCTGTAATGGTCACTTTTGTGTGTCAGCTTGTTGGGCATTTGGGGAGATTAACATTTAAAATTGGTGGACTTTGAGTAAAGCAGGTTGCCCTCCATGGTGTAGGTGGGCCTCATCCAATCAGTTGAAGGCCTGGATAGAACGAAAGACTAAGCTCCCCAAGTGAGATGGTGTTCTCCAGCAGACGGGTTGAATTTCCCTGCCCCATCGGTTTTCCCGGGTCTTCAGCCTGCCCTGCAGAGCCTGGACTCACCAGCCTCTCTAACGGAATGAGGCAACGCTTTAGAGGACATATCTGCATATGTACAATGCATGTATATGGACATATCTCATATCCGCTGTTATATGTATGTTCTTGTCGATTCCGTCTCTCTGGAGAAGCCTGACTAGCACGACTCCCCAGAAAAGCGGGACTTGGAGGCCCGTGCTCCCAGGGAAAAGGGAGCCCAGTTACGTGGCATTCCTCGAGGGGCTTCTGACAGTGAGCCGTGCATGTGTGGCGTGAGAAAGCAGGCAGAGGACACAGCTGCTTGGAGGCCAGCGTTCCAGGGAGAGATTTCAGCAAGCGAGTGCCGGGAAGGCCGGCCAGCGTGAGGGGCCCAGGCTGTCCATAGAGACCCGGGCAGGGGCTGCGCGGGGAGCGAGGCCAACAACACGCTGGCCTTGACTGGATCACCCTGACCCGCTGTACTTTTCCTGCTGCCAGAAGAAAATGTGTTTGGCTCTGCAGGGATGTTACATCACCCAGATTCGTTACTGATGCTCGCGCACGTGGCTGATGCAATCAGAGCTTTCGGAGGTGCTGGGCCTTGGCCCCTCGGTACATGTGACCTTGGGCTGGCTACTTGGTTTCCGTGAGCTTCGGTCTCCTCACACGTAAACTGGGGCTGGGGGTGCAGAGGCCGGCCTCGGGCTTGTCAGGAGACCGCTGGGCGTGCGTGGGCGACGGCAATCAATGCGTCCAGAGTCCGCCCAGGGCAGGCAGGGGCTTGATGGGGACAGAACGGATCAGCATGCACCCTGCGACTGCCTGCCCGTGCAATGGACCCCCCCCACTGGTTAGAGCCCCACACCAGCTCCTTTCCCGGAGCCACTGCTCTGCCCAGAAGCCCCATCGTGGGCGTGACAGGCCCTTCTTGCTCCGCACATGGCGTCAGCAGTTTCGACACGGGAACCAACTTTTGGGTTGGGGTTCATTCTGTCTGTACAGTGACCACAGCACACCCTACTTCTGACCCCACTGCACATTCATACACAACCGTGCCTGGGTCACCATGCAGGGCTGTTGGCATGCCCAGACCTGTGTGCATGTGTGTGTGTCCGTGTGTGTCTGTGTGTGTCCGTGTGTCTGTGTGTGTCTGTCTGTGTGTGTCTGTGTGTGTCTGTGTGTCTGTGTGTGTTTGTCTGTGTGTGTCTGTGTGTGTCTGTGTGTGTCTGTCTGTGTGTGTCTGTGTGTGTCCGTGTGTCTGTGTGTGTCTGTGTCTGTGTGTGTCTGTGTCTGTGTGTGTCTGTGTGTATCTGTATCTGTGTGTATGTGTGTCTGTGTATGTGTCCGTGTGTCTGTGTGTGTGTTTGTGTGTGTCTGTGTGTGTCCGTGTGTCTGTGTGTGTATGTGTGTCTGTGTATGTGTCCGTGTGTCTGTGTGTGTCTGTGTCTGTGTATGTGTCCGTGTGTCTGTGTGTGTGTCTGTCTGTGTGTGTCTGTGTGTGTCCGTGTGTCTGTGTGTGTGTCTGTGTGTGTCTGTGTGTCTGTGTATGTCTGTGTATGTGTCCGTGTGTCTGTGTGTGTCTGTGTGTCTGTGTGTCTGTGTGTGTGTGTCTGTGTATGTGTCCGTGTGTCCCTGTGTGTCTGTGTCTGTGTGTGTCTGTGTATGTGTCCGTGTGTGTCCGTGTGTGCGTGTGTGTGTATGTGTGTATGACACTGCAGTAGTTACCTCACTGAACCTAGCAATTATGTTCTAAAAAAGCAGCAGACCCATGACCACTGGGTTGTAACCATGTTCATTGGAAAGACGTGTGCTCAGGCCCGGTGCTCAGAGCGGTTGGGAGGTGTGTTCAGGGCCGCTTGTCCGCAGGGCTGCGGCTGTAGTCCCTCCTGGGCACCCCGCCTAGTGTCCAGGCTCCAGCCGGGCTCTGTGGGACCGACTTCGGTATCATTATGGGATGACCAGGACGCCCGTGAAGGCCAGGACCACATCTCGGTCACCTGGGCTCCCCACCTGACGACCTGTCACGAGCGGGTGTTCTGGAAACGTGCGTGTATTGACTAGAGTGTCTGCACTGCCGTCAGGGATGAAGCAGACACCTTCCACAAGCATGTCACGCGTTCGAGAGGGAGGCCAGCTTCGCGGAGGTGGAAACCGAGGCTGGAGGCTTCTCTGCTCACGACCTGGAAAGGTTCTGGGTAGGGACTTAGCTCAGAGCTCGGCAGCACCAGAAAATCGGGATTTCAGGCTCTGCCGGCCACATGGTCTCCGGGATCATAAAGGAACTTTTTAGGTTTTAATGTCGGTGGGCCCTGGGCCCCCGGGAAAGCCATACTTTAACTTTTACCAAGGTCAGAATGACTTCACCAAACCTCAGAGCACAGGCTCTCCTTCTGCCCCGAGCACACACTGTCCATCTGCTTCGTTAGCAAATAAACTAAAAGAAACATTTCAAACTGAAGATAAGAGTAAAAATCTCCCCGAGTTTCGATCCCACAGCTCTGAAGCCTGCAACCTTGCACGGACTAAACACATCAGATAAAGTTTGTCCTTTGTCCTGAGGATTTGCAAGTCTTGATGCAACAAAGACCATCTACGATCCGGACTCCACATTCCTTCCCCCGAGCTCCCCCTTCTTTGTGACGATCGTGCATCCCGGCAGCCGACCGCACCTGGGCTCCGAGGAAAGGCTCTTCCTCCCCTTTAAATGAAATTCTAAAAGGTTTGTTCATCCTGTGTCGACAGGGTCAACAAGTCAGCTCTGCCTTCATAGCAGAAAACTGGCCACATCGGTCTGGGGAAGCTGGGGGCCTCGGCTCTCAGAAAGCAGGACGTACGGGCCCTGAAATTTGAACTTTGTATAATTCTCGTGTGTCACAATGTATTACTCTGCTTTTGATTTTTACTCAACTGTTTGAGATGTAAAAATGATTCTGAGCGTGTGGGCTCAGAGGCAGGGCAAGCAGGACGCGACCTCGAAGCCGGTCCTGGAGGTCAGGGTCACACACAGGACCCAGGAACACTTTCCTGCAGTTGAGTCCCTAGGACCAGTGGGGGCTTCTGACCTGGAGAAGATGCCAAGGACTCCCGACTCCGCAGCAGGGAGAGATTCGGAAACCCCGAGTTAGCACTGCTGACCCCAGGCGGGATCCATGCACACCTCGGACATGGGAGGAAACTGCCCAGGACGGGACCGTCAGCTGAGCTGGGTCATTAGCAGGAGGAAGCTCCCGAGGCCAGAATGTGGGGACTAGACCGCCCTCCACAGAGGGCCCGAGGCTCCCGCAGGAGCCAGGACCAGGTGGGGGACACGGCCAGCCTGCAGGGAAACCGATCCCCCACCGCGGCCGCCCAGGGCCCAGGACACCGTCCTTGGTGCTGCCACAAGCGGGACGCGGTGTCAGGGCCCGTCCCCAGGGCCCACCTCAGACAGCAGGGCCCACCGCACCCCTCCCCGGAGCCCCCGCAGCCGCCCCCGGCCCTCCTCGGAGCCCGGCCGCGGGGCAGCGCTCTCGGGCCAAGCCGCGGGCAGCAGCCCCGGCCTCGGCCCTCACGGGGCCCCGGTCCCCACGGATGCCTCTCCCCAGAGATGAGCTCCCCGCTCAGCCCGAGGTGGGTGGAAAATCAGAATTGCTTCCTTAATTGGTATTTTCCAGTTGAGAGAACATCCTATGCTTTTTTCACTTGTGTCATTGAATTACCAAATGTTTTCATTTTTGAGAAGACCTGAAATTGCAGAGATCTTGGGGATTTAGGGAAGGAATGCAAGACCAATTTTGCCTAATTACGAAATGTCTCGGCGGTCACTCTGACGTGTCCCAGAGTAGGCGATGCAGACCGCTGGGCCTCCCCGGAGGTGGGGGGCCCGGGCTCTGGCACAGATGTTTACCTGACGTCCCGGGCCAGAATCTGGTTTACATCGAGAAATCAGACTGTTTACAGGACACCGCGTCTGTCTCTCCCTCTCCTTCCCTTTCATTTGTGGTAATGTTCTGCAGGTCTCTGGGGTCCCCGGGGACCGTCTGCGCCATCACGCAAGGCTCGCCATGTCCGGACGGCCCCATCTGGGGGACGCATCAGCCCCTGGCCCGGCCACCCGGGTGGTCAGCCACAGCCCGGGCTGGCAGTGCAGGTGGGGAGCAAACCCACCCGGCCGTCAGCCCAGGGAGCAGGCCCTAGGTGGAGGGCGGGGGGCCTTCTCCAGCCCCCACATCGTGGCAGGCCGCCGGACACGACGGCCGAAGCCTCTGAGGTGTCCTGCGAGCAGTGCCTCAGAGTGGGCAGCGGGACCCGGGGTTGGCCACAGACCGAGAGAGGCCCAGTGTATAGGGAACCCGGGGTCCACATCCGTGACAGCGACCGTAGGGGCATGTGGGGGTCAGGGATGGCACGAGAGGAGCGGGTGAGGGTTACAGATGGGGCCCTGGGATGGCACGGCCACGGCGGGTTTGAGGGGCTCCTGGTCCCTGAGGGAAGGCCCTGGCCCTCTCTGCTCCCACCTGCCCCTCCGACCTGCTCTGCCCTCAAGCTGCTAGAACCGTGGGCTGGGGGGCTGGGGAGCAGCAAGAGACACCCGCTGGTGTCCCCACACCCCCGGGGCTCACCCTCGGGCCAGGCGTCCACTGCCTGCACCTGGTCCCAGAGGCCGACCTCGGGTCCTCCTGCTCCAGGGGGCTGGATTGAACCTCTGGTTCCAGCTCCAGGTTCCGCCATCATCCCCTCCCCTGTGACGATCGCCCCCGTCCTCCTCCGTCACCGGGGAGAGCTGTCCCTCCCACAGTTAGCTGGTCCTCGGTTGTCCTCAGGACATGCATTCTCCCCTCCCTGGCCTGGGTCCCTGGGCTGTGTGCTGCCTCCCCTGGGCCTGCTGCTCCTCTTGCCCTCAGATCCCGGGCAGCACAACTGCTCCGGCCTGGATGCCGGGGCTCTCCGGAAGCGGGCAGCCTCCTTACGCTCCGGGGGCCCGTGCTGTCCCCAAAGACACAACTCTGGACCAAGCGACCCCTCCTGCCCTACAGGCTGTCAAACAGGACATCCTCAGGCCTCTGTCCTTGGGCTGCTGGACACGCCCAGGTAGTCTCAGGCCCAGGGGTGTGAGCCCAACTGTGCTTCAGACCCACGGTCCTTCTAGCACCATCCGTGACACCCAGTTGTGGCCAGACCGAGTCACCACGCTCCCCACAGAGCTCATCTGAGCTGCAACCAGCCACCATGTGACCGTCTGCTGACAGCCTCAAGCCCCACAGGAATGCCCAGGTCGGGGAGCCCGCGGTCCTGGCGCTCCGGCCTCTGTCGGGAACCCCCACATGCCAGCTCGGGGCAGCAGGTCAGGCAGGCCGCATCGTCCACTCTGTCCTGTGGGCGCTGACACCCCACCTCCCAGTCCAACCCTCAGCGGTCTGCGGGGCCACCCCGGCCTCCCCGGACCCTTGCTGTCTGCAGCTCCCCATCCAGGGATCCAGACGCGTCTCCCCGCCAGTGGCCACAGCTCACGGGACTAAAGGCAGCTCCCCCACCCGGCAGCATCCCCAGCCCCCGTGGACTCCATGGCTCGGCTCTCGTGGACCTGTGACCCAGACCCGGAGTCCCACCTGGCTCCTGCCCCCGTCACTTGGGGTGTCCTGTCCTATCTGCCTCTTTACAAGTCATCACGACACGTGGGGGAAGCCAGAATGCCACTTTCCGATGTGGGAAAGTCGGGATCTAAACGAGCTGGACCGTAATCTCAGCGCCCAGCCATGCCCGGCCTTCGGAGTTTTCGGATGGGCCCCGGCTTCTTCTGCACACGTCCTGGATGCTCCTTGCACAACTGCGTGATGATGCACACGGGGCAGACTCCCGCCGCGTTTCCGGCGAGATCAGTCTTTCACCCCCAGGACTCTCGTGGCTTCGTAATCTGAGGGCGGCCGGCCCTCCTCTATTGCCGGTCAGAACCTCCAGGGCACGCGGCTTGGAGAAGTCGCGCTGTTCCTGCCTCTGGACGTAAGGATGCAGCAGGGAAATTGCTGTCTCGGAGCCCAGGGGCCGTTGGCGGCTCGGGGTTCCTCCGCCAGCTGCAGGCAGAGCCGCCCCGCTGCCCCCGCCCCGCTGAGCCCCTGCTCCCAAGCCCGTGGGGCCCCGGCCCCGCGCTGCGGCATCGCGGCTGGGTGGGCGCATGGCGCTCGCCCTCTCTCTCTCGCCTTCTCTCCCGTGGCTTCTTTCTCTTTGACTAGATGGCGCAACGTCGTCCCACACACGTGGGTAACAGTTCATTGTGCTCCTTTTGGGTGGGTTTGCTCTTTGAATTCTCAAGTTCTCCAGGTGGGAATGGCAGCAAGCGTGGACGTCGCGCTGCACGGGCGTTTTCCTGCACTTGGAATTGGCGGGGCTGTGAATCCCGCCGGGCTGATTTTTCAACGCCTGTGTTTGCTTTGCTTAGCGACAAAGCGACACGTGCTCGGGGGACACCTGCAAACCGGGCTTCCGTGTGTAAAGTACAAGCGGAGGTCCGTGTCTTCTCTCATCGGCCGTGCGGACGGGCGGGCGGGCGGGGAACGATAAACACGCACGGGTCGCCGGCGCTGATGGAGAGATACGGTTCACACGGCCACGTGGTGGCTGAAGTCTGTCATCGCCCCTTCCCGGCTTGTCACGGCTGGGAAGGGACCCTCTCCATCATTCCAGAAAACACACGTGTCATGCAGCCGTCCCGTCCCGCTGACACACGGTGGCCTGTACTGGCTGTCGGGGGCCGTCGGTACCACCAGGGCTCTCGGGGCCAAGAACCAACGGCTTTATCCCAGATGAAGTTTCTAGAGGAAAACCAATCCTGGGGTGGGGGGGGCACTGTGATTCTGGATGTGTAGGGCCTACAGTTGCGGGCCCGGCTGGAAGTCCTGTGCGTCCCCCTCTCCCGCGGCCTCAGCCCTGCCATGCATAGAGAAGGGGAGCCCTGGAGCCCAGCCCAGCGTCCACAGCTGCACACAGGGCAGCAGTGTCTCAGCAAACGTCCGGCATTCAGGGAACACCCGAGACCAGGACAATGACAACTTGGATCTCATTATTCAGCTTGTGTGTTGTGTGGTCTTGCAGGGACAGGCGGTCTGCCTAGGCCCCAAGCATCGGTGCATGCCCTTGCCGTCGCTCCACACAGCAAGGCCTGACCATCCCCTGATGCTGAGCTCTTTCTCTAGCCGCTCACACAGGCAACTTTGTGGGTGGAGGTGACCACATTGTGACCACCCTGCTGTTGCCTGCCCCCAGGTGGGGGGATGAGCTTGCGTGCTGTGCATTACTTCTGGCTGCATGGCTTACCGTCCCCTGCATGGCTTACTGTCCACTGCCAGGCTTGCTGTCCACTGCTGGACTTACTGTCCACTGCCGGGCTTACTGTCCACTGCCGGGCTGGCTGCCCACTGCAAGGTTTACTACTCACTGCATGGCTTGCTGCTCACTGCCCCCCTTGCTGCTTCGGGCAGGGGTGGACACATGGTACTAGCTGGGTAGGGTGCTACACTGTTCGCTACTTACTACAATATTGCTGGCT
This sequence comes from Ursus arctos, assembly GCF_023065955.2. Lineage (NCBI taxonomy): Eukaryota > Metazoa > Chordata > Mammalia > Carnivora > Ursidae > Ursus > Ursus arctos. The sequence goes on from NW_026622908.1 coordinate 47,266,000, forward strand.
GTGCACAGGTCATCTGGGCCCGTTGTCATGGTGTCCCCATCCCTGCTGGGCACCTGGGGGCAAAGAGCAGGATGCCAGTGTGCTGATGTTCGTGCAACTTCCTGGACAGCAGTGCGTCCTTTGTCTGACCGGCAGTGGACGGAGCCCTGGCTGGAGCAAGGTCCTTCTGAGGAAGCAGCAGCTGCCTGGCTTATACTGGCGGCCGGAGGCTGTGGGCCGCAGTGATGGTTGTCTGTTAACCTCTGAGTAGGGTGGGACTGTCACCCAGCACAGATCTTCCAAACCCCCGAAGACACTTTTCAGCTCTCCTGTCCCTCAGTGCCCACAGTCATCCTCACGGCTACCTTTCCCTTGAATGGACCCCCTCCCAATTTCCCTCCCGGCTCCCTGCTTCGTCCTCCTTCTGCTGTTCTCCCTATCTACTAGGTGTTGAGCTCTTCAGGGCCTCGCTTCTCCCCTCCCCCCTTCTGGCTTTCTTCCCCTCCCCCCTTCCAGCCCTGTCCCCTCCCCCCTTCCAGCCCTGTCCCCACTCTTCTGTCTTTGTCACCTGTACGCAGCAGACCCCACACCCCCGCCCCAGCCCACCGCGTGTGCACAGCTCACTCTGCCTGGCACTCCGGGAACCTCTCAGACACCTGCGTCCCCACATGCACGCCAGCCACCCCTCCCCCATTGTGGGAGCTGGTGCCACCGGCCCCTGGTGAGTAGCCGGCCAGCTTGTCCTGCTGGCGACTGGCTCCGCACCCATCCATCAGAGGCCCTGTCACTCCTGCTCAGAAATGCGCATCTCAGAGCTGGGCTGATGGCCCCTCCGGCTGTCACAGCCACCGTCACCTGTAGGGTGCCCAGGGACTCGGCGGGTCCCCCCATTCTTCCTCCTCTGACAGTCCATCTTCACAGGGCAGCGACAGGGGCCTCTAGCAAACAAACCAGCCCCTCGAGCTCCCGTCTTCAAAGCCTCAATGGCTCCCCGCTGTACTTAGAATAAAAGTGAAGATCTTCCATGGAGGCCGGAGGCCGGACGAGGCTGGACCGATCACTGTGATGTGGGTTTTCCCCTGGGGACTGTGTGAATGAGGGCACGGGGCCAGGGGGTGGCGGGGGGGGGTGACGGTCCTCCATGATGTTACGTCTCCCAGAACAGATCGTGGTCGGGCTTTCCATTCCTCCCGATATTTTATTAATAAATAAAGTGAGTTAATTTGGTGTTCAAGCTTATGGTCTGTGGCTCCGTATCTTTCTGTTAAATGTGTATCTGGTTATTCCATACTTGGCCCCCCTGGCGAGACGTCAGGTGCAGCTATGAAGTTCGGGTTTGTGTATAGACCGTGTCCCAGCTGCCACCGCACGCGCAAACCACGTCTCCGTCCAGATGGGAGAGGGCAGGGGCATACAGAGCATGCAGCCCCAGGCCAGCCCCCTTCTCTTTCTGAACCAGACTTGCCAAGACCTTGTCAAGGACCAAACACCAGCTCCCCGTTGTGTCGAGGTTGCTGGATTTTCTTTCTTTCCTATTATCTGTAATGAATGCCTTTATCTTTACCAATTCACTTCCGTTTGCTTTCTTTTTCCCTTTTTCTCATTTATTAAGTTAGAAACTTTGTCTCTGATTCATCTATGCACTGCTTTAACTGAATGAGAAGATCACGTCCCGACAAGATTCCCTTCCTTTGTTAACTGCTTTCCTTATAAAAGGGCTGTCCGATTGTTGCTACAAGGTGAACACCATAGTGGTAAATAAATTAGGAGAGGAAACGTCTCCGAGCTTCCTCAAGTCCCCACCGCATACTGCTGACATCAGCCTGTTTTCGGAATAAACTCTCTCCCAGCGTCGCACGCTAAGGTGGACACACGTGCCGATAGCCTGTGCGTCTCCAAGACAGGCGTACTGTCAGCTCACGTATGTCGACGTGGCTCCCTCTGTCCCACGGTCGCACAATGTTCCTTCATGTAGGTGTATCGCCGTGCGTGAAACAATTACCCTGTGGGTGGAAAATCACATTATTTCCAGATCATCTGTTTTGTATTGTTTTGCTGTTTCCATGACACATTATTCAGCAGAGGAGACATCCTTGTTTGTGAAGATCTTCATGCTGACACGCTTCAGCTCAGACCGAGATCCGAAACGGGCTTGAAGAGCCAGAAGGTATCTGCAATTCAAATTAAAAAGATGGAAACAAAAGGACTAGTAGAAACAGGGAAAATAATGTAAACGGGAAATTCACGCATAAGAAGAAATATTGGTGGCCAGGGCACATAGGAGAGAATCAGGGGTCGCACAACTGCAAAGGAAAACAACAAATGAGCTCATCCATCCTGGGCTGACGGGGGCGCAGGGAGGGGCCCAACCGTCACGGCCCAGAGGGCAACCAACGCACCCCAGTTGCTAAGCGCTCTTGTGGCTCTCACACGCCACGTGTCCAGAAACCCCTCGGACCAGGGCACACTGGGCAACCCAAATGGTCAGAGTTCAAACCTCTCCCCAGGAATTCATCAACAGCAAACAAGAGGTTAGCACCATATGCCTCCCGCCTCGTCACACCAACGTGGGTAGGCGGTATCCTCCTTCCATGCCGGCACCACGGGACCCACCAGCACCGGCACCATGGGACCCAATGCACCAGACCCACCACCACCAGCACCATGATGAATAATGGTGGTGACAGGGGAATCTCTAATTTAATCCTCATTTTAGTGACAACGGTTTGGGGTTTCTGGTTTTTAAATTTAAAGCTTCCATTGGCTTTTGAAAACAAGTAAGCAGTTTCTTTCTGCCTTTGGTTGACGTTGGGTTTTGTCGTAAGGGCTGCGAAGTTCTGTCAAGTGCTTCTTGGGTTTGGGTAGAGAATATCGCTGTCATTTGGTTTTCCCACAAGCAGCCATCTCTCCTACCGGCACCGTTGTTTCCTTGGGGGGAAGACCCCGGTGTGTATGCCGTGCACGAGTGGCAGTAGCGTCCCCCCACCACGAAAGGCCAAGGAGACAGATCCTTCTTGTCGGCAGCCGGGGACAGGTAAGCACAACGGGCCAGCCCTTGCTGGACGTCCAGCCTTTCCCAGGCTACTGGCTGTGGAGGAGATCAGGGGTTCCTGAGCCGGGATCCTGCCCAGATCCCCTCAGAGGAGGCGCCGCACAATTCCTGGGCTTCCCCAGACTGCCACGGCCTTACACCGGCACCACTGTCTTGAATTGTCCAGGGACAACTGACACTGAATTCACGGGGGCAAAGCACAGCAGGGCATGCACCCGTCAGAGCTGGGGTGCACGGGAAAACGGTGAATGATTGACTGTCAGCTCAAACCCAGCTCAGGGCCGGCCCCGCACGGATCCTGCCATCACCCCCTTGGTCGCTGGACCACCAGCAAGAGGAGGTTCGAGCCGGCACCTGCAGCCCCCTGACCCACTGAGACGCTCAAGGACATGATGCCTCCCTTCCCGGGCAGTTGAGGAATCCACTTGTCACTAGGGACCATGAGGCCCAGGGTGAGGGTCCCTGTCCATTCAACCCTCCAGCCCCGAGAGCAGCTTCCCTGATTAGCACAGTCGTCAGGGCTCTACCAGCGGCCACCATCCTGTGGCCGTGTCCTTCCTGGAGCCCGTCACTGCGGCTCTGGCACCCGCAGAGGAGCTGACGGCTGGCCAGCACTTTGTCTGCCCACACAGAGCAAACGTCAGAGTCAGGCTGTCTGTCCGTGAACGCTGCCAACGCTGGGATCCTGGCTCTGCTGCTGGTCTGCGGGGACCTTGCTTGCACCTCGAGTCAGGACACAGGCTGGGTCAGCTGTGCAGGCGGGGACAGCAGCACCTGCCAGCCTGCTTATTCGTGTCTCGGGCCAAGAGGAGGGTCTCCTCGAAGCAGAGGTGTGAAGACCTTGGCTTCTTCCTCTATGTATCTTGGCCATGGGGAGTCTATCACTTCCATTCGCACAGGAGAGACAGACAGACACACAGACAGAGCGGAAGACAGAGCGTGGAGCAAGGGGCAGGAGGGGATTCTCTGCAGGCAACAGCTGTAAGGTGAGGTTTCCTGGGCTTGTAAAGCCCTACAAAGCAGGCTGGCTCTAAAAGAGCTGAAAATCTGCTTGTTTGGGTTATTTTTCAAAATAACAATGTGTAAAAATTTGAGTTTGGCGCTGGTGGGCTAAGGGTTCACAGCCTGAAGGGAAGAAGTGAACAGCCAGCTGGTCATGGCCCGGAGGCCAGCTCTGGGTCCCTCTCCTGACGATCGCACACTTTCTTCCCGTGAGCTTGGTCCACATCCAGCTAGCAGTTTGGTGCAAAGGGAAAGCCCACCAGAGAGATGGGGTTGTACTGCTGGATCCGAAGCTGGAACCCTCACCTGGCCTCTGGGCTCTGTAGGCCCCTGGTCATGCAGCAGGGTGGGAGTTCTAGAGCTGGCCGAGGGAGGGCCTGGGCCTCGGAGTCCTGCTGCGCAACGGAGACCCGGAGCAGGATCCCCGGCATTCGATGGGCATGCATGTCCTTCCTTTCCGACGTCACAGGAACCAACAAGAGCCCTAAGCTCGTTTCACCTCTTGCCAGAACAGTAGCCGGACTCGAGCTGTGGTGTGGGTCCCAGGCCGCTGACTCAGGACCAGGCAAGAAAACAAGCAGATAAGGGCGCTCACAGGTCTAGGGACGTGCCGCCCAGATGCCCACGCGTTTGCCCTCCAGGGGGCAGGGAGGGGCACACAGGCCCAGGGGACCCTTAAAATGTCTGATGCTATTGGAGGGTTCACTCTAAGCCCACCGACTGCTGTGTCCTGCCCGAGTGCCGGCTGCATCCCGTCTGGTGCTCGGAGCTGGGAGTTCAGGACCATGGCTGCTCTCCGAACATCAACAGCTCAGGGCACACAGAGCAGGTGAAAGGAACGGTGGGACGCGCTGACAATGCCTACAACGCGGGTATCCGAGTCTCGGGACAGGGAGGGTCGGGCCGGGCGGTTTTGGAGATGGGCCCAGCATCCTGCAGCCAGAACACAAATGGTGAACCTCCAGGAAAAGTCCTGGTACTTCTTGGGCCTGCCTGCTGTAAAGGGGACATCCCGACCCAGTGTCTCACGGGAAAACCAATTCTCAGGTCCCCGAGCACCCGCTGCCCGGTCTTCCGCAGCTCTGCCTGTGGGGACCGCCCCCCCTCCCCCGCGGGTCCCGCCCAGGCTGTCATTCCCAGGCCACCACCGCACAAGCCTGCGGCCCAGGTGCCTCTTTCTTTTGCCGGACAACAGCGCCATCTGGTGTCCAGCTCTGCACCGACGCCACGCCTTTCCCGCTGGAAAGAGCATCTCAGAACACAGGACCCTGGACAAAGCGATTTTTTTTTTAAACACTGAGCCAAATTCAGATGCCCACATTGAACTCAACAGCAAAGCGTTAAAGTCCCTCAGAGTACTCTTTAAAAAGCAGCGCCCGCGCTCTTACAAAGCGAAGCGCAGGTGTCCGCGAGGACACGGAGTCCGGCCTCACAGGCGGGACATGAAGACCCACCGTGAACTGCACTTGGCCGAGACCTACGCCGGTCGTCTCGTTCTCTCTGTCCAGAGTTTCTGGCGTGTGTACGACCGTTCAGACAGCAGAGTCTGAGCTTCAGGCAACGACCCTCAAGGTTCGCTGAAAGGCCAGTGATGATGAGGGTCTGGACTCTCAGCGTCCTCCCGCCAGGTCCAGGGGGCCACGCCCTGGGCAAGCCAGGAACTCAGGAAAAGACTCTAATTGCCTCTCAGTAGGCAGTTCCGTCCTTCTCCCCGGCCAAAGCGGGTCCTGGCGTGGGGGATGAGGACAGAGGGGTCCTAGATGCCCTGTGTCCACAGTTGCACGGGACAGTCCAGCCTCCAGGGCAGCTCGGGGCCAGGATCAGGAAATTCAGCGTCCCCTCTGGGTCTCGGGTTTGCTAGCTCCCACAGTCCTATGAGCTAATTCCTTAAAGTAACCTGAGGGAGGGAGAGCGCGTGCGTCCCAACAGGACCTTCACACACTGCTGGTTCTGTGTCTCTGCAGAGCCCCTCAAACACACATACCCAGAAACAACAGTCTGAAGGTCCCCCTGGGACGAGAGCCGGGCTGGACAGGGACTGGGGTGCCCACGGGCAAGGGAAGAGCGTGGGGTGCAGCGGGAGCCTAGGACTGGGAAACGCTCGTGAATCCAGACTCCTCCAGGGAACCTCTCAGCACACATCTGCTGAGTGCCACTGAATGCCTCCACCTGGCCCGGCAGCAGACAAACCCAGGGGCCTACAGTGGGGCCCGTAGTTTTTTAATTTTGTGATTTGGGCGCTTTTTCTGAACTGTGAGTTCTCTGCTGGCAAAACAAGAAAGATAGAGTGCTGTTTTTCATGATTCGGTGCCACAGGGAAACCCTAAGTGAACCCTGTGAACTCTGACCTACGACCTCTGGAAACAGATGCACGAGCCGGGGGCAGGACACAAACCCGTCCCGGAGCCTGAGTGTCTGACTCCAGACGGGCCTCACGGGGATCGTATTTCCTCCTGCCATCACCTTCTGGGGTTCTGCTGATTATTGGCGTGTTAGAACTGGCTAGAAATCTGTACTTATTATTAATGAAACATATCACCGTGCGATGCTGTCTTCTCGGGTCTCTGACTTGATGATGCTGAAGGCTGAACGAGTGAGGCCCGCGCCCCGCCAAGAGCAGCGGAGGAGCGCGTCAGCCCCGGACAGACCTGCAGGTGCTGGCCGGTTAGCGAGGGGCACAGACCCCGAGAGGACAGGGCTCAGGACTCTGGTCCCTCCCTGGAGTGAGGGGAGCAGCCAGGATGGCCCCGCGGCCGGCAGCACCATCCCGGGACGGGACACAGGCCCTGATGGACCCGGCCACCACCGTAAAACTGGGGCGTCGGCTGGTGGGCAGGAAACGGTCTGCCCCCTCTCTCCCGCCGTGCGGATAGCCACCCACCGCTGTCCGGGTCCTCAGGCTGCAGCTGTAAACCCAAGCAGCTACGGTTTCCCCCAAAGGAAGCTTCTCCCAGCCGGACTTGGTGCTCCACGATGCGGAGGCCCGGCGACGACTCTGGCCGTCTCGCCGCCAGAGGGCGCCTGCAAGGTGGGCTCAGAGGCTGCTCAGTGCCGCGGGGCATCCAAACCAGCAGAACTGCCAACCAGGGAGGCTCAGCTCCTCGGCAACCAGAGCTACTGACCGAGGGTGGGTTTCTTCCCAGCGCCCTGTCTGCGTCTGTCCTCACTCCACATGTTTCTGCATTAAATGGGACTACAAAATTCAAATGATTTTTTATAGCATTTCAAAGACCAGCAAGACCCCAAGCAAAAACACAATTGTTCATGGTGCTTTTACGTTCAAAAATCAAGAATCCGGAAAGGCTACCACTCCTCGCCGGACAGGATGCCTCCTTCCCCTGCCGTGACTGCCCTCGGTGTCCCAGGCCTGGGACACCACTGCTCCTCTCCTGCCCCTTAGCAAACTTCCTCCCAAGGCCCCCGTCCCCGCCCGAGGGACAGCGGGTCTGGACTGTAAGCAGGGCGGCGGCCGGGACTGTTTCTCAGCATGAGCTGGATTGTACAGATTTCCGAGCAAGAGCAAGACTGACACGTTTGAAGATAGAGTCTCAAGCATAATGTCATACCGAGTTGCCACGGTCCCTTAGCGAGAGGTGTTTGGCCTCTGCAGCTCTGTGCAGAAGGCGGCTGAAGAGTCAGGCCAGCTTTCCCCCGAGCTTCAGAAGGCTGCTGTCAGGGCCCAGGCACGGGGGCAGGGGTCTCAAAGGCGGACGAACCATGGCTCCGACCCCACGCGGGACATGGGTGGGAGGAACGCACTACAACAACATATCGTGAAATCCCGTCCCCACGGCTAAGAGCACGGTGCACAACGACAGTTTGGTGTGAGGGAGACATTGCCACCGACCGGACGTGCTCGCTGGATTTGCGCCCTGTGCACACGAACATGGAGCCTCCCCCTCGGGCTCACATTGGCCGACACCGGAATATTGCCTCAACATCGATGATCGATCAGCTGTGACTGAGGACAAACACGCACCGTCTGACGCTGCGGCCGGACGCAACCCCTTTCCTTAATGCCAAACCGGCCAGATTCTGGTATTTTGATGTGCGAACAGTTAACATCATTTGAATGTGATCAGTAGATCCGTAGCCTGGGAAACTCCCCGTGGGATTTCTGAAATGCAGCCTTGTCAGTGCAGAGACTGGGAGCGGGTCTTCAGAGGCCGTGAGGACTCCAAGCAGGCGGTCCTCCGCATGTGCCACCAGACCTGGCAGCGCCAGGGGGGCCGACCCCCGTGGAGACAGCCCTGGCAGGGCCACTGGCAGGCAGGCCTGAGTCATCCCCGCTTCCTCGGGGGCCAGGGCCGTGGGGCAGGAGGGAGCCCAGGGGAGCCTGGCAAGCAGGTCTGACAGCTGAGGCGGCCACTTCAAAGCATGCCCGGTCCAGCAATCACACTGCCAGCTACGCGGCCAAGATAAGGAGCCAGGCCCCCTACCCGCGAACCTCTGCTCGAGAAAGCCCTGGGTGACCAAGATAGCAGACCCTTGACTGATCGCGCAGTCCCCTCCCTGCACCCAATGCTGTAAGTTCACCAATAAAGAGTGAACCCGTGAAACCCCAGCCCCCACCCCCAACACCCAAAAGTTAGAGCCCGAGGTCCACACTGCCTCCCTCTCTCCCTGCAACCGAGCTGTGTGGCCCCAGGTGTGCGTATGACCTCCAGGACCTATGAGTAAGAAAGCTTCGTCAAAGCCCCCTGACGGCTGCTGCTGATGTGTGTCCTGTCATCATAGAAAGGACCACCAGGGCCGGTCCCGCCATGACATCGGCGCCCGTGGGGAAATGCGGTCTGGTGGCCCACCACCAAGTAGGTCAGGCCCAGAAGAGGGCCCGGGCATCCCCAGCATCACTGCTCACGGGCCAAGACCCACGACACGCAGGCAGCTGGCAGTGAGCCCCCCGACGGGAGCACCAGCGGGTCACAGACTCTTTCCTGAGTCCAAGACCCCTCCCACCCAGAGCCAACTCCACCAATGGGCAAACCTGGACCAAACTGAGGGCTGTAAACAGAAGCCCACACCCACCAGGACAAAGGCACCTGGGACAGGTAAATGAGAATGTAGAGGCCCCAGCTGTCCCGGGTGCCCCAGGGGACCCCAGCTGAACCTGAACAACACTGCTCTGTTTCCAGTGGGCGCGGGCGTGTTCAAGGCGTCTGTCCACTACCGTGTCCGGACACAGGAGTCCGTGTCTCCTCTCCTCCGCTCTTGGTCCACCTGGCTAGAAGTCTTCAACTTCGGGGCGCCTGGGAGGGTCAGTCGGTGCAGTGTCTGCCTTCGGCTCAGGTCATGATCCCAGGGTCCTGGAATCGAATCCCACATCGGGCTCCCTGCTCAGCGGGGACCTTGCTTCTCCCTCTGCCTGCCACTCCCCCTGCTTGTGCTCACGTGCTCTCTCTCGCTCTCTGTCAAATAAATAAATAAATAAATAAAATCTTTAAAAAAAGAAAAGTAGAAGAAGAAGTCTTCAACCTTGCTGGACGCCCACAGACCCAGCTTCTCGTTTCACTGATATTCTTTCTCTTTCCAATTTCGTTGGCTTCCTCACTTCCTCCCTAAGGCCTGTGCTTGCCTTCATCCGCGCTCTCCTTTCTCCGGTTGCCTGGGGGGCCTGTTCACCTACTGATCAGGCCTTTCTCTCCTCTTCTATGCCCTCGGGGCTGTAAGGCCCCCGGTGAGCACTGCTTTTGCTGCATTCCACGACTTCGCGATGATGAATACTCATTTCCACTTCCGTTCAAACTAGTTTCAAATCTCCTTTGAGACTCCCTCTTTGACCCTTGGGCTGTCCAGAGGTGTCTGGTTTGATTTCCAAATAGCTGGGGAGATCTTCATCTGACTCGTTACTTTTGGGGGAGGCGGTCTTCAGACCCCCATTCGGCCACGTGAGGATGGGCCGTGGCCTGGAGCGTGGCTTCCCTGGGAGGCAAGGAGCCACACAGCCTGTGCCAGCCTTGTCACCTTGGGTGGGAATATCGTTCCCTGTTGCAGACTCACTGTGTGCTCCTCGGTTCTGCTTAAGCGTGTGTGCCTGATGGTGCCTGGCCAAACCCACTGCTCTATCTGTCCCCCATGGGGAGAGGACAGGGTCTTTCTGCTGTGGCCCAAGAGGGGTGCATCCAGGCCAATGGCCCCACATCAACTGCCAGGAGGGACCAGCTGGCCGTGGGGGACCAACAGCCACTGCTGAAACTGACCTCACTCTGTCTCTTCTTCCTGTGAATAGAGTATTGTCCCAGCCAGCACGTGACTGCGGCGTGTTTTCCTTGGCAATGCCAATATGGAGAGGCAGAGGACGGAAGTGCTTAGACGTCTGCTCCCAGTGACGCCACTTGCTCAACTCATACCTCATGCAATTTCTGTTCTTTTAAATCTGTTAAGGTTTGTTTTATGGCCCAGAAGATAATCTTGGCAAACGATCTATGTGTGCTTGAAAAGAATGCGTTTTCTCAACAAATAAACAGAAAAAGCTGAAGCAGACCCATAAATACAGAGAACGAACTGGTGGGGGCTTGGTGGGAGGGGGAGATGGGCAAAACGGGTGAAGGGGGTTGGGGGTACGGGCTTCCGGTTTGGGAGAGAATGAGTCACGGGGATGAAAGGTACAGCACAGGAAATACAGTCAATGGTATTGGACTCGCGGTGCATGGTGGCTGGTGGCGGTCACGCTTGTGAACACAGCACAGCACATACACTTGTCGAATCCTTGTGTCGTACATCTGAAACTAGACTTAATGTTGTGTGCTAACCGGACTTCAAGTTTTAAAAACCATTATAAAAAGAGGTTAAGTTTTCCCTATTGTTGGGAGAAATAGTCTAGCAATGTCATTAGGTCAAGCTGCTGATAGTGTTGTCAGGTCTTCCACATTCCTACTGACCTCCACCCACTTCCTCTCCCGAGTACTGAGTGTTGAAGACTCCAGCTGTAATCGAGGATGTCTCTTTCAGATCAACTTTTGCCTCTTGTGTTTTGGAGCCCTGTTATTATGTGCACAGTGTTTATGATCCTGTTGTTTTCCTGGTGAATTGACTCCTTTATCATTATGTAACATCTCACACCCCACTTTTACATAAGTTGTAATCATCCAGTTCATTGTTACTATTATTGTTTTAAACAGCTAGTTATCTTTTTTTTTTTAAGATTTTATTTATTTATTTATTTATTCAACAGAGATAGAGACAGCCAGCGAGAGAGAGAACACAAGCAGGGGGAGTGGGAGAGGAAGAAGCAGGCTCATAGCGGAAGAGCCTGATGTGGGGCTCGATCCCATAACGCCGGGATCACGCCCTGAGCCGAAGGCAGACGCTTAACCGCTGTGCCACCCAGGCGCCCCTAAACAGCTAGTTATCTTATAGAGCAATTAAAAATAAAGACAATATTTTACCTTCATTTTGGCCATTTCCAACATTCTTCTTTTTGTAGACCCAAGTCTCTGACCTATATCACATTTCTTCCACCTGAAGAAATATTAAATATTTCTTATAGGGTAGGCCTGCTGGAAATAAAGCCCCTCTGTTTCTGTTTAGGAAAGTCTTTATCTCTCCTTTACTTTTGAAAGATATGTTTATTGAATATAGATTCTAGGTTGACTGTTATTTTCTGTTAATACTTTAAAGAAGTCACCCCCATTATCTTTCTTATGCGGTTTCTGATGAGAAGCCTGATATAGTTCTCATCCTTGTTGTCCTGCGGTAGACATGGTTCTTATGCTCCAGCAGTCTTCAGGATTTTCCCCTTCAAGATTTCCCAAGACAGTGGGAAAATTTAAGTATGATTTGCTTTAGTGTGTGTGTCTGTGTGTTTGGGTGTTTACAGCGATTGGTATTCTCTGAATTGGTGTGGTAACTATCGTTGATTGGAAAATTCTCAGCCATAATTTCTTGTAATATTTCTTCTGTCTTCTCTTTTTCTTTTCTTTTTTTAACACCTGGGATTCTAATTACACATATGTTACACTGTTTGGTATTGTCACACAGCTCCTGGATGTGCTGGTTTTCTTTTTTATTCTTTGTATTTTAGTTTGAGCCCTTTGGAGGCATTTTTATTTGTTACCATGTTTTACCAGCATTTTTATTTTATTTTTTCTTATAGTTTGCATAGCCCTGCTGAGATTACCTATGTGTGTAAGGCTCCCACCTGTTTCCTCTCACATAAAACCTCCAGACCTAACCACTATTCTCACCTGTATCACCACAGATTATGTTGTCTTTTTTTGACAATCGTAAGTGTGGACTCATAAGGGATACACTCTTTTGTGGCTGGCTAATTGGTTCAACGTTTAGGACTGTGAAATTTTTCCCTACTGCTGTGTGTGTCAGTTCCTTCTTTCCCTTGACACATAGAGTTCCATCACACAAATGCATCTCAATGGACTTATCTGCTCTGTAGGTCTACCATGTGAGGTGTTTCCAGTTCTGAGTATTAGGAATACAGTGGCTTTGAATATTTTTGCATGGTTTTTTGGTTGACATTAGCATTCATTTCTGTTGGGTGTATAACCAGGGTGGATTTGCTGAATCATAAGGAAATCACTTTCAGAAGGGATTGTGCTGGGGCACCTAGGTGGCTCAGTCAGTTGGGCATGTACCGTCGGCTCAGGTCATGATCCCAGGGTCCTAGGATCAAGCCTCTCGTTGGGCTCCCTGCTCGTGGGGAGTCTGCTTCTCCCTCTTTCTCTGCCCCTCCCCCTGGCTCGTGCTCACTCTCTCTCCAAATAAATAAGTAAAGTCTTTTAAAAAAAGTGATTGTGCCAAGTCTGCTTCTTCCAACAATGCACGAGAGCCCCGCTGACCCACATCCTTACCACGATGTGGTAGTAGCACACTGTGACTAACTCTGTACTTTCCTGATGACTCACGAATCTGAGCAGTTTTCACTATGTTTAGCCATTTGGCTATTTTCTTTGTGAAATGTCTGTTCGAATCATTTGCTCGTTTTTCTATTAGGTCATGTGTCTTTTAAAAATTATTCGTCAGAGTCATTATTATGATTATTATATTTAAGTAATTCGCAAGATCCTGATACTAGTTCTTCGTCAAATGTTTGCTTCTTCAGTATCTTCTCCAGCTCTCTGCTTGCCTTTTCATTTCCTTAGAGGTTTCTTTTTAATGACAGATTTCTTAAAATTAAATGTCCCAAACTATTATATTTTACCCTTTAAGAGAACATGGAACAGCATAAAATTGCTCTAGGTTTCCTATAAAAGTTTTATTATTTTTATATCTTTCACACCTAGAAATGCAATGCACCTAGAATTACTTCTGTGTATGATGTGAGGTAAGGGTCAAGCTACCTGTTTTAATCTGGATATTCTCTTTATCGCAAACCATTTATTGCGCACTACACTAAAATCACCTTGGTAATAAATAAGGTTGTCATACAATATGTAGGACAAGTGCTGGACACTGTGTACCGTCCAATACCATAGCCACGTGTGGCTATTTACATTTGAATTAATTACAAATTAATTAAACACAAAATTCATTTCCTCAGACCAATTAGTCATATTTCAAATGCTCAATAGACTCGTGCAGCTAGTGTCTCTGTGGAAGGTGTCTGTTATCCTAGAACTGCCACTGGACGGGACCGTGAGCTGCTCCAATAGTCATCTGGTCTACCTTCCTTCACGGCCACATCCTCCTAGATACTCTCCCTTCCTAGTAGGTTTGATATCTGGTAAAGTAAACCAGTGTTGTTCTTTAAGACTGCTATGGCTTTTCTTGGTCTTTTGAGTCTCCATACGAATTTTGGAATCAGCTTAACAACGTAAGCAAAGTTAACTTCCTGGAATTTTTATACAAATGACATGGATTCCACATAAAAGCTTTGGAAGAATTGACATCTTTATCATGTGACTTTTCAAGTCCATAAATACAATATTTGGCTTTATTTACTTAGATCTTTAATTTCCCTCAAAAATATGTTGCAATTTTCATTAGTTCTTTCTTTGGTTTTATATCTTGGTAATTGATTTTTTTAATATTTAAGAATTTAAAATTTTATTTTATCTGTTTTAAATTTTATTAAGAGATTGTCACTTGTCATGAAAACATGACTAATTTTTATATGGTTCCTGTATTCATCTATTTACTATATTGACTTTTTAGTTCTAATAGATTTATTTGAACTTTATACATTAAAAATTATGCTATTAACTATAGCAATTTTACTTCCTCTTTTCTAATACTTATAGTGTCGTTTCTTTTCCCTGCCTATGGAACTGGCTGGGTCGTATCAGTCAACATTTAACCAACCCAGTGATGAAGCACATCCTGGTCTTGTTCATGTTTTTAAGACAAAATGTTTACCATTTCAACATTTAGTATAATTTGTAGATTTAAAAAATCAAACAGTATTGTTTACATCTAGTCGTAGATTCTAAAATTTTCGTTATGCTTTGGTTTCCAACTGGGAGCGATTTTGCCCCACGAGGACATTGGCACTATCTGGAGACATGTCACGGCTTGGAGTGTGTGGTGTTCCTCTCGTCTAGCAGAAGAAGCCAAGGGTGCCTCTGAACGTACGATGCCCAGAACAGCCCCCGCAGCAAAGCCTCATCTTGGTGCGTTAACGTTAAACTCTATTCACAAACTTGGAATCAATTCCACTTAATCATAATATCTTAGGTTTTTAAATGTTGTTACATTTATTAGCTAATATTTTGTTAAGTGTTTTTGCATCTGTGTTCATCACAGAAGTTGGCTTTAAATATTTCTTTCTTGAAATGGCCTTGGAGGTTTGGGGGTCATAAAAAAAATCATGTCTTCCACCTTTGCCTATTCTCCAGAAAAATATATGTAAATTTAGTACTCTTGAACTTTTTTTTTTTTAATGTTCTTAGAATTCACTGATGAAACTGGGTCTGGGGTTTTCTTTGTGGGAAGATTCTAATAACGGATCCAATTGGCTTAACTGACAGAACTATTTAGAGTTCCTATTCCCCCTTCATTTACTGTATAAATTATAGTTTAAAGGAGTTTATCCACTTACATAAATGGCCAAATCCTTTCATACTCTTTCTGACGGCTGTGGGATCTGTAACGATGTCTCCTTTTTCATTCCTTGTATTGGAAATTTGCTTTTCTCTCTTTTTTTCTTGATTGCACTACAAATTTTTCCCAAGGCATAGTTAGCCTGGCAAGAAAATAAGATTGTCAGATGCCAAAATCCATTAAAAAATTGGGGCAAGCAAGTGCGTGGGAGCCCGGTGGTGGGGTCCAAGCACCAGGCACAGCTGAGGCTAGACAGCGATTCTGGAATCTCGGCTCTTGGAACCTGGAAATCCGCTTCACCGGCTGGAATGATGCCAATCTGAACCCGGCCTGGCACGAGTTGGGAAGTGCGGTGGGCAAGCGCGGTGAGGTGCTGGCTGTGAGTTTGACACCTGTTTCGCCTCAGTGCAGAGGAGAGCAATTTGGGTTCTCTGGGTAGTGCTGGTGCCACTGACCAAACGTGGCTGCCAGTGGTGAGGACCTGGTGCCTGGAGGAACAGCGCTGCGGGACGCCGACTGGCCCCGATGAAGCAGAAGCTGCTGCCAAGCACGGCAAGGGCCAGAGATCTAGAGGCGCTCCTGGGTGCCCCACCCCCTCCGATGGGGCCTAACAACCCTTCTAGAACAACATCAGTAAGGATCTCAGGGATGCGGACCTCGCCGAAGATCGGCTGCCCCCTAGGAGAGTCTGAAGGACGCAATTGCCAGAGCTCTGCCCTTTTGGAATGAAGAAATCATTTCCCAGATCAAGGAGGGGAAACAGGCACGGACTGAAACAGACTGCAAGACATCGTCGAGCACCTGGAAGATCTTTCTGAAGAGGCTGTCACGGTGCCGAGCCTACCGACTGGGATTCCCATGGTCCGTGAACTGGACAAGAACCTGAAGCCCCTCCAGCCCGTGCAGTTCCAGGGGGATGAAGAGGCTGTGAGTAAAGCCACGGAAGCTGTGGCCGCCGGGGCAAGCCCGACAGGTGAACGCGAGCAGGCCGCTGCTTTCCCCTGCCCCGTCCCATTCCTCTGCCCTTCCTCCCTGCACCTGTCACACGGACCACATCTGTGGCCTCTTAAGTTTTAGCTGCAGATGGGGACCCGTGGCTCCTAATTCCATGAGCCGTTTTGTCTCTGGCACCCACTCCAGTCAGAATGGCACTTCTGGGACACGGGTCCTCAGTCCAAGCTGAGAAACACTTTTATCCAGGCGTAGAGAGGTAGTAACTCGGGGGTCCCTGCAACTGCTCTGTTCATTACCAAGGACGTGCTGAGGTGGGGGTGGGGAGGAGCCGTGCTAAGGAGCGACCAGTGAGAAGCAAGACAGCCTACTCGTGGTCCCAGGAGCCAGTCCTGTCCTCAAGTCAGGTGACCATCCCGGGAGCTCAGGTCATTCCTGAGGAGGATGAAGGTAACCGGCATGGTGATTACAGCAGTCACTTCCCCTCAGACTCCGGAAGAGCCGGCTCCGGAAGACGGGGATCAACCTGAACGCTTGCGTGTTGCATTTACGTTTACAGATAAATACATACATATAATCACACAAAAACCCTCCGGGGGTCTCTAGCGGCAGTGGAAATAGTCCCGCGTGAGATCGTGCAAAACTAAGCCGTTCCTCACACCAACGTGGGGTGAACCCCTTGACCTGGGACCTAGGCGTTCACCCCCCCCCCCCGCCCCCACCTTGCTGTCCTCTGGCAGGGAAGCGCCTCCCGACCGTGCCGTGTGTCTCTCACTGTTTCTGTTTCTGTTTCTGTTTCTGATCACGCTCAGGTTGTCTGGCCCGACCCCTCCGGCCCCGTACTCATTTTGGGCGTAACTGTACTAAATCTTTTTTTCCAGATCAGTATAATAAGGGAGTGATGTGCAAAAAGGATTGCATTGCTGTAAGTTGTTATGGGTTGAATTGTGCCCTCCCTCCAGAAACAGCAGGTGGAAATCCCTAGCTCCAGTCCCTTAGAAGCCTACCTTATTTGGACGTAAGGTCTGTACAGAACTAATCCAGTTAAAATGAGGTCCTTAGGGTGGGACCTAATGCAGTAAGATTGATGTCCTTATAAAAAGAGAAAATTCTAAAGAGACCTACCCACGGAGAGACCACGGTATGAAAATACAGACGGAATTTGGGGGGATGTCTCTACAAGTCAAGACCCACAGAGATCGCCAGCCAACCAGCAGAAATGAGGAGAGGGACGTAAAGCAGTTCTCCCCCCCGGCCTCGGAAGGAACCTGCAGACACTTTGAGCGTGGACTTCCAGCCTCCCAAACAGGGACGTTTCTGTGGTTTTGGTCACCGCCTGCTACGACAGCTCGAACAAACTCATACTTCAGTTTAGTGAAGCCAGTGGCACCGAGGGGACACCAGCCAGTTCTAGTGACCGGGTGCCCTGGCTTCAGAGGGGCAAGTCCCAGTACAGGACTAGTGACCACAGGACAGAAGGCCACGGCAGAGTCTCCATCTGAGCACGTGTCCCCAGAGGGGACAGCTTCTCTGAAAACCTGAACTATAAAGTAAGGTGTCCAAAGGCGAGGAAGCTGAGGGTCCCCTTGTGTATCTGGGTGTAACAGGAAAGGAACATGAGTGTAACCCATATAGGAACTTGAAGTTGGAATTTTAACATCATGTGGCTCAAAAATTCTGGCAGAGATGGTGGTTTCAGATGCCACAACTTCATAGAACCCCGGGGTCCCCAGCAAAAACAAAGGCAACTGATTCCTGGAGGACCTGACTTGGCGCCCACGCCCCCAATATCTCCACAAACATACCCCAGGCACAAAGGCGCTCCCAGCACCAGCAGCCACACGCCCAAAAATATCAGGGAAAAGGGCTATTTTCTTTGAGCCTCAGAGGAAAAGGAAAGAAAGAAAGGGAGGGAGAAACAGACACAGAAATTCATGAAATTTTGGAACTTGTAGAAAAATAAAATTAAATATGCTTAATCTGCTAAAAAGTTAAAAAGTCACAAACTTATGACTAAGAAATATAATACTAGGGAGGTTTGAGATGAGCGATCCCTTCAGAAACGACAACTAGCGAACGTAAGCGGGGAGTATGGAGGCTGCTGAGGCTCTGGGAGGGCGCGGGCCCCAGAGCGCGCTGTGAGGATTGCGCGGGACGTCGGCTCGGGGCGGACGGGCAGCGCTTCCCCAGCAGGACTGCAGAGATCTCAGGGCGAGAAGCCCCACACGGTAAAACGCAGGTAACACAAACGCCCACCCAGAACCGACGAGGGCTCGGGGCGCCCGGAGCATCTGAGCTCCAGCCACTCCCGCCGCTGTTTCGGATCTGCTCTCGCTCTCGCTCCCCCGCGCACCGTCTTTGCTGTGACGTCATAAAGCAGACGTCACTCCGCTGCTCCCGTGGAGACCTGTGTGTGTGTCCCACAGGGAATACCGCTCCTTGATGCCACCGGAACGTCCTAGGCCCCCCGACGCAGGGAAGGCAGCTCGGAATGTCGGCTCTCCCCAGGGATGCTCGAGTCCCCCGCTGACTCAGAGGCGGCGTGCGGTGCGATGATTCCCGCAAGCTCTGGGCACCTGGGCTGCTTTTCTGTTGCTCATCACTTGTCGAAGCAGACGGGGTGATTCCTCCCCCGTTTCCCGAGTCTGGATCTTGCTGATTGTACCTGGCGGGGCCGCTGACCACGCTCTCCCCTCTCCGGGATTTCTGCAGACGGTCCACGGGGCTGGAGGAGACTCCGTCAGAGCCGGGTTTATCTCCTTGGGGCGGGGGACGCGTCCTCCCTGCTCCTTCCCTCTGTCAGGGGGTCAATGTCGCATGGTCCCAACTTCGTTTCAAAACTGATGAGGGGCTTGGGGGTCCAGTCCCCTTCAACACCTCACCTGGTTGCTTTAGGGTTGCTGATGACTGTTTGTGGGCCCATTGTCTCCTTCGGCTCAGGACGTGGCCATCTTCTGACACTGCCTTTGCGTATCCGTTAGCGGAGATCCTACCATCACGCCACTCACTGAGGAAGGGGGCTCTGGGACTCCCTGTGGGACCCCCCAAGGTCAGCGAGGACAGCGTCCCACAAGGACTGGTGCACTCGCCCCCCCCCCCGCCCCCGTGTGGGGCTGCGGCAACCACCTACAGGGGCTCACAGGGCCTGTCTGGGTGCCTCCCCGGTTGGGGGCTGCCACTCCTGAGGGGACTCAGGATTCCACGTGTTCCCTCTAAAAGAGGGAACCCCAGGACGCAGGTCCTAGGTGTGTGGACTCCCCCCTTCCCCCTCTATCGAGGCCGGATGGTTGGGGACCTCAGGTAGGCCCCAGGGGCTGATCACAGGCAGACGGTGGACTGGACCACATACAGTCTGTTGGTAGGAAACCCCACCCCCAGGCTGAAGGAAGCCAAACCCAGCGTCCTCAGGCCCCCACTTCTCAGGAGTGTATCCCTTTAGTTGCATGTGGCTTGGGGGGGGGGGTCATAGCCCCTGGATGGGCAGAAGCCTCAGGTGTCAGTGGGACCACCGAGTCAGGGTCGCTGAGTCCAGCAGCCCTGGCCCTTCTCCAGCCCAGTGGAAGTGTCGGCGGGGGACGGGGGGGTGCAGGGGGAGGAGAGTGGTAGCTTCGTCCCTCCCTGCCACGCCTCCTCCAGGTGGCTCCTCGGTGGCAATCCAAGTCGTCCCCTCCCACAGGCATCAGGCAGCACAAGCAGAAGGATGTGGACAGCAGGCATCCGCAGGGTTCCCTGGAGCAGCCACCCCTGCCCAGCCGGGCCTTTGCTCCCACATATCCTCCCTGTCCTGTGGGCGGGCAAGTTCCACAGTCCTGATCGAGGGTGGCAGTGCCCTGGGGTGTCGGGTGGATGGCTGCTGACTGTGGGGGTGGGGGGCTCTTTCCCACCCACCCAGCCTTTCCCGGAGTTTTGCAGGCTCTGGGGGCAACCTGCCACCTGGGGCTTGGCCCCCTGCTAAGCAGGTGTGCACAGAGGGGAGGCCCAAGCCCCAGGAAGAGAAGCAGAACGTTGGGTGAGGGCTTCGTACCTGGGAAAGCCTGCACCCCCACTGGCAAGTCCCTGACCCTAGGGAGCCTCTCTTGTTGGCCTGGGGGTCTGGGGGACCTGGAGGAGGAGCACCTGGGCTGGGCCCCATCCATAAGCAGGGAGGTGGGAGGGGGTGTCTGGCTTTCCACGTCCCAGCGGTGCCCCACCCCTAGGGAGGGTGCTGGGCTGCTGGCACCTCCCCACCCCAGGTCCACCCTCAGGGAGTCAGGTGCCCCTGGGAGCATGTGCGGGGGACCAGGAGGGGCCCACTGGGGATGCTCTTGGTAAGCGGAGCAGATGGGTCAGAGCGGCTGTCGTCTGCTGGCTCTGAAGCACAGGTGTCCCCTTGGTTCCCCTCTGGAGATCACCTCTGAGCGACCCTGAGGACAGCGGCACCTCCCTTGGCCCCACGGGCGGCGGGGGGGGGGGGGGGGGAGCTCACACACAGCCTGTCTAACCTGCATGCAACAGCCCCCAGGTGCTCGGGCGGTGTCTGACCTCACAGCGGCCTTGCATTTCAGCCTCAGTCGCAGGAGGGGAAGAAACTCCAGGAGTTGTCTCAGCAATGGGGGTTGACAAGGAAGAGCCCAGGTCCCACCTGGACCTGATGTCCTGCGGCATAAGGAAGACCCTTCCCCAGCTGCTGGGCGTGAGGCCAGGGCAGGGCGGTTGCATGGCTTGCCAAGGCCCCGGGGGCAGGGAGTGGGTAAATACTGAGCAAGAGCAGCAGACGTGGGAAAGGAGGTTGAACGAAGCTCTTGAAGAGACGTTTCAAGAAAGAGTCTTGAAGCCTCAGGTGAGGGGGTGGGTCCCGGTGCTCCCGAAAACCCAGCGTGGACTTGGGGGCAGCCTTGCAGGGGGGCTCTCAGGGATGCTCCCAGCCCGTTTCCCCTCTTCTTTTGGGGGGAGGAGGGGGTGAAGGGGGTGAGATGAGTGGTCTGGGGCCCAGGGTGCAGACGGAGGAGTCATTGCTTCTCGCTGAAGGGCCCTGGTGGCTGAGGTGGTGTCAGGAAGGCTGCACCTGGGGACATCTACCTGCCCCGGGGCTGGAGGGGTGTGAGCGCTAGAATTAGGGGTGAGAGAGGGAGGGAGGGCATCCCTTTTGCGACTGCCACGCCAATGTTGTCACCAAGGTCCAGGGCTGGAACGCAGCCTGGGAACCTCCCTGCGCGGCAGACTCCACCGCCATCTCCTGGTCAGCAGTGCCCCCTGCTGGTCCCTCCACGTCCAGCGGTCCTCCCGTCCTGAGCCCCAGAAGCACAGGTTGGGCACTGAAACCCCCGTCCACTGCAGGCCAGGGTCATGCGAGTCTGTGCACTCCTTCCACAGATATTGATCAAATGTCTACACACGCAGGGCAGCGTTGTTGACCCAGAGCAGTGACCAGAACGAAAGAGACCTGTGCCCGAGGCTCTCGTCTTCGGGGAGACGGGAGAGACAGCAGGATGGGAAAAAAACAGCACATTTCGATAAGGAGGTCTGGGGCGAGCGCAGGGGTGCTACGTCCCCCGCGCACCGGTGAGCTGAAGCGCTTGCATTCACGTGCACAGACAAACATGGAAAAAGGAGGGGGTCCGAGCTGGCTGCCAAGTGCAGAGCAGGGGGCTCACTCCCGTGTTGGCACCAGGAGCTGGACCCCTAGCCTTCCTGAGCATGCCCCAGTTTGGGGGAAGGAAGAAGACACAGGAGGCACACACACTCTGATTCCAACTTTGCAGAAATAAGGAGGCAAAGGGGCAACTAGCCACAAGCTCTTCTTTACCTTCTTGTAAGTGTTGCTTGTCTCTGTGAGACAATGTGACACCCAGAGAGGCTGTGTCTAGCGCCTTTTAAATAAGGGACCAGAAAGTCCTGCATCTGCGAGCTAAGGGAGCCACATGCTGGACACACAAGACAATTGCTTGTATTCCTCTTTTCTGCCCAGAATTGACTGATCTCTCTCTTCTCGGCCCAGGAAGCGGCAATCGTGGATATGTTTGGTTCAAGCAGAGCCCCTGGGCCCGGCGGAGGCTCAGCCAGGGGAGGCCAGGGCCCCTGGGGCAGGGAGAGAAGCATGTGAGCCAGCAGCCCCGAAGCGCTGCCTGCAGAGCTCTCGTCCCAGAGCCCGGCGGGGAGAGGCAGGTGCTGCACACGCAGCTGCACGTGTTCTCTGGGCGCATGCGTGTGTGTCCGCCGTACTGACAGACCTCCTATCGATTGCTGTCGTGTCGTTGCTTACCTAGTACTGGTGACTCTTATCAATACCTTTTCAGGACTGTGGAAATATTCCAGTATTTTCCCCTGCTCTCAATGTGGTGAATGTTTTAACAGATTTATCAACGTTGAGCCTATCTGCCTTCTTGGTACGACCCTTCCTTCCCACGATGGCTTATTGTGCCAAGGTGCCGTGGGACTCAGTGTCCCAGCGTTTCCGACCAGCGACAGGGTGTTGTCTCTGTGAGGCAGGGAGGCTAGCGTCACTGCTGCCACCTCGCTCCCGCCAGCTTTCCCCACCCGCGTGGCACTGGCCTGGCGACGGTGACGTGGCCGCAGCTCGTGTCCTCAGCGCTCCAAGCATTCTGCAGGTACCTGCACGTTTGCTGGTGGAGGAACCAGGGGGAGCCGCCTGCAAAGCCCCCCAAGTCCGCTTCCCTTCTGCAGAGCGGCCCTGACAATATTCTAGCGGACTCTCGGGTCGTCGCCCCATTAGGTGCGATGTTAACAAACACATCCCCAGAAAATGCTTCCCTTCCAAGCCTGGTAATGCTACGTGTCCTCGAAGATGGTGACTCACCCTTTCCTCTCTTACTTTTGGGACGGTGCTTCCTACATCGATGTTCTGGTTCCGTGAGCTTTATTTCTCAGAGCAACCAAGCACCTGTCTGTGGTCACCTGTCAGCTGCGACGTTTCTAAGTCGCACCTGTCTGCGTTCACCTGGCGACCCCTCCGTGGCTCTCCTCATTTTTATGTCACCGTTTCCAAGCCCACCCAGCCGGCCTCCCTCCACTGCTGTGTCCCAGGAGAAACGGTCTATGGTTCGTCACTGTCATGTTTCCCTGTGAGGCCCCACCTAATCCCAATGGACTCAGACAGTCCTTTGCCCTTTCTCTGCTAGACCGGCCGTAGCGGCAGCTGACCTTGCGTGTTTCCTCATGCGCGTATATTAGCCATTTCTCCTCTGGCGTCGGTAGAAGTGGCGTCCACGGCCTGAGAGCAGAGCAGATCGCAACCACTGGTGTGGCTTGGCGGGGTCGCGGTGGCGCCGGAGACCGAGGGGCGGGTCAGACGGGCAGGTCAGACCTGGGGTGGTCGCTGTGGTCGCTAAAACCGACTCCGGATCCCGGAGGTTGAGGTGCTGCCACCGCGTGCCCTCAGCAGGGGGCTGGAGGCGGGAGGCGGCTCCTCTTCCCCGTCAGCAGCTCTGCTGTGGGGGTTCACGCATGCAGCACCTGTCGGGGCCCATCCCCCGCTTGCTGCTGAGACATGTGGACGGACCATACCACGTGCTGCCACCACCCATGGGCATCGCAAGGTGGCTCTGGTGCCGGGGCCACGGTCACAGGGGGCGCTCGGGCCTCTGTGACAGTCCCAGAGACAGAGGTCCGTCCCCTGGGTCCCGCGCTGTGGGCTTCGGGGAGTCCTTCTAGGGTCGAGGCCTCTGGAACTGCCATCAACCGCGTAAGCACCCAGTTTCCGTATTAAACCCCTTGAGGCTCCGAATGCCGTGGCACACATTTCCTGGAGCTGCTGAAACCAAGCGCCACCTGGGGGGGTAGACCACAGACTGTTGGCACTGGGAGCCCACCATGGGGGCTGATTGTCTGAGGCTGTGAGGGAGGGTCTGTCCCGGCCGCCCCGAGCTGCTGATGGGCCGCTGGCACTAGCCTCACCCCCCTGCCTCCGTCCTCACTAGGCGCTCCTGGTGTCCGCGTCTGCCTGGGTTTCCCCTTTTCCTAAGGACCTGGTCATAGTGGGTCAGGTCCCACCCCACTTGGCTAAGACCTCATGTCACGGTTTAGACAAGCTTGTGAACGTCCTGTCCTTCCATCCCGGTCCCTCTGGGGCGCCATGCTACACGGAGGGTAAAACTCCAAGTCCATCAGCCACTTCCCTACGGCTTCCTCCGAGCACCAGGGGCTCCCAGAGGCTCTTCTCCTGCAGAAACACCACCAGCTCTTTCTGTGCCCAACTTTCTTCTTCTTCAACTAAAGAGCCTCAGCCTCTGGGACCCCTCCTCCCACAGGATGACCCTGCCACGGCCACCACCACCTCCGCTGCCCCCACCCCACCATCCCACCGGCACCTCGCACTCCAGACTGTGAGGTTCTATTCCACACTTGACCTTCAGAGCCCGAGGCCATGGGGGCAGAGACGCTGAAAGCCAGAAATGTCAGATTTAGTGTATGAGGGAGGTCAGGGCAGGAGAGATGGACGGGCCCGGGACTGGGGCTGGGAAAGGGTGCTTTGGGGAGTTACAGAGAGGAAGGGAGGCACTGAGCTTCGCATTTATTCACTGTTTATTTGGAAGACTGGGGATCGGGTTTTGATACACAGAGAGCCAGGGGATCCTTCCAGCTTCCAAGAGGAGGGGCAGCTCTCAGGGTCCCAGGAGTCAGAGAGGCCTCACGGGCCTCTGTGGGCCAATTTGGGTCTTCAGTCAGGTGAGGGGCAGAGAGGGAAGGTCCAGCAGGAGAGGGGGGAGATGAGCCAGGAGGAGGCCCTCTCGGTGAGAAGGGAGTCCTAGGGTCCTGTCCATCCTGAGAGTATGTTGCCCAGGCGGAGGTGTGCAGATGAGGAAGTCAGAGACCCCAGTGCAGTGGGCTGGGCAGCTGGGGCCCCTGCTTCAGCACAGGCCACTTGAGGTTGGTGGACACACCCTCAGACTTTCACTGGCAGCAAACAGGAGCACAGCAGCTGGACTGGGAGCAGCAGGGTTTGCAGCAGCTGGACTGGGAGCAGCAGGGGACACAGCACCAGGACTGGGAGCCCCCACACGAGCCACAGCCCCCACAGGAGCCACAGCTGGAGCAGGAACAAGCTGGCACACAGCAGCACACGGGCTTGCAGCAGCAGACGGGCACACAGCAGCTGGAGCCACAGCCCCCACAGCCGGAGCCACAGCCCCCACAGCCAGAGTCACAGCCCCCACAGCTAGAACCACAGCCCCCACAGCTGGAGCAGGAACAGGCTGGCACACAGCAGCACACGGGCTTGCAGCAGCAGACGGGCACACAGCAGCCAGACCCACAGCCCCCACAGTTAGAGCCACAGCCCCCACAGCCGGAGCCATAGCCTCCGGAACAGCCACAGCAGCTCATGGTTCTGGTGGGTTGAGGGTGGAGCAGGTCAGAGGAGCAGGTGCAGGGGACAGGTGTGCAGGTGTGGAGCCTCCTGGGCTGGGAGCCCTTTATATACCTGCCCAGGTGTCTCTGAACACCTGCTCGCTTCGCTGTGGCTGCTTACACCACTTCCTGGGATGTGCTTATTTGTTTCTGGACTTCGGGTTCCCATTGGCCACGTCCCTATTGCTGGACCCTGTAATTATCCTGATCACCTGTCTTCTCTGCTCTCCCCAGGTGACATGCCGATGACGGGTTTTTAGAAGATCTCCTTCCCCCAACAAAACACCTTCCACTGAACTGGCCACAGTCTCTCAAACCTGATTAATAACACTTATACTTTCATATTACTTCCAACTCCTGAAACACAAGATGGTTGTGCAAAAAAAAAAAAAAAAGAAACTCAAAATACAAGCGAAGATGTTAAAATAACCAATAAATCCCATCACACAATGGTAACATTTTGATTAATCTCTCCCCATCTTAGCTGTCCCCCTAGATAGCTATATTTCCTTTTAAATTATAATCTCTGTGGAAACCTGGTTTTCAGGTATTTTCGCCGAACTTTGATCCGTGTCATGAAAGAGGCTTAATTGAAGAGGAGACTTTACAGCCTTACCCAGTCTCAAAACACAGCTGGGCACCTGCTCCTTCTGCCGTCCGGCCTCTTCGGACGGCAGATCGCTCACCGCTCCTGGCTGCTCTGTGTCCGGCCGCCGCACCGGATGCTCCCGTGCATTTCTCTCATCTTTGTGGGTTTCACAGTTGGAAGGGGCATTCCATTTATTGCTTGAATTTGCTTTTAGTGAGAGGGTGATCCTTTGTTACTTTACTATTAATTATATTTTCTTTGAATTTTGTATTGCTTTGGGAAGTTGTTTACATATTGAGGAAATACATTTCTAGTCCTCCAACAATGTAGCTTGTTTTCCACAGGTGTTTATATGGGAGCTCAGGTCAGGATATAGTAAGTTATTTAGTTAGTTAGTTAGTTAGTTAGTTAGTTGTTATTTTAGAGAAAGTGTGAGAGCAGGGGGGACAGAAGGAGAGGGAAAAGGGAAGCGGGCTTGATCCCAGGACCCTGAGATCATGACCTGAACCGAAACCAAGAGTCAGAGGCTTAGCCAACTGAGCCACCCAGGCGCCCCTAGGAAATTTTTAAACAAACAGCAGCTGTCTGTGCAGCCAGGACACCCCTCCCAGCACAGCCTTCCGACGGGGGCTGGGTCTGAAGCTGGAGCGGTCCGCGAACACAGCTCACACGGCCCGCCAGGTGCAGTGAGCCCCAGGTGGGGACATCCAAGGACCACAGGGTGACAGCAGAGCCTGGCTGGTCTAACAAAGCTCTCCCCCTGCCAGGGCTGCCAGGCAGCAGCGGGGGGCACGGAATATCTGCCCAGCCCCCACCCACCAAAGCTTGCAGCCCCGCCCATAGACACCGGCCATAGAAAACAAGAAATGTCCCATTCTGTTTCCACATAAGCGGAGAGTCTAGGCAGGACTGCCCGAACCTGAGAAAGGTAAAAGGATGTCCTGATCCCCTTGCACACAAGCCGTAGAAAAAAGAAGAGGGAGCAAGTAAACAGAAGACACATCAGTCTAAGCACCGTCTAGGAAACAAAATGCGTTTCCTACAACTGGTCGAGCTATGTAGCCAATGAAAGTAGGCGTAACAGTTTTCACAGGGCTCGCAGATGACACAGTAGCACTGAAGAACAGTGTGAGAAGGAGGACTGGCTCCTTTGGGCAAACACCCAGGAGTGCAATCACTGGGTCGTAGGGTAGCTCTATTTTCAACTTTCTGAGGACCCTCCATACTGTTCCACAGTGGCTGCCCCAGCTTGCGTTCCCACACAGTGTAAGAGGATGGTGCCCCTTTCTCCGCATCCTCGCCAACACCTGTCGTTTCCCAGTTTGTTCATTTTAGCCATTCTGACCAGAGTGAGGTGGTGTCTCCCTGTGGTTTTGACTGTATTTCCCTGATGCCCAGGGTATGTTTTCATGAGTCTGGTGGCCATTCGTATGTCTCCCTTGGAGAAATATCTTTGCACGCCTTCTGCCCATTTCTTGACTGGAATTTTTTTTGGGTAGGGGGAGCTTGAGTTTAACAAGTTCTTTATAGAGTTTGGATACCAGCCCTTTATCTGATAAGACATTTGCACGTATCTTCTCCCATTCTGTAAGCTGCCTTTTAGTTTTGGTGACTGTTTCCTTTGCTTTGCAGAAGCTTCTTATCTTGATGAAGTCCCAATAGTTCATTTTTGCTGTTGTTTCCCTTGCCTTTGGAGACGTGTTGACGTGGATGGAACTAGAGGGTATTATGCTCAGTGAAATAAGTCAGTTAGAGAAAGACAAAGACCATATGATCTCACTCATGTGGAATTTAAGAAACAAAACAGATGAACATAGGGGAAGGGAAGGAAAAATAAAATAAGACAAAATCAGAGAGGGAAACAAACCATAAGTGACTCTTAACTGTAGGAAACAAACTGAGGGTTGCTGGAAGGGAGGGGGTGGGGGGCTGGGGTCACTGGGTGACGGGCATTAAGGAGGACACGTGATGGAATGAGCACTGGGGCTTACACGTAACTGATGAATCACTAAATTGTACTCCTGAAACTAATAATACACTCTATGTTAACTACATTGAATTTAAATATAGAATGGAAAATACATGAAAGATTAAAAACTAAAGGAAGAAGGCCTGAGAGCATCAGCTGGGCACCAGCGAGCACCCCCACGAGGCTGGAGGAGGCAGAGAGCCCGCAGCACCACAGGGGCGGCCAGGGGCTGAAGAGCGCACAGAAAAGGAAATCGTGAGAAGTTCCCAGTGCAGAGAGAGGGGCCGACGGAGGCGGAGGGTGCGATGATACAGCCCCCGGAGAAGTGGGGAAGACCTGGGTCAGTGGAGCTGAACCAAGCTAAAAATACAGGAAGCCCTCCGTGGCCTGAGGAAGATCTGAACGTTTAATCTGAAAGAGTGACGTGTTGGGGCGCCTGGGTGGCTCGGTCGATTGATCAGACTCTCGATTCCGTCTCGGGTTACGATCTCGGGGTCGTGAGATCGAGCCCCTCGGGTCTGCTTGGGATTCTCTCTCTCCTTCCCCCCTCCCCACTCTCTCTTTCTCTAAGGTAAATAAATAAATCTGAAAAAAAAAAAAGGAGTGACATGTTCTGGGAAAAAATGAAGGCCGAATGCTGCAGACTAAGACATATGATTATCGAGTTACAGAATTCTGAAGATTAACCCCCCAAAATGTTGCCAAAACAGCAAATTCCCAGGCCTCCGTGGCATGGGTGGGGTGGGAGGACATCTGGCCGACTGCAGATGTCCTCCCAGAGCGTCGCCAGCCCAAACACATTGGAGCAGTATCTACAAACACCTGATAAAAGCTAAGCGCGCCCCTGGGATGCTGTGTGTGTCTCTGCAAAACACCATCCCATCAAAGGAGAACAGGCAGGCGGCCCCAAACATGTCTGAGCCCACAGCACCCCCGGGCGCCCTGATCAAACGGTACTAGAGGCCATTGGCCTGGGACCGACTCCAGGGGAGGAAGGGCGGCGGGGAAAAGCACGGGGGAGACAGCCATGAGCGCAGAATCCCACAAAACGAGGATTAACGTGGAGCAATTGCAGGGGTTATGGCTGCACCAGAGACCTTAACTGTAATCCTTGAGTGCAGATTACGGACCACAGGACCTCCCTTCCCGGCTCCAGTTCTTCTTCTATCTTCCAAGAGAGCAGGGGGATTAGAGTCGGCTGGGATCACAAGTTCCTTTGAAACTGTTTCTTGTTTGCTTCCTTGCTGGTTGTGACCTTCCTGCCTCTCTGACAAGGTGGGGGCTGAAGCCCCTCTCGCTTTTCCCATATCCCTTCTTTCCCCTAAAAAAGAGCCCACCGTGCACTTCAAATATGTGCATGCAGGTGGGTCCATGTGGAGGAACAAATGTAGTGTCATTTGTATGTTCTTAGTTTTAAACTGACACGGAGGTCAGCTCCAGGTCTACGTCAGCCCCTCCTCTTGCAGAGTCCTGCATTTTTTAAATTAAGCCACATTTCTTTACATAAATCTAGCCCATGTTTTCTCTGATATGCAGTTTGCTAGCATAAGCACATGCCTCATTCTGCTTATTCTCTTCGTTTTGGACACCGTCAGTGCTCCCAGCTGGGCCTGACCACGGACTGGCCACTGGGAGCATTGTCCTATGTGGCCACCACTCCAGGGTGTAGGCCGAGAGGTGCCTGGGGCTGGTCACCTGGAAAGGGGCTCAGTGCTGGGACCGACCCACGAGGTTTGCTGGCAGGGTTAAGCGCAGCACCTTATAGCAAGCCCTGCGAGTATCTCCTGACACACAGAGAAATGCCATGTGTGTGATCTCCTACAATCATTATCCACCGTGGGCCAAGTGCCCGCCACCCCCCATCTCCTTGCCTGTCCCACCTCGGCCCTGCCCTGATTTATCACTGAGGTGACGGGTGGGCTCTCCCTTCCTCATGATCTGTGAAACCTCATTCTTCCAGGTAATTCAAGAATTAGCAACAATTCTCCCATAACCTTCTGGGATTGTTAGAATTGCATCGGCTTCCTAGGTTGCTTTGGAGAGAATGACACTTTTCTTTCCTTTGCTCCGTTGTTGTCAAGGAAGTGTTTATGCCCTTGAGGTCTTGGCTGGGAGCAGTCCCGCTTTTGTTGCTCTTGTGCAAATGTCCTCTCACCTGGAACCTCCTGATGCAGAATACTGAGGAATTCTGCAGCCTGGCTCAGCTCTTTTATCCCGATTTTCTCTCTGTCCATTCTGGTTGCTTTTCTTTGGAGATGCACACGTCATCTGCCAACCACCGACTCGTCTTTTTCCCACAGTCATGAGGGACATGTCTTCATCCTACATATAAATGTAGAGGGGATGTGTCTGTTTCTTCACCACACGTGTGGGGATTGCACAGGCAGCTTTTATCGAGTTCTTAAAGAAGATTCTTCTCTCGTCTCTCCACTTAGGGGCAGAAAAGGCATCAGTTGTTCACTGACCCTTTTCTTACACCTGCTGAGATGACTGTGTAAATTCTTCTCACCTTTGAGCCACATGGTGACGAGTTACACTGATGTAGTTTCTGACGGCGAGTCGCCTCAGTCGTTTTACAGTGAGCCCTCCTCGACTATGACTGGCTGTTTTCAATAACCTACCTGATTGTTCCAATATTTGATTTAGAAATTGTGCGTTTTTATTCATAATGCAGCGGATCTGCAATTTTTCTTTTGTTTTACAGAGCTTGCCTGATTTTGAAATGGAAGTTGTAATAGCTTCGGGAGAGAGCTTGCCCAGCTTCCCATCCATCTCATTCCCAACATTTGAAGAGGGGCTGTTGGAACTCATCAGTAAAGCTCTCTGGGTCTGGGGCTTTCCAGGGCTTAATATTTCCGGTGATAATTTCACTGTCTTTGATGGTTATTGATCTGTTCAAGTTTTCAGTATGTGTTCATGTGAATTTTACCATTTCATTTTTTTTCCAGAAATGTATCCATTTCTTCTAGATTTCAAATTACCAGAAAATCTGCTCCCCAAATTCCTTTTTGTAATATCTGCTACATGCAGATTATTCAACCTTGCTCAGCTTGTATTTTGTTTATCTGCATCTTGCTTCCTCTTCTGTGGCTCAGTTTTTTGGCTATCTCCCTTATTAATTTTTTCAAAGACACTGCTCAAAGTTCACTATCACTCAGTTGTTATTTTTGTTTTGCTTCTTCCTTATGGTTTTGGTTCCATTCTGTGCTTTTCTAGCATCTTTATTTGAATGCTTGCCTTGTTTCATTCTTTTCTGTCAAGCTCTTAATCTTCATGGATGGCCCTGGCTCAGGATCTCTCCTGAGGTTCTCAGCAAGGCTTCGGCTGGGGCTACATCATCTGAAGGCTTGAGTGGGGTTGGAGGAGCCATTTCCAAGATGGCGCCCCACATGGCTCTTGGTCTCAGCTCTTCACCATGTGGGCCTCTCTGTAGGCTGTGACATGGCAGCTGGCTCCCCCCAGCAGGGTTAATGACAAGTGAGAGATTACACTGCCTTTCGTGACCTCTTCTCTGATTCACACACCATCAGTTTATTCCAAGTGAATCACTATGTTGTTGGTATTCTCATCTGCAGCCCTGTCCCCAGGTCTTCAGGTCACTTTTCCTTGCTCAGCTAACTCACTTAGCACTTCACCAACTGACACCATATTGCCCTGGCACCTTTGCTTTCCTCTTATTGTGGGGGAGGTGAGAAAACCCATGTGATCAATCCTGCAAGCTTCATGGGAAGCCCACAGTTACTATCTGGGGGAAATGGCTCCCCTCACTTGGAATCTCCTCTTCTAGTGGGTGCCTGATCTGCAGCTACAGACCACGGATGGACGTCAGGTCCTACACGAATTCTCGCAAGTTTTATGCAAAATTTTATGTTTATGTGCATATGTATAGACTTGTCTAAGGAGACCCTCATTTGAATTTTAAAGAGGGGTATATGAACCACAAGTACTTAAGAATGGGTCTACAAGTGTGGTCCCCAACATGGATCACAGAAAAGCATATTAATACATAGTTGTGTTTCAGCTTCAAAAATGTGAAAAAAATTAGGCAATATGCAATATATGACTGGATAGATCATATATATATTACAGAACTACACCTATTTCAGGCATGCATGGTGTTTAATAAAAGCTGTTTTTGAGGAGTTTCCCATCACAAAGGACAGGGTCCCCCGCCGTGTTGATAGTTCAGCTGGAACATTTTAGAAGCCTCTCCTAACAAGTTTGCCCACTAAATGGAGACACCCCAGGATCCTAGAAGTCCAGAAGGGGAACCCCAGCTCATTACCTGAGTCCTACCCTGATCCTGGGTCCTATCCTGATCCTGAGTCCTATCCTGATACTGAGTCCTATCTTAGCCCTGGATCTTATCCTGATTTTGGGTCCTATTCTGATCCTGAGTCCTGTCCTGATTCTGAGTCTTCTCCTGATCCTGAGTCCTTTCCTAGTCCTGGGTCCTATCCCGATATTGAGTCCTATTTTGATCCTGAGTTCCATCCTGATCCTGGGTCCCATCCTGATTCTGAATCCTGAATCCTTATTCTAGTCCTGAGTCTTATCCTGATCCTGGGTTCTGGCCTGATCCTGAGTCTTATTCTGATCCCGAATCCTATCCTAATCCTGAGTTCTATCCTAATCCTGAGTCCTGTTCTGATCCTGAGTCTTATTCTAATCCTGAGTCCTAACCTGACCCTAGGTTCTGTCCTGATCCTGGGTCCTGTCCTGATCCTGAGTACTGTTCTTTTTTTTTTTTTTAAGTTTATTTATTTGAGGGAGAGAGAGAGTGGGAACATGAGCAGAAGAGGAACAGAGCTAAGCAGGGAGCCCAACATGTGGCTCAGTTTCAGGACCCTGAGATTATAACCTGAGGTAAAACCAAGATTTAGACGCCTAACCAACTGAGCCACCCAAGCACACCTGAGTCCTATTCTGATCCTGAGTCCCGTTCTGATCCTGGGTCTTGTCCTGATCCTGAGTCCCGTTCTGATCCTGAATTCTGTCCTGATCCTGAGTCCATTCCTAGTCCTGTGTCCTGTGATGATCCTGAGACTTTTCCTAGGCCTCTGTCCTGTGCTGATCCTGAATCCTTTCCTAGTCCTGGGTCCTGTCCTGACCTTGAGTCCTGTTCTTCCCAGAGGTGACAGGCAGGATGGGACTGACTGTTCCAGAGTGTTTCCCTGGACTCCCTCCCCCTGTGCCTTCTATGGACACGCCCTGGGCTTCCACAGCCAGGGCGGCATCAGGGGCAACATCAGGAACACGATGAGACAGTGCAGTGGGTTGAACAGTGTCTTCCTGGAACTTCAGAAGACGCCCTTATTTGGAAATCAGGTCTCTGCAGGTGGAAT
Organism: Ursus arctos; assembly: GCF_023065955.2. Taxonomy (NCBI): domain Eukaryota; kingdom Metazoa; phylum Chordata; class Mammalia; order Carnivora; family Ursidae; genus Ursus; species Ursus arctos. The sequence continues at coordinate 47,299,227 of NW_026622908.1, forward strand.
CAAGTTGAGTTTGTCCTGGACGAGGTGAGGCCCTAATTGAATGGCTGGTGTCCTTGTAAGAGAAAAGAGGAAGAGAGGTGAGGTGCAGACACACAGGGAGAAAGGCCACGTGAAGACAGGCACCAGCGCGAGGCAGGGAGCGTCAAGGATGCCGGCAGCCCTCAGGAGTTGGAAGAGGCAGCAGGGGTCCTCCCCCAGACCTTCAGGGAGCGCACGACCCTGCTGACTCCATCTTGGACTTCCAGCCTCTGGACGGCGGGAGAATAAATGTCTGCTGTCTCATGCCATCCAGCCTGTGGTCATCTGTTCTGGCAGCCACAGAAAACCAACACAGGTAGCAGAGATGAACACGGCCTCTAAGCCACGGACCCTGTTCCCATCACCTTCAACTGACACAGAAATGGAGGCTCTCTTATTTGTCAGGGAACACATGAGGGGAAATCATGGACTAAAGAAAAAGTGCAAAACTGTGATACCACTGAGGTTATTTTAAGATTAAAAACAAACAAACAAATATAATTTCCCTGGGGGAGTGGCACAAACAGGGACCAGGAAGTGTGCCCAGCATCTCACTTGATGCTGGCAGGTATAAAAAGGGCTCCCGGCCCAGGAGGCTCCACACCTGCACACCTGTCCTCTCTACCTGCTCCTCTGACCTGCTCCACCCTCAACCCACCAGAACCATGAGCTGCTGTGGCTGTTCCAGAGGCTGTGGCTCCGGCTGCGGGGGCTGTGGCTCCGGCTGTGGGAGCTGTGGCTCCGGCTGCTGTGTGCCCGTCTGCTGCTGCAAGCCTGTATGCTGCTGTGTGCCAGCCTGTTCCTGCTCCAGCTGTGGGGGTTGTGGCTCCGGCTGTGGGGGCTGTGGCTCCGGCTGTGGGGGCTGTGGCTCCAGCTGTGGGGGCTGTGGGGGCTGTGGCTCTAACTGTGGGGGCTGTGGCTCCAGCTGCTGTGTGCCCGTCTGCTGCTGCAAGCCCGTGTGCTGCTGTGTGCCAGCCTGTTCCTGCTCCAATTCTGGGGGCTGTGGCTCTTGTGGGGGCTCTAATGGGGGCTGTGGTTCCTGTGGTTCCTGTGGCTGCTGCCAGTCCAGCTGTTGCCAGTCCAGCTGCTGCAAACCCTGCTGCTGCCAGCCCAGCTGCTGTAAGCCCTGCTGCTGCCAGTCCAGCTGCTGCAAACCCTGCTGCTCCCAGTCCAGCTGCTGTAAGCCCTGCTGCTGTTAGTCCAGGCGCTGTGTCCCCATCTGCTGCCAGTGCAAGATCTGAGGCTCTGACCTCAGGTCTCAGGTGACTCCGGCTGATCCAGGTTTCCCAAGCTATGACATGTGCTTTATTGCTAAGTTCCAAATCACACCCCAGGGTCCATTGCCCTTGTAGAAAGAAGCCAGATTTGGCTGACAGTTCCTTGGGAGAAGCCACTCTAATGTTCATTGTCTGCTGACAAGTCTTTGCCCAAGTCACCTTCTGGCTGCACCCTTCTCCTCCCCTGACCTCATCCTGGTCGGCCCACCGAGAGGCATGTGCTTCACCTGATGTCCCATTTTCCTGTAGGAAGACGTTAGTGTTGTTGTTCCACTGGGAGCAAGGTTGTGGTTAAAGAAACTTCCTCGGAGCTGCTTTGCATGCCAAACACTCTGCTTTATCTTAAATCCTATGTTACAAATCAATAAAAATACCGTGTTGACACATGGAAACCCATGGCTTGTGCATTTCTTTCATTGGTCATTACTACCAATATGGTCACTGCTGTTCTCATTCTCGTTCTATTCCACACTTCAGGGGGTTGGTGGATTTGTTGGTGAGGGTGCGAACGCCCCACCCTCGCAGTCACCCTGGCCTCACATCTCTATGGTCTGTCTCTTCTATCCTCAGGACACTCACTTTCTCACATCTTACCAGCCATTGATGTGCTAGAGACAGGACAGTCCCCAAGGCCAAGCCAACAGAGGCCTAGCAGCTGTGGGACAGTCCTGGGGCTCCAGACTGTCCCCTCGCTTCCTCCAGGCCTCTGCCACCTCCCTCCTTCTTCTCTGACCACAGGTAGAGCTGAATCCCTGAGTCTTAGTCAAGCGGCCAGGGCCTGGGAACCAGACATTGCCACTCTTATTCCACATTTGAGGACTATGGTGCAACCAGCCTCTTGCCACAGGAAGCTCACACACTGGCTTAAGGAAGGGAGTTCACCTTCTGTATCCGTGTCCCAGCCCTTAACCTATCTGTTCCAATCTGCATAATACATAAGGGATTGTCAAAAAAAAGAAAAACAGTGGCTGTTTCCCAGACTGAGGACCTTGGGAAATCATACTCTGAGGCCTCCCTTGTTATTTTGAGGCCTCCAACCACATTCTTTCAAAATTCTTAAAAGGCAGTATTAATAGAGATGAGTTATTTCAAGTCATTTGAAAACACAGTAATCTCCTAGTGTGATATGCCCGCAGTGCAGAAAAACACAAAAACAGAAATCTTAAGCTGTTTCCAGTAATCATTTTGTTGGTGGTAACATTGGTACTATCACTCTGAGACGGCTGTGACTGTCTCAATGAAGAGCAAATGCATATTAGGTCAGGATCAGAAATGTGGTTGTGGGTGTGGGACTGATGAAACTGAGTAAAAACCCTATAGTACTGAATTTGAATTAAATGTGTCAGTATGAAATTATGATATATATTATCTTTAAAAAAAATGGCTTCCTATTTCGCTGAAAGACCTAGAAAAATGGCCAACATGGTAGCTATGAGCACTCTTTGCACCAAGCCTGTTGTTGTGAAATACCATCTCTTGTACTTAAATGAAACCTGGGTTCTCTGCAGAAATGGGATTGGAAATGAACGAGACAAATCTGGAACATGTCATTATCCCAGAAAGCAAGGAGATAATAAAGAGTCCTCAGGTGATGTCAAAAGAACCCGGGCATGAAACTCAAAGAGGTCTCCAGTAGATAAATTTGGGGTAATGTGAACACCAATGTTTAAATGGACTGATACAGGGGCACCTGGGTGGCTCAGTTGGTTAAGCATCTGACTCACGGTTTCAGCTCAGATCATGATCTCAGGGTGATTAGATGGAGCTCTGAGTTGGGCTGTGTGCTGAGCAAGGAGTCTGCTTGAGATTCTCCCTCTTCCTCCCCCTCCTCCTGCTCACTCACTCTTTCTCTCTCAAATAAATAAATCTTTAAAAAATAAATGGACTGATATGCATCAAGTATGCTTAAATCTATAAGCACATAATCATGCACAGATAATAATACAAATAATATACAAAATGCATAGTGTCATTATTATAAGGTGTTTTATGCAAGCCACTTTACAGTTGATATACAAAAGATAAAGAGACAGGTTCAAAGTATATCATTACAGAAAATTATCAAATCCTAAAGGAAGACATCAAGAAAGGAACAAAGAACTACAAAACAGTCAGGAAATAATTAACAGGATGACAATAAGTTCTTACCTATCAATGATTGCTTTAAATGTAAATGGATTAAATTCTTCAAAAGACATAGAGTGGCTGGACTTAAAGAAGAAAAAAAAGACCCAACTCTATGCTGCCTACAAGGGACCCACTTCTGCTTCAAGGTCACACATAGGCTGAAAGTAAGGGATGGAAAAAAGATATTTCCTGCAAATGGAAAGCAAAAGAGTGGGGGCAGCTGTACTTGCACCAGAGAAAATAGATTCAAGTCAAAATGGTAACAAGAGACAAGGAAGGTCATTATTAATGACAAAGAGGATATAACAATTATGAATATGTATCCACCCAGCATCAGAGCACCTAAATATAGAAAATACTAACAGATCTGAAAGTAGTGATAGACGCAGTAATAGTAGGGAACCTCAGTGCCCCCTTTCATCAACAAACAGATCACTCACACAGAAAATCAGTGAGGAAAAATTGAGCTTGAACTATATAGATCATCTGTTAGGTTACAAAACAAATCTCGAACTTAGGAGGATTGAAATCTTAGCAAGTGTTTTCTCTGACAGCAATGTCAGGAAACTAGAGAACAGTAATAGGAAGAAAATGGAAATATTCACACATAAGTGGAAAGTATGCACATACCCCAGAACCACCAATGAGTCAAAGAAGAAATCAAAAGGGGCATCAAAAAATATCTTGAAACAAAAGAAAATGGAAGCACATCATACCAAAATATATGGGATGCAGCAAAAGAGGTAGTAAGTTGCTATGGTTTGAATGTTTGTGTCCTCTCAAAATTCCTATTAAAATCTTGACTCCCAAAGATGATGGTGTTAATAGGTCGGACCTTTGGGAGATGCTTAGGTTATCAGAGTTGAGCCCTCCTGAATGGGATTAGTGTTCTTATAAGAGACCCTCACATCACTCCCCAGCCCCTTGCACCCCGTGAGGACACAGGGAAAAGCATCACCTATGAATCAGGAGGTGGGCCCACACCAGCTGCCATATCAAATCTGCCAGCACCATGATCTTGGACTCCCCAGCCCCACCACCATAAGAAATAAGTTCTGTTGTTTACGAGCCACAGTCTATGATATTTTTGCTATAGTTGCCCTAAAAGACTAAGGCAGATGGTTACGTGACAAACACCTAGATTAAGAAAAAAGAAAGATGCCAAGTAAACAACTAATCTTATATCTCAAGGAACTAGGGGACAAAAGAACAAACTAAGCCCACGGTTAGCAGAATGGAGGAAATAACAAAGCTCAGGGTGGAAGTAAATGAAAGAGACTATAGAAGAACAATTTAAAAGATCAGTGAAATGGAGTTAGGCTTTTGAAAAGATTAAAAAAGAACGGTTGACAAAACTTTGGCTAGATTGACTTAGATTCAAATAAAACCCGAAATGAGGGAGGGGACATTACAACAGATCCCAAAGAAACACAACAGATCATAAGAGATTACCTTGAACAATTATACACCAACAGATCGGATACCTCCAACATGAGTTTTTTTAACACCACCAAAAAATCCTCCAGTTCTCAGCGGTCACTGACTGGGTGTCCCACAAAGTTAACTTAGATCTGTTCTGACACGTTCTACCTGGTGTTAGCATCAGATATCACAGGTGAAGGGCACAGTCCCACAGGAACCCCTACCCCTGCCCCACAATTTCTGATGCTAGTTGCAAGCCCAGGGGTCACCTGTGCTTCTAACTGACCAGTGAGAGATCCAGGGTTCCAACAACCCCTCCTTGGGTTTGACTGATTTGCTGGAGCCACCCACAGAACTCACAGAAACATGTCACCTCCTAGATTAATGGTTGATTATAAAAGGATAAACTCAGGTACAGGTGGATGGAAGAGATGCAGGGAGCAGGTATGGGGAAAGGGTGTGGAGTTTCTATGCTGACGAGCACACCACCCTCCCCCAAGTCTCCCCATGTTTGCGAACCTGGAATCTCATCAAGTCTCAGTGTTCAAGAGTTTTATAGAACCTAATCTGCAGGGCCCCCCCTCTCCTTCCCAGAGGTGGGTGGGTGAGGCTGAAAGCTCCAAGTTCTAGGGGTCCCACTCTGAGTCACCTCATCAGGATATACCTAGGTGTGTTCTCTTTTGAGAGTCCTAATAAGTGACAAAAGACATTGCTATCACTCAGGAAATTCTAAGGTTTTTAGGAGCTTCTTGCCAGAAACCGGAGACAACGACCGTATATATTTCTTATCATACAACAATGACCTAGAAGAAAGGGATGAATTCCTGGAAACATACAATTGACCAAGACTGAATCATCAAGAAATAGAAAGTCTGGGGGCGCCTGGGTGGCTCAGTCGGTTGAGCATCTGACTTTTGATTTTGGCTCAGGTCATGATCTCAGGGTCATGAGATCAAGCCCCAAGTCTGGCTCCACACTGGGTGTGGAGCCTGCTTAAGAATCTCTCTCTCCCTCTGCCCTTCCCCCACCCCTGCTTGTGCCTGCTCTCCCTCTCTCTCAAAAAAGGAAGAGAGAGAGAGATAGGGAGGAAGGAAGGTAGGTTAGGGAAGAAGGAATGAATCAGAAAATCTGAACAGACCAATAGCCAGTAAGGAGACTAAATCAAAAACCTCCCAGCAAAGAAAAGCCCAGGACAGACTGCTTTCACAGAAAACAGAAGCAAAATAAACAAGTGGGACCACATCAAACTAAAAAGTTTCTGCACAGCAAAAACAAAACAAAAACAAAAACAAAAAACCATCAACAGAGTCAACATGCAACCTACAGGATGAGAGAAAATATTTGTAAACCATATATCTGTTAAGGGGTTAATATCCAAAACATATAAGGAACTCATATAACTCCATAGTAGAAAAACAAATAACTCTATTAAGAAATGGGCAAAGGGCCCAAATAGACATTTTTCCAAAGAAAGCATACAACGGCCAACAAGTACATGAAAAAGTGCTCAACATCACTCATCATCAGGGAAATGCAAACCAAAACCACAGTGAAATATCGCCTCACCCCAGTCAGAATGGCTGGTATCAAAAAGGCAAGAAACAACAGGTGTTGGCGAGGATGAGGAGAAAGGGGAGCCCTCGTGCACGGCTGGTGGGAATGCAAACTGGTGCAGCCACTCTGGAAAACAGTATGGAGGTTCCTCAAAAAGTTAAAAATAGAGCTGCCCTGTGAGGCAGTAAACCCACTTCTGGGTATTGACTCAAAGGAAATGAAAACACTTGCTTGAAGAGGTCCCTGCACCCCCATGTTCACTGCAGCATTATTCACAACAGTCGAGTTATGGAAGCATCCTAAGTGTCTGTCAACAGATGAATGGATAAAGAAGGTGCATTTGTATGTACAGTGAGCCGTTACACAATATTTAAAAAGAAGGAAATCCTGCCATTCGTGACAGCATGGATGAAGGTGGAGGACGTTACGCTCAGTGAAAGGAGCCAGACCCAGAAGGACAAATACTGCATAATCTCACTTACAGATGGGATTTAACAGCACTGAACTCACGGCAATAAATCACACAGCAGTGAAGATGTCGGTCAAGGGGTTCCAACTTCCCGCTGTAGGACCAGCAGTCCCCAGGATGTGACGCACGCCGCGGGGCTGTCACTGACAATGCTGTGTTGTGCACCTGGAAGTTTAAGAGAGCAGGTCTTAAGTGTTCTCACTACAGAAAGGGGGAGGGCAAGTATGTGAGGGCATGGAGATTACCTGGATCGTGGCAGTCCCTTCACAGTGTGTGCTTACATCCCAAGTCGCAGGGCACGGACTACGTTCGTGCAGCCTTCATTTATCAGTCACCCCTCCGTAAAGCGGGAAAAAATAGGCAAGGTCCTCAGTTGCCTCTGGAGGACGTTGGGAAGCAATCTGTTATTCTGAACAAGGGGGAAATAAGGGAAAGCGTCGTGTTTTTTCCTGCGTTTGATACCCGGACTGCACTGTATGGCAGGTGGATGGCGAGAGGACCAACTCCAGCTTGTCAGTGAGGACCCACAGGATCAGAAACCCCCCGCTGTGTAACCCCAGTGGGAAAAAAGCAGTGTGGGTGATGATAGTGAATCATTACCTATTAAATTTACTGAGCACGATGCAATCAGGCTGAGAGAAAGCTTCTAGCTTTAAATGCGTATTTGAAAAGATAGGCTTGAGATCATTAGCTAAAACCACGTAAAGTGTGGACAGAGCTGCCACATGGAACACTGAATTCGGGCTATTTGCAGGTCCCTTGTCCCTCCTTTCCTGGGGACAGGGTCAGATGGCAGGTGGCAAGCCCCCACCCCCCACCCCCCAGCAGCTGGACGTGGTCATGTGATTTGCATGAGCCCGTGAGCAGAAACTTCAGTGTAGTTTCCCACGTACGCTTTTCCTTCCTGCAGTTCGTTAGCGTTCCCAGTGCGGAGGCTGCGGCAGCCCGAGTCCCAGGGGAGGAAGTGCACTGAGCTGGGAGCTGGCCTGCGGTGGCGTGTAGGACAAGCCCGAAATAAGCACTGAACCGTGGGGGCTCAGCTGAACTGAGCTGGCTCAGCGGCATAATTGGTTGACCCACCCTGCCTGACCCAGAAAGGTAATATAATGAAAGCAGAGAGCTGTGGCCTTGGTTCAGTGGCCAGGGCGGGAGTGGAAAGGAAATTGTTTTCAGAGGCTGGAAAGATGGCTATTATGGGGCTGATATCGCCGTCCCAGATCGTGTATCTCTGGAGGGGAAACTCAGGAAGCTCAGGGCTGCCTCTGTGTCGGTCGGTCACTGTGGCCACATCTTGCAGAGCATTACGAGACGGAGGTCAGCTGCAAGAACTGGCTGGTGTGCAAGCCAGAGGGAAGGGATGGAGTCGGCCCAGAAACCGGAGCAGCTACAGAATTCTCACCCCCCACTGCTCAGCGGTAACCCTCAGAGGGTCCTGAGCAGCCAAGAATGGTTGAAAGTCAAGTTAAAACATACCCACCTTGAAGGTACCACTCCGTGAGGCCACAGGCCAGGAACCTGAAGTCATCCCCAAATAAGAGGCTAAAATGCTGAGTCCCTGAAGCCGCTGCTTCCAAAGAGCGCGGCCGGGTGACTGGCGTGCGAGAAATGCCCCGCGCGCTCCGGGGTGGCGGTGAGAGCGGTACTAGACAGATCCCACCTGGGTTCCAAAAGCAGAAGCCACAGCGGCCGCCCCAGCTCCATCCCTGCGTCGTTGCCTGGCTTCAGGACGGCCCCTCCACCACTTGGAGGTTTCCTCAAGAAAAAACACACTTGCTCACTGTCCAACTCACGGCCCAGCCCAGACGCCAGGTCCAGTCAAGGCCGGCCCTCGTTATCCCAGCACCCCAGACCCACGTCCCCAGGAGCCGGGAAAGGCCATCATGTCTTAAACATAGCCACAGATGAAGGGCGCCTGGGGGGCTCAGGCGGTTGGGCGTCTGCCTTCCGCTCAGTTCGTGATCCCGGGATCCTGGGATCGAGTCCCACGTCAGGCTCCCTGCTCAGCAGGGAGTCTGTTTCTCCCTCTCCCTCTGTTCTTCCCCTCCACTCGTGCTCTCTCTCTGGCTCTCCCCCTCTCTCTCCAATAAATAAATAAAATCTTAAAAAAAAAAAAAGAAAGAAAGAAAATAGTCACAGACGAGCTGACACGTCTAACATCACTTCCCACTGGAACAGCTCACCCGCCTGACAGCACACTTTACCCCCCGCCTGCCGCGTCCTGTCCCTTGGCGTCCATCCCTGTGTGTCCCCTCCTCACCTGTCCCGTGCCTGCATGTCCGCCCCCGCCTGCTTCCGCAAGGGCTGCTCCAATGGGCTGAATGAAGAACTCTTGCCTCACAGTGCGTCCAAAAATTAGTCCAAGGTCCACCAGAGAAATAAGCACAAAAATACCCCCATCGCTCCGGGAAGAAAACCCCGAGTTTTCAGAGCGGTCGGAGTAACACGTTCACCTTCCACGTTTCCCTCTCCGAGGATGATAACTGTGAAGATAACTGTGGAATCGTGCATACTATCTGCAGTGATACTTGTTGTACGTGACGCTTGCATGTACGTCCAGCCCTGCATGTAGCCACCATCCGTGAGGAGCTCCAACAGACGAGAACAGAGAGACACGAGAAAACCACAATAAAAAGGGACAAAAAATTGAACATTTTCCCAGGAAGGACATGTCCGTGACCAACAAGCATTTGAAAAGATGCTGGACAACATCAGTCCACAAATCAAGGTCGGCATGGGGCCGGTTCTCTGCACGAGGACGCCTACCGTGCGGAACACGGACGGTGTCTGACACCAGCTACGAGGAGCAGGCCGAAGAGATGGAGCCTTCTAGACAGCGGAGGGGTCTATCCAGATGGGCAGCGGCTCCATCAGCACGCGCTGAGCCGAACTGAGAATACGGGCATTTCACGGGACGTAAAATTTAACTCAATAAAACAAATTCAAACGAATCTTCTAGACAATGGAAGTCCTCCAGAGAGGACGGCTGACCAAATTGCGGCCCACCCACTTGGTAAACCGGCGTAGCCTTCCAAGACAATGAATCTGAATTATGTTTTTAGCGGACGTGTGGGGTTTTCCCGAAGCATCGGCGCGGTAGCAGGAATTTGTGAACTGGGTCTCCTGAAGAGAATGTCGGGCCTGGCTGGTGTCAGGGGCTGGCCAGACAGGGACGGGGAGCCCAGCGAGGAAGAAAGAGGAATGACGGGGGGTGCACGAAAAGCTCAGTGCTTCGAGATCTTGTTTTACCAATTTAACAGTATCTGTGCGGAGCATTTGGGGCGGTGTAACTACTGTCTTTGTACTTGAGACTCTTATTTACAAAAATAAGCAGCAACTGATTTGTAAGTAGGGGTATAAACACCAGTGCCCAGGGTCAGGGGGACAGAGGATCCGTACCAAAGAGCCGAACTGGGGAAGCCAAGGATGGCAGCCCCCGCCCAGCCCACCCGCCGCTGACCCCTCCCCTGAGGACCGAGCGCGGTCTCTGTCTCTAAAGAAAAACACTCCTGAGGAAGAAGCCAGAGTTGGGGACCAAAGAAAGTTGACTTGGCTTGAGCTCTTGGCAGTTCATGGGATTGCGAGGTTTAAAACATAACACTTGTCCATACGAAATAGTGTAAACACGTAACAGGAAGTAATCATGTCTTGAGTGTAAACACCTGGGCAGGTATATAAAGGGCTCCCGGCCCAGGAGGCTCCACACCTGCACACCTGTGCTCTGACCTGCTCCACCCTCAACCCGCCAGAACCATGGGCTGCTGTGGCTGTTCCGGAGGCTGTGGCTCCGGCTGTGGGGGCTATGGCTGCTCCCAGTCCAGCTGCTGTGTGCCCACTTGCTGCCAGTGCAAGATCTGAGGTGCTGGCCACAGACCTCTGGTGGCCCCTGCGCACCCGGGCCCTCCAGGCAGTGACCAGGGCTGCATCCTAGACCCGCAGAGCAGAGCTCTGGCTCCTACAGGTCGGGGCTCTCCTGGAATGACCAGTGTGTCCTAAACTCCTGTTGCACAACCTTGGGTCCATCGTCCTCTGGACTGTGGCAGCCTAGTGGCCAGACCTTGGTACTCAGCTCCCGAGACCCTCAGGTCATGAGCGCCCGCAGGCCCCTGTCCCCTCTGCCAGCATTCCGGGGCTCACCACTCAAACCTCTCAGGGCTGCGAGCCCCCTTGGCACCTCCAGTGAGCTCACTGGGAGCAGCCTGAGCTGCATGTCCTCTGACCAGGGCCCTTGCTCCCCGCCCCCCACCCCTGCCTTCTTCCGGCCCCCACGTCCCTCCTTCTCCAAACCACTTGGGTGGCCCGAACCTGGATGGCCCTTGAGCTCTAGCCAGAGGGCACAGCGGCATCAGTCCCTGGGGTCCTCCCTGACCAAGGGGGTCTCCAAGCCCTGCCCTTCCTTCTTGGTCACAGATCAGGTCCTTTGCCTGTCTCTGGGATCCTCCCTTTGGTAAGGGTTCAGTCTGAACCTTCTCGATAAACACAACCCGTGCCTCCCAAGAGTTTACTCTGTGAGTCCTTGTTTCAGCTTCTACAGGAGTAAAAATATGTATAACTTTTACATAACCCCCGCCTCATACTTTTGGGACCAACGCCCCTGCCCCACATGGTCCCTACTGTATGAGTTTGCTCGGGCGTCCTTAACAAAGCATGACAAACCATGGCTCATGCCTCAGACACTCTCTGTCCCCCGGTCCTGGAGGCCGAGGTCCAGGCGAGGGCAGGGCGGGTCCTCCTGAGGCCTCTCTCCTCATGTGCAGATGGCCGTGCTCTCCCTGTGTCCTCACGGGGTCGTCCCTCCGTGCATAGCTCGTCTCTGTGTCCAAGTTCCCCTTTTATAAGGACGCCAGTCCTGTTGGGTCAGGGGCTCCCTACGGCAGTTCGACTTCCTCCTAACTAATGATGTCGCACGGCCCCGTTCCACAGAAGGCCCCGCGTCCACGTGTGAGAACAGTCCTCACAGGAGCTCACACACGCTGGGGTCTCGTTGGGCAAGGCAGACAGACACTGGGGGGGGACTGCATGGCTGGAGCCCCCCACCCCAGGAGCCCGGCCCCACACAGGCCCGGAGGCCGCTCTGAGGGCAGGCCCTCTGATGGCCACGACCAGCGCTCGTCCACCCAACAACGTGGAAATTTCTAAACATTCTTCTGAGTTTCAGTTATAGTTCAGTTGGTTCAGTAATCACGGTTCACCAGACGCCAACCACGGCCGTCCCACGAGAAACGTCTAAAAGAGCTGGGTCCCAAAATGCCATTTGGAAGGGTCACTGCGTGGCTCAAAGAGTGAAGAATCCTCAGAGCCACACGCTGAGGGAGTTTGCGGCCACAGAGGAAGGCGAACCAGTGCCCCTGGCCTCCACGCGGCCTGGAAGCAGGCGACAGCAATACCGGGGAGCTCGCCGGGACCGGCCCTGGCCAGGGTGGAAGCCAGGAGGCGTCCCCCCCGAAACGTGTCATCCGAAGCCGGCCCTGCAAGCGTCTCCTGAAAACCTCAGCTGCGAGATTTCGTGTAAAGTCAGCCCAGGTTGGGATGTTCTAGGGGAGAAGATATGGAAGCACTGAGCCCATGAAGAAACGTGCCCTTAGGCAGATGCCACCGATCCCCACAGATGACAGTCCCCGGAGCCAAAACTCACAACTCACAACTCAAAAATCACAAAACATGGGGCGCCTGGGTGGCACAGCGGTTAAGCGTCTGCCTTCGGCTCAGGGCGTGATCCCGGCGTTCTGGGATCGAGCCCCACGTCAGGCTCCTCAGCTATGAGCCTGCTTCTTCCTCTCCCACTCCCCCTGCTGTGTTCCCTCTCTCGCTGGCTGTCTCTGTCAAATAAATAAATAAAATCTTTAAAAAAAAAAAATCACAAAACACACACACACACGGGCCTCGTGGGACAGCCAGCAACAGCCACAGAGAGGAGGCTCCGTCAAGCCCAGGCTCCGGACCCTGAGACTATCAGACTCCGTGCAAAATAAGTGCTTTAGAAATAACTAAAGAAAATAAAACTCGTTTGGAAGCGGGAGCAGGAGGGAGCTGAACACAAGCGCCATCAAGCACACTGGGGCAGCGAACACAGAAATTCTACAAAGGAAACCCAAACTAATTGAATTTTCAGTCTCGCTGGGTCTGGCCGGGCCAGATGCAAAGAGAATTCGTGCACAGGAGCGTAAACACCGATACTTTATCTGCAATTCCACACGGGAACACAGACGCAGGGGGATGTGCGAGGGAGGAAGCCTGACACAGACCGCCAGGCCTCCAGATGGGGTGACGTTCAAAGAGATAACGTGGGAGAATTTTCCAGAATTTACGAGAAATGCTAATACTGAGCTTTCTGGGTCCCAAACAGGATCTATAGAAACCCACACAGTCGGCACAGTAAAGCCATCCTTCCGAGCAGCCCTGACAGGCCATCTGCTCTGTGCCTGGCACCATCAAGGGGCTAGTGACGCAGAGGTGAACACAAACAACAGAAATTCCAGTCTTGGGCTGACATTCTATGGGGAGAGACAGACAAAAAGCAAATTCGATCGTTAAATTATATTAGTGCGTTCCAAGAAAGAAAACAAAACAGGAAGGGGAAAGGACTTCCCAAAGGAAAGATGGTCCGTTCTAAAGGGTGGGGGCTCCTGGGGAAGGTGTCCGTCAGCAAAGACTTGGCAAAGCTGTGACCCATACGGTGACCCAGCGAAGGGCTTTCTCGGCCAGCCAGCGCAAAGGCCCTGAGGCAGAGGCCTGCCGAGAGACTTCGCGGGAGTTCAGCAGGTCCGTTTGCAGAACCTTCAGCACATCTCAGTTACCGTTGGATTCAATGGCCAGTAAGGTCAGCGAGTTTGCAGAACGTTTGAAGCACACAATTAGTAGGTTAAAGATGCTGGGTGTGTACAGACTCTACATTCCGTTGTTGAAACGGGCATTTTTAAGCCGGGACAGCTGTCCGCTTACTCGCGATAAGGCTAACCTCAGCACAGCTGGAGGGAATGTTCTCCAGCCCCTCAATGACTTTTGAAAATCAACATCAAAAAGATAACTGGAAAAGCCCCACATTTCTGGAAATTCAAAAACATACCTCCCCATAATGCATAGATTAAAGAAATAATTCCGGCAATTAGACAATATTTAGAAAAGATTTTGCATCAAAACCAGGGAGACGGGCCTGAAGTAGTACAGACTCGCGGAGAATTCACGGCCTGCGCGTTTGCATGAGAGGACAGGCCAGGGGCCTTCGCACAGGATGTAGAAAGTGCAAGAGGAGGTCACCCGGAAAGCAGCGGGGGGAACAAATGTCCCCTCCTGGCCCTGCCGAGGCCCTGCCGCCATCCCCACCCCGGCCGGCGTCCCGCCTGGCCCCAGCTCTCCTGCCTCCCCTACGGCCTGGCGGGGTCCACCTGACCCCGGCGCCCCTTCCCCATGCCGCCCACCCTCGGAGGCCGGCTCCGGGGCCCCGGGAGGTCACTGCGCTCCGGGACCTCCAGGGGGCAGAGGCCCAGCCTCTCCCACGGGCGCCTGCACCCAAGGCACCAGGCCTGATTCTGGGAGGGTCCCAGCTGGACTCCAGGGCCCCTGTGAGCGAACGTACTGTCCAGCCACATGCCCGTCTCTCACTCTGCAGCTACACAGAGGGGGAGCTCCTGCCCCCTCCCCATGGCTCTGGTCACCGGACCCTCCTGTGCCAACTCCGTTTGTCCTGATGCGGATGCCTCCCCGCTGGGGCCCCATACAGGCATGCAAGGCTGCTCCCCTGTGATGGCGAGGGGCCAGCCCCTGCACTCGCTGCCCCGTAACCCCGGCCCGTTCCTGGGGCTCTGCTGAGGGCTTCCTGGGGAGGCAGCTAAGAAGTCAGGCAGGGTTTCACACAAAAGCAGGACCCAGAGCCCTTCAGAGCCGTTGCTGGTGCGGCTTTCTGGGAGGCAGAATGGGGGGAAATACACCCCAAAAGGAGGGATGTTCAAAGTGCTGTTACCACTGAACCATGTCCCCCAAAGTCATAAGCTGGAGTCCTACACCCTGGACCTCAGAATGGGACCGCCGCTAGAGACAAGGGCTTTACAGAGGTGCTGGAGGGAACATGGGGCCACCAGGGGGGCCCTGATCCCGTGGAACTGGGGTCCTGATGAGAAAAGGGCATCAGGACACAGACACGCACGGAGGGACGACCCGTGAGGACCCAGAGGGAGCACAGCCGTCCACACACGAGGAGAGAGGCCTCAGGGGGACCTGCCCTGCCCAGGCCTGCATCTCGGGCTTCCAGCCTCCAGGACAGGGGACAGAGCATCCTGCTGTGTGAGCCCCGTCCACGGTGTTTGTCATGGTCCCCCCAGCAGAATAATGCAAGTGACACGAGGTGCCACACGCAGGGAACCACAGAGGCCTCAGCTTCTCTCGGAGGTGACTGGAGGGTCTCAGGGGTGGCAAGTGCACGTGCACTGGAATCATCACAAGAGACATAACTGCTTTCCAAGTGGAGGGTGCTGGACAAGGGGGGATCCAGATAGAGGACAGACGGAGCGAGAGAGACAGAGACAGACAGAGAGAGAGAGAGAGAGACAGAGGCAGAGAGACAGACAGAGACAGAGAGAGCCAAGGAGAGCCAGAGCTAGAGACAGAGACAGAGAGACACAGAGTCAGGGAGAGACGGAGAGACACAGAGCCAGAGAGAGACAGACAGAGAGACACAAACACAGAGACAGAGACAGAGAGAGACAGAGAGACAGAGCCAGGGTGACACAGAGAGACAGAGAGAGATAGGGAGACAGAGAAAGACAGAGACAGAGAGACACAGAGACAGAAAGAGACAGACACAGAGAGACAGAGAAACAGAAAGAGACAGAGAGACAGAACAGACACAGAGAGACAGAGAGATAGAGCCAGAGAGATGGGCAGAGACAGAGATAGAGAGACACAGAGACAGGCAAAGACAGAGAGACAGAGACGGAGACGGAGACAGAGAGAGACAGAGAGACAGAAAGACAGCCCGAGAAAGAGACAGAAAGAGATCTCTGCGTGGGGCCTGGAGGCTGAGGGAGGGTGAGCTAAGTGCCTGCTTTCCCTGTAAGCCTCCGGCATTATTTCACCTCTAAATACAAGCACACGAGAACTTTCTTTTGCTTTATTTCCCTCATGACTGGCAGTTGGTACCCTCTGACCACCTTGGCCACGTCCCCCCGCCCCCGCCTCTGGAGCCCGCAGTCGGCCCGCGGCGTCCCTGAGTTTATCTCTTCCTAGGGATTCCACACGGAGGAGCCGTCAGGAGGTATTAGTCTCTGTCTGGCCTGTCTCACTCCGTCCAATGCCCTCAAGGTCCATCTGCATTGTTGCAACGGCAAGATTTCAAAAACATCTGAAAGGGATCAAATGCTGGACAAGAACGTCCAAACAGACGTCCAGGCCCCGGTGACACGGGGATTGTCAACCTCCCTGCAGCGAGCGGCCTGGGACACCGGCCACCATCCACAGTCCCCGCGGGCGCCACCTGCTGCCTGAGTGTCCGGCGTGCATGAGGCAGGCCCGTGGCCCCCGCAAGAAGTCCCGGACCCCAGCTGTAACCCTGGCCCCCACAGCCAGGGCCTCGTCCGTAACCGACAGCTGCCCTCACTGTTGTCCTGCTCCCCCGCCAGGCCCATGGGGCGCCCCGCAGCCAGGCAGCCACCTCTGTCCCCTCTGGGCACAGCTGAGGCTCCCGTCCCCCCGAGTGAACCGACCGCCTGGTCCCAGCAAGCTGCTACCACGGGGCAGCCTGGCCGGACTCGGTGGCACAGGGTCAAGCTTATGCAGGTGACAACCAAGCTGGACCCCGGCCCACGTCCCTACCAGCCCGAGACCACTCTCAGCAAAGAGCTCTCCACCGAGCCCTGTCCCCACTGTGGCTCTGGCCCTGCAGCCCCTACCGGAACGACAGCTGCCCCCTGGAACTGCCCCGTGCAGACCCGGGGACACCATCGGCCCCCAGCTGCCAGAGCCACATCGGATGCTTTCACATGTGCCGTAAAGTTCCTGTTCATCCTGGTCCCCCCCCACACCCCTGCCCACACACGCAGCCCACCGCCTGTGAGGGTCCCATGACCCTGCCCTCGGGTCACCTTCTCCGGCTGGACCAGCCCTGCACTGGCTGGGGTGCAGCTGCCAGCTTGTCCGTGGACAGGTCAGGTTCGAAAACCAAAGCCGAAAGGTTTGAGACTCGCTGCGTTTCCCACAACAGCATCCTGAGCTTCCTGGCTACCAGGGCAAAGAGGGACACACTCTGGCTGCCTACTGTTCGTGGCCTCAGAGGGACACCAGACCAGACCGGCAGCTGACGGCAAGAAAATCCTCAGGAGCTCGGTGGGGTGGGTTCCCTTCAGGTCTCACATCACGGCCCAGGGGCCCGTCTCCCCCCGAGGCCGCGCAGACGCAGGAGCAGTTAGGAGCACAGTCCGCACACCAGGCACCCTGCCCCTGAGACCCGGCTCCTCCGCTTGTCGCCTGGGCATCCCGGGCTCTGTGCCTCACCTGTAAAGTGGGCTGCGCAAAGCCTTCCTCCCCCAGGGCTGTGGGGGTGAGCTTAGCTAACAAGGCCAAGGGCTGGGTCTGCGCTGCCCCCCTCCCGGAGCGGCCGCCCCAGTGGGTGTCAGGTGGTCACAGGAAGGCCGCTGCCCCAGGCCCCAGCCGAAGACCTCAACAAAGTGGCGGCCAAGCCTCGGGCCGGCCTCGTGGATGGTGCAAGGGCGCCACCTCCCGACAAACCGCGTGCATAGCAGCGCCTCCTGAACCGGCCACGTAGGTGCGCGAAGCCCCTCCTCCCACAAGTCTCCAGCGCAGGAAACAAAACAGGCTTTTGGGGCCCAGAGTTGGTGCCTCCCTCCCGAGGGGGGCATGGGGGCAGCGGGAGCAGGGGGAGGTGGCAGGGGACGGTGCGCTGTGCCCCTGAATGATGGGATCCTGTCCACGCACTAACTGACGCTCCGAAGCAATTTAAGTGCAAATTCAGGTCTGCGCAAACCTGCAAAGGTCTGGGCAGGGGTGGTGGGGGCCGGGGGGGCGAGCAGAAGAGCAGGAGGGAACGCTCAGGCTGCCCTGCCCTGACCCCGCCTGCCCTTGCAGCTCCAGCTACAAACCCTTTAGAAGCATGTGTGCCTGGAACCCGTCCCCCTAAAGCCGAGATGGGGAGCAGGTCTGGGCCAGGTGCACGCCCAGCTCAGCGGAGCACTGCTGAGTTATGGAAAGATGGTCCAGCTCTCTCCACCCATCAAGCTCTCCTGCTCCCCAGGGTCCACCTCACCCTCGCTCTGGATCCCCTGAGACCATCCCCGACGGCCTGGAGTCCGGTTAGGACTACGACCATGGGAACGGATGTGGCAGGAGCCACGCAGGCCTCCGGCTGAATCTCAAGGGCCCTGGTCCATCTCCCCCGTGGCAGGCGGCCTGGCACCAGTCAGGGCAAGACGCAGAACTCGGAAGAAAAGTACAAAACAACACAGAAGAACAGTGGATGTTTTAGTGGTACAAACAGGGACCACGAAGTGACCGTGTGCCCAGCATCTCAACTGACCCTGGGCAGGTATATAAAGGGCTCCCGGCCCAGGAGGCTCCACACCTGCACACCTGTGCTCTGCACCTGCTCCTCTGACCTGCTCCGTCCTCAACCCACCAGAACCATGAGCTGCTGTGGCTGTTCCGGAAGCTGTGGCTCCGGCTGTGGGGGCTGTGGCTGCTCCCAGTCCAGCTGCTGTGTCCCCTGCTGCCGCCAGGGCAGGAGCTGATATAATGGCCATGGACCTCAGGTGGCCAGCAAATCCGCTGCATTCCCCAGGCAATGGCCACGCTCAGCCCCAGGCCCCGGAGCCCGGTTCTCAGCCTGCAACCCCCTGGAGTAGGACGGTCTGCAGCTCTTGGCCCAGACACGGAGCCCCCCACTCCTACTCCTGGCTTCACCCTAGCAATCTGCTCCCCGCGCACCTCTGCTTTTGCCCCTCCCCCCCACAGGATCCTGAGGATGGGTCGTTCCTCCTCTGCTGTCACAACGGCCACACCACTAGCAGGGACCCAGACGACGCTGGCCCTCCAAGCCCCACCTGAGGAGGGCCGCGTCCAGCTCAGAGGCCAGGGGGCAGCGGGCACAGGTGCACCCCAGACCTGAGTGCCTCTCCTATGAGGTCCAACTTCCGCCGGCACTCAGGAGCTGTCCGGTCCATCGGCGCCTCTGCGCGTTGCCTTTGCTGTTCGTGATCTGCTACGACCCAGCTGGACTCTGGGTCCCTCCAAATAAACGTGTCCGCCCTCGTCCCTCTGAGCTCTTGGTTCTTCTGTCTCTGGTGGGCACAGGGCGGCCTCCTGAAAGCTGCCTCATTGGGCTTCGGCCTTTGGCTGCCTCTACGGTGGCCCAAGCCCTCCTCCGGGTATCTGCGTACTCCCAGTAGCGTGATGTTGAGGGACCTCTTGCAAAAAGGATCTGGACGCACATGGGTATTTCCCCTGGTGTTGAGGGAGGCCCGGGAGCCCTGAGAAGCAGCCATCCTTGAGGGAGAGCGTCTGCTCTGCCGGCCAAGGTCAGGGTCCACCCAGCCTATCCTCTTGGCCCAAACACCTGGGAGAAAAGGCGGCAGACAGACTATATGGACAAAAAGCTCAGTCTCAGTAAACCCTGTAAACCTCAGTAAACTTCCTGGTCCAGACACCTACTGTGGGACAGCAGAGTTATGTCTCAAAGGGACCTGGGAGTGGGTCACGGTACCCAGTTTTGTTTTGGTCAAATTGTTGTGAAGATATTTTGTAGATGCGATCAACCCTGAAATCACTGGACTTTGAGTAAAACTGATCACCTTCCATAACGTGGGTGGGCCTCGTCCAATCAGGTGAAGGCTCTGAGAGTAAAGACTGAGGTTTCCTGAGAAGGAAAGACTCGCTCAAGACAGTGACTTGGAGACCTTGCCTGAGCTGCATGCCTGCCGCCTGCCCTACGCGTTCAGGGCTTTCCAGCCCCCACAACCATATGAGTTAATTCCTCAACATAAACCTCTTTACACACACGTATCTGATTGATTGCGCTTGTCTGGGCACAGACACGGCCCCACAGCAGAGGCGGGCAGTGGCCCTGCTGGTCTCTCCTGGGTTATAAGTGGCGATGGCATGACACAGTGCGCAGGGGTTGGCGAGAGCACCTGGCAGCTAGCTAAGACCCAAACGATTCGTGACAACATCTGAGACACTTCATGACCCCCCAGAAATATCGGGGGGCTGCCCTATTGTCTGGAGTGTCTGTTCGAGAAAGGGAAGGTTTCAAGGTGGAAAACCTGTGTCTCACTGTTACTGGGAGATAATTTCCACCAAGGCCAGCAGGACCTGAACACTGTGACCACACGGGGCGAAGCGTGCTCTCCAGTCACCTGGGGCCCACGGCACCACCCCCTTACCCTTGTCGGGGCCCCTTTTGTTTGTGTGGGTCAGTGTGTGGTAGGACAGCGGGAATGAGCACTGGCCAAGTGTTAGAATATTCGTTCACAAGTGCGTTTCTGGTAACGCTGATCAGGTGGTCGGAAAGGGCAGATTCCAGCTACGAGACAACCACGTCTAGGGGACGCGGCTCACAGCAGGGCCGCAATCGTTCCCTACGCGGTGCCGTGTGTAGCGAAGTTGCTGGGAGCGGATGGGAACCGGTCTCCTCACGGGGAAGAGAGTGCAGCCGCCATGGTGACCGATGTGAACCAAACTCATTGCAGCGATTATTTCACAACGTACCCGGATCAGCGCTATGCGTCAGTTACGGCTCGGTGTAACTTGGGGGAAGTAAAATTAAATTTCACAAGCAGGGAGTTTATTTCCTGATAATAAAAGGGTAACCTTGAAAAAATAAAAAATCAATAAAAGAACATGAGTAAGCCCATGGCCTGTAAACACACGTGACACATGTTTTGAAGTCACGGCCTCCTCCTCCCCCCGAAACAGTGGTAAGAGGGCATAATGGTGGACAGCTGGCCCTCATCTGCCTCTGTCGTCGTCATTGTGTGCCCATACCACCCGTCATGTAACTTCCAGAACATTCCTCCATTCACTCACAAAAGACAGAGGGAAAGGGAAACCAGTGTCCAGTTGTAATTGTGAAGATAGTGTTGACTTCCCGACACCCTGGTGGGGTGTCAGGGACCCCAGTTTGAGAAACACTGGGACAGTGGTGAGGACGGTGGGTTCTGGAGCCAGAGGCCTGGAGTTGTGTCGGACCCACCACCGGGCTACTGTATGACCTTGGGAAATGGCATCACGGCCTCTCCCCCACATGGGGCCAGGAGAAGCCGACCGAGAGCCCAAAGCTGTGACAGGTCAGCTCTCTTGGAGTCATGGAACAACCTGGAAAAGCAGCAGCGGGACCGGCTGAGCGAAGAACTGCAGCAGAAGATGGTCAGCCCGCCAGCTAGAAGGAAACTTTAAAACAGCGTCCCCGACGTATTTCTGAGAGCGCCACATCCATAAAGAGGGCAGGCAGGTGCTACGGAATTAGGGGTGACGGGTGCTGTGGGTCACAGGCACCCAAACCGGGGCCGGGAGGGGCCTCAGCAGGGAGAGCAGACGGCCATGTGCTGGGCAGAGGCCCGGGTTCCCCCCAGGTCCCCCCTCGTGTGCTCCCCCGGACAAAGCCTCCCGTGGCGGAGTCGGCCCCGTCCTCCTCCTCACCTCCCTCTTCATGCCGGCCCCGCCCGGGCCCTTGCACATGGTTTTCCTCCTCTGTGTTGGCCTGTGTCTTCCATCCTCCATCAGAGTGCAGAGACCCCACGCCGCACAGCGACCAGCCAAAGCCTGGGCACCTTCCTCGGTGCCTGTTCCCCCCGCTGCCACGTTACGGGGCCGCACGCAGCCACGGTGCAGAGGACAGGCTCACGTTCAGTAATACACGACCGTCCCTTCCTGGGGCTGCCGTCACTGCCGGCCTGAGACGACAGTGTGATCTTTCCCGTCTGGAGGCCGAAGTCCGACAGCAGGTGTGGGCCGAGCTCCGGAGGCTCTGGGAGAGGGTGCTTCCTGCCTCCTGCAGCTCCTGGGGCTCCAGGCGTCCAGGCTGGTGGCCACGTCGCTCCTGTCTCTACTCTGTGGTCACCTGGCCCCCTGTGTGTCCATCTCTCCTCTTCCTAGAAGGACACCAGTCCTGTCGGATCAGGGCCCACCTAGTGGCCTTGTCTTCATTCGATTATATCCGCAAAGACCCTATTTCCAACTAAGGTCACACGCCCGGGCGCCAGGGGTTAGGACTGAAGCATACATTCTGGGGGACACAATCCAAGCCCTCGCTCGGTCCCATCAGAGTTTATTGGGCGCCATTGTAACCACTTATTAAGGACTGTAGCCAGCTGTGTTGTTTACTTTCCTAGACCACAGAGACTTGAAACCAGGCTGGGGTGGAGGCCCAGGGTGCAGGGGGAGACGCCGGCCTGGGAGATGCACCGTCCTGGGGGAGGGGTGTTGGCTGCCCTCCCTCTCCGCCCGCACCCCTGCCCCGGGCACAGCCCTGTGGGTTTTACATCCCAGGTAGAGAAACAAACAGGAAACAAACAACACACAAAGTCCCAAAGCTGGTCACCCTGTGAGATTAAGGAAGCAGGTGGGGAGCAGAGGGATGGGGGGAGAGGCAGGAATCACGTGGAACTGTTGCCCTAGCCGGTCACTGCACCTGCAAACATGCACACTCATGCGAGTTCCCAGGGGCAGGAAGGGTGGATTGTAGGGGAAAGGCACAGAAAACAGCTTTTCGGGGGACATCAGCCCAGATCGGGAAGCGTTGAGGGAACAAGAGAGACGAAGGTCTGGGGGGTGGTCCAGCACTGCAGAACTTAGGCTGGCATCCCCTTTACATAAAGAACACCTGCAAACCCGTAAACATGAACAAAAACAACAGAAAAAGCAACAAGCGGAGTCCATATTGAGAGACACAGAGACAGGGAGAGTGAGACAGAGAGACACGAAGGGAGAGAGGGACAGAGCACACAGCCGTGGAGCACGTGGGCGTAGGGTGCCATGAGGGGCCCCGGTGGAGGCAGGCTGCGGGCCAGGACCCACTGCACACTCCTCCTTCCTGGGAACATTCTCCTGGGCACCCGGCTGGGCGGCGGGCAGACAGAAGCCAGGCCTGGGCAGCTCCTGTTATCATCGGCCACCCTGTTTGTTCGAACGTGCGCAAACAATTGTGGACAAGCAGACGTCTGTCAGGAGCAAATTCCGAGTGAATAAAGTGGCTGCCACCCCGTCCTCTGTGCCCCGTCGCACTGGGGCCCCTGGAGCCCCGGCTTCCCCCTGGAAACACCTGCAACGCCGTTTCCTTGTCACCTCACCCTCGAGAACGAGGAGGGGTTCTCCACCGTGTTTGGCGGGGGGACGTTTGGACTTGGAATGCACCCTGTTTCAGCAGGATACAGGGCGCTGGCGGGCATCTCTCCATGGGGGAGCAGCAGAGGCTGAGGCCATGGACCGCGGCTGGCGCTGCGTCCCCTGGGAAAGCACCAGGGGCCACCTCGGGGTAAGCGAATCAAGATGCCCCCACACCATGGGACAGTAGTGCTTTAGAGATAAAAACAAAAAAACACAAAATATGCACACACAACCAGAACACCAGCACCCAGCTGCTCCTGGACTGTCCTTGGGGGCTGCTATGGGGTCTTGACCCGTGGTGCTTGCATGGCTGGGGAGGAGGGGAAGGAACAGCTGAACGTGCAGATGGACTGTCCTCTTGCAAACTGCACGAACCAAGCTGGATCACCCCTGGGCTGCGGTGAAGACCCCCTTCGTGTCCAGCGCCCTGGGCTTGTCCTCGTGCTGACCACACCCGAGAGGCTCCTGCTGCACGGGGACCTCTTGACTTCATATCTCACCCTCACCCAGGTGAGGTGGCGGGAGCAGCCGGACTCAAGAACCCCCTCTACCCGGCTCGTCTGGACTGTGCAGGTCAGGACACACAGGACATTCCTCTGTCACACAAATGGGGTCTTTTTCAGATTTCCTGTGGGAAGACCTTACAGAGCAAGGTTATACGAAGCAAAATCAGTCCCATTTTCTCCAAATAAATTCTTATTTTTTTAAAGATTTTATTTATTTATTTGAGAGAGAGAACGAGCAGTGGGGGGGAGGGCAGAGGGAGAAGCAGACTCCCTGCTGAGAGCCCAACATGGGGCTCGATCCCAGGACCCTGAGATCACGACCCGAGCCAAAAGCAGATGCCTAACCAACTGAGCCACCCAGGCGCCCCCCCTCTTTTAAAGATTTATTTATATATTTGAGAGGGAGGGAGAGAGAGTGCACACATGTGCGAGTGGGGGAAGGGGCACAGGGAGAGGGAATCCTGAAGCAGACCCCCCACTCAGCGTGGAGCTCGGTCCCAGCGCCCCAGGATCATGACCTGAGCTGAAGGCAGATGCTTCACCGACTGAGCCACCCAGCCGTCCCTCCAAACAAGTTTTAAAAACTCGATGTGTCCCGACGTAGTGAAGAGAAGGGCCATATGCACCCCAATGTTCATAGCAGCAATGTCCACAATAGCTAAATCGTGGAAGGAGCCGAGATGCCCTTCAACAGATGACTGGATTAAGAAGTTGTGGTCCATATATACAATGGACTATTACTCAGCTTTCAGAAAGAACGAGTTCTCAACATTTGCAGCAACATGGACGGCACTGGAGGAGATAATGCTAAGTGAAATAAGTCAAGCAGAGAAAGACAACTATCATATGATTTCTCTCATCTATGGAACATAAGAACTCGGATGATCGGTAGGGGAAGAAAGAGATAAAGAAAGGGGGGGTAATCAGAGGGGGGAATGAAGCATGAGAGACTATGGACTATGAGAAACAAACCGAGGGCCTCAGAGGGGACGGGGGTGGGGGAATGGGATAGACTGGTGATGGGTAGTGAGGAGGGCACGTATTGCATGGTGCACTGGGTGTTATATGCAACTAATGAATCATCGAGCCTTACATCGGAAACCGGGGATGTGCTGTATGGTGACTAACATAATATAATAAAAAACATTAAAATTTAAAAAAATTAAAATTAAAAAAAAAAAACTCGATGTGTCCAATCTTGTAGCTTACCAATTCCAAGTGCCGGGGCTGCTGCTGGAAACTTCCTTTGAAATATGGGCTCTGGAGCCGTGTACCCAACACCAGCAAGGATCGATCTACTGTCGTGACAAAACCCCAGGGCGCCGTGTGGCTTCTGGGACCCAAGGGAGGCATTCAGGCGAGACCAGGTGGATACGCACCCTGAAAGAGAGACGAGTCAACGGGCCCTCCCCTGTGTCAGGCAGCGTGCGCGTGTGAGGGTGGGTGTGAGTGTGCGTGAGTGCCCGGCTACATGGGTGGGTGGGCGTGGGTGCCCATGTGTTCATTGGAACAGTGGCGATGACCCATAGGACACAGTGATGGATCCTTTTCCCCGGGGATCTCATTTCGAGAGCTGCGAAACCCACCTGCCCCACCCCATGGCTGGTACCCGGGTCAGGCCTCCTGCGGCCCCTGGACCATCACATCCATCCTGCCTGAAGGTCAGTCTCCTGCCTGCCCTCACCGACGCCCCCCCTGCAACCCTCCCGTGGTCCCACCTGCTGACCAAAGTTCAGCACTTGAAGCCCCAAAACCCTGGCCCTGTCAGCTGCTCCCATGCCCAAAGCTGCCTGCTTTGCTCGAGGCCTGCCCTTGGTCCGGGGTGCCCTTCTCCCCCAGCCTCCAGAGGGTCAGTCCTGACTCTGGCGAGCCGAGGGCTTCCTGGGCAGGACCTCAGAGTGTGTAAATGTCAGACATAACCCAGTCCAACTTGAACCCCTGGAGCACACTATGGTCACATGGGTGGGACAATGGGATCCACTGTCCATGTGCACTGTCCATGCACAGTCGGGGCCCTCGGTGAACCCCACCTTCCCTGCAGGGGTAGGAGCCATTACCATCTGTGTGTACAAAGGAGCAGAACAAGGCAGGGCAGACGTGCTCAAGGGTCCACTCCTGAAAGGGGCAGAGCCAGTGTCCAGCTGCGGGCGTCTGGCTCTGAATCCCTGCCTTTGCCAGGTTTCCCGTGTGGCTGGTTACCACAACCAGGAGAGGAATGAGCTGGTAGGGCACCGGGCAGCTGGAGGGGCTTCACTGGGGAGGGGCTGCGTCAGCAGTCTTACTGGGTGGAGGAGGTACCCTCTAATCACCACTTCTGCCCCCCCCCCCGCTCTGCACACTGGCTTCCTGGAATGCCAATGCACCCCCGGAACTTCCATGTCTCCACGGAGAGCGTAGGCGCCTCCCACATAGCTCCCGGGTCTCTGGGCCTGTGGACAGAGAGGGGCCCCCATTCTTGTCTAGAAGAGCAGCTCTAGACAGCAGGTGGCTCAAATGGGACAAGGTGCAAGAGAGGAGCAGGGACCACAGCCACAGCTCAGTGTCAGAGAGGAGCAGACGAGGGACTACAGTCCCCATGGGTGGACCCAACAGAATGAGCCTTCCCTGCAGCCATGGGAGCCTGCCACCTGGAAGCGAGCCAGTCACATCTCTCCTAGCTTCCGAGCCCTCGAGAGTGGAAACACGGCAGCTCGTGATGTGGCCAGTGTTTGACGAAAGCAAGGAAAAGGGTAAACATAAAAAATGCATATAAACAAATGTTTGTGTGATTGTTTTAAACATGGAGGCAAAAAGCAGAATTTCCCTGCAGAAAGTACATTAATAGCAACAGGGAAGTGACCATGTGACACCTGGGCAGGTATATAAAGGGCTCCCGGCCCAGGAGGCTCCACACCTGCACACCTGTCCTCTGCACCTGCTCCTCTGACCTGCTCCACCCTCAACCCACCAGAACCATGAGCTGCTGTGGCTGTTCCGGAGGCTGTGGCTCCGGCTGTGGGGGCTGTGGGGGCTGTGGCTCTAACTGTGGGGGCTGTGGTTCCGGCTGTGGGGGCTGTGGCTCCAGCTGCTGTGTGCCCGTCTGCTGCTGCAAGCCCGTGTGCTGCTGTGTGCCAGCCTGTTCCTGCTCCAGCTGTGGGGGCTGTGGCTCATGTGGGGGCTCCAAGGGGGGCTGTGGCTCCTGTGGCTGCTCCCAGTCCAGCTGCTGCAAACCCTGCTGCTCCCAGTCCAGCTGCTGTAAACCCTGCTGCTCCCAGTCCAGCTGCTGTGTCCCCTGCTGCTCCCAGTCCAGCTGCTGTGTCCCCTGCTGCTCCCAGTCCAGCTGCTGTAAACCCTGCTGCTCCCAGTCCAGCTGCTGCAAACCCTGCTGCTCCCAGTCCAGCTGCTGTGTCCCCTGCTGCTCCCAGTCCAGCTGCTGTGTCCCCGTTTGCTGCCAGTGCAAGATCTGAGACACTGGCCACAGGCTCAGGTAATTCACTCATTTTCAGATCTCTCAGGATGCATGTTGTAGTCCTAAAGCTGTAACACTGTCATATCCTCCGGAGTTTTCTTTCCTCAGTCTCCACAGCTGGGCAGTCTGGCTACAGATGAAGGCGGATAGGGAGGGGATTAATCTCATGCCCATCACCTCCTAATGGAAAGCCAGCATCCCCCACCTCCAGCACCACCTGGAGATGAGCCCCATGTTCCTCCTTCTCTACCCTTGCAACTTCTTGGAACTTGAGCCCCGAACCTCCCGGGACCCCTCAAACCGGTGTCTCCCTGAGCACCTGCAAGTCCGTGGTCCCTTCTGCTGTTCTTCTTGCATTTTTGGTCCAAACCAGGCATTGTGAAATCCTGCACAAGATACTTTCTCATGGTGAAGTTTTCTCTGGCTCTTCACCTCCACCCTGATCACTCCTCCCCTGAGTGTCTTGCTCTGGCCCACTCACTCCTGCAGAGGAGGGAGTACAGGACCCAATGCAGGACCCTAAGTGGGGCAAATGGTTTCCTCAGATAAAGAATTCGGTGAAGGGGCACCTGAGTGGCGCAGTCGGTTAAGCGTCCAACACTTGATTTTGGCTGCGATCATGATCTCAGTGTCCTGTGATGGGGCCCTGTGTCGGGCTCTACACTCAGGACAGAGTCTGCTTGTCCCTCTCCCTCCCTCTGCTTGTGTGCATTCTCTCTCTCTCTCAAATGAATAAATAAATCGTTATTTTTAAAAAGGAATTTGGTGACGTCATGTGGGGCTCAAGGGGAACATGTCTGAGGGCACAGACGCATGCCCCTTGGCACATGGGACTGTGGGAAGGGCACAGGCTGGGTAGTCAGTGTCAGATGCTCTGTGACCTTTGGCAAGTGACGTGTCCTCCTGGTGCCTCAGTTTCCTCATCTGTAAAATGGAGTGAGTGGGTATCTGCCTCAAAACGTTGAGGTGAAGACAGTGTTCAGTCCATGCAAAGTGCTCACCCGTTCATGGAGGGGTACAGACAGGATTGGGGAGAGTGTTGAGACCCAACCAGGGAGCTTGATCCTTTCACTGGGTGTTAAAGAGTCAGCAGCTGGTTGCAGGGCGGGGGTGTCCGGGATTTCTGTAAGTTCGTTCAGGAGGTGGGGGCCGCTGATGTCTGGGATTTCTGTAAGTTTGTTCAGGAGGTGGGGGTCACAGATGCCTGAACTCGCAGGCAGAGCAGCAGAGCAAATAGATGCTGAGGGGTCGACATTATAGGACTGGCGTTTGGTCAGATGAAGGCAGTGTGGAGATGAGGATGGGGCTCCCGGGGGTTGAATGGAGACTCAATGCTAAGAGGAGGTGTATTCGTTTCCAGTTGCTGTGTAACAGACTACAACAAACTGTGAGGCTTCAACCAACACACATTTATTACCTCAGTTTCCTAAGGCCTGGAGTCCAAGCACAGCAAAGCTGGGTCCTCTCCTCAGGTTCTCATGAGGCCAGTGTGGATGTCAGCTACACTGGGTTCCCTTCTGGAACTCCCAAGCCTGCTCAGTGTGTTCCTTGTGATTGCAGGACTGAGGTCCTCTTTTCCTTCTGAGCTGTGTGCCCATGGCACTTGGCCACTAGAGGCCAACCATGGTCCCTTGCCCCGGGTCCCCCATAGATGTCACATCGTGGTTGTTTGGCTCCCAGGCCAACAGGAGGTGCGTCTCTGACTTCTGTCTCAGCATCTAGACTACCTTTCTAAGAACTCACTGATTAGGGCAGGCCCACCCAGGACGATCTTCTGTTTGATGAACTTGGCTGATTAGGAGCCCTGATCTCATCTGTGAACATTAGTTTTGCCATATAGTAGAACAAAACACAAAGCTGATATCTCACCCTAAGCACAGGTTCCATCCATGCTGAAGAGGAGATTAGACAAGGCAAGGGTCATGGAGCATCATTTATACTTCTGCCTCTCACAGGAGGAAAGACAAGTTTCAGGGAGAATGGGACAGGTCACATTCACAGTGTCCACTGGACATCAAAACAGAGGCGTCCCAAGTATGGTCAGATGAGCAGGCCTGGAGTTCAGGGTCTGTGTGCAGATCCGGAAGCTATCAACACTGAAAGTGGCAGCAAAACCAGGAATGAACAAGGCCAGATAACATCAGCCTTAAGGTCAATTAGAGGGTATAGAAAAGAGCAGTTGAGGACAGAGCCCTGGGGAGCATGAGTATCTGGGGATGATGAAAAAGGAGAAGAAGCAGGAGCTGTCATGGGGGACCACAGAGGTGAGCAGCTCTAAGGAAGCCCAGTGACCTGGGAGCCTGTGGGGAGCTGAGCTTTGCTGGACTGTATGCACAGGAGGACGTGAGTGTGTAGAAAATCCTCAGGAATCTACAAACAACAAACACAAACTCTTGGAGTCTAATAAATGCGTTCTGAGTCTAGTAAAGTCATAGGATACAAGGTCAACACACAAAAATCAATCATATGTCTATTCGATAGCAATGAAGAATTGGAAACCAAATTTAAAGCACAATGTCATTTACAGTTGCTCCAAAAAATAAAATGCATGAACATAAATGCAACAAAAAATATAGACTCAGTGTACTGAAAACTACAAACTGCTAATGAAGGAAACCAAAAAAGATCTATATAAACAGGGAGATACACTATGTTCATGGATTGGAAAAGTCGACATACCTAAGATATGAATTCTCTCACACTGATCTACAGTTAAAGAGAAATTTCCATCAAAATCTCAGCAGGATTCTTTGTAGATATAGACAAGCTGATTTCAAAATTTATAAAGAAATTAAAATAGTCAAAGCAATTTTGAAAATGAATATAGTTAAAGGAATAGCACTACTTGATTTTAAGGCTTACTATATGGCTACAAAAACCAAGACAGTGTGTGGCATCAGGAAAGGAAAGGCACATAGATCGATGTAACAGGATAGAGAATAGAATGTAACAAATAGAGAATAGAATGCAACAGAATAGAGATTAGAATGTAATGAATAAAGGGGCACCAGGGTGGCTCAGTGGGTTAAGCATCTGCCTTTGGCTCAGGTCATGATTCCAGGGTCCGGGGATAAAGTCCTGCTTTGGGCTCTCTGCTCAGCAGGTAGCCTGCTTCTCCCTCTGCCTGCCCTCCCCCTGCTTGTGTGCTCTCTCTCTCTCTCTCTGTTAAATCAATAAATAAAATGTTTTAATTAAAAAAAAGAATGTAACAAATAGAGAATAGAATGCAACAGAATAGAGAATACAGAAATAGACACACACAGGTGGGGCCAGCTGGTTTTTGACAAAGATAGAAAACCAATTCAATGGTAGAAGGATAGACTTTTCAATGAATAGCATTGGAATAATTAGGCATTTGTAAGGGAGAAAGAACCTTGACCCAAACTTCATATTTTATTAAATATTAACTCCAAACAGATCATAGGATGTAAACCACAAAGCTATAAAATGTCTCGAAGAAAACAGAGAAAAATGTTCATGTTCTAGGGTTAGACAGAGAAGGCATTCTTAGATGTAGCACTGAAGACACAATCCACAAAAAAACAACCTGATGAATTGGATTTCATCAAAATTAAAAAGTGTTGCTCTGTGGAACTCTCATTAAGAGGGTGGAAAAACAAACACACATAGGGAAAAAATATTTGAAAACCAAAAATGTGACAGTTTGGCTGTGGAATATATAGAGACTTCTCCAAATGCAACAGTGAGAAAAACACCCTAATTTAAAAATGGGCAAAAGATACAAAAAGGCTTTTCAATGAAGAAGCTGTGTGAATGGCCAGGACTCACTTGAAAAGATGTTCAGCATCTTGACCATTAGAAAACACAACTTAGGGGCACCAGGGTGGCTCAGTTGGTTAAGGGTCTGTCTGCCTTCAGCTCAGGTCATGATATCAGGGTCCCGGGACTGAGCCCTGCGTCAGGCTCCCTGCTCCGTGGGCAGTCTGCTTCTCCCTCTCTCTCTGCCTGTGCGCTCTCTGTCTCTCTCTGTCAAATAAATAAAATCTAAAAAAAGAAGAAGAAGAAAAGAAAAGAAAACACAAATTAAAGGCACAATGAGAGGCCACCACACACCTGCAAGAGTGACGTAAAGTTACTGAAAATGCCAAGGGTTGGTGAGGATGGAAAAAAAACAGGTCTATCATGCACCACTGGCAGGGATGCAGAATGGGGCAGTCACTCTGGAAGACAGTTTGGTGTTGCCTATAAGTGAAATAAACACTACTGTACGATCCAGTGACCGCATTCTGAATATTCATCCCAGAGGAAATAAAAACACGCGTGTACACAAAAATCCATACACACATGCATAATGAAGCTTAATGTATAAGAGTCAAAAACTGGAGACAGCCTACATGCCCTTCCGTGAGTTAACAGACAAACAAGCTGTAAGGGGCGTAACTTCATCTTTGGCGTTTGATGCTGACAACTTGTAGACCCGCCCCTTCCTCTTCCTCTTCTGCCCCAAATCTGGACAAGCTGATAGGAAAGCATGGTGCCCCCCACTACGGTGCACACCAGCATCCCTGGGCACTCCCAGCCTGCCCCTGTCCCTGCCCCTTCACCACCTGAAAACCCCACACCATCTCCTTGCCCTGCTGTCTCAGAGCATTTCCAGCCTGCTTGGGAGCCATGCTGCTCTCCCCAGAAAGCCTCCTTATGTGAGTAATACATGTCGTGTCCTGTCAGTATGCCAATACACCATAGCAGCCAC
This sequence comes from Ursus arctos, assembly GCF_023065955.2. Taxonomy (NCBI): domain Eukaryota; kingdom Metazoa; phylum Chordata; class Mammalia; order Carnivora; family Ursidae; genus Ursus; species Ursus arctos. Next base: position 47,331,085 of record NW_026622908.1, read on the forward strand.
ACGCTCGTCTTCATGTGTGTGGCTTCATCTGTCTTGACATCTAAACTGAAGTCTGCGTGAAGGTCCATCCTGTCCTTGCAGGGCTGAGAGGCAAAACCAAACAAACGAAACCCTCATGTATGCATACAGTAGAAGACAACTCAACAATAAAAGGGAGCCCGGCTCTGATACACATTACAACGTGGAGGGATCTCAAGTGTGTTAGCCCAAGGGGGAAAGAAGTCACCCACACAGAGTTACACGCTGTGCTGTTATGTTTACCTAACACTCTCCATGCGACACGACCCCGGCAGAGTCACTCCCGGGGTGGCCAGGGCTCAGGACTGTGGGGAGGGCGGGACTATCAAGGGACAGAATGAGGGAGTGTTTTTAGGGCGATGGGACAGTGAGGAGTCTTGGCTGTGGTAACGCTTCTCTGAAGGCTCAGTGTGATACAGCTTCACAGACCATGCGTGACAAGGTAGAAACTGGTGGGACCCAAGGAAGTCGTGCCTGAGTTCACTGTGCTGTGCTGGTGTCGACTTCTCCCATTTGACAATGTACTATGGTGAAGAGAGAGATTATAATCGAGCAGAGAAGGTGGGGGCATCAGTGTCTCGGGGGACAGAGTTTCTACTTGGGAAGAGGGAAAGTTCTGGAGATGGACGGTGGGGACGGCTGCACAGCATGAATGTACCTGGTGCCCTGAGCTGTGGGCGTAGAGGTGGTGAAGACCGTACGTTTTGTGTTCTGTGTATTTTACAATAAAAAAATACTATCATTGGAGGCAGCTGGGTGAGGGGTACAGAGGAACTCTGAGAGGTCTTTGCATTTCTTGTGAGTCCTGAACGTTTCAAAACAAAAGTTACATTTTGTAGGTGCCCTTGGGTTTGTACGATGCGTTGTGTGGTCACCCATGTATTCCCAGGCCCCTGGTGGGACCTGCCCTGCTGGATTTCAAGCCTTCCTGGGACTGACGACCTGCTCATTCCTTCCCTTTTTTCCTCTGGGAACGAGGATGCCTGTACCTGTGAACATATGCATTGCCCCCCCCCACACACACACACACTGTACTTTGGAAGCAGATAACGTACGTTCTAGTTTCCCCGGCCCTTAAATGAAGAGGAAATTTGTCCCAGGGTGTATCATATCCAGAGTATCACCCATACTTGGTTCAGATGATTCAATGATGGGATTTGGGACTTCTGAGCAAATGGTGTTTAACACGATCTGATGCTGTAATGGGCTGGGTAGTTAGGATGCGGTGAGTGTATCCTGCACATGGGACAAATGCAGATGTGTGGGGCCCGCAGGCAGACTGTAGTGGGCTGAAGGGTGGCCCCCCAAACAAATCTGTGAATGCTCCCTTATGTGACAAGAGAAGGAATGTTATCTTATTTTGATAAAGGGTCTTTGCAGATATAACTAAGTTAAGGATCTGGGGGGGTGGGGCGTTGCCCAGATTACAGGTGAGATGTAGATGCCATCAGGCGTCCTTATAAGAGTGAGGCAGAGAGACAGACAGAACAGGAGGCAGCAGTGTGACCAAAGACGGTGTTTGGAGTGAGATGAGCATAAGCTGAAGATGCCACCAGTCACTGGAAGAGGACAAAGAACAGATTCTCCCCTAAAGACCCCCGGGGAGTGTGGTTCTAATACCTCCATTTAGGATCTGGCCTCCGAAAGTGTGAGAGAATGAATCCTCTTGTTTTCAGCCCCCAGTGTGACGTAATTTGCTACAGCAAGCATACCCACCTACCTGATACTTACATCGAGAAATTATGGATGGACCCCAGCTGTCGGGTCTGGGTGACGCACCTGGGATGCTGCTCTTTCCTATTCCTACCAGAGCTGCCCACAGAGCTTTCTGCTTTTTGATGGAAATGTGCTGTGTGCTGTCCTGTAAGCCAACCACTGACCACAAGAGGCCACTGCATACTTGAAACAGGCCCGTGTGCTGAGGGGCCGAAGCACGTTAGTCCTGTGATGTTTCATCAATTTGAATATAAACAGCCCCACGTGGCTGGTGGCAACCTTAGTGAGAGCTCAGAATGGGCCTCTGCTGCTGGCACGTCTCCTCCCCAGCTGTGGATCTCACCTCCTGCACAACTTGCTCCACAGAACCCAGGGCAGGGGTCCCACATTTGGACTCTGTAGAAACATCCTCAGGCCACGCAGGTTGCGGAACATCTGCTAATCGGACAGCAGATGAAGAATCACAGTAAGAACAACGTTAGGGGGTGGGGGGATGTTTATTTAGGCATTTCACGGTATAGTTCCTGCCTCGATACACCAACCAGAAAGTCAGAGAAGTACAGATGCGTAGAGTGGGGCCAACTCTTGCAGGCAAAGCATCCCTAGGATTTAGAGGAACCCCTGCTCCCCTGTGACTCGGCTCAGTCTGGAGTCAGAGATAAGACAGACGAGAGGATGAAGTTTGGGGGTGGAGTACCTTCAGCAGGAGGGATGGGCCAGGAAGCTGTCATACCTGCAGGAGTCCAGGTCAAGCCAGAGCCCAAGATGGTGGTGCAGGGGTCAGGGCTCTGCAGGGGCTGCAGAGTGACAGGGGCAAAGAAATGTGGTTCCCCAAGAATAGGTAAGAGGGACCTAATTCTGCCAAGTGAATGATGTCTGTCTTTACAGCAGCACAACTGGGTTCTCCTCAGTCTGTAGACCAAGCTCCCACTCACTGAAAGAGAAAGGCTCCAGAAGTGAGCTTCAGGGGACAACGTGTAGAAGGAGCTGATTCAGGGAAGCCACAAGAATACAGGTTTCACCAAACATTGAGAAACCCAAGGTCTGGGCCCAGAGCTCTAAATCTTGCACTGGCAGCAAATGGGGACACAGCAGCTGGACTGGGAGCAGCAGGGTTTGCAGCAGCTGGACTGGGAGCAGCACGGCTTGCAGCAGCTGGACTGGGAGCAGCAGGGCTTACAGCAGCTGGACTGGGAGCAGCAGGGTTTGCAGCAGCTGGACTGGGAGCAGCAGGGGACACAGCAGCTGGACTGGGAGCAGCCACAGGAACCACAGCCCCCCTTGGAGCCCCCACATGAGCCACAGCCCCCCTTGGAGCCCCCACATGAGCCACAGCTGGAGCAGGAACAGGGTGGCACACAGCAGCACACGGGCTTGCAGCAGCAGACGGGCACACAGCAGCTGGAGCCACAGCCCCCACAGCCGGAGCCACAGCCCCCACAGCCGGAGCCACAGCCCCCACAGCCAGAGCCACAACCCCCACAGCTGGAGCAGGAACAGGCTGGCACACAGCAGCACTCGGGCTTGCAGCAGCAGACGGGCACACAGCAGCCGGAGCCACAGCCCCCGCAGCCGGAGCCACAGCCTCCGGAACAACCACAGCAGCTCATGGTTCTGGTGGGTTGAGGGTGGAGCAGGTCAGAGGAGCAGGTGCAGAGCACAGGTGTGCAGATGTGGAGCCTCCTGGGCCGGGAGCCCTTTATGTAGCTGCCCAGGGTCAGCTGAGATGCTGGGCACATGGTCACTTCCTTGTTTCTATTCATGTTCTCTCCCAGGGAAATTGTGTGTCATTTTAAAGTAACATAAATATTGCTTTATGCCTGTGACACACTTCCTTCTCACACAATGTTTCCCCTCTAAACCTTCAAGGTCAGAGTTCTCTTCACTCTGGTGATCCTTTGGGAACGAGGCGAGGTTGGTCTGTTCCTGCCTTCTGCCCTTCGTGACCTAGCTAGGCTTCCCTCATTATTCCAGAAGGACTCATTACAGAGTTTTCAGTGGTGTCCTTGTTTTGTAGGGACATTTATAAAGCTTGGGCTCTCCTGCTTCATGCTGCAAATCGAGCATGATCAAAAGCTATGTTCTGCTCTATATCCAGAGACACACCTCTGCCCCTTGTCCATCATTTGGGAATCTGAGATTTTCTCAAGCTCCCGGGTCACCAGGCTTCCCCAGAGCTTCTCTCTTGTCTGTGACCTGGTCCTGCATCTGCTTTTCTTGGGGTTCACTGTTCTCCAGTGTCCGTGCCCCCCAAGGCCCTGTCCTTGCCCCTGCTGCCACATTGTGGGTTCCCGGAGGAGTTCCCCTTCCTGTCCTGGGCTGCCCCTGCTCCCTGCCCGCGGGGATGGGATCGCTCTCTTGGTCCAAGCCTGAAAGTCTCAGGGGCTTCTCTTAGTTCTTCTCCCTTGTCCTAGTTTTTCCCTCCTTTTTTCCATATTCTTTTATTATAATAAAATACACATAATATAGAATTTACCATTTAAACCATTTATTAAAGATTTTACTTATTTATTTGACAGAGAGAGAGAGAGTGAGAGAGTACAAGCGGGGGAGCAGCAAAGGGAGAGGGAGAAGCAGGCTCCCCGCTGAGCAGGGAGCCCAACATGGGGCTCAATCCCAGGACCCTGGGATCATGACCTGAGCTGAAGGCAGATGGCCAACCAACTGAGCCACCACGGTGCCCCCATCTTAACCATTCCTAAGTGCACATTCAGGGGCATTCACCTTGTGTGCCTCCATCACTATCATCCATCTCCAGAGACTCTGTCCCCCTGAGACACCAACCCCATCCCTCCCCCGGCCCCGGTGCCCACCGTCCACTCTCCGTCCCCCTGAGACACTGACCCCCTTCCCTCCCCCGGCCCCGGTGCCCACCGTCCACTCTCCGTCCCCCTGAGACACTGACCCCCTTCCCTCCCCCGGCCCCGGTGCCCACCGTCCACTCTCCGTCCCCCTGAGACACTGACCCCCTTCCCTCCCCCGGCCCCGGTGCCCACCGTCCACTCTCCGTCCCCCTGAGACACTGACCCCCTTCCCTCCCCCGGCCCCGGTGCCCACCGTCCACTCTGTCTCTATGAATGTGACTCCTCAACAGATCTCATGTGAGTGGATCATCCAGTTTGTGTCCTTTGTGTCTGGCCTATTTTCACTCAGCATCACGTGCCCCCATTTCATCCAAGTTGTAGCAGGTGTCAGGATTTCCTTCCTTTTTATGGTTGAAGGACAGTCCAGTGTGTGGATGGACCACACCTTGTTCTCCCTCTCATCCGTGGATGGACACCTGGACTGTGTCCGCCCGTGAGCTGCTGTGGACGTGGGAGCACAGATGTCTCTTTGAGACCCTGCTTTCAATTCTTCCGGGAATGTAGCCAGAAGGGGGGGCCACTGGGGCAGGCCGTAATGCTATCTGCAACTTTCTGGGAACCGCCACACTGTTCCACAGAGGCTGCCCCAACGTCCGCTCCCACCAACAGGGCTCAGTGTTCTGGTGTCTCTGCATCCCCGCTCGCACGTGTCACTTCCTGTTTCTTGGATAGTAGTCGTCCTACTGGGTGTGGGGTGCCCCGGCTTCTTCCTTAAGGAGCTAGGGGTGCTCGGGGGGCTCTCCCTCAGCTCCCAGCCCTTTTTCTGGCTGCCCTGGACTCGGTGAAACCCCACACCCCTCGTGAGGGGTCTTTCTCAGATTGTGTTCCTGCCCCTCCTTCTCCTAAACACGCCAAGAAGATCCATGGGAAGAGTTGGCAGGTGGGTGAGGCTCTGAATCTGGGGGCCCTGCAGGATAATGGTCCCTTCCGCCAGCCCACGTGCACGTCCTCGGGATTTCTTAACTGCTCCGCTGGTCTCTCTGGCCTCTGTCTGGGGCACCTTGGCCTCTGACCACCCAACAGGCATGAGAGCTGCCATGGGGCTCTGCCATGGGGGGGAGTTTGGTGAGATTTATTTCTTTGTGTCCCTGGCTCTCTGGTGCATTTCACAACAGGATCTGTGCTTTTGTAGTTTGAGTCATTCTAACTGACGAGAGCAGTGGCCTCTTGGGTCACTCTCCACGAATGAGAGTGGAACCTCCAGTGTCTCTCACACACACACGGCGAATTGTATCACGGAAGAAATAAGGAAGATGCACATCGCAAAGAAAAGACAACTGTCAAAACTATAGTGTTTGCTACCAAAGAAAGCCCCCCGTGGACGTGTAGCGCAGACGAGACACAGCCCCTTGCTAATCACCATCAGAGGCTGGAGTTGTTTGTGATTACAGCAAGACTGACCGGTCTACCGTCCAGGACGCATTTCTTTGAAGAGGAATTGATTCTTAAAGTGTCAGTGTATAGATTAAAGAGCCGTCTAGACACAAATAATCCAGATTTGGTAACCTGGAAGACACGTATGCAGATGGCCCAGAATGCCGCACACAGAGAGAGACGGAACACGCTAAAAAGAAAACTCGGTGAGATGGTCTGATACCAGACTCTGTAACCAGAGTCCCGAAGGGAGACGGGGAACAGGCAGCTCCGGAAGGAACAGGCAGAGCCACAAAGAAGCCTTCATCTCAATCATAAGAACACGCACAACCCAATGTAGAGTGGACAAAACATTCACACAGTACTTTCCCAGAGAGGACGTATGAATGCATAATGCCCCAGAAAGGAGGCTCACGTCACTGGTCCTTTCCAGAATGAAACGTTCACTCGCCGGGGACGGATAAACAATGTGTCACGTCCACACAAAGGAACACTCTCCAGCAATGACAACCAGTGGGGTCTGGGTAATGCAACAACATGGGTGCAGCTCAAATCCATCACACTCGGGGGGAGAAGCCGGACACAGAGACCGTACACGATTCCACTCATGAAAAACGTCCAGAGAAGGCGGCTCCACAGAAACAGGGAGTCTGTTAGCTTCCTGGGCTGGCGGTGGGAATAGGAACCCACTAAACAAGTGTACGGGATCTTACTGGGGTGAGGAGACTGTCTCAAAACTGAATTACGGGGACAGTCACACAACTTTGTAAATTTAATGAAAGTCATTGATTTGTACATGAAGTTGTCTTAAAATACCTGAAATACATGTGTTCAGACATGGAGCGCCAGGATGCAAAGGGAACCAGCGAGGGAGCCCACATCACCGCTCTCTGCCTGGAGGCTACATCCAGGCTGCAGGTGCAGAAAGGGGGACACCAGAGTACGGGGTCCTCGCCGAGCTGGGAGCCAGAAATGGTGCTTGGAGATGTTGTGGCGGCTGGCAGCTGTAGGGAAGCGGCGTGGAGGAACCTCGGAGACTTTCCGAGTGAAAGAAGACACACACGAAAGAGAAATGCCGATGATTCCATTTACGTGACACTCTGCAAAAGAAAGTCTCACCTGCGGTGGCAGAAAGCAGGTCAGCGTGTCCTGGCCAGCAGGGCTGGTGGGCACTGATTTGAAGGGGACACCACGGAACGTTCCGGGCCGATGGCAACGTCCTACATCTCATTTGTTTTGTGGTGACACACGTGTAGGGTTTTGTTAAAACTTGTCAAAGCTGCGCTACGAGTGGGCCCGTTGTATTGTACAGAAATTCTATCCCAATAACAGTGAGAGGAAAAACTCTCTATGAGGGAAATAGGAAAAGATTTGAACGTAAGTAAAGGCTTACCATGATCTTCTTGCACAGGAAGATTCTCCAGCAAAAACCATCAATTACTCCCCCATTAATCCACACATTTACTTCAACCCAGATAAAAGCCCCAACAGGACTCCATTTTGCAACTAAACCAACGAATCAAGTGTGTGTTTGGGGGGGGGGTTGATAGTCAGTCATGGGGGGGACAGAAATACATGCACTTACGTTCCCTTCTGAACACCTGCGAATAAATAACGAGTTGAGCAGATAGAACCCCCCAGTTAAGAGAAGGAAAGAAAGCCCAACAGCCATGGCATATCGGAAATTGGAGAGAAAAGCGGTGTGCGTTTGCTGACTTGTGAAGAAGAAGCCGGGGTGCACACCGTGCTGGGGAGAACCCAGAGCAAGCGGACGGAAGGCTTGCCACCAGAAGAAAAGGTGTGCAGGGACTTGGTCACGGGGGCCTCTGGGGCTGGGCACAGGGTGCAGGTGTGACTGGAACCTGGCAGATGGGTTGAAATTCCCTACAAGAAGAACTGAGATGCTTAGATCGTCTTCCTGCTCATGGGGAAACCGAGGTAGGGAAACCAGGGGACACGGGCACGCTGAGTCCAAGAGAAATCGGGGGGTATGTGGAAGTAAACATAACAATCTTTGAGACTCCAGCCTCTTCCTTCACTCCCTCTGACAGCCCCGGGAGCCAGTCATACCTTCCACCCACGAGAGTGAGTGATTCCTCTACGGAAAAACAGAGTATCCCAGACAAGAGAGACACGGATTCTGCTGTCGGGGGGGATGGTCAATAGGGGAAGCCAAGGATCACCACGCTGTGGGAGCACGGCCACCCCAGGCGCCCTGGGCAGTATCTTCAGGCAGATGTGAAGATTTTTCATATCGAGCAGAGCCGTGAAACCACAGTAGTGGGCTGTCCAAAAGAAAAACACAGAGTAAGAGTGAGCTCTCGCAAGTGTAAGGTCTGGTAGCCAGAACAAGGACTTGGCAGAGAGGCCGAGAGCCAGCCTCGAGTAGCAATCCCAGGAAACAGAACGGGAAGGCAGAGATGAATCGTGGGAGAATCAGACACGGCGGTGGGGTCAGAGCCCCCGCTGAGGAGGCCCCTCGGCTCAAACAAGCAAACAGAAGCTATAGAGGGAGGAGAGGTGGAAAGAGAAGGACAGCACGGTGACAAAGATCTCCTTCAGGAATGTTCCCGTATGGAAGACCCCTGCTTCCACACCCACGGCCAGCAGCACGGCATCAGCACAACAGCTGGGGAAAAAGGAAGAGACCCAGAACCTGGGCACACGGGGTGAAAGGTCAGAAGAATGGTTTCCCAGGAAAGATCCTCAAAGCTTCCAGGGAGGAGAAGCCACAGATGGCACACACAGAGGCAGGAGTAAGTGTCCGGGTTCCCAACGGTCCCACCAAGAGCCAGAAGGAAATAGAGCAATTCCATCCCTGTTCTGGGGGGAAATTTCTAGCCCAGAATTGTATATCTGGTTTGAAGTGAGAATTAAGGTTCATTCTCAGAAAGGCAGATTTTCTAACATGGAACACCCATTGCTTTCTCCGTCCAGAAACTACAGGAGGAGGTGGTCCACCAAGGCAAGGAAGTAAACAGAATGAAATCGACGGGATCCACTGAATGGGAGATGAGTGTCAGGGAGGCAGAGGGCGTCTCCAGGACGAGGAGGAAGCAGCAGCCCCAGGCATCATCCCCAAGGAAACACAGCCGGAATTAGAGAACGCCCAGCGAGCCAGAACGGACTTCCCGGGATGAATCTGTGGACCGGTCCGGGAGTCAGTGCCGGGAGGGCGGGAGGCAGGGCAGTGAAGAGAGCCCACAGATACCATTTAAACAGGAGCACCAATGGATGGATACCCAGTCATGTTGTTTACAACCAGCGGCTGAGCTCCTGGCAGAAGACACGGCTAGAAAACCTGAGAGGGTCGGAGCTGCACACTGCTGTCTCTGTTAGGGTTTGTGTTTGCTGCACGCTTGACACTGTTCATGTGTAACTTACGTCAAAGTAAAATGAGAGGAAAGAAAGAAGGAGGGAAGGTGGGAGGGAGCTGAGGGCGCAGTGGGTCCACCGGCCATGAGACACGTTGTAGGACCACAAGCACAATGTGGTACGTGGATGGACAGACATTCGAGGAGAGCAAAACACAAGGTTCAGGGGTTTGAATTCTGAAAAAGCCCAGAGAATCCAGAGGTGGGACAGAAGCCAGATCCTGAATATAGACTTTTAGTCACTGCAGCTGACACAGGGATGACTGCAGGCAATCGTGAACAGAGTAAAAAAGCAAAAAATGTGACACAATTCTGAAGTTTGTAGTATCTATTTTTAGTATATGGCCAACAGAATTTCCCTGAGAACATAGCATAAACAAGCATAAGGAAGTGAACATATGCTCAGGTATATAAAGGGGTTCCCGGCCCAGGAGGCTCCACACCTGCACACCTGTGCTCTGCACCTGCTCCTCTGACCTGCTCCACCCTCAACCCACCAGAACCATGAGCTGCTGTGGCTGTTCCGGAGGCTGTGGCTCCGGCTGTGGGGGCTGTGGCTCCGGCTGCGGGGGCTGTGGCTCCAGCTGCTGTGTGCCCGTCTGCTGCTGCAAGCCCGTATGCTGCTGTGTGCCAGCCTGTTCCTGCTCTAGCTGTGGGGGCTGTGGCTCGTGTGGGGGCTCCAAGGGGGGCTGTGGCTCGTGTGGGGGCTCCAAGGGGGGCTGTGGCTCGTGTGGGGGCTCCAAGGGGGGCTGTGGCTCATGTGGGGGCTGCAAGGGGGGCTGTGGCTCATGTGGGGGCTGCAAGGGAGGCTGTGGCTCATGTGGGGGCTCCAAGGGGGGCTGTGGCTCCTGTGGCTGTTCCCAGTCCAGCTGCTGTGTCCCCTGCTGCTCCCAGTCCAGCTGCTGTAAACCCTGCTGCTCCCAGTCCTGCTGCTGTGTCCCCTGCTGCTCCCAGTCCAGCTGCTGTAAGCCCTGCTGCTCCCAGTCCAGCTGCTGTGTCCCCTGCTGCTCCCAGTCCAGCTGCTGTGTCCCCTGCTGCTCCCAGTCCAGCTGCTGTGTCCCCTGCTGCTCCCAGTCCAGCTGCTGTAAGACCTGCTGCTCCCAGTCCAGCTGCTGTGTCCCCTGCTGCTCCCAGTCCAGCTGCTGTGTCCCCTGCTGCTCCCAGTCCAGCTGCTGCAAACCCTGCTGCTCCTAGTCAAGCTGCTGTGTCCCTGTTTGCTGCCAGTGCAAGATCTGAGGCTCTGACCACAGACCCCAGGTAGCTCCTAAAGACCTGTGTCTCCCCTCAAGTGACTGTAGATATATCCTGGACCCCCTAAACACTTCCTCTCCAGGTGCTGGACAAGTGGAGTCATCTGGCTTGGGACTTTTCCCCCATCCTTTGTGGGAAGGGAATGGACTATTCCCATACCCATTCCCTACAAAGGGATTCCATCCTCCAAGCACTTTTTCCTCTCTTCCTCACATGCCTTAATGCCTGAGTCAGACTCCATGGAAATGGCCCACAGGGCAAGGAGGTGGCTGAAATCCCCGTTTGTGATCATTTTATGTGACGCACCAAATCTTTGCTTCCACTGCTTGTTAGGAGCTCTGTGGTATTTGCATATAAAAGTCTCATGTACTTGGCCTGATTAACACAAGTGTATTAAGATCCAAATGGATCTTGGTCCACCACTAAATAAACTCTCCACCCATAAGCCTTGGTCTTGCTGTGACTGTTTCCTTCCATCCTGTCTCATTAACAATACAGACCATGTTTCCCTCGTCTCACTGCTTAAGGGGACCGCTGCTCCCAGTTGTTCACTGCTGTCATTCCACTGTGGGTGCAGTGGTCATTCCACACACACTTGTTACATTAATTAATGAAGGAATCGCTACACGCATGTATGGATGAGTAAAGAATTAATGAATGGATGAGTGAATGAAAGATTGTTTCTTATTAGTATAGAGGGAGCTCCAGCTGAGCCTAAGTGCGATTCAGAGTTTGTCTTTGTTGGAATAACGGATGCTGCTCCTTCCCCGTGAGATGGTGTGCCTCAGAAGGGATCCAACGTGTGATCTCTGTGCCCATCCAGGCCCCACGGCAAGAGTCAAGTCTAGGAAGAGGGAAGCGGGAAGCGAGGTGAAAGTGGTATATGTTCCTGACATGTTCTGTAGGACAAAAATAGAAGTTGTCCTACATCAGGGACCAGACATGGTGTGGCTCCGCACAGGGGTGAGGAACACTCCATCTCTAGGCTCAGAGTTAGCAGGAACCAACCACTCATAGATGTCACAGCTTCGGTTCAGCACAGGGAGGAACAGAAGGGGACTTCTTCCACCTGATCAAGGGCATCTACCAAAAACCCACAGCTGACATCACACTTCATCGAGAAAGCCTGGATGTTTTCCTTCCATGTCAGGAACAAGAAAAGGATGTCCACCATTCACCACTTCCTTTCAACATTGCACTGAAGGTCTACCCAAGGTGATAAGGCAAAAGAAATCAATAAGGAGCACCCAGGTTGGGAAAGAAGAAGTGAAACTATTTCTATTTACAGAACATATTATCTTGCATATAAAAAACTCCTAAGAAATACGCACACACACATATAAATGAATTCAGCAGGTTGCAGGATACAGCGTTAACATACAAAAGTCAGTTGTATTTCTATCCACTAGCAATGAGCAATCAGCATTTAAATTAAGAAAATAAAAAATACTAAAAAAACAAAAAAAATAAAAATAAATAAAGAAAACAATCTCATCAAAAGGAACAAAATACTGAAGAATAAACTTAACCCAAAAAAATGCAAGACTTGCATACTGAAAACTGCAAAACATCATTGAAGAAGTTAAGAAGACCAAGATAAGTGGAAAGACATCCAGCATTCATGTACCAGAAGACATAATATTGTTAAAATGACAATCTTCCAAAAACTGGCAGACTGAATGCAACCCCTATCAAAATCCCAGGTTGTTTTTTGCAGAAATTGAACATCTGCTCCTACAGTTCATACGAAAATTCAAGGAATCTCAGATAATCAAAACAATCTTGAAAAATAAAGGGTGGAGTACTCACACGTCCCAATTTCAAAGAGTGCTGCAGGGGCTACAATAATTGAGGCAGAGTGGTGCTGCCATGAGGGTACACTCACAGATGAGTGGGATAGAACTGAGAGTATAGAGATGAGCCCTTTAAGTCACGTTCAAGTGATCTTCCACAATGGTCCCAAAATAATTTAGTGGAAGACTTTTTTCAATAAATAGTGCTAAGACAATGAAATAACCACTTTCAAAAGGACGAAGGTGGATCTTCACCTCTCGTCCTATATAAAAACAGCAGCAACAGCAAAAAACCGTCTCACTGGATCAATAACTTAATCATAACAGTTAAAATTATAAGCTATAGGAGCACCTGGGTGGCTCAGTCAGTTAAACATCTGCCTTTGGCTCAAGTCATGATCCTGGGGTCCTGGAATCAAGCCCTGAGTTGGGCTCTCTGCTCAGCCGGGAGTCTGCTTCTCCCTCTCCCTCTCTCTGCTTATGCTTTCTCTCTCATTCTCTTTCTCTCTCTCTCTCTCTCAAATAAATAAATAAAAATTTTTAAAAACTATAAACTATAAAACTCTCAGAAGAAAACATGGGTTAGGTCTTTGTGACCTTAGATTGCACAATGGTTCTAAGATATGACACCAAAAGCACAAGAAAAAAATCAGATAAATTGGACTCCATCAAAATTTAAAATTTTGTTCTTCAAAGAATGCTGTCAGAAAAATGAAAAGACAACATACAGATGGGGGAAAATATTTGCAAATCACACATTTCACAATTGGCTTATATTCAGAATATACAAAAACTCTTACTACTCGAAAAAAAATATTTTTTAAGACAACCCAACTAAAAATTTAGCAATGGGTTTGAATAGGCGTTTTTCCAGGAAGATACACAAATACATAATAAGCCAATGAGAAAATGCATAACATTACTGGGAATAAGGGAAGTGCAGATCAGAACCACAGGGAGGTCCCACTTCACAATGCCTTGGATGGCAGTGATCAAAAGGACAGACAATAACAAATGTTGGTGAAGGTGTGGAGAAACTGGAGCCCTTGTGCATTGCCAGTGGGAGTCAAAAATGGGGCAACTACTTTGAAAAATAGTTCAGCAGCTCCTCAAATGTTAAACAGAGTTACCATAGGACTCAGAAATTCCACTGCTAGACATCCCCCAAGAGATCTGAAAACTCAGGTCATGCAAAAATTCGTGCAATAATGTTCATAGTAGCACTATTTACAATTGCCACAAAGTGGAATTACCCACATGTCTATCAACTGATGCGTGGATAAACAAAATGTGGCATATCCACACAATGGAATATTATTTAGCCCTACAAAGGTATAAAGTTCTGATACATGCTACAACATAAACAAACTTCGAAAAAATTATGCTGAGTGAAAGAAGACAGACACAAAAGACCACATATGATCCCATTTATATGAAATGTCCAAAGTAGGTGAATCCACAAAGCCAGGAAGAAGATTAGTATTTTGAGGGGCCTGAGTGGGAAAGAAGGAGTGGATGCTACCTGCTAACGTTATAGAGTTTCTTGGGGGGGGGGGGGGTCAGGTGATGAAAGTGTCTGGGATGAGATGGGAGTAATGCTTGTATAACTTTGTGAATCCACTAAAAACCACTGAATTGTACACATTAAAGTGTGTGTTTTATCATATATGAATTATATCTCAATTTTAAAATTCATGTTATAGGACATTGTTTTGAAATAATCTGTACATGTATAAGAAACTTACCAAATCACCTTGTGGTTTCCATTGAAGGTGTGTATTTTAGTCATTGACTTCAGACTCATTTCAAGGTAAAAATCATAAATAACCTTAAGTAAATGTAAAGACAGTACTAAAGTGTTTAGAAGAAGTTGATATTTATTATATTCAAAGGCTGTATTTATCTGGTCCATATACATTACATACTGGAAGAGGCTTTGATTTTTAGAGGTTTTTAAAGTGTCTTAAAGAGGGAAGCCACTCCAGCTGAGCATGTAAGGAGCTTGGAGGTTGCCACTCACATCTACACGAGAAAATGCTGAACTGAAAATCAGCAACCCTTGATAGATCCACCAAAGAGCTGAGGTCATGGGGCACACAGCTGCCACTAGACTGGAGAGACAGAGAACCACAACTTACAGAAGCAGAGACCTCCATGGAAACCAATGCCAGGGTAGGAAACCTCAGTGTTGATATGTCTGAGAGTTAAAAACTCCAGGTGGACACAATCAAGAAATCCCCTCATGCTTTTGTCCAGGGGAGGATGGAAGTAGACATTTTGAAACCTGCCAGAGCAGTCTGTTCTTAATAAGGTCTGCCATCAGGATAAATTATTTTACAAGCATAACCTTGCTGGGGTTTTATCAGAGCCCAGGTGACCTGGAGGGAGGGAAAAACCCCGCTCCAGCCCCCAGCCTTCATGACCACCTGGTTGGGAGGAGGAGAAACTAAGAAGCACTTGTGAAGGTCATGATCCAGGTCACTAAGAGACTGAGAACACTTCCCCTCCCCCCATACCTTATTAACACACCCCTACAGGCCTATTTACCACAATTCCTTTCACCTGGAACATCATGTCTGGCTTTCAACAAAAAATTACAAGGCATACTAGAAGGAAAACAGTTAGCTAGAAGATACAGAGCAAGCATCAGAGCCAGACCCAGACATGGCAGGGAATTTGAAATTATCACCGAGGAAGCTAAAATAACTATGACCAATATGGCAATGCTCTAAGAAAACAGGAAAGAGCAAATGGGTAATGTAAGCAGTGAGAAGGAAATCCTAAGAAAGAATCAAAGAAAAGCTAAGATTAAATGCACCTGACAGAAATGAAAAAAGTCTTTGACAGGCTCATCAGTAGACGAGACATGGTGAGGAAAGAATCCGTGAACTCAGAGTCATGTCAGTAGAAACCCTAAACTGGGGGCGCCTGGGTGGCTCAGTCAAATGTCTGCCTTTGGCTCAGTCCATGAACTCAGGGTCCTGGGATTGAGCACCATGTTGGGATCCTTGCTCAGTGGGGAGTCTGCTTCTCCCTCCCTCTCTCTCTCATTCTGCCCTTCCCACCCCCACTCATGTGCTCTCTTTCTCTCTCTCAAATAAATATGTAAAATCTTTAAATAAATAAAATAATAAATTGTAATGCTAACAAGTTGAATATTAATTTCAAAACCTCAAGCAATCAAAAACTTTTTGGGGAGAAATGTCCTCATACGTGGTTCCCTGGTCTATGGGTTGAGGGCTGTAACGGTGGGAAAAACCAGGTGGAGCCACCAGACACCTGTCCCTGGGAAG
The DNA here is from genome assembly GCF_023065955.2 of Ursus arctos. Taxonomy (NCBI): domain Eukaryota; kingdom Metazoa; phylum Chordata; class Mammalia; order Carnivora; family Ursidae; genus Ursus; species Ursus arctos. The sequence continues at coordinate 47,346,768 of NW_026622908.1, forward strand.
AGAATATATGAAAGGCAGGTTGTGCTCCTGAGGGACTCTATGGAGAGTGTCCACTGTCAAGGACTTGAAAGACGCACAGGTGGTTTTTGCCACCACATCCTCCCTCACTATTTTCCCTACAGACACGCTAGCAAAATGTTTGTTTCCAATCCCCATGATCCCCACGACCTTGTGCTCTGCTGGTCAGAATATCTTAGATCCAGAGGGAGAAATGCTTCCACCAGGGACACACAACCATTCCACTGGACTGGAGTTTCAGGCGGCCACCTGGCCACTTTGGGCCCCTCGTGCCTCGGAGTCAACAGGCAACCAAAGGGCTTTGTACTGACGGCAATGACTGATCCTAATTCCCAAAGGCAAGTCCAGCTGCTGCTCACGATAGAAGTAAGGAAGAACATGTGTGGAGTCCAGGAGATGCCTGAAGACATCTGTCAGCACTACCACACCCGGAGATTAAAGTCAAAGGAAAACTATAACAATGCAGTTCAAGAAGGACCGTGAATAGTCCGGGTTCTGCCACCAGGTTCCCAGCCCAGAGTCATGAGCGCCACCTGCTCCAAATTCCCACGAGCACCTGCTGCCCTGAGATGAACAGGACAGACCCTTTCCCGCTTCCCACCGCCACAGTGGCTTTCTGCTTCCCAACTCTCCACACCCTGAGCCCACCTCTCATGTGCTCTTTGGGATCTTGTCAAGACAGTTTAGGGTCCAGACAGGATCAGGAGTTGTGTCAGGGTGATGACCAGTAGGGCCCTGAGGCACTGGTTCTGCTCTCTGCAAAACCTGAAACACAAGCCCTGTCAGGTGATGGAAGCGTGTGCTGCAGAAACACGTGAAACACACCAGAGGGTTCTTGTAAACACCAGAACATGTGCATTATTAAATTCTAAAAAAACACTCAGAATTTTTCTGCTGTAAAGTGGCACAAACAGGAACCAGGAAGTGACCATATGCCCAGCATCTCACCCGACCCAGGTATATAAAGGTCTCCCAGCCCAGGAGGCTCCACACCTGCACACCTGTCCTCTGCACCTGCTCCTCTGACCTGCTCCACCCTCAACCCACCAGAACCATGAGCTGCTGTGGCTGTTCCGGAGGCTGTGGCTCCAGCTGTGGGGGCTGTGGCTCTGGCTGTGGGGGCTGTGGCTCCGGCTGTGGGGGCTGTGGTTCCAGCTGCTGTGTGCCTGTCTGCTGCTGCAAGCCCGTGTGCTGCTGTGTGCCAGCCTGTTCCTGCTCCAGCTGTGGGGGCTGTGGCTCATGTGGGGGCTCCAAGGGGGCCTGTGGCTCATGTGGGGGCTCCAAGGGGGGCTGTGGCTCGTGTGGGGGCTCCAAGGGAGGCTGTGGCTCATGTGGGGGCTGCAAGGGGGGCTGTGGCTCATGTGGGGGCTCCAAGGGGGGCTGTGGCTCCTGTGGGGGCTCCAAGGGGGGCTGTGGCTCATGTGGGGGCTCCCAGTCCTGCTGCTGCAAACCTTGCTGCTCCCAGTCCAGCTGCTGTGTCCCCTGCTGCTCCCAGTCCAGCTGCTGCAAACCTTGCTGCTCCCAGTCCAGCTGCTGTGTCCCCTGCTGCTCCCAGTCCTGCTGCTGTAAGCCCTGCTGCTCCCAGTCAAACTGCTGTGTCCCCTGCTGCTCCCAGTCCAGCTGCTGCAAACCCTGCTGCTCCCAGTCAAACTGCTGTGTCCCCATTTGCTGCCAGCGCAAGATCTGATTCTTTAGCACACACACCCACTAGCTGTAGATCCAATGCCGTGGGCAGAGGTCAGTTCTCCATCTCAAACCCCCGAATCACAGGACTGGCCTGCTGTTTTATGGAATGGGAAGCAGGTGTGTTTGGGGAAGGAATAGCATGCCCACAACCCCTGAGAGGGGTCCACCCCCTTGCCACCCATCATCTCATCCAGGAAGGCTCTCAACCACCTCCTTTCCCCAGTCACTGCAGTCTACCAAGACATTCTGATCTCTGCTCCTCCCAGCCACAGCCCAGTCCCTGGGCATCTCCCTGAGGCAAGCTCCTGATGCGATTTGCTCTAATTCCCTGCCTGTTACAGTCTGTGGATTCTAGATTCTTGACCTTGTCAGTCCTTTAAATAAACATATCCATTCCCCACAAGTCCTAGTGATAGTGTGATTCTTTCCTTCCTACTTCTGTTAATCTCCCACTTCTGTCCTCTCCCTAGAGTGCACCCTCCTTTGCACTTCCTGAGTCCCACCAGGGTATCCAGTAACCCTCTCCTCCATGCAACACGGTGTGCTCAGCACCCATTGAATGCACCACATGAGGATCTGGAGCCCAGGAAAGAACACAGCATGGCACCTGCCCAGAGGCGACCAGGACTGTGGTTCCTGGAGGACAACAAAGGTCCAGGCAGCCACCAGGGCACCTGGACACTGCAGGGGGATAGAGACCAGCCAAGGCAGAGAGAGTGGGGACCAGCCAACACTCTTGAGTAGTTTGGGGGCGGAATTTTAGACTGGGAAATAGACGGGAAGATAAGGCTGCCCCCCTTGTTTCTGAGTCAGGGAACCCAAAGTGACCTTCTCCATTGGTCTTAGATATAATTTTGCTTAAACAACATGGCCCCAAATTGCCAAGGAATTGTTGAGAAGGAAAAACAAAGCTGGGGGCATCACGTTGCCGGATTTCGAGCTGTACTACAAAGCTGTGATCACAAAGACAGCATGGTACTGGCACAAAAACAGACACATAGACCAATGGAACAGAATAGAGAACCCAGAAATGGACCCTCAGCTCTTTGAGCAACTAATCTTTGATAAAGCAGGAAAAAACATCCAGTGGAAAAAAAAAAACATTCTCTTCAATAAATGGTGCTGGGAAAATTGGACAGCTACATGCAAAAGAATGAAACGTGACCACTCTCTCACACCATACACAAATATAAACTCCGAATGTATGAAAGACCTCGATGTGACACAGGAGTCCATCAAAATCCTAGAGGAGAGCATAGGCAGCAAGCTCTATGACATCGGCCATGGCAACTTTTTTCATGACACATCTCCAAAGGCAAGAGAAACAAAAGATAAAATGAACTTGTGGGACTTCATCAAGATAAAAAGCTTCTGCACAGCTGGAAACCGTCAAAAAAACTAAGAGGCAGCCCACCGAATGGGAGAAGATATTTGCAAATGACACTACAGATAAAAGATTAGTATCCAAGATCTACAAAGAACTTCTCAAACTCAATACATGGGAAACAAATAAACAAATCAAAAAATGGGCAGAAGATATGAACAGACACTTTTCCAATGAAGACATACAAATGGCTAACAGACACATGAAAAAATGTTCAAAATCATTAGCCATCAGGGAAATTCAAATCAAAACCACATTGAGATACCTACCACCTTATACCAGTTAGAATGGCAAAAATTGACAAGCCAGGAAACAACAAATGTTGGAGAGGATGTGGAGAAAGGGGATCCCTCTTACACTGTTGGTGGGAATGCAAGTTGGTACACCCACTTTGGAGAACAGTGGGGAGGTCCCTGAAAAAGTTAAAAATTGAGCTACCCTATGATCCAGCAATTGCACTACTGGGTATTTACCCCAAAGATACAGAAGTAGTGAAGAGAAGGGCCATATGCACCCCAATGTTCATAGCAGCATTGTCCACAATAGCCAAAATGTGGAAGGAGCCAAGATGTCCTTCAACAAATGACTGGATTAAGAAGATGTGGACCATATATACAATGGAATATTACTCAGCTATCAAAAAGAACGATTTCTCAACATTTGCAGCAACATGGACGGGACTGGAGGAGATAATGCTAAGCGAAATAAGTCAAGCAAAGAAGGACAATTATCATATGGTTTCACTCATTTATGGAACATAAGAAGTAGGAAGATCGGTAGGGGAAGAAAGGGAAGGGGGGTGAAAAGAAGGGGGAATGAAGCATGAGAGACTATGGACTCTGGGAAACAAACTGAGGGCTTCAGAGGGGAGGGGGGTGGGGGAATGGGATAGGCTGGTGATGGGTAGTAAGGAGGGCATGTATTGCATGGTGCACTGGGTGTTATACTCAAGTAATGAATCATGGAACTTTACATCAAAAACTTGAGATGTACTGTATAGTGACTAACATAATAAAAATTTTTATTAAAAAAATGGGATAACATTAGAGTTGGTTTAATGGTTTGCTATTCGTTCTAAAGGGATTTATATTTCCAAATCTTATAAAACAAATTGGAAATGCCATTATATCCATCTATCATGCTTTGAAAGTGCCTGCATCCTGGAGGCAACCAGACCCTCTCCACAGAAGCCGTTTTCTAATCAGGGAAAGAGTGAGCTCTCTGCACAGAAACCCATTTCTTCTCCTCAAGTTCTGAAAGTCTGAAGCCCTCAGATACCAGAGGGATGTGCGTGTGTATGCACGTGTGCATGCATGTACATGTGTGTGTAAGCATGCATTGTGTAAGGGTGTATGTGTGCAGGTTTGTGTGTGCAAGCATGTAAGGGTATGTATGACAGTATGTACGTGTGTGTGTGAGGGTGTGTGCGTGGGTGTGCATGTGTGTGCATACGTGCACATAAGGGTGTGTGTGAGCATGTGCCTGTGTGTGAGCATGAGTGTAAGAGTGTGTGCTACATGTGCAGGTGTGCAGGTATGTGTGCATGTGGGTAAGGGTTTGTGCACGAGCGTGTGCACATGTGTGTGTGTGCATGTAAGGGTGTATGCCTGAGTGGGTGGGTGTGCATATGTGTGCAAGTGTGTGCGTGTGTGTACATGCAAGCGTGTAAGTGTGTGCGACCATGTGTTTTTCAAGAGCAGGAGCCATCACTTTCATCATCAAAATCTTGAATGAGTGTCTGCCCCAGTCTGACCTATGTTTTCTGTACCACGGTCTCCTCTGGGGAAAGAAAAACACTCCTGGTCCCCTGGGGGGTGCAGGGCCAGAAGAAGAGCAGAGGATGAGGATGGGGAAGCAAACTGACAGTGGTATTTGTCAGCCCACATTTGTCTGCAGTGCCAGCAGAGAAACATTTCCCTGCTCTGACCAACCCTGGATTCGGGCCACGTGGGTGGGGGCAAGCTCAAATGGTAGGGGCAGCAGGGGTCACCAAGACCACTGTGGGTGAGGGTGGCCACTCCTGACTGCTCTGGGAGAGACCAGGAAACGATAAACCTAAGTCATGAATCTCAACATAGATCGTGAGTGGGAAAATGAAGCACTTCTCTGTACCTTCCTTTCAATTTTGCTGTGAACCTAAAATTGCTCTAAAAATAGTCTACTAAAAAAAAAAAAACTAGGGGCGTCTCAGTGGCTTAGTCGGTTAAGCATCTGCCTTCAGCTCGGTTCATGAGTTCACGGTCCTGCGATCGAGTCCCACGTCAGGCTCCCTGCTCAGTGGGGAGTCTGCTTCTCCCTCTCCTCCCTGCTCATGCTCTCTCTCACTCTCTCTGCTCTCTCTCTCTCAAGTAAATAAATAAATAAATAATCTTTTTTTAAAAACTAATATGGACTGATAAATCCAGGGTGAGAGGATCATTCGTCCCTTGGTTGGGCCCGTGTGGCTATTAATGCAACATAAAATCACATTTAGCGAGTGTGGCAGCAGCCCCATTCTGAGCCCCACTCTGAGCATGCACAATATCCCAATACCCCAGGCATTTTTTCATTAGCCAGATCACCCCCTTCCATGATTTTGCAACGGCTTTTGGATGAAAGAGCAGGGTTTGGTGTATAGAGGTTTGTCACATCTTTTCCGACAATTCCATTTTTAACAAATTGATTTGCACATGAACATCAGAATGCAGTAATTGGAGGGTATAGAGTGATGGGTAATTTTTCTTTATTTTCAGAATTATTTCATTTGTGGTTGTTGTGATGTTATGGTGCAAGACATTTAAGAGCAACAACAATGGTAGAAGCAGACCCTGAGAAGCAGAGTCAGCAGAGTGCCCTCATGGTGCCACTGATCTGTGGGCAGCACTGGCGAAGGCTGTGCTCAGGCCTGAACATGAGGGTGCACAGCTGTAGCAGTAATAAGAGGAGCTCCAGGACCATGCAGGTGGAGGTGAGAAAGACTTACCCCAGGAGGAGACAGTCCACAAACCGAGAAGGGGCAGGTTGCTGCCAGCTCTATTATCGAGAGTCTGGAAAGTTGGAATGAGCGAGGATAACAAGTCAGATAGGGCCAGGCCACATGGGTGCACTTGGCATTAAAGCTTTAGTGTGGTGGCTCAAGCACAAGGGCTTGGTGTGAACCACCTCTTGGACTGGATGTCGGAGGCCTGCACTGCACAAAAGTGGCCCACAGCCAGGAAGGCTGACATGCCCGAACTTTGCCGGCACACAGTAGAGCCTGAGTTGGCAAACCTCTTCTGTGAAGTGCTAGGTGGTAAACACCATAGGCTTTGCAGGTCATCAGGTCAGTGTGGGACTACCTGACTCTGCCGTTGGGTTGAGAACCAGCCATAGAATACATAAATGAACAGGCAGGGCTGTATTCCAGTAGAATTTCATTGACAAAAACGGGCAGTGGGCTGTATTGCCAGCCCCCACTGTAAGGGAAGGGGCCTAAGGGTCCAGGGAGATGAGGATGTTTCAGTGGGTTGATTAGGTATGGCTTGCCTGCTCCCCTCCACCCCCCCCCACCCAATACATTTCCTGGTGGGGTCAGGAGGCAGTGTCCCTGTAGAGATGAAGAAATGCATTGGTGAGGAGGGTCTTAGTGTCCTTGCAAAGCTCTTTGTGGCCGGAGATATTTACTGTGGAGGCCACTACAACAGTCCCAGACCCCCTCATGCCCCTGAGATCCCAGCACAGCAGAGACCAGATGCTGGCACTTAGCTGTCAGGGGCAAGTGTCCCACTCATCACAGTAATCTGCAACAAGGGAACAATGAGACTGAGTGTGCTTTAAATGCAGGGATTTGTAGCAGGGGGTAGCTGATCAGGAGTGGGAGCCCTGCTAAGATGCTACTTGATCTACATCATCAGGAAAGTTCTAGGTCCAGTGACAGAAATGTGATTCAAAGCACCGTGGTGAAGATTTTCAGCCTCTAGCCAAGTTCCTAAACCTGAGTCAAATCACAGGTCCAGAGCCCACTGATGGGCAGGAAAGCCAGATCCCCCTGCAGGAGGGCCCTGCAGCACAGCCACAGACATGGTTGTTCTCCTAGGCCTTCCCTGGAGGAACCCACAGCCATGACTTGCCCTGGAAAAAAGGGATAAACCTGGATATTCTAGAGGGCCACCAGATACCAGCTCTGAATCAATGCTGGTCCTTAGGGCCCCAAATCCTACAGTGGGGCACGACTCAGAGTAAAGGCCTGCGGAAGTCAGCAGGAGCATGGGTCTTGGCCTTGGGGGGCCTTACAGTGGGTCCCGTGGGCCTGTGGACCCATCATCTGTCTGCCTGCCCACAGGGAAGAGATAACAGGAAAAGACTACTGATCATGGAACTTGAGAACCAGAAGCCAGAACAAGAGATAGTGTGGTAGCAAAATGAAACCCACCAGAATTTTATCTCAATATGTGTGCATGTACACACACACACACACACACACACACACACACACACACCACAAACACTGAACCAAAGTCAATACAGCTTCCCCAGGGGAATCCAGAGATTAGTGCCTCCAGTAAAGATTTGGAAGATGCAGGACTAACAATCCCTGCCCGTCCTCATGTACCTCTCCTGTTTGGCCCATACAAAATCTTGATGGGTCTTGGACAAAGGCTGTGGATTGTTTAAACAAGTGTGTGGTGATGCCAGTCGAGGCTGCTCTTCTGGACAATCTCTGACCTGAGACCCAGTACTGACCTGGCAGATGTCTTCTCCTGAAGCCCAGGCAGCAGAGATCATCAGGGCAGCAACACACTTCCGCTGTTTTCCTCAAGGCTAGACCAAGCCCACCACCACAATATTCTCCACAACTGTCTCAACTGTCTATGTGTCCAGGAACATGACACTGGACTGCTCCATGTTGGAACCATGTTAATTAGCCCAGCAGTAATGCTTTACCCCCGGGAGAAGCACCCTCAGTCCCTCGGTAAGACACAGGTATACTCAAGGGTGGGGGTAAACTCTGTGATACGGGCATGGTTTTTATGGATCCAGTGGTCTGAGAAGCGTCAAAATATTCCTTCTGAATTGAGGCAAAGTTGCCGCACCTTCCAAAATTCACCATTTGGTGAGCCTTTTAGGATTTTCACATGCACTCCATTTGGGTGTGTTGCTCTCAACCATTAAGTAAACACCTTCAGTTGTAAGCAGAGCTCTGACCAAAGAATTTTGCTCCAGAACCAGGCTGTAATACAGCCTGCCGTTTGAGTTGTGTGAGCACACAGACCCATCGGTGCGTGAAGTGTCTGAGGCAGACACACACTTTGTGGAGCCTCTGGCAGGCCCCAGTCGGTGGATCACCTATGCCAGAAGCAAGCCTGAATTCTCACACCCCACCTCTAACCACAGAGTGAAGACACAGGGGCTCAGCACTGGCTCATGATGAAGGCAGGTTGAGCGCTCCGTGACATGACGGGTCAACCCCCATGAAAGGAAACCACGTGTGGCTTCCATCTCTACGTTAATGGCAGCCCTGCAAAAAGAACCAGGAATGACGGTACAAACAGGAAGGCATCCCACAGGATGGGTCGCCTTGTCTGCCTGCGTACAGGTGGGTCCCCCAAGGTGCATGCCCTCTGCAGGGCACTTACACGGGACATGAGTGACTTCACACTCCGTGCCCATTCCTTGCCACCAAGCTTCCAGTCATGCTCTTTTCAAGACTCTGACCAGCCAGACAACCTACTAACCACTTTATATGAATCCTAAAGCCATCTCCCCTTTCCCACAACTAAAACAACCTCAGAGACCATGAAAGTCTTGTCCTCTAGCAGACTGCCCCTCCACCACCCTGCAGGGCTAACCATCAGTGGATTGTGATGGTGCAGACCAGGCCATGGGGTTTCTTCATCCATAGCAGCCATCAGGAAGTCTGCTTGAGGCCCCACAGTGAAGGGAGAAGCCAGTCACCCTGAAGTTTCTCCCCTGTGAGCACAGACCAATCCAAAGGAACGGCAGAGCGAACCCAGAAGTCTGCAGCATGGGTCAGAGGGAGCATGAGGGCAGCCACCAGGCCAGTGTGCAGGACAGAAAGCATGCCTTGGGATTCATGGGCATGCATGGCATTGAAGAGGGACAGATCACACTCACCAGGACAAGGGCTTGGGTAACTCTTATCTGACTAGTGAAGAAACTACTTCAGAGAGCTCAACAACACAAGTGACTTGGGATGACAGACCATGAGATTTGTCTGGTTTTTTTTTTTTAAAGCCCATGGGATCATCCAAGATCTTAGCAGTCTTGGGAGTGGGGAGTTTTATGTGATTTGTTTCCTTCTCTAATTTTCTTTTTTTTTCTCAAGATTTTATTTATTTATTTGACAGAGAGAGAGACAGCCATCGAGAGAGGGAACACAAGCAGGGGGAGCAGGAGAGGAAGAAGCAGGCTCCCAGTGGAGGAGCCCGATGCAGGGCTGGATCCCAGGACCCTGGGATCACGCCCTGAGCCGAAGGCAGACGCTTAATGACTGAGCCACCCAGGCGCCCCTCCTTCTCTAATTTTCTGCTTTTATTTAACTAAGACTGCGTTTTTCATTCAAATATAATATGTAACATGATCTTGGTTTCAGGTGTATAGCACGATGAGTCAGTGTTTGTACCCGTTGTGACGTGGTCGTAGTGTGATCAACACCCATCACCACACATGGTCACAAAACCGTTTCTCATGGTGGAACTTCCAAGAAGTACTCTCAGCAATGTTCAAATATGCAACACAGTATTGTTGGGGCACTTGGATGGCTCAGTCAGTTCAGCGTCCAACTCTTGGTTTGGCTCAGGTCATGATCTCAGGGTCGTGGGATCAAATGCCTCATCAGGCTCCACGCTCAGCAGGGAGTCTGCTGGAGATTCTCTCTCTCCCTCTGCCCTCTCCCACTCTCTCTCTTTCTCTCTTTCTCTCTTTCTCCAAAACAAACCAAAAAAAAACCAAACATGCAACACAGTATTGTTGACTCTGGCCACCATGCTGTCCACCACATCCATAGGACTTACCTATTTCATAACTGAAAGTTGGTAACTTTGGCCCTTTCACCCATTTTGCCCACCCCCAAGCCCCACCTCGGCAACCACCAGTCTGTTCCCTGCGTTTATGGACTTGGTTTGGGGGTGTTGTTGTTGTTTTTAGATCCCACATGTAAGTGAGATCACACAGTGTTTGTCTTCCACTGCCTTGTTTCATTGAGCATGACGATCACAAGGTCCATCCCTGCTGTTGAAAATGGCAAGATTTCTTTATTGTTATGGCTGAGTAATATTCCACTGTTGATACACACCCCATCTTCTTTATTCGTCTTCAGTGGACACAGGTTGCTTCCATATCTTGGCTGTTGTCAATAGTGTTACAATGAATGTGGGGGCACAGGCATCTTTTCAAGTTAGTATTTTCATTTTATTTGGACAAAGACCCAGAAGTGGAACTACTGGATCATATGGTAGCTCTATTTTTAATTTTTTGAAGAACCTCCATACTGTTTTCCACAGTGGCTGCACCGGTTTGCATTCTCACCAACAGTACATGAGGGTTCCCACTCTCTGCATCCTTACCAACACCTGTTGTTTCTTGTCTTTTTGATTCTAGGTATTTGACAGGTGTGAGGTGATACCTCATTGTGGTTTTGATTTGTATTTCCCTGATAGTCAGTGATGTTGAGCATCCGTTCATGTGTCTGTTGGCCATCTGTAGGTCTTCTTTGGAAAAATGCCCATTTCTTAATCAGATGTTTTTTTATTGAGTTGTATACGTTTTTTATATATTTTGGATACTATCCCTTATCAGATAAACAATTTGCAAATATTTTCTCCCATTCAGTAGGTTTCCTTTTCATTTGTTGATGGTTTCCTTGGCTCTGCAGAAGCTTTTCAGTTTGATGTAGTCCCACTTCTTTATTTTTGCTTCTGTTGCCTTTGCAAATACCTCATTTTTACGTATTTATTTTTTAAGTAAAGCCTACACCCAACATGGGGCTCAAACTCACAATCCTGTGATCAAGAGTCATACACTTACCAACTGAGCCAGCCAGGTGCCCCTACAAAAATCTCATTTTTAAAAATGAAATACTAAAATTAAATATTGGGACAGTTTTGATACCACAAAATACAGAGAAGGTGGGAAAGATGTCTGGATCCATCAATTACATGTAGTTAAAAGATAACTAGAAACATCATAAATCCTGGAACTGTTCCTTTTTACAGGAAATACACAAGATGGGGGAAAAGACAAATTTAGAAACTTAGGAAGGCATCTGTTGGATGAAAGCCAACAGAGGGCCATGGATTCTTGAAGCACAAGAAGACATCACTCCAGAAAAATGGCACAAGCAGAAACCAGGAAGTGACCTTGTGCCCAGCATCTCACCTGACACTGGGCAGGTATATAAAGGGCTCCCGGCCCAGGAGGCTCCACACCTGCACACCTGTCCTCTGCACCTGCTCCTCTGACCTGCTCCACCCTCAACCCACCAGAACCATGAGCTGCTGTGGCTGTTCCGGAGGCTGTGGCTCCGGCTGCGGGGGCTGTGGCTCCGGCTGTGGGGGCTGTGGCTCCGGCTGTGGGGGTTGTGGTTCCGGCTGTGGGGGCTGTGGCTCCAGCTGCTGTGTGCCCGTCTGCTGCTGCAAGCCTGTATGCTGCTGTGTGCCAGCCTGTTCCTGCTCTAGCTGTGGCTCCTGTGGGGGCTGCAAGGGGGGCTGTGGCTCTTGTGGGGGCTCCAAGGGGGGCTGTGGCTCCTGTGGGGGCTCCAAGGGGGGCTGTGGCTCATGTGGGGGCTCCAAGGGGGGCTGTGGCTCCTGTGGCTGCTCCCAGTCCTGCTGCTGTGTCCCCTGCTGCTCCCAGTCCAGCTGCTGCAAACCCTGTTGCTCCCAGTCCAGCTGCTGTAAGCCCTGCTGCTCCCAGTCCAGCTGCTGTGTCCCCTGCTGCTCCCAGTCCAGCTGCTGTAAGCCCTGTTGCTCCCAGTCCAGCTGCTGTAAGCCCTGCTGCTCCCAGTCCAGCTGCTGTGTCCCCTGCTGCTCCCAGTCCAGCTGCTGCAAACCCTGTTGTTCCCAGTCCAGCTGCTGCGTCCCCATCTGCTGCCAGTGCAAGATCTGAGGCTATGTCCACGGACCTCAAGTGGCTCCCACAGATCCAGGATCTAAGGAATGATCAGTGCTCCATGCCGAAGTCACTAACTGCAGATCTAAATCCATCTTTTCCAGAATTGACAGCCCAAATCTTCAGTCCCAGTGGGGTTTCTCCCCAGATTATGAAGGAAAAGTGCATCTTTCTTTTGTCCTACTCTAGACCCCCATGCCTCATTTGCCTTGGAGAAGAGTAGTTTCCTTCCCCCTCAACAATTACAGTCCCCTCAGGACCCTGATCCTCAGCGTCATCACCCCTGCCCCATGCGTGGGACTTGGCTGAGCCTGGGAATGCCACAAAGTCAATGGCTGGAGTCCAGACCTGGGAGGTATGCAGCACTCTCCCCCCTTGCCCACACATCACCAGGGCCAACTCTGGCACTTCCTTCTAATTTACCCGTGCTTTTTTCACCTACCAATGTCCAGATTGGGCCTTGTGACAGCTCTAAATAAACACATTTCTAACTCAAGCTCCCTCTGTCTCCATGATGCTTCTTTAATAGATATTCCAATGGGAAATTAAAAAAACATCTGTGCATTGCTGATGGGGTAAAAACAGGTGCAATTATTTTTCCTGAAAGTAATTTGGCAATATTTACTCTGATTTCACTATTGTCAGTATTATTTTCCTTGCTTTGGTGGCATTATTCAATATAATTATTAAAGAGAATGAAACACAAAATATAACAGTTAAAAAGAGAAAGAAAAATTACCATTATTTACAGATGGTTTCATTGTATTACTGGAAAAAAAACAAAACAAGTCAAATGAAAAATACTCAAAATGTAAGTGCATTCAGATAGAGGGCGAGGTATATAATTAACATGTAAAATTAATATCTCTCTATTCACACATAACAAACAGAAATATAATCAAAGAAAACCCACCCATTAAATATGAGCCTTGTAAGAAACATTTTTAAAAGTCTATACAGAAAAGCAGCACTTCTAGTACTAAAAACTGAAACTGTCCAGATGTCCACTAATAACAGGAAAGAACATTTATTTGTGGCATAGTCACTCAGTGGGGATACTACGTGGCAATGAGAATCTTACAGACATAACGTTGGGTAAAAGAATCCAGACAGGGGCACCTGGGTGGCTCAGATGGTTAAGCATCTGCCTTCGGCTCCGGTCATGATCCCAGAGTCCTGGGATTTGAGACCCACATTGGGCTCCTTGCTTAGCAGGGAGTTTGCTTCTCTCTCCCCCTCTCCCCCACCACTTATGCTCACTCTCTCTCTTATAAATAAAATCTTAAAAAGAAGAAGAAGAAGGAGGAGGAGGAGGAGAAGAAGAAGAAGAAGAAGAAGAAGAAGAAGAAGAAGAAGAAGAAGGAGAAGCCGCCGCCAGACAAAAGGGTATATATTGTATGACCCCTTCTATATAAAGCACACATGCAAAAACAAAAACAAAAAAAGCTAATCTATTTCATTAAAGGTCAGTATAGGGGTTCCTTTAGGGGGGAAGTGGCTGGGGGGGGGCATAAAGAGAGTTTCTGTGGTCTGGTAATGTTCTATTTCTAAGTCTGAATGCTGGTTACAGGTGTATTCCATTTGTGGAAATTCAGCAAGCTGTCTTATGTTCATATTTCTCCATGAATTTGTATTTCAGTACAATTTTTAATAAAAGTCTTTAAATATCTATGTGAAGGAAATGTGAACATACTGAGAGACCTAAAAAGAGTCAGGAATAAAAGAATAGATAATTCTTATTTTAATAAGAAGTTTCAATATTATAATCAAGTCAATTCTTCCTAAATTAATCTAGACATTTCATCTGAATAAATATACCAAGAAAGTATTTAAGTAGCTTTGCTGATTGTAACAAATATACAGAAAATAATAGCCATGAAAATGCTAAAAAGGAAAGGGGCCAGATATCAAACGTTATTACAAAGTTATGATAACTCAAACAACTTGACATAAACACATGAAAATCCAACAGATAAATGTAAAAGAAGAGACACCAGAAAGAGAATCAAACATGCATGAGAAATATCTACATGAAAAAGATAGCATTTCAAATTTGTAAGAAGAAATATTGTTCCATAAATGGTATTAAAACAATTATGTGGGATCTAGGAAAATTACAATTGGATGCTTACTTCACCTCTTCGTCCAAAAATAAATTCCAGGGGTGCCTGGGTGGCACAGCGGTTAAGCGTCTGCCTTCAGCTCAGGGCGTGATCCCGGCGTTACAGGATCGAGCCCCACATCAGGCTCTTCCGCTATGAGCCTGCTTCTTTCTCTCCCGCTCCCCCTGCTTGTGTTCCCTCTCTCGCTGGCTGTCTCTATCTCTGTCAAATAAATAAATAAAATCTTTAAAAAATAAATAAATAAATAAATTCCATACAGAGTAAAGACATAAACAAATAAAAACATAAAATAACTAAAATAGGAATTTTTAAGTAATATTGGAATAGAATAGTTCTTTCTAAGCATGACACAAAATTCAGCTGGCCACTAAAGAAATGAGTGATAAATTTGGCATAAAAGAAAAATAAACAGTAAAAATAAAATATGTTCATGGCAAAAGGAAAACTTTCCAACAATGTCAACTGATAATTAACAAAGAACAATCTGATGTCTCAGCACTGGCATCTGTCTTGCCCGACACACGTCACTGACTGGACTGGTAGCCTTGTTTAGAAGCCACTGCATGCGCGCACACACACACACACACACACACACACACACACACACACACACAAATAAAGCCAATGCAAGCATACACAGTCACATGACATATTAGAGCCACAGTTCCAGAGCAGATGCCAGGGGGTTCCAGAGATTACAGGTTTCTGAGAAGCAGGGACAAATTGCTTAGAGAATTTGAGATGACTGAAAGCACGCACACACAAACCCCAAGAAAACATAACCTCAGAAAAGGTTTGAGAGATCTTAGAACCTCTAGCTAGGCTAATCAGTGAACGTCACCCACTGCACAAAGCCAGTCAGTAAAAGTGGGAGGCATGGTCGTCTTTTAAATAACCAAGTCTCAATGACAACAATCAAAATGCAAGTCATACAAAGAAACATGGAAACACAGACCAACCAAATGAATAAAATAAAACTCTAGAAACCAACCAACCCTAAAGAAATAGAGAGCTATAAGCTGCCTGACAAAGAGTTTAAAATAAATGTCATAAAGATGCTCAATGAGCTAAAAGAGAGCACAGAGGAAAACGGAATGAAAGCAGGGAAACAATGCATGCAGAGAATGAAAATATCAACAAAGAGAATAAATTTTTTTTCAAAAAAACATGGAAATTCTGGAACTGAAAACTGCAATAATGGAACTGAAAAATTTACTAGAGGGGTTCAGATGGAAACTTGTGAGTTTGAAGACAGGTTGTTGAAATCAAGTCAGAGGAGCATGAAGAAAAAATATTGAAGAAAGAGTGAAGAGAGCCTAAGGGATGTATGGGTCACCAACAAGGAGATTGATACATGCATTGTGGGAGTCCCAACAGCAGCAGCAGAAGAGAAAGAGGCAGAGAGTTTATTTGAAGAAATAATGGACAAAAACTTCCAATCTGAGGAAATAATGGATGTATAAATTCAAGAAGCTCAAAGCACTCCAGTCATATTAAATCCAAAAAGATCCACATTAAGATACATTACAATCAAACTGTCATTTGCAATTTTCCCCTTAGAATATATTTCTTGATGGCTAATTACTAGGCAAACGGGAATGTACATTAAGTGCAGATAAGTATATATTTTGAATTATTGATTTGTTTTTGATAAGTAGTAACCACACATAGTCCATGTAGTACAGTCTATTGCTGCTGCACAAATTATCATAAACAATGTCTTAAAACAACACCAATTTATTTTCTTACAGTTCTGGAGGTTGGGAGATTCACCAGGTTTAAACAAAGGAGTCAGCAAGGCTTCACCTCCCCTGGAGGCTCAAGGGAAGAATCCATTTCCTTGCCTTTTCTAGTTTCCAGAAATTGACTGCATTCCTTGGCTCATCCTCCTGCCATCTTTAAAGCACATCACTCTGGTCTCCAGTTTTGTGGTTATGTCTCCTTCTCTGGCTCTCAAAGGACCTTCATACAAAGATTCCCTCTTATAAAGATCCTGGTGATTCCATTGGGTACACCAGGATGATCCAGCATTATTGCCCATCTCAAGACTCTTAATCACATCTGCACAGTCTCTTTTACCATGTGAGGTAACATATTCATAGGTTCCAGGATTAGGACAACCTTGGGGGACTGGAATCCAAACCACCACCCAGGACATAGGATTTGCACTGGTGATGGATTAGGAGTGAAGGGAAAGGAACAGAAAAATAAGCACTGCCAAAGATGAGTTTATAATACAAAAATTAAAAAATAAACTTTCATGAGCAAGAGTCAGTATTTACAATAAACAGAAGGATTAGGAACCTAAACTCATAAAATAAAAGAAAAACAATATGAAAAAATGCTATAAACACATATAACTAAAATTATTAAAAACATAAAGAATAATGCATCCATAAAGAATAATAAGCTTTAAAAAATATTTTAAGTGTTCATAGAGAATTACCAATATGAAATATAATGTCACAATGGGGAGCCTGGGTGGCTCAGTCCTTAAGCGTCTTCCCTTGGCTCAGGGCGTGATCTCAGGGTTCTGGGATCGAGCCCCACATCAGGCTCTTCCACTGGGGGTCTGCTTCTTCCTCTCCCACTCCCCCTGCTTGTGTTCCCTCTTTCACTGGCTGTCTCTGTCGAATGAATAAATAAAATCTTTAAAAAAAAAAGAAATATAATGTCACTAAAATTAAAAATCCAAAATGCTAGTTAAACAGAAAAGTACATACAACGCAGAGAGTATTGCTAAACAGGAGAGAGATATCAAAGGAAATTAACTGGAATGCGGTATGGAAAATAATTTAAGTTTGAAAAGACCCTTAAGACACATGAAGACTAGAACAAAATGTTCAATATATATATCTTATGTGAATTTTGGAAGAAGAGTACAGAGACAGTGGATAAAATTCAATATTTGGACACAATAATCATCCAAAATTAATAAAAGAATGAATTTCATATTGAATAATCACAAGTCTAAATCATGAGAAATAAAAATATAAGTAAATCCAAACCTAGTCACATCATACTAAAACCTCAGAATACAATGGCAAATAGAAAATCTTAAAAGGTATCAGAGAAAAAAATTAATAATTCAATTGACAACAAACTTCTCAATGAAACGGCTAGGAGGTTAAAAAAAAGGGAAAATTCAAATACTAAGCAGAAATTTCTGTCAACGTGGAATTCTATACCCAGCTAAACTATCAGTCAATAATTAAGTATAGAATAAAGACACTTTCAGCTAAATTGGACTGACAGAGCTTACCCACCATCAGACCTCTGCGATAATAACTTATTCAGAATGTAATTCAGGAAGAAGGAAATCAAGCTGAGAGGCAAGGAGTAGGTTACGAAAAGCAACCATCACATGAGTAAATATAAATCATGCTGACTAACAAAAAAAATCATGACTGATTTGGGGGGTATTATAAACAAGATGGCAAAAAACACCAGCACTGATAACATGAGTGGCTCCAGAGGAATCATTGTCATGAGAGTTAAAATGATTCAAGACTCTTCAATTGACTATGGAGACGTGTCTAGCAAGAAGTTGCTGCAGCCAAGGTCAAAGAGGTTGCTGCCTGTGTTCCCCTCTAGGATTTTGATGGTTTCCTGTCTAATATTTAGGTCTTCCATCCATTTTGAGTTTATCTTTGTGTGTGGTGTAAGAGAATGGCCCAGTTTTATCCTTCTGCCTGTGACTATCCAATTTTCCCATGTCATTTGTTGAAGAGACTGTCTTTCTTCCATTGGATATTCTTTCCTGCTTTGTCAAAGATTAGTAGACCATACAGTTGAGAATCCATTTCTGGGTTCTCTATTCTGTTCCATTGATCTATGTGTCTGTTTTTGTGCCAGTACCATGCTGTCTTGATGATCACAGCTTTGTAACATAGCTTGAACTCCAGAACTGTGATGTCTCCAGCTTTGGCTTTCTTTTTCAACATCCCTTTGGCTATTTGGGGTCTTTTCTGGGTCCATACAAATTTTAAAATTATTTGTCCCAGCTCTGTGAAATATGTTGTTAGTTTTTTTATAGGTATTACATTGAATGTGTAGATTGCTTTGGGTAGCATAGACATTTTAAAAGCAAAAATGAACTATTGGGACTTCATCAAAATAAAAAGCTTTTGCACACAAAGGAAACAGACGACAAAACTAAAAGGCAACCTACAGAATGGGAGAAAATATTTGCAAATGTCTTATCAGATAAAGGGCTAGTATCCAAGACCTATAAAGAACTTATCAAACTCAACACCAAAAAAAAAAAAACACCAAAAAATACAGTCAAGAAGTGGGCAGAAAACATGAACAGACATTTCTCCAAAGAAGACATACAAATGGCCAACAGACACATGAAAAAATGCCCAACATCAATCAGCATCAGGAAAATATGAATCAAAACCACAATGAGATACCACCTCACACCTGTCAAAATGGCTAAAATTAACAACTCAAGAAACAACAGATGTTGGTGAGGATGCAAAGAAAGGAGAACCCTCATGCACTGTCGGTGGGAATGCAAACTGGTACAGCCACTGTGAAAAACAGTGTGGAGGTTCTTCAAAAAGTTGAAAATAGAACTACCCTATGACCCAGAAATTGCACTACTCACTATTTATTCAAAAACATAGTGATTAAAAGGGGCACATGCACCCCAATGTTTACAGCAGGAATGTCCACAATAGCCAAACTATGGGAAAAGCCCAGATGTCCACCAACACATGAATGGATAAAGAAGATGTGGTATATATACAAGGGAAAATTACTCAGCCATGAAAAAGAATGAAATCTTGCCATTTGCAATGACATGGATGGAACTAGAGGGTATTATGCTAAGAGAAATAAGTCATTCAGAGAAAGACAAATACCATATGATTTCACTCATGTAGAATTTAAGAAACAAAACAAGTGAACATAGGGGAAGGGAAGGAAAAATAAGATGAAAATTGAGAGGGAGGAAAACCATAAGAGACTGTTAGCTCTAGGAAACAAACTCAGGGTTGCTGGAGGGGTGAGGGTGGGGGGCAGGGATAATTGGATGATGGGCATTAAGGAGGGCACTTGATGTAATAAACACTAGGTGTTTATGCAACTGATGAATCATTAAATTCTACCTCTGAAACTAATTTTTAAAAAGTGAAAAACATACAATGGAATATTACTCAGCTATCAAAAAGAATGATTTCTCAACATTCGCTGCAACATGGACGGCACTGGAGGAGATAATGCTAAGTGAAATAAGTCAAGCAGAGAAAGACAATTATCATATGGTTTCACTCATCTATGGAACATAAGAAGTAGGATGATCAGTAGAGGAAGAAAGGGATAAAGAAAGGGGGGTAATCAGAAGGGGGAATGAAGCATGAGAGACTATGGACTCTGAGAAACAAACTGAGGGCTTCAGAGGGGAGGGGGGTGGGGGAATGGGATAGGCTGGTGATGGGTAGTAAGGAGGGCACGTATTGCATGGTGCACTGGGTGTTATACGCAAGTAATGAATCATGGAACTTTACATCAAAAACCAGGGATGTACTGTATGGTGACTAACATAATATAATAAAAAATATTATTATTAAAAAAATAAAAATAAAAAGTGAAAAACAAAAATCTTTGCAAAATCAAAAAAAGTGTACAAAAAGATTCCTCAATTGGTAAGCAGGATCAATAAGCTTTAGACTCTAATGCAGAATTAGAATTGCTTTACCTTTAGCTTTACCTCTATTTATTCTTGCTAAGGTAAGTTGGTCCACAGTGGAAAAAGATCTGGAGTAGTAGAGTCTGTGATTTTAGAATCCTGATTTCCTGTGGTTGTTTAGAAAGCTAATGCCCATGTACTGAATAGCCTCTAACACTGTGAGCATGCCACACAGATTCTTCCATATTTGTGTAGAGTAGTAATTAAGTATTATTTATGTCTTCTCCCCCATCCTTGCTCTCAACTGAATATCTTGCTTCCTATCTCACCGAGAAAATTGAACCCTCAGAAGGGGACCATCATAGCTTCACACCCCCACATCTACTTCCCGTAGCTTCGTGCCCATCACCTGGCCCACTTCCTGTGACAGCAGATGAACAGTCCCTGTTCCTACCTTAGGCCAACCCCAGCCTGACTTGCCCCTTCTTGTCCATCCAAGGGTGTTTTTCCAAGACTTTTCCCCCACTCACCTGCATCACCCGCAGAAGCACTCCATCATTATCATTCATAAAATAACTTGGCGTGGGAACATTCTGTCGGTGGATGGTACAACACGAATGCACTTACTACTGCTGACTGTAGGCTTAAAAACGGTGAGGACAGCAAATTTTAAGTTTTGTGTTTAATTGTTGCCGCGATCTAAAAAAACCATGGTGTTATTTTTCACATCTTAAACTCTTGACTCCACTTCTCTCTCAAAATATTACCCTACTTCCCTACTCAACTTACCAGGACATCCTTTGAAAGACATATTCACCATCTCCTGTTCCTCTCTCCTCACTCTCACCCTCCCTTGTAAAATTTTGCCTTAAAAGTCTACTTTACCTGACATTAAAGCATAAATATACTCTGGGTTTTTTGGTTCGTATTTTCCTGCTGTACATTTTCCTATTTATTTTCAACATTCCTGTGCCATTACATTTTACAACTATTCTCTCAACAGATTTTTAAAAATCCTGAAAATTTGTCTTGGAAATGATAAGATCAATTGTTTTTTATTGGGACTGTGGACATACCTGACTGGTTTCTTTTGTCCTTTTTTTTTTTTTTAACGCTTTCCACTCACCATGCTTTTTCTTTACCCTCGTTTTTTTAATGTCCTCCATTGTATTAATCTCGTTTCTCTTTCTTTCTTTCTTTCTTTCTTTCTTTCTTTCTTTCTTTCTTTCCACCCCCACTGAAAACTCCAGGCTTTTTAAGAAAGTTTATCATTTATTTCTGTTGATTTGGGCAGGGTTTTTAGTCATATGTCAGGGAAAACGTTTCTGGGTGGTTACTATGATGTTGAGCACCCATAGCATTGCCTTCCCAAACAGCAGGCTTAGAACACGGAAGCCTGAGAGGTGAGAAGAGCCACTGCTGAAACCACAGTTAGTGTGGAAACAGCTGCTGTCCTTGCTGGACGCATCCACACAGCCCTCACCGGGGCCATGACCAGCCCTGGTCGCCAGAGAGTACCACCAGCATGGCTGTTTACATTGCTAGTCTTTGAGTCAGTGTCCGGGCAGTTTGCTCCAAATGGACATGCTTTGGTCATATGTCCTTGCCCTCATGAACGGAAGGTCAGGGGAAAGAATATTGGCCATTCTGCCTTTTATCCTGGGAGACAGCTTGGCCTCTACTGAGAACTATCCCTGAAGAATTTCCCAAATACAAGAAGATGGCTCCAAAACATGCCAGATGATGCTAAAATATTCTTTTAGCCATTACCTTTAAATATTAATAGCAATTCATAATGAAAGGACAAACTCACTAGGCAGATATAACATTCCCAAACACAAATGCAAGTATCAACACAGACTCAAAATATGTAAAGCAAAAATGGGAGGATTGTAAGGAGAAATGGATACACCTACAGTTATAATGAGATATTTTTAACAAACGTCTCTTGATAATTATGAGAAAATATAAAATATTATTAGGACAATTACATAAAATTCAAATACTCTAATTGAAAAGCTTTATCTCCCGAATGTATGTAGAACAGAGTTCCCAACAGTTAAATAACATATATTCTCTCAAAGACACATGGAGCATTGATCAAAATTAACCACATTACTGAATTTTTGCATGAGCCCTTAAGAAGATCTCAAAATGCAAAAACAAATGTGATGAATTTATCCAAAAGAGTTCACAAAAGTCCCACCCAAATAGGGATGTGTACAAAATAAAGCGATAATAAAATAAACCAGACACCAACTACCTCTCCACTGTCATAGGTTCTCCTCTGGAAGTGGTGAATGGTGTGCTCTGAGCAGGTGGAAAGTACTGGGGACTGCTGTTACAACAGAAAACCTTATAAACTATGGTAAACATTTCCACCAACTGAAAACCACCTACCTGTGATTTTCTTCAACAAAGTGAAACTGTTTGTGGATGCTCATAGCAGTCATGGGACAGCGTCTGCCATTGGTCAGAGAAGCTTGCACAGGAACTGGCCTCATGTCGCCGGCCGTCCTCAGAAACACGAGTGCACATGCAGAACACCGTGCCATGTGCAGCTCATGGCCCCAGCACAGCAGAACACAGCTGCCTCCAGACTCCCTAAACGTGCCTCCTTCCTGTCTTGCTACAGGTCTTCCATCCACACCTGGAATATATTTAACTCACACGGCGACTGGCATTTTTCTCTGTAAAGAATCTAAAGGGGACAAGATGATCTACCCAATACAAGGTCACTCCAGCTTTGCAACACGGCTTCAATATTTTAAGAACTCTAAAATATATTTTCAAGAATTCAGAAGAGAAATCTGAACACAATATACAAAAAGTGTACGCGAAAGCTGCTAAAGTACAGATTTGTCTCTTGAACTGCAGTTTGGAAATACGTTGTGGAACATTTTAATTAAAAAGTGAGAAAGCCCAGGACCCTGGCTAGAACATAAATAAAGCAAACTTTATTCTATCATCTTTACATGTATTTATGAAGGAACCAAAAGTGACCTCATAAAGATTAACAGAATGGGAAGTAAGCGTGATAGTATAAGCTATAAATTACTCTGACCAGAGACACAAACTACAGCAAAATTTTCATGTCACACCAACAGCAGAATCCATTAAGAGGAGATACATTTCCAACAGAAGTAATCAAGGCTCATGAATTATTTGACAATCCAATTAATGTACAGTAGTGAATCATAAATATTTTAGGGAAGATTTCAACCTTCTGCTGATTTGACATGAAAATACTGAGCAGCCAAAGACGCTGTAAAGCACGCGCCAGGCCACCGCGAGCAGGATGTAATCCAACCGGCCTTGGGATGGAACCGATCAGAAGAGAACGTAAAATCAAACACAGCACCGCACAAAAAAGAAACGCCGGCGTCCTGAAGTTCTGCGGCACGCGTGTGAGAACGTCTGACATCTTCCCAGATTTGACAACAAACCTAATAATTTACATGACAATAGCATGAGGCTAAAGGAAAATTTCAAAACCAGCAACCAAAAAACAAATCACGAGCATCCCGGCTACAGGAAAACACTAAGGTGTCTTTCTATTCTCTCTTTAGAAAGTAAAATTATAATATCGTTGCCATATGAAGAGTGACCAAAAAGTAACTGGCCAAAAAATATAGTGGAAGGAAGTAGCCTGGGGTCGGGAGGGGAGTTCAGGCCATCAATTCAATAAAATCATGTTATTTTCCCAGATTTGGTCAGGTGTGTAGTCTTTGCCAGCTTGTTAAAATGTCTAATCTATTGTGATTTCATTTCTCACTTTTATTATTAACTACAATAAATACACACCCTTCCTGAGTTGGGCTCCTAAATCAGAGGAGGCACACAGATCTTCTTAGAATCGAGTTGAGGCTGAAAATGGGGCCAAATGCTCTGTCCGCGAGAGCCCCCTGGTGGCTGGTCTGATAAAACCCAGGCGGACGACAGGTGGCCGGCATCCCAGGGCCCCAGGATGCTCACCTTCCCCCTAAAGCCTTTGGGCACAGAATCCCCATATTCCCCAGGATAAACACTGTTACTGAAAAATCCAACTAAAAAAATAAAAATTCAGTAAGTAAAATACTAACACTCTAGATCGTGTGCCCTCAAAAAATGATACCAAGCCCGGACGCTGCAAAACTTTTACAAAACATTCAAGGAACTTAGTATCTCCCTGCACAGAAACTGCTCGGCGGGACGGAACAACGTGGCCCCTTCTCCAGCTCCTCTACTGCACCGAGCAGGGGCCCGGCCAGGAGCAAAGGCCCACAGCGGGGGCCGGGGAGCCGCTCGGGGCCTCCGCAGGCGCATTTCTCGTGGCTCGGACTCAAAGGCTTTTCCAGTTTTCCTTTCTTCCCTGTTTTTCCACATAGTGGGGGGTGTGATGCTTTCCCCTCCCGCCTCCCCAGTTTGGCATATGGTGGGCTTAGCAGAGCAGGAGGGAGCTGGTCCTTCAGCACAGAACCCTCAGAAGACCTCACTACGTGGTTCGTGGTTCGTCCAGAGAGACCGCCCCACCGCCGCCCCCTGCCCTGCTCCCGCCCACGCGGTCCCCGCTCCCCACCTACGGAGCCGGAGGTGGGTAAACGCTGGAGAAGCTGCCGTGGTGGCCGGCCCCCAGACCCCCCAAACCCCTTCCCTGCCTCAGGGCCTTTGTACTTCCTCTTTCCCCCACGCGGAATGCCTTTTTCCAAATATTGTTTTACCAGCCTGGCCTCTGCAAAGAATTTTCTGCTGAGGCGCGCCTGGCTGGCTCAGTGGGTGAAGCGTCTGACTCTTGGTTTCGACTCAGGTCATGATCTCAGGGTCATGATATGGAGCCTCACATCAGGCTCTGTGCTGACCGCGGAGCCTGCTTGGATTCTCTCTCTCCCTCTCCCTCTGCCCCTCCACCCCCCACTCACACCTGGGCTCTCTCTCTCTGCCCCCCCCCAAAAAAGAATGTTCTGTTGACCAACCTCACCAAGTTGGCCAAACCCCCATACACACATGCAGGAGTCCCCTCCCAGAAGAAGCCACATCCACCACTCCCCTTCTCAGCCTTAGGGGCAGAGTCAGAGCAAGCCGATTCGTGCTCCAAAAACAAGAAGAAAGCCTTCACCTCCCCACCGCCATCCTGGTGTGGCGTTCACACGTGGCTGATAGCTTCAATGCCGTCAGCTGGCAGCTTTCCATGTCGAGGAGGGATTCCTGTTAACCAGGCGCTAAGCATTCACCCTTCTCGGGTGCACCAGCCTGGACCACAGCCCCCTTCCGCCAGCCTGAGGTCACTGGGCACCGCCCCAGCAACCCTATCCTGGCCCTTGGCCGTGAGGTCTCCAGCTGGATGCACAACCACTGGCCCCCTACGCAGCCCGGGCTCAGGAGAGGCCCGCATGGCCCAGCTGCCATGGGCATTCTCAAGCAGCGTACCCACCTCCTTTCAACAAGCCCCAGCCTCACACTCCGGCCGTCCTGCACGTCCGTCCGTGAGCCAGAGCCCAGCTCTTCTGAGCACATCACAGGTTTGGGGAGAACTCCACACAGAGCCGCCAGGCCTTATCTGGGGTCCCACTGGGGACAGAGGGAGGGGCTGCAACCCAGGCCCCCCTGAGAAGAGGGCGCCCACATGAGGCACCCTCTCGTGATCCTGGGAGATTGCCACATAGCGTGTGAGAAGGGCTCAGGCACGATGAGCACAATAACAGACCTCTGCCCAAGACCAGATGGGAAACGACCGAAACAACACACATGGCAGGTGCGGGAACAGCAGCTTCTGGGAAGGAGGAGAACACCAGGAACAAAGGGCCAGGGAAGGCACCAGCAACAGGGAAGTGACCGTGTGCCCAGCATCACCTGACCCTGGGCAGGTATATAAAGGGGCTCCCGGCCCAGGAGGCTCCACACCTGCACACCTGTCCTCTGCACCTGCTCCTCTGACCTGCTCCACCCTCAACCCACCAGAACCATGAGCTGCTGTGGCTGTTCCGGAGGCTGTGGCTCTGGCTGTGGGGGCTGTGGCTCCGGCTGTGGGAGCTGTGGCTCCAGCTGCTGTGTGCCCGTCTGCTGCTGCAAGCCCGTGTGCTGCTGTGTGCCAGCCTATTCCTGCTCCAGCTGTGGGGGCTGTGGTTCTAGCTGTGGGGGCTGTGGCTCCGGCTGTGGGGGCTGTGGCTCCAGCTGCTGTGTGCCCGTCTGCTGCTGCAAGCCTGTATGCTGCTGTGTGCCAGCCTGTTCCTGCTCCAGCTGTGGCTCGTGTGGGGGCTCCAAAGGGGGCTGTGGCTCGTGTGGGGGCTCCAAGGGGGGCTGTGGCTCGTGTGGGGGCTCCAAGGGGGGCTGCGGCTCGTGTGGGGGCTCCAAGGGGGGCTGTGGCTCCTGTGGCTCCTGTGGATGCTCCCAGTCCAGCTGCTGTATCCCCTGCTGCTCCCAGTCCAGCTGCTGCAAGCCCTGCTGCTCCCAGTCCAGCTGCTGTAAACCCTGCTGCTCCCAGTCCAGCTGCTGTGTCCCCTGCTGCTCCCAGTCCAGCTGCTGTAAACCCTGCTGCTCCCAGTCCAGCTGCTGCAAACCCTGCTGCTCCCAGTCCAGCTGCTGTGTCCCCTGCTGCTCCCAGTCCAGCTGCTGTGTCCCCTGCTGCTCCCAGTCCAGCTGCTGTAAACCCTGCTGCTCCCAGTCCAGCTGCTGTGTCCCCTGCTGCTCCCAGTCCAGCTGCTACAAACCCTGCTGCTCCTAGTCCAGCTGCTGCGTCCCTATTTGCTGCCAGTGCAAGATCTGAGATGTGACCAGACTCAGGTGGCCCCACACAATCCAGGCTCCTGACCATGAGTGGTGAGTCATCCCAACACACAGTTCTGTGTCCATCCCCTTCAGGAGTGATGCAGACTGACTCTTCAGGACCAGAGATCCTGTTCCACATTTCCTGATGGAGAAGGGGGTCTCCCTCATACTCGGATCCATGCAGGGTCTCGCCACTACACTCATGACCAAGAAGAAACTTCCTCCTTGCCAGCTCAACTTTGTCATCCACAGGCTCTTCGGGGACTGAACCCCAAAAACCTACCTGTCATGCTCTGACCGGGTCCCAGAGCTGTCCTAGCCATCCCCCCGTCCTGACCCCTTCCTGCTCAGCCCTCCTCCCCACCTCAGCTGGAACTGATCTCCGGAGCCAGGGCTGCCCAGATGCACCGCACACCCTGCCCCTCCCCCCCCCCCCAGCGTCTCCCCTGATGCCAGCTCACCCTCATTCCTGGTAGATCTGACTGTGAGCTTTGTGACACTTCTAAATAAACAGATCCTCCGAGAACAAGCCTCATTCTTACAGCTGTGCTGGAAACCAGCGTGCACTGGTTTGCTGCATGGGGACCCTTTTATTCAGTGCATGAACTTCTCAGGGTTTATCCCGGAGAAAAGGACACTACATGCTCATAGATTCTGTGAACAAGGTTCGTTAACACAAAATTATCTAGAAGAGGATGGGATTAGGAACCGCCTAAAATTGAAAGACTGATGCTTGTCTGTGTAACGTACAATATACTGGATATATTTGGGTGTGAGGGACTCCAGGCAGCCCGTATAAATGCCTGTGGGTTCTTTATAGCCTGGGAATGTGGTTTTGTTACTATGTAACAGAAAAAAGCCAGGACACAAAACGTTACATAGCACATGATCACAGCCATGTGTGCCAGACAGACAGATGAGGTGGACGGTCTTTAATGATCTTATGTTTGATATTAAAAATTAATAAACTTTAACAAGTGCACAGAGGTGGGACACCACGCGCATTCCTTATTGGGAAGTGGGTGCTGCTTACTCAGGTGCAAGCGTTCTGTGAGCTGTGAGCCTTTAAGAGAGGCACATTTCCTCACCTCGAATCCAAAGCAGAGCACAGCATGAAAGTAAAGCATGCAGGTGCTGTTCTTAGTCCCACATGAAGGAAGAGCTCATGCCAAACCCGGTGCTGGAAACCACAGGGGAAATCACTTGTCTGCAGTCCTCAGCAAAGGCCACACCCCAATATTCAGTTTTGAGATGACTCTGCCCCTCCAAGCACCTGTTAGCATTGGCAACAGCAAAGAAGAGTCAGGATACTTTCCAAGAGGACTCTGAAAACTTTTGTGAGACCCAATCCATCTTCCACTCAAAGTTAAGAAAATCACTGCAGGGACCACAGTGGCTCAAGCCAAGCGCCCCTGCAAGAAACACAAAGCTGGCAGAGCCAGTCCCCGAGAACGCAGAGGATGTCAGGGAGGGCTCGAATGTGGGACCGGTGTGCTCTCAGCGAGGCTGGACACCCCTCTGGACCAGGGCACTGAGCTGGCATCATTCGCTGGCGACCACCATCAGGCGAGGGAGTATGTGAGGACACGTGGCTTGCAGTGTGGCCTTTCCTGTGGCCACTGGCCAAAAGCACTGCTGTCCCTCGAGCCCCACACAGCGCTGGGTTGAGACAGAGGCTCCATCATCCTGCTGGCTCTGAGTCCTGCACATTAAGGGCCGTGTAAGTCAAAAGCTGACTAAGACTGGAACCCGGAGAAAGCCTTTCTGGGGAGAACCAGCAGGAAGACATCTGAGAGAAACTAACCTCATTAGTGACCAGGGAAGTATGCATTAAAGCCACACTGGATATCCGTGGGAGCACTAGAATGGCCCAAACTCTAACCCTGGCAGAGCCAAGTGCAGCAAGGAAGTCTCAGGAACAGGCGAGAGCACGACGGATACCACCGCTCTGGACGCCGTTTGGCGCCGTCCACTACATGTCCACACACGCATGCCCTGCGACTCACAATTCCGCTGCGGGGCAGGGGCCAGAGGGCATGCGCATGTGGACCGTGCGGCTTACAAAGAACGCGGACAGTGCGGCTTCGCATCGCAGACCCAAACTGGAAGCCGTCCAAGGACCCACCAAAAGCAGAACTGAGAAGCGAACGCCGCTGTAGTCGTAGGAGGTATGGACTTCGACTATGACAAGAACCGTGGAGGATGCCACCCGGAAATGAGAAACAAGCCCATCGGCAACGCACCCAGGTGGCAGCCGTGCAGCTGGCCCTAAGTCGGCGGTATCGCTGTCCTCCCAGACCATTCAAAATCTTTTAACTTCCCTTCCCACTTTCAGCCTCGTACTTGTTTCAGGATTCCTCTGCGTGTGAGCTCTGCCTAGGGTCCTGGCTTCCAAGCTCTGCTGGGAAATGACGAATCCTCCCCGCACCCCAGCGCCCCTGCTGCTGCTGCCCCCCTTGCCATGGAATTGCCTAGGACCTGGCAACCTGCCTCCCGCAAGCACCGGCCACCTGCCTGCCTGTGTCCCAGCTGGACAGTCACCGTCAACGGTTTTCTAAACTGAAGATGCTGATGATGCTTCTGAATCCTGTGCCCATGACCTCTGAGGACTCACATCTCAGCCACCTGGTCACCGGCTGCACACCTACGGAGGTGTGGTCCCATCGAAGGCACTGCAGACCAGGAGAGCTACAGTTATACTGCTTCTGGTAAATGACAGTCAACCTCTTACAACAAAATAAATAGGTTTCATTTTTTTTCTTTTTTGTATTATGTTCAGTTAGCCAGCATATAGTACATCATTAGTTCTTGATTCATTAGTTGCATATAACACCCAGTGCTCATCCCAACACGTGCCCTCCTTAATATGTTTCATTTTTTTCAAAAAAACACCTTTTTTGTCAAATAGAAAAATCCATCCTAATACATATAAGGAATTTCAAGAGACCCCACCACCACCACCAAATAGCCCAACCATCTTGAAAAAGAACAAAGTTCAAGGACTCACACTTCTTGATTTTAAAACTTACTGTGAACTACAGCAATCAAAACAGTGTGATGCTGGCCTAGGACAGGCTTATAGACCAGTGGGAGAGAAGACAGCCCAGAATTAAACCTGCTCCTCACATGTACGGCCAGTTTGTCTTCAACGAGAGTGCCAAGACCACTCAGTGGGGAAATGATAGTCTCAGCAAATGGTGCTGGGACAACCGGGCATCCACAAGCAAGAGAGTGAAGTTGGACCCCTACCCTCATACCATATACAAAAATTAACCTGAAATGGATCAAAGACCTAAATGTAAGAACTAACACTACAAAACTCAGAAGAAAACATTTATGTAGTCAAAGGACACTACCAAGAAAATGAAAAGATAACCCACAAAAAGAAAGAAAATATTTGCATATCGTATATCAGATAAGTGTTGGACATCCAGAGTATTTGAAGAACTCCTACAAGTGAACAACAAAAAACAACCCAATTAAAAAATAGGTAAAAGACTTGAATAGACGTGTCTCCAAAGAAGACCAATGGCCAATAAGGGCATGAAAAAATGCTCAACATCCTTAGCCATCAGGGAAACACAAATCAAAACCACAGTAAGATGTTACCTCACACCTGCAATGGCAGTTACAATTAAGAAAAGAAAGAATAAGAACAAGTGTTGGGGAGGAGGACCTGGAACCCTCATGCACAGCTGGTGGGAAGTAAAATGGGGCAGCCACTGTGGAAACAGCCGGGCAGTTCCTCTAACTGTTAAACATAGAATTACCATATGACTCAGCAATTCTGCTCCTGGGTATTTACCCAAAGGAAATGAGGGCAGGGCACAGACATTTGTACACCCACAGTCACAGCGGCAGTGTGCACAACAGCCAAATGCGGAAACCAACAGTGTCCATCAACAGATAATAGGTAAAAAATGTGGTCTATCCACACATGGAATGTTATTCAGCCATAAACAGGAATGGGGCTCTGACACCTGCTACAATATGGATGAGCCCTGAACACAACGTGCTGAGTGAAATAAGCCAGTCACAAAAGGACAAACCCTGTATTATTTCATGGGTATGAAATATCTAAAATGGGCAAATTCCTGCAGGTGGAAAGTAAATTAGAAGTTACCACAGCTGAGGAGAGGGGGAAATGGGGAGTTACTACTTAATGGGGACAGAATTTCTGTCTGAGGTGATGAAAGACAGCCAGAAACAGAGGGGGGCAACGATTATAAAACATCGTTAATATACTTAATGCCACTGAATTGTACAGGTAAAATGTTAAAACAAATACTTTAGAACAACAAGTTAACCAGATATCTTATTTAGAATTTACGATTCTCCTGGTATTTTGATAGGGATTGCATTAGGTATAGATTGTTTTGGGTAGTAGAGACAATTTAACAAGCCCTATCAATATACCAATAGCATTTCTCACAGAGCCGAAACAAACAATCCTAAAATTTGTATGGAACCAGAAAAGACCCCGAATAGCCAAAAGAATGTTGAAAA
Organism: Ursus arctos; assembly: GCF_023065955.2. Taxonomy (NCBI): domain Eukaryota; kingdom Metazoa; phylum Chordata; class Mammalia; order Carnivora; family Ursidae; genus Ursus; species Ursus arctos. Next base: position 47,377,948 of record NW_026622908.1, read on the forward strand.
AGAAAACCAAAGCTGGAGACATCATGATTCCAGACTTCAAGCTCTATTAAAGCTGTGATCATCAACACAGCATGGTACTGGCACAAAAAACAGACATATAGATCAATGGAACAGAATAGAGAGCCCAGAAATGGACCCTCAACTCTATGGTCAACTAATCTTTGACAAAGAAGGAAAGAATATCCTAATGGAAAAAAGATAGTCTCTTCAACAAGTGGTGTTAGGAAAATTGGACAGCCACATTCAGAAGAATGCAACTGGACCATCTTCTTACACCATACACAAAGATAAACTCAAAATGGATGAAAGACCTAAATGTGAGACAGGAATCCATCAAAATCCTAGAGGAGAACACAGGCAGTAAACTCTTTGACCTTGGCTGCAGCAACTTCTGGCTAGACATGTCTCCAAAGGCAAGGGAAACAAAAGCAAAAATGAACTATTGGGACTTCATCAAGATAAAAGCTTCTGCAGAGTGAAGGAAACAGTTGACAAAACCAAAAGACAACCGACAGAATGGGAGAAGATACTTGCAAATGACATATCAGATAAAGGGCTAGTATACAAAATCTATAAAGAACTGATACAACTCAATACCCAAAACACAAATAATCTAGTTAAAAAATGGGCAGAAGACATGAACAGTCATTTCTTCAAAGCAGACATACATATGGCCAACAGACACATGATAAAATGCTCAACATCACTCAGCATCAGGGAAATATAAAGGAAACCACCGTGAGATACCACCTCACACCAGTCAGAATGGCTAAAATTAACAAGTCAAGAACACAGACGAGGATGCAGAGAAAGGGGAACCCTCGTGCACTGTGGTGGGAATGCAAGCTGGTGCAGTCACTCTGGAAAATGGTATGGAGTTTCTTCAAAAAGTTAAAAATAGAACAACCCTATGACTCAGCAATTGCACTGCTAGGTATTTACTCAAAGGATACAAAAATACAGATTCAAAGGGACCCCTGCACCCCAATGTTTATAGCAGCAATGTCCACAATAGCCAAACTATGTTAAGAGCCCAGATGTCCATCGACAGATGAATGGATAATGAAGATGTGATATGTATATATAATTGAATATTACTCAGCCATCAAAAAGAATGAAATCTTGTCATTTGCAAGGACATGGTTGGAACTAGAGGGTATTATGCTCAGTGAAATAAGTCAGAAAGGACAAACACCATATGATCTCATTCATATGTGGAACATAAGAAACAAAACAGATGAGCATGAGGGAAGGAAAAAAGAAAGACAGAGAAGGAAGCAACCATAAGAAATTGATCATGATAGAGAACAGATGGAGGGTGGATGGAGGGAGGTGGGGCTGGGGATTAAGGAGGGCACCTGCTGTGACGAGCACTGGGTGTTGGGTGTAAGTGATGAATCACTGAATTCTACTCCAGAAACCAATATTGCACTGTATGCTAACTAACTAGAATTTAAATAAAAATTTAAAAAGAAAGAAATTATGATTCTCCTAAGTCATCACTATAGGAGGTGGTGGTGGGAATTGGGGTGAGCAGGGCCTGTCTCCCCTCCACTCTGGGCTGCATGCTTACAGACCCTCCTGGGGAGGGTGGGAGCCAGCACCTGCAGATAAGCAAAAGCCTGGCTTTCACCTGCAGCCTGGCAGAGAGAAGCACATGCACCTAAGAATTGCAGATATTCCATTCTCTGAAAATTCAAGAAAAACTAAGAATCCTAGAAATCAGTTTCTATTAATAACAATGAAACAAAATGGGAAGAAGTTAAACTTAGAAATATGAAAAAGAGGATGTCAAAGCCAGTGTGAGGTCAGGGATGGGAGCACGTACACACACACACACACACACACACACACACACACATACACACACACACACTGATTGTGCCCTGTAGAAAAGGTACTAACAGGAAGTAGGAAGTCAGTATGTGATCAGCCTGATCTCTGGGCAGGTATATAAGGGGCTCCCAGCCCAGGAGGCTCCACACCTGCACACCTGTCCTCTGCACCTGCTCCTCTGACCTGCTCCACCCTCAACCCACCAGAACCATGAGCTGCTGTGGCTGTTCCGGAGGCTGTGGCTCCGGCTGTGGGGGCTGTGGCTCCGGCTGTGGGGGCTGTGGCTCCGGCTGTGGGGGCTGTGGCTCTGGCTGTGGGGGCTGTGGCTCCAGCTGCTGTGTGCCCGTCTGCTGCTGCAAGCCCGTGTGCTGCTGTGTGCCAGCCTATTCCTGCTCTAGCTGTGGGGGTTGTGGGGGCTGTGAGGGCTCCAAGGGGGGCTGTGGCTCCTGTGGGGGCTCCAAGGGGGGCTGTGGCTCCTGTGGGGTCTGCAAGGGGGGCTGTGGCTCGTGTGGCGGCTCCAAGGGGGGCTGTGGCTCCTGTGGGGGCGCCAAGGGGGGCTGTGGCTCCTGTGGGGTCTGCAAGGGGGGCTGTGGCTCGTGTGGCGGCTCCAAGGGGGGCTGTGGCTCCTGTGGGGGCTGCAAGGGGGGCTGTGGCTCATGTGGGGGCTCCAAGGGGGGCTGTGGCTCCTGTGGCTGCTCCCAGTCCAGCTGCTGTGTCCCCTGCTGCTCCCAGTCCAGCTGCTGTGTCCCCTGCTGCTCCCAGTCCAGCTGCTGTGTCCCCTGCTGCTCCCAGTCCAGCTGCTGCAAACCCTGCTGCTCCCAGTCCAGCTGCTGTAAACCCTGCTGCTCCCAGTCCAGCTGCTGTGTCCCCTGCTGCTCCCAGTCCAGCTGCTGTGTCCCCTGCTGCTCCCAGTCCAGTTGCTGTAAACCTTGCTGCTCCCAGTCCAGCTGCTGTAAGCCCTGCTGCTCCCAGTCCAGCTGCTGTGTCCCCTGCTGCTCCCAGTCCAGCTGCTGTGTCCCCTGCTGCTCCCAGTCCAGTTGCTGTAAACCTTGCTGCTCCCAGTCCAGCTGCTGCAAACCCTGCTGCTCCTAGCACAGCTGCTGTGTCCCTATTTGCTGCCAGTGCAAGATCTGAGGCTCTGACCACAGATATGAGCTCCCCTGGCCATGACCAATGAGACATTCCATATCCCTGGAGCCCAAATCCTTGTCCATCTTTACCAGAAATGGAGTGACCTGAGACTTTGGGCCCAGAGTCTCACCTCACCAGACCCTGTTCTTTTATCCATCCTGGAGCCCCTCCCCATTCACCTTCCAGAAGGTCCTTGCTCATTGTCTGCTGCACTTGTATCTCAGCTCTTTGGGATCTGAACCTCTAAACACCCACCACTCCCCCAACTGAATTTGGTTAGGACTAGGTTCGTGCTGTTACCATTAGAGACCTACCTCCCATTCCCACCACCTGTATTCTCCACCTGAAACACCTGAGCTGAGGCTGGTGTGGGACTCCCAGGAGGCAGCCGACACCCCAGTTCTGGAGCTGCCTGGGACCCAAACCATCTGTCCTCTTCCCTGAGCCTTCTTCCCCAGCTCATTCTCTGCCTACCAAGGTCTGCTCCAGACCCTGAAAAGCCCCTAAATAAACACGTTGTCCAATCACAAGCTTGGGTTCCCTGTGATCTCTTTCTTCCTTCCCCTGCAGGTGAACAAACTGCCCAACACACTGGGATGAAAACCAGTGAAGTATCATGATATTTACAAGTGTTTAGCTGGTAATGCCTTTTCAAGACACACATATTCTCAGGGAGATCGTTAGGAGAAGGAAGGGAAAAATGAAGGGGGGGCAATAAACAGAGGGGGAAATGAACCATGAGAGACTGTGGACCCCCGGAAACAAACTGAGGGTTTTAGAGGGGAGGGGTGGGGGGATGGGCTAGCCTGGTGAAGGGTACTAAGGAGGGCACTGGGTGTTATACGCAAACAATGAATCATGGAATTTTACATCAAAAACCAGGGATGTACTGTATGGTGACTAAGATAACGTAATAAAGAAGAAGAAGAAGAAGAAGAAGAAGAAGAAGAAGAAGAAGAAGAAGAAGAAGAAGAAGAAGAAGAAGAAGAAGAGTATGTCCTATAGGTGCAGAGGCTCAGCCCTTGGACCTGGAGCACATCCACAGGCAGGTGCCGTAGCTGAGGACCCTCTCCCACTCCCCGCCCCTGGCACCAGTTTCCTGGTGGCTCACATGGTTCAGCTACCTGTGGTCAAAACCTCCATCTGGAAGCAAATGGTCTCCTGAGGTGGCATCAGAAGGTCATAGCAGACTTTACACTGCATCCCCATACCCACCACGTCATCCACCTCACTTCATCTCATCACGTAGGTATTTTATCATCTCACATCATCACGAGAAGGGTTAAAAACTTAAACTTGGAGATTCCCGAGGGAGGGGGCAAGATGGTGGCAGAGTAGGGGGCTTGGTTTCTTCTGGTCCCTCAAATTCAGCTGGGTACCTATCCAACCATTCTGAACACACATGAATTCAACCTGAGATGTAAGAAGACTTATCTGGATCTCCACAAGCAGAAAAACAACTACTTTTTGCAAGGTAGGAGGTGCAGAACTTTGCATCTTCAGGGGAAATATCAGAAGATAAATGGAGGGGGAGGGAGCCTCCATAAGCTGGCCATCGGAAAGTGATATGACACTGGAGCAAAAAATTGGGACCCTTGGGAATCTATTCAAGCCAGAGGCACCCCCTGCTGAAAAGGGCACAGGGGATGAATAGGGCAGAATTCCAGGTGGATCACTGTGGTCTCAGGATTCCAGGAGACTCAGAAAGAACAGGGGAGCCTGAACCAATAGAGTGCCCAAGCAGTTGTGTGGGGAGACTTGTTATGGTCAGTGAGCCCAGAAGGGCCTTTCAGCTCTGAACACCATAAACCTCAAGCCAAGCCTGTAGGGAGACTGCCCTCTGCTTGACCACCCTGAAAAGGACTAGAAGTTGTGGGCTAACATCCTAGGGGAGATACAGAATGGCTTGAGCCCATGACAGAGACAGCTCTCAGGGGGGTGTGGCCCATGAAGAGATGCTGGGGCAGCACCCAGCATGACCTGGGAGCTGTGGAAGAGGGGGCACACTCGAACCCACAGCCACTGGCAGTTTTGAAGTCACAAAGTCCAGAGACACTCATGGCCCCCGTGACTCCCCCAGGAGAGGTGCAGCGGGCAAGAATTGCATGAGTCTGTGGAGTTTGGTATGCACAGAGGTGGAGATGGTTTGACCTGGAGGATTAGTTGAAGGGGTGGGGGAACACGACCTTACAACTCTGGGCCAGAGATTCCCGCAAGGCCGTATTTTCTCTGACCCTCTAAAGAGAAGTGGAAAGAGGCCAGGGAACAAAAGCCACACAGCTGATCATCTCACATTAAGCCCATTCCCCTGACAGCGGGTGGGGCAATTCCACCCAGGCAAAGATGCTTGAGAAGCTGAGCAGCAAGACCCTCCCCCAGAAGACAGACAAGAAGAACAGGTGAATGATAAGCTTACTCCCCACAGGATTATAAAACTCCAGCACCAGGGGAAAATAATATAGGCAGCTCCAGGTGTTCCCTCATAACTTGTTTATATTTCAGACTAAAATGTTACTTTTTTTTTAAGTTTCTTTTCTTATTCTTTTTTTCTTTTCTTTTTTTTTTTTACCATGTTCCCATTTCAAATAGATTCTTATTTCCCAACCTATGTTTTTATTTTATTTTATTTTACTTATTTATTTGAGAGAGATAGAGAGAGCAAGAGCAAGGAGGAGAGGCAGAGGGAGAGGGAGAAGCAGACTCCCCACTGAGCAGGGAGCCCATCATGGGCTCAATCCCAAGACCCTGGGATCATGACCTGAGCTGAAGGCAGCCTCTTAACCAACTGAGCCACCCAGGCACCCCTCAACCTATGTTTTTAAGTCACTTCTTTTTTTAAAAAAAAAGATTTTATTTATTTATTTGACAGAGAAAGAGACAGCCAGAGAGAAAGGGAACACAAGCAGGGGGAGTGGGAGAGGAAGAAGCAGGCTCCCAGCAGAGGAGCCTGATGCGGGAATTGATCTCAGGACTCTGGGATCACGCCCTGAGCCGAAGGCAGATGCTTAATGACTGAGCCACCCAGGCACCCCCTTAAGTCACTTCTTAGCTTTTTTTTTACATCTATGTTTTATAGATTTATGCCCTATACTAGCCTGTTTTTCACTCTATTCAATTTTATCTTGAGATTATATATATGTGTATATATATATATAGTTTTGATTCCTTTGCAATTTTGGGATATAATGTCTTCTAACACAGAGAACAAAAATCAAGCAGGAACAGGCAGATCACCCTGCTTTGTCCACCCTGAGAAATTATAATCTTCCTCCCTGCCCCCCCTTTTTTGCTTTTTTATTGTTTTGGATCATCTTGGCTTTGGTTGCATACCCATGGTACCTTTTGACCACTACAGATTTTTTCTAAGGTGCATTTTTCTTGGGTCGTGGTTGATATTTTGGATTCTGTCCATTCGCTCAACCATGCCTCAACAGAATGACTATGGAGGAACTCCCAACAAACAAAAGAACCAGAGACAATGTCCTCTGCCACAGAACAAATGGATATAGATATAAGCAAGATGTCAGAGAATTCAGGATAGCAATCATAAAGTCAATAACTAGGCTTGAAAAAAGCATCAGTGACAATATAGAATCTCTAAGAGCAGAAATGAGATCTAATAAGGCTGAACTTAAAAATGTTATGAATGAGATGCAGTCTAAGCTGGATACTCTAACAGCCAGGGTAAATGAGGCAGAAGAACCAATCAGTGATCCAGAAGATAAGCTGATAGAAAGGAAGAAAGCTGAGGAAGATAGGGATAGGCAGCTAGTAGCCCATGAAAATAGACTTAGAGAGATCAATGATGCCATGAAACACTCCAATGTCAGAATTACTGGGATCCACAAGTGGGTGGAGAGAGAGAGATAGTTCTCTATCTCTAGAAGGTATATTTGAGCAAATCACAGCTGAGAACTTCCCCAATCTGGGGAAGGAAACTAGCATTCACGTCCAAGAGACAGAGAGGACTCCTCCCAAAATCAATAAAAATAGATCAATACCCCAACACATAATAGTGAAGTTTTCAAATCTTAGAGCCAAGGAAACTATCCTGAGAGCAGCTAGGGGAAACATATTTCTTATGTACAGCTAGAGGAACATCAGAATAACATCAGACCTATCCACAGAGACCTGACAAGACTTAATCAGTGTACTAAATGAGAAGAACACGCAGCCAAGAATACTTTATCCAGCAAAGATGTCATTCAGAATGGATGGAGACATAAAGAGCTTCCAGGACCAGAAGAAATTGAAAGAATATGTGACTACCAAGCCAGCCCTGCAAGAAATATTAAGGGGGATTCTATAAAAGAAGAAAGACACCAAGAGTAATATGGATCAGAAATTAACAGAGACTATCTATAGAAACAGGGACTTTACAGGCAATACAATGGCACTAAATTCATATCTTTCAATAGTTACTCTCAATGTGAATAGGTTGAATACTCCCATCAAAAGATACAGGGTTTCAGATTGGATTAAAAAAAAAAAAGAAAGAAAGAAAGCAGGACCCATCCATATGCGTCTACAAGAGACTTGTCTTGAATGTAAAGACACCTCCAGATTGAAAGTGAGGGGATGGAAAACCATTTACCATGCCAACGGACCTCAAAAGAAAGTTGGGGTAGCACTTCTCATATCAAACAATTTAGATTTTAAACCAAGAACTGCAGTAAGAGATGTGGAGGGACACTATATCATACTTAAAGGGTCTACCAACAAGACAATCTAACAATTGTAAATATCTATGCCCCCAACATGGGAGCAGCCAACTACATAAAACAACTAATAACCAAAATAAAGAATCATATTGATAATAGTACATTAATGGTAGGAGACTTCAACACTCCACTCACAGCAATGGACAGATCATCTAAGCAGAAGATTAACAAAGAAGCAAGGGCTTTGAAGGACACGCTGGACCAGATGGACTTCATAGATACATACAGAACATTCCATCCTAAAACAACAGAATATTCATTCTTCTTGAGAGGTGCAAAACTAATATGCTGAAAGTGACAAAACATTGTTAAGAGAAATTAAAGATGTAAGTAAATGGGAAGACTGAATGTTGGTGTCAACATTCCCTGCCCCAAATGCACCTGCTGAAGCCCTGACCCCCTGAGCACTGGGTGTGGACATGGATCCTGGAGGGAGGTGACTGTGGTTACATGAGGTTAGAAGGGTGGGCTGATCCCAGAGGACTGGTGTCCTGGTAGGAAGAAACACCCAGAGCTCTCTCTCCATATCTCTCTCTCCATCTCTCTCTCCCTCTATCTCAATCTCTCTCTCCATTGTTCTCTCTCCATCTCTCTCTCCATCTCTCTCTCTCTCATCTGCCAGGGAAAGGCCATGCATCCACGCAGTGAGAACATAGCCATCTGCAACCCAAAGGGAGAGTTTTCACCGGAAACTGAATCTGCAGGCACCTTGCTTTTGGGCTCTGACCTCTAAAACTGTGAGAAGATTAATTTCTGTTGTTTAAGCCACTGTGTCTGGTATTTTGTTACGGCAGCCTGAGCTGACTAATACAAAGTTCAGAGACCTGGAGACTTAATGATGTTAAGATGGCAGTACTTCCCTGGTTGAGCTACAGATTCAGTGTGCTCCCTATCAGAATCCCAGTTGTCGTCTTGATGGAAACCGACAAGCTGACTCTAAAGTTCATATGGAAACTCAAGGGACCTTGAGTAGCCATCTTTAAAAAGGAGAACAAAGTTGGGAGTTCACACTTCCTGATTTTAAAACCTGCTACAAAGCCATGGTGATGAAGACAGTGTACAACTGGCTTATGGACACACAGACCAATGGAACAGAATAGAGAACTTCACGCACATGGCCAGTTTTTGACAAGGAAGTCAAGGTCGGTGGGGAAAGAACAGTTTCTTCAGCATATGGTGCTGGGGAAACTGCACTGCCACATACTAGGGGATGAGTCGGAGCCTTACTTTACACCACATACAAAAGCTAACTCAAAATGGATCAAAGAGCCCAAATTTAAGAGGCAAACCATAACACTCTTGGACAAGGACATGGGGTAAATCTTCACAAACTTCGGTCTGAAAGTGGTTTCTTGGATGTGATACCACAAGACAGGCAACAAAAGAAAAAATAGATAAATAGGACATTATCAAAATTTTAAGACTTTGTGCCTCAAAGGACATGGTCAAGATAGTGAGGAGATTAGTGAAGAGACTATAGATGGGAGAAAATATCTACAGGTCACAGGACTGATAAGGGGCTAGAGTCCAGAATATAGAAAGAATTCTTGCAACTCAAAAATACGAAGACAGATAACACAACTAAAAAGTGGGCAAAGGATCTTAACAGATATTTCTCTGAGGAAGACACACGGATTGCCAACACGCACACAAAAATATTCTCAACATCATTAGCATCAGGCAAGTGCAAATCTACACCAGAGAGAATACCACTTCATGCTCACAGGGTGGTTAGATAGAAAAGGTGAGAGGGGCGCCTGGGTGGCTCAGTCGTTAGGCACCTGCCTTCGGCTCCGGTCATGATCTCAGCATTCTGGGATAGAGTCCTGCATCGGGCTCCCTGCTCAGTGGGAAGCCTGCTTCTTCCTCTCCCACTCCCCCTGCTTGTGTTCCCTCTCTCTCTGTCAAATAAATAAATAAAATCTTTAAAAAAAAAAAAAGGTAAGACACTAGCAAGCATTGGAGAGGACATGGGAAACATGGAACCCTTGTAACTCGTGGGACATGAGTTGGTGTAGCCACTGTGGAAAGCAGTTGACAGCTCCTCCAAGTTAAACACGGAGTCACCATATGACCCGGAAGTCCACCCAAGAGAAATGAAAACTACATCCACGGGAAACCTGCACTCAAATGCTCATGGCAGCATCTTCACAACAGCCAAATGTCCATCAGGTGATGGACAGATAAAAGAGATGTAGTTGATCCATAAAATGGAATATTATTGACAAATAATATCTGATAAAAAAGAATGAAGTAGTGGCACAGGCTACAGCTGGGATGAAACGCCACACATTATGCTAAGTAGAGGAAGCCAGTCACCGAAGACTGCCTACTACAGCATTTCGTTTTTATGTAATTTCCAAAATAGGCAAGTACATAGAGACAGAAAGCAAATGAGTGCTTGTGTAAGGCTGGGGCCGGGGAGGGTGAGTTGGGGGGGGGTCTTCTTGAGGTGATGAGCATGCGGTACACCTGACGGTGGGTGCAGTTGTGAGAACACTAAACACCACCCAGTTGTGCACCTTCAGTGGGTGAATCGCATGCTATGCCAATTTTATCCCAACCAGCCGATGCAAAAGAAGTCATCAGAGAGGCTGAGGGTCAGCGGAGAGGGTCCAGTGCCCCCGGACGGAGGGTCCTGGTGAGGCCAGGGCACAGGACCATGTAAGCTAGAATGAGGATGGGGGAGTGGGGGAGGGGCGCACAAGCTGAGCACAAAGTGAGGTTGCACTTGTTAAGAGCAAAGTTAAGGAGACCAACCGAGGGGTGAGGAGGTCAAGAAACTGAGAAGACGGGGCTGGGAATGATGATCCACTGCATTCAGAAATCCACCAAGAACCAACCCAGACACTGTTGGAGAATGTGGCCTTGAGCCAGCAGCCGAACTCACCAGGCCGTGGGGTCCCGGCGTCCCGTCAGCATGACTGAACGACCGTGGCAAAGCTGCAGGGTTCTGGGGGGCGTGGGGTGCCCTAGGTCCAGAGCCAGTTCCCACACTCCGCACTGGGGTTTGTTGTTCGCATTATTCAGTCCCTGTATTTCCTTCTATTTCTTTGCCCAAAGATTAGCCCAATTCCAAAAGGGAGATATTGAAACCTCCTTCCGTAATGTTGTTTTTATCCATCTCCCCTACGCCCTAATCATTTCTGTTCGTCAATGTTGCAGCTCTGCTGTTTGGGACACATGGGTTGATGGTTGTTTCAGCTTTTCCATACAGCACGCCTTCTAGCATCGGCCTCTTTACCCTGTTTGGTGCTTTTAACCCTAAACGTCACCTTGTGCACTTGCTGCTTCGGTCTTGTCCGTTCTCCTCCTCTGCCTGTCATCTCGCCATCACTCGCTTGATTTCCAGCACTTCTCTACTGCTCTGTTACATGTTTCTTGGAAACCGCATGCCACCAAGTTCTGCGTTTTTCCACAAGTCCCTGTCTTCTTAGGAAGAATGCAGCCCCCTCCTGAGGAGGCCGTCCAGATACACGGTGTCTGGTCAGAGCATCTCTCACGGATTTCTGCAGGTGGGTGGGTGTCCAGGTGATAGAATTGCTGTATCCTCATTCTTTCTGTGCAGGAGTTTCCCACGATATTCCTCAGGGTTGGTTCTCCCAGCAATCCTCCCTGAGGCTGGTGAGCCTTTTCAGCAGCTGACTTGCCTGCTGACTAGCTCTGGGGATTGTCTTTTTTGGGCACTTTGTACCTGCCTCTCCCCTGGCCATCTGCCTGCCTCCCGAAGACATTCCTATTGTTCTTGCGTGCCATGTACCAGGTGGGCTCTCACCCCTTCCTCTTGTAGCTTTACTTAATGTTCCTGTTCTGTGATGTGAGATTTTCCTTCCACTTAATCTTCCAGAGCAATAATCTCAGCTCCATGACTGTCCTTCGGGTCATCTACAAGTTTGTCTCTAAATTATACTTCTTTCAGGGCAGTTTTAGGTTCACGACAAAACTTAGAAAAAGATGCACAGGTCTCCCACAGACACCCCTGCCTCTCCAAATGAGCAGCCTCGGCCACCGTCAACATCCCCACCAGACACAGCTTTGTTGAAGCTGATGAATCTGCACCGACATCATTGGGAGCAAAGTCCTTTGCCTACACCCTCAGTCATGATGAGTGAGTCCTTCATCTACACCCTCAGTCATGATGAGTGAGTCCTTCATCTACAGCTCACTCATGATGTCATATGTTCTGTGGGTTTTAACACACATACAATGGTATGTATCTACCACCACAGTGTCACGTGAAGTGGGATCCCTGCCCTAAAGCCCTCCCCACCCTGCCTGTTCATCCCTCCCCCCACTCCAAACCCTGACAACCCCTGATCTCTGTACTGTCTCCCTAATTCTGCCTTTTCCAGAATTTCATAGAGCTGGGGTCATACAGTCTGTGGTTGTCTTGTTTCATTTAGTAAGAGGGATTAAAGTGCCTCCATGACTTTTCATGACTTGATAGCTCATTTTTTAGCACTAAAGAATATTCCAGTGTCTGGATGGTCCCCAGTTTATTATCCATCACCTACTGAAGGGCATCTTGGTGCTTCCAAGTTCTGCCTATTATAAGTAAAGCTGCTATAAACATCTGTGTGCAGGTTTTTGTGTGGACATGAGTTTTCAGCCCCTTTGGGTAAATATGAAGGAGCGCAATTACCAGATCATATGGTAAGAGTATGTTTAGTTTTGCAAGAAAACGCCAAACTGTCTTCCAGAGGGGCTGCCCCATTCTGCTTTCCCACCAGCAGTGACAGAGAGCTCCTGCTGCCAGCACTTGGTGTTGTTTAATTTTTTAAAATCATGTTTTTTTGTTTTTTTGTTTTTTTAGTTTCCAGGGACATGACATGATTGTTTATGTAGAAAATCCCACATAATCAACAAAAAATCTAGAACTAATAAGTGACTGGAGCAAAGTTGCAGGATACAAGGTTAATATAAAATGTCAATTGCTTTTTCATATACCAGAAATGAGCAATTGGAACGTGACATTTAAAACTCAATATCATTTACATTAGTACCAAAAAATGAAATATTTAGGTAAAAATCTAATAAAATATATACAAGATATACCCAAGGAAACTACAAAAGTCCGATGAAAGAGATCATCCCAACTGGATCTGGAGATTCAGTGTGATCCCAATAAAGATCCCAGCCTGTTATTCCACGATGTCAACAAACTGATGCTGGGGAGTCTAGCAAAAGGCAAAGACCCGGAACAGCCAACACTAATAGAGGAAAACAAAGTCCAAAGACTAACACTACCCAACTTCAAGACCCACCACATGCCACAGGAATCAGGACGGCATGGCACTGGTGAGAAAACAGACAAACAGATGGAGCCACAGAACAGAGATCCCAGAAACAGACTCACACGAATGTAGTCAGCTGATGTGACAGGGAGCAGAGGCAATTCAGGGGAGAAAGGATAGACTTTTCAACAAATGGTGCTGGAACTCTTGGACATCTGCATGCAAGAAAAGAAAGAAGAGGGGTGCCTGGGTGGCTCACTAGGTTAGGCATCTGCCTTCAGCTCAGGTCATGATCTCGAGGTCCTGGGATTGAGCCCAACATCAGGGTCCCTGCTCAGCGGGGAGCCTGCTTCTCCCTCCCTCTCCACTCCTCCCCCCTGCTTATCGTTACTCTCTCTGTATCTCTCTCTCAAATAAATAAATAAATCTAAAAAAAAGAAAAGAAAAAAGAATCTATATCCAGACCTTAGGCTCTTCACAAAAATAAACCCCAAATGGACTACAGATCTCAACATAAGACACAAAACTATTAAAGTCCTAGAAGATAACAGAAAAAAAAATCTAGGTGATCTTGGGTTTGGTGATGATTTAGACACAACACCAAAAGGACATCCTTGAAAGAAAAATTTGTTAAGTTGTACTTCATAAACATTAAAGACATCTGCTCTATGAAAGACACTGAGAGAATGAAAACAAGACACAGCCTGGGGGAAAAACACAAAACACATGTCAGATGCAGGACTGGCATCCAAAATATACAAAGAACTTTTGAAACTCAACAATAAGAAAACAAACAACTCAATTTAAAAATGGGCAAAAGATCTGAACATATACCTCACCAAAGAAGATACACAGATGGCACATAAGTGTATGAAAATATGCTCCATATCCTATGTCATTCGGGAAATGCAAATTAAAACAACAGTGAGATACCGCCACATACCCCCTGGTGGGAATACAATAATGGTGTATCCACTTCGGGCAACTTCTTATAAAACTGAATCTGCTCTTACCATATGATTCAGCAGCCACATTGCCTGGTATTCACCCAAGGGAGGTGAAAATTTACATCTGTACAAAAACCTGCATGTGGATGTCTACAGCAGCTTTATCCATTATTGTCAAAACTTGGAAGCAACTAAGATGACCACCTTCAGTAGGTGAATGAATAAATAAACTGTGGGAAGCCCAGACAATGAACTATCATTCAGCAGTAAAAAGAAAGGAGCTATCAAGCCATGAAAAGTCATGGAGGCACCTTAAATGCATCTTACTGAGAAAAAAAAAATTCTGAAATAGCCACATACTGCATGATCCCAATGCTATGATGTTCTGGAAAAGGCAAAACAAAGGAGCCAGTAACAAAACCAGTGGCTGCCAGGGGTTAGTGGAGGGAGGGAAGAGAGATGAACAGACAGAGCACAGAGAATTTTAAGGCAGTGAAACTATTATTCTGTATGATACCATAATGATGAATACACATCATTATGATTTTTCAAAACCATGGAATGTGCAACAAGAGTGACCCTAACGTAAACTATGGACTTTGATTAACACTAGTGTATTAATATTGGTTCATCCATTGCAACAAATGTACCACATTAACGTGAGATGTTAGAAATATGGAAAATTCAGGGGGTGGTGGGTAAAGGGGGTATATGGGAATCCTCCGTAATTTTCACCCAATTTTTTCTGTAAACCTAAAACTGCTTTAAAAAAAATTATGTCTCACTTTTTTTTAATCTTCATGTGCGTACACTTTACTTGTCTGAACTAGTCTTCTCTTGTTCACCTGACATTCAGCCCACTGGAAACTCCATTTTACTGGGATGTGGTGCCCAGGCTCCTCATCCCTCCAACTCGATCACCCCTCTGTGTGGTGCATGTGTCCTGCTGCCCTATTGGGCCCACTTCAGCTGCTAGCGCATCTGTAATGTCTGCATTCCCACAAGACGTGGAAGGTCAGACCCCCAATGAGGCAGCAGGTAGGATCCACTCTGCTTCCCAGTGTTGCCATGTCCTTCCAGAAGTAGAAGACTTGTCTCGCCTTTATCTCAGCTGTGTGGGGACAGAGGCAGAGAACCCCGAGGAGGGGGACAGACACTGACTTGCACTGTGCTCCATGGCTCTCT
Source organism: Ursus arctos (assembly GCF_023065955.2). NCBI lineage: Eukaryota > Metazoa > Chordata > Mammalia > Carnivora > Ursidae > Ursus > Ursus arctos. Next base: position 47,393,002 of record NW_026622908.1, read on the forward strand.
GCAGTCAGTCCTTGCCCAGGCCAGGGTCCCTGATGCTGTTCCCAACCTCTCGTCAAGCTCAGAGCTTCAAAGAAAGCCTGGACCTCATCTACCAGCTCACACATGACCTCCCTGCCTGCTGCCCTTGAAAGACACACGGCAGGGAATCAAGGCTAGCAGGAGGTAAGAGATGCTACATATTCAAGCTGCCATCACCCAAGAATGCCCTCTAAATTTTACTTCTGGATGTAGATGCAAAAATGTCTAAGTAGTAATCAACAGAATTCAACAGTGTATCAAAATAAGAATACACCATGACCAAGCTGGGTTACATCCCCAAGCATGCAGGGATGGTTCAATACCAGGAACTCCAGTTAAAGCGGCAGATATAGAAATAGCCACCTTCCCATTGACTAGGAAGACCTGAGACGAGAGCACAAGCCAGGAACAGACTCTGCACACTGATTTATTAAGTTCGCTATTTAATCAAGTAAAAGGCTAACTTCTTGAGGAACAAGGTGCACGTCTACAGAAATTATCACATAACTTGCTGATTTGGAGGTCCCTTGTCAGGACCATAATCAGAGGTAGAGATGACAAAGAAAAGTGGAAGAAAAGGTGGAAAATTTTCATACCAAGGGGAGCAGTCCAACCAAGGCTGGATGGTTGGAGGCCAGAGGAAGAAGAGTCAGCAGGAGGCCGATGTCCAAAGGCATGGCCAAGAGAAATTAGAAGCAGGGACATCTGGTACATGGACTTAAATTTTCCTCTTCAGTAGAGTAAACCTCTTATGCTCACCTCAAGCTTTATTACCATCCCTTCAACAAAGTAGCCTTGCATAGCAATGGCTTGGTGATAAGGAAGAAACCACCCCTTCTCCTGTGAAGCAAAGCTGAGAAGGGGAGCAGACTCAGAAGCTGGACACAGTAGCTCAGGGTGAACAGATGGTCTGAATGGAAACAGGACAAACAGTAACAGAGCTATTTGTGAGGCGTTCAGAAATAATCAAGTGGGAGAAGGGATTCCTTGCAAATACCAGGATGGGGTAGATTATTCTTATTTTGGTAGTAAAGGAAAGGGTGTTCCAAGAAAGGGTAAAGGCATGGGTAAACTGAGGCAACAGAAACATACATACACTTATTCATATTTACAGAAATCAACCAAAATGTCATCTCTAGATAACAGGATTATGGGAATTATTTTCTTCTTTAGATTTTTACTGTTTCCGGTAAAGACCATGGAAGATTTTTACAATCTAAACAAGTAAGAGGAATATTGGGAGAGGTCAGCACAGCACAGGTAAGGGCACCTGGGCAGGAGCATCCGTAGGTCACTTGAGGCCAGAAGAGAGGGCAGGTGACCAGTGCCTGGGGCTCCTGGGGAATCACAGGCATCCTGGAGCTGAGGTTCTAATTATAGGGCTCAAAACAAAAGTGGAAGAAGACAGATTTAGGAAACAGAAAGTGGGTGCTCACCTGAGCCAGTGGCAAGGCACTGGCAAAGAGGAAAAATAGGGCTTGGGAAAACAGTATAGTCACCAGGAAGTGACCTTGTGCCCTGTGAGGCCATAGACAAGTATATAAAGGGCTCCCAGCCCAGGAGGCTCCACACCTGCACACCTGTGCTCTGCACCTGATCCTCTGACCTGCTCCACCTTCAACCCACCAGAACCATGAGCTGCTGTGGCTGTTCTGGAGGCTGTGGCTCCAGCTGTGGGGGCTGTGGCTCCAGCTGCTGTGTGCCCGTCTGCTGCTGCAAGCCTGTGTGCTGCTGTGTGCCAGCCTGTTCCTGCTCCAGCTGTGGGGGCTGTGGCTCCAGCTGTGGGGGCTGTGGCTCCTGTGGGGGTTCCAAGGGGGGCTGTGGCTCGTGTGGGGGCTGCAAGGGGGGCTGTGGCTCGTGTGGGGGCTCCAAGGGAGGCTGTGGCTCCTGTGGGGGCTGCAAGGGGGGCTGTGGCTCATGTGGGGGCTCCAAGGGGGGCTGTGGCTCGTGTGGCTCCTGTGGCTGCTCCCAGTCCTGCTGCTGTGTCCCCTGCTGCTCTCAGTCCAGCTGCTGCAAACCCTGCTGCTCCCAGTCCTGCTGCTGTGTCCCCTGCTGCTCCCAGTCCAGCTGCTGCAAACCCTGCTGCTCTCAGTCCAGCTGCTGCAAACCCTGCTGCTCCCAGTCCAGCTGCTGTAAGCCCTGCTGCTCCCAGTCCAGCTGCTGCAAACCCTGCTGCTCCCAGTCCAGCTGCTGTAAGCCCTGCTGCTCCCAGTCCAGCTGCTGTGTCCCCATTTGCTGCCAGTGCAAGATCTAGAGCTCTGAACCCAGACCTTGGGTTTCTTTTTCAATGTTTGGTGTAACCTATATTCTTGTGGTTCCTCTGAATCAGCTCCTTTCACACGTCCTCTCCTGAGGTATTCACAACCTTCTCCTACTTTTCATTCATACACATACCTCCTTCCCTGGCTCATCTCTACCTCTGGGACCTGTCTTTAACCTCCTCACTCAGAAGTGTATTTTCTGTAGATGCCTCTGCTTAGAAGCAGGTGCCTGCTGACAGCTGCAATCAGCCCTCCTGATGTGTGGGAGCTGGCTGAGATGCAAAGTCAGGTCCAGGCTTCTGAGTGAAAACCAAGACTGTTTTAATCTGGCTTCTTAGCCATCAGGACGCTGGATCCTACCAGGCCACTTCCTACTCGCCTGTGACCCTCTTCCCCCTACAAGAGCTTCCTTCCTTCCTGCTGCCTCTAACTTCACCTGTTTAAAACAATAACAATTGTATTTCCCTTTAATAAAATTTCTCTTGTCTCTGTAAGCCAGCTGTATACTTGGTGTGATTTTTTTCTTTCCAACCTTTTCCCTATATGGTGACAGATTAGCAACTTCCTTGTAAATGGGCTTTTGGATCCGCCAACAATGCTGGCACATTCACAAATAACCATCCATTGACTCCTATGTCCCCAATGGCCACCAAATATCTCCACCTTCTCTGCTCCCAGGATAAGAGAGCTTAGCCCCAGGCAAGAGGGCGTGGGTGTCTGCCATGGGAAGTACAGATGGGCAGCAGGTGCTGGGTGCTGACAACCATCCAAGCAGGGACTAGGCGTGTGCTCCCAGGTGAGTAAGAGATGCACAGCCTTCCCCCTTGGCTCTCCTCCCAGGTCCCATATAGAATGCTGGTGCTTGGGAGGACCCAGAGCAGGCCAGGGTCAGGGAGAAGAGATGTAAAGCATCAGGGTGCCTCTTCCCCATGTGCTACGGTCCACCTTTGATTCAAATACAAAATTAGGATTTTAGACTTTAAACTGGAGTCACCAGAAAGCTACAGCACTGCTCACAGCACCGTGAGAGAGCAGTCTCCCCCAGGAGAGGCAAGATCAGCCTGGTGAATTTGGGGGAACATGAAGCTGTTTCACACTGACATGAGCCTTGAGACTATTCTCAGAGCAGGTAACAGTTTTAGAAACCATACCATTTCTAGGGAGGAGGGGACAAAATTACGTAAGTATGTTCTCCAGCCAACTAAACACTGCATGAAAACACAGAGGCCAGAAACACTGGTGAGCGGTGAATTCCAGTAAAATGTACAGCAAAACCTAAATTACTGTGGATAATGGGGTGAAGAAATCCAACATGCCCTTGAAGAAAGGATCCTTGAGATAAAAGAGATATAATGTAAGAGAAAAAAACAAATTAATCCAGAAATAAAATATCAGATTTTTTTTCAAGCACATTTAGGTGAGGAGAGGACAGAAAGGTGTGCCAGATGTCTCATCTCACCAGGGAATAGGGTTATTGTTTGTTTTGTGATGTTAAAAAAATATATGGTTTAAGGTATTTAGGTCAAAATTTCAGAAGGGGAATTTTAGAAAGGTGGATGCACTGAGGGCTCATCTGTATATTCCTACATCCCCATATAAAAACAGATCAGGCAGCTAGACAGGAAAACTAAAGCTCCATGACTGAAATTTATAATGAAATCAGGTGAACCCCAAAGTACAAATTCACAAGAGCCACAGGTCCTCTGTGGTATTAGCATCTCTGCAGGAGAAGGCAAAAGAAGGCAAAGGGACATGTGACAGACCTGAAGACAGGACAGCCTCAGAAGAGCTGCAAGGAAAAGTGTCAGAAAGCATGGCACACATCTTGAGTTCAGCACCTGAACCTGCAGGGCTCTCCCCAATGTGGGGGCGAGTGCCTGCAGGGGCCTTTGGTGAGTCCTTAGGGCAAGAAACAGGCAACAGAAAGAAATGTCACCTGACAGACCAACAAGTAGCCTACTATTTCAAAACAAGCTAATAAACAACCAGAGGAAAGTATACAAGACAAACAAACAACGTAAGTCAGAATAGGATGTTTGGATGAGGTGACACCCCTCACGGGAAAATGAGAAAAGGAAAACCATTCCAGAAATCAAGACTAAAATGAAGGAAATACACAGCAGACGAGAACAACTACATTTTAAGGCCAAAAAGAAATGAGAGAGATAAAAAGGACTCAAGAGAAAGTGATGAATACTGAAGACAGGCAAAGAAAATCCCGAGTGTAAGCAGGGTCCTTGGGGAGGGAGGAAGCCTTGTGGGACAGTCACTGGATGAAATCAACCCGAAGGGGTGTGAGGAAGGAGAGGAAGGAAAGATAGGCTGATTCTATATTAAATACAAGATAAGGTGTAGGTTTAAACCCAAATGTGCCAGAAATTACACTAAATAGAAATGGGCAAAAATATGCTACCTTAAATATAAAGATTGCTAAACTAGATTTTTTAAAATCTAACTACATGCCAATTCAAAAGCCACATTTAACCATAAGGATGGAGAAAGATTAAAAATAAAGAATGGGGAAAGACGTGCATGAAAACAAAGCTGTATCAATAGCAGGCAAAACAAAAACAAAAGCAAAAGCCCAAAAGAGTTCCTAGAGCAAACCAGTATCACTTCCATAAACTAAGAGTTCTCACCATTTAACACTTGCGTGTACATAATGAAACAGCCTAAAACAGGAAGTAAAGCAGAATGGGACAAACTACGGGATGAAGTAGACCAAACTATAATCAGAGCGGAAGGCTCTGAAGTTCCTTCTCCGTACTTTACACACAAGTCAAGAAACATGGGGCAGATGTGAAGGATCTGAACCCCCAAATTAACAAACTGACCCAATATGACTCATGTCAAGTGTTGTACTGCCAACTGTACAACGTCCACTCTTCTAAGTTCATATAGAGCAGTCACGAAAATGAACCAAGGCTGGCCATGAAGCCTCCATGTGCATGGAGGACTTTATAGATCATGGTCATCAGTTTATGGGTCCTCCCTGCTCTATTATTTACATTTTCTCCTTCGTCCTCAGCCCGACCCCACTGCCCTCCACACCCACAGACATCTGTCCCCCACATCCTTCTCTTCACCTTCTGTAAGTGTGTTTCCATATGTGTGCATACAGTCATGACAAATATGTAGTATTTTTCCAGCATTTATGTTTATTTAAATTCATGGGGGTTATAAAGCTTGTTCTGTTTCTCACTTTTTTCTTTTTTTTTTTAGCAAATCTGAGATTGATTTGTTTTGTTACATAAAAAGACAGTACATTATTTCTGGCCACTAAAGGGTATTGCATTGTATACATATACTACGTTGTGGGCGTTCATGGCCCTTTTGGGAGCTCTTTGCTAAGACAGAATACACTGTAATTAATATCCTTCTTCTTTAGCATCTGTGTGAATGTTTCTCTGGGTGGAATCTGCATGTCAAAGGTATGCATAGACTCCATCTCACTAAATGCCACCAGGTTGTAGGAGCATTCCTCTGGGGGTACATATTGGGGGCAAACCACTTGTTATAAGGAACAGATATACCCCATACCAGTAAATGCTTCCAGAGTTTTCCCTCTCTTCAACAACACAGTGGTGTTTTGTTTTAATTTGCTTTTCTCTGGGGGCGCCTGGGTGGCACAGTCAGTTAAGTGTCTACCTTCAGCTCAGGTCATGGTCTCAGGGTCCTGGGATTGAGCCCCATGTCGGACTCCTGCTCAGCAGGGAGTCGCTTCTCCCTCTGCCTGCTGCTCCCCCTGCTTGTGCTCTCTCTCTTGGTGTCTCTCTGTCAAATAAATAAATAAATAAAATCTAAAATAATATTAATTAATTAATAATAATAATAATAATTTGCTTTCCTCTGATGAAAATCAGGGTGAAGGTCTCTGTATGCTCTTGCTGGCCATGTGTGAGCACTCACTTCCCAATATCTGTCCATTACCTGGTGGTGTGCAGTTCTTCATACAGTCTAGACATTAACCCCTTAGTAGTTATAAACAGCAAGTATATTCCCCTGAAAGTCCAACCATCTTTTTATGTTGTTCCACAGTGACCTCCACTGAACAGATATGCACATAATTCTGATGTAGTTAAGTCCACCATTTTCCTAACTATTAATTTATGCTCTGGGATGATATTTAAGAATTCCTTTCCTAGGGGCGCCTGGGTAGCACAGTTGTTAAGCATCTGCCTTCGGCTCAGGGTGTGATCCCGGTGTTCTGGAATCGAGCCCCACATCAGGCTCCTCCACTAAGAGCCTGCTTCTTCCTCTCCCACTCCCCCTGCTTGTGTTCCCTCTCTCGCTGGCTGTCTCTCTCTGTCAAATAAATAAATTAATTAAATCTTTAAAAAAAAAGAATTCCTTTCCTAACCTCCAGCACTATCCCCTACACTTTGTACTTTCCCCTTCACTTCTACATATACTTTTAGACCTTAAATCCATCTGCATTTTAGGGGGTGTGATATAAGCATCTAATTTTAATTTTCTGTATCGAGTGAGCCACCTTCCCCATTCAATTTCTTAAAAAGCAAAGTTCCCAAATACATGGGTCTTTTATGGAGTCCTGTTCTGTATCTTCCTCTATTTTTCTGTTCCTGTGCTAGCAGCAAACTTATAATAGGTAAGACTTTATTATATGTTTATTATATATTTAACAATACTGGCAGACAAACCCCTTTTGCTTATTATTCACAATTGTCTGTTACTCATGAACTTGGCACATAAATTTTAGATCTGTGGGAGAAATTCCAAAATTAAATCCTCTGGGATTCCAACTGGAATTGTACAAAATACGTGGACGAATATGGGGGAAACTAATGTTTTATAATGCTGTCTGTCCATCCATGAACATGGTCTATTTCTCCATTTCTCCAATTCTTTGGGGAAAGAAAGAAAAGAAAAGAAAAGAAAAGAAAAGAAAAGAAAGAAGGAAGGAAGGAAGGAAGGAAGGAAGGAAGGAAGGAAGGAAGGAAGGAAGGAAAGAAAGAGAGAGAAAGGAAAAGAGAGAGAGCAAGAGGGAGGGAGGGAGGAAGAAAGAAAAAGATTTTTACATTTTCCCCATAGGGGTCTCAGGCATTCTTTATCGATTAGTTCTTAGACAGGTAAGATTCCGTTGACATTTTAAATAACTTATTTCCCACTAGACTTCCTAATTACTTGTGGTGAATAGGAATGCGAGATTAAACCACAATGACATACCATTTCCTCTGGTACGCATTGAAGCTGACAATGACAAGTGTGGGTGAGGAACAGGGACTCCCACGCACGCTCAGGGTGAAGAGCAGCCCAGCCCAAGACCTAACACTCCAAAATGCAGGAGCTTTAGGCAAGAAAGTTGCAGTATGCTGTCAAATTGCAATAGAAAGGAAACAATATGTCCATCAACAGGTAAAGGGATAAGTCTGGGGTTGTAGCTTCTGGGAGAAAATGGGTTCATTAGAGCCACACAAACCAAAGAGAAACTGTTTTAACAGAACCACGCATTTTGCAAAAGCAGTTCTCAGAAGGAGAAAAGTAGTTCATTACCAATTACTACACTAAGTTTAAAGCATGCAAAATAGTGTTTAAAGAAAACACATAATATGCTTAGTAAGAATGTAAAGGCCACATGGGAATGACACATTCCAAATTCAGGAATTTATCTAGGGTGGGAGGGAAACAATATGGGAAGATATATGGAGATGGCTTCATGTATTTTTCTAATATTTTCACAACTTGGGTGTTTTTACATGTTTTTTGATATATTATTGTATATACCCTTTGTACAGCTAAAATAAACCATTTTTAATCAAGTGAGACTCTGTAGTTAATGGGAATGGGCTGAACCCTTGGATGGGGGAAGGACACCCTCAAGTCTAGACATGGATTCTGTAAGGGGCTGGGTCCCAATGAGTAGCCAATAGCAGCTAATGGCACATGGACTTTACACCAGGGGCTGATGTCTAGAGGAAAACAGGGAGGAAGATCCTAAACACAGCAAAAACAGGAACCAGGAAGTGACTGTGTGCCCAGCATCTCAGCTGACCCTGGGCAGGTACATAAAGGGCTCCCGGCCCAGGAGGTTCCACACCTGCACACCTGTCCCCTGCACCTGCTCCTCTGACCTGCTCCACCCTCAACCCACCAGAACCATGAGCTGCTGTGGCTGTTCCGGAGGCTGTGGCTCCGGCTGTGGGGGCTGTGGCTCCAGCTGCTGTGTGCCCGTCTGCTGCTGCAAGCCTGTGTGCTGCTGTGTGCCAGCCTGTTCCTGCTCCAACTCTGGGGGCTGTGGCTCGTGTGGGGGCTCCAAGGGGGGCTGTGGCTCCTGTGGGGTCTGCAAGGGGGGCTGTGGCTCATGTGGGGGCTCCAAGGGGGGCTGTGGCTCCTGTAGTGGCTCCAAGGGGGGCTGTGGCTCATGTGGGGGCTCCAAGGGGGGCTGTGGTTCCTGTGGCTGCTCCCAGTCCAGCTGCTGTGTCCCCTGCTGCTCCCAGTCCAGCTGCTGCAAACCCTGCTGCTCCCAGTCCAGCTGCTGTGTCCCCTGCTGCTCCCAGTCCAGCTGCTGTGTCCCCTGCTGCTCCCAGTCCAGTTGCTGCAAGCCCTGCTGCTGCCAGTCCAGCTGCTGTAAGCCCTGCTGCTCCCAGTCCAGCTGCTGCAAACCCTGCTGCTCCCAGTCCAGCTGCTGTGTCCCCATTTGCTGCCAGTGCAAGATCTGATTTTCCATTTTCACCGGGACTCTTACCAAAGCCAGGGCCAACCCTAATCAGGAGTCATGGGTTCTAGCACAGCCATCATCTGCCTTTTTTCCTGAACCCCTGATCCAGACTCTCCACCAGCCCAGCATCTGTCTGTCATCCACCCTCCTCCCTTGCCCTCTGCGAGCATTTCTCTTTGATCTCCTGCCAAGGAATACAGTGGGCACTTGTATGCAAGAATGACTTCCAAGACCCCACCTCCCAGCACCTGGAGACCTTTCCCAGCCACCTGCAGAAATGGCCCATCCCAAGTCCTGCCTGCCTGGCACCTTCTGCAGTGAGAACATCTGAGCAGGGGCAGCACAGGGCTTCCTCAGCTAATTTCTGCAGTCACTAACTTCTCAGACAGTGTCCTTGAAGCATCTAATAAAGCCATTGCCCCAGAAACTCATCGCTGTGTGGATGTATTTATGTGTTTCCATCTCTCTGGTGGGAGGGAGGGGATGTGAACTGGAGTAACACCTGTGCCCACGCTGAGTTCCTGGACCTGCTCACAGGCCACAAGCCCTAGGCTCCCAGAGTGCCTTTGGCAAATGCTGATCTGCTCCCCATCTGCAAACACTCAGTGTGTTTCCTACAGCCAACTAGCTGAGGAGCCTTGAGCAAATTATTTTTCCTCCCAGAACCTATGTCCACATCTGTAAAATGGGCTGCTGATAGAGCACCTTCCTTGTAGGAAACGCATGGTAAAGCAGCCGTATGAGATGGACTCGTCAGGATGACCATCTGGGTCAGCTCTGGTAGACACCTCCTTCCAGCTCCGTGCTGAGCCGAGTGGGCATGGCCCTGTTGCCTTTCCTGAAGGAACCTGACCAAAATGAAATCACCTCTAATTGCTTCCTGTGTGGACCTGGCGCTGCGCTAAGCACCAAATGCTCACAGCAGCCCCGGCCTGCGGATGTCAAATGAAGCACAGAGAGGGTATGTGGAATAAAGAGCCCAGCACCATCTTTGACGTTGGGCCACTAACAGTTTTCAGGGGCTCCCCACCTTCTTTTCACCCCACAGCCAGGCAGCCAATGAGAAAGCCCATTGCCACTGGCAGGGAAGTTCAAACCATTCAAACTCCAGGCTGTGCAGGAACCCTGAGCCTAGACCCACCCCTAACCCTGATAAAAACCAAAGCACATTCCCTCTCGTCACTTGAGCCATTTCAAACCAGCTTGGGTGCCTGCCCTGCTCACCCAGAGTCTCTTCATGTGAGTAATAAACCCCTTCCTACCCTCTTGGTGTATATGTAGTGTCATCAGTCTGATATCTGTGCCAATTTTGGGCACAGAATTGACCCTTCACTCCATGGGGCAACCACAAGACAGTAACACCTTGTCCACAGCCCCAGTGTAGAGAGCTACAGAGCCAGGACTGAAAACCATGTAGTCTGGTTCTAAGCCCACCCTCCTAACCCCTCATCTGTGAAGGTTTATGATGATGTGTAAAAGCCAGGAGAGCAAAGTTTCTACTTCCAAAGGGGATGTGATATTTATGGAAGGTTGACAATCCCATTGCAGCAACTTGAAAAGGCCAAATTACTTTAAAAGCCCACAGAGTAAAAGACACTAGTAAATTGTATGTTGTATGTACTTTACCACGATTTGTAAAAAGCAGAATACATATATAATATTAGGGCACTGTGGGATCAATGAGGACCAGAGAAAAACCAGTCTCAAGAGGGAAAGCTCTCTGAGAGGAACTGAGGCTCAACCACCATGTTTTCTTCCTTTGGGGAATTAGTCACGTATAGGTGTGGGTTGATCATCAGCTGTGACCTGGAAGGAGGGACTTCACTGGGAGAAAGAAAACCCACAAAACTGTTGCCATCGCCACCAGGGCTGGTGTAGAAAATTGCTAACTTCCAGGGCTATGAGAGGCACAAAACTAGACCTGAGGCTCCTACAGGCGAAGTGAAATCTCCTGTAACTTCATGGTACTTAGCACATGATGTCCTTCTAGAGAATAAGGTTTCTGCCTCAGACACAAGACAAATGTCCTGTAAGACATTTTCCAAATTTTGAAGCTGACGGAGCAGAACACTAAACAGCTAAGCTTAAAATACTTGAGGAAAAGAACAGAGTTCCCTAGAGCCTTGCAGCAGTGAGGAGATAGAGAGGAGCCAGGCTCTTAACCAAACGCCAGGAGACCCACAACTAGAAGGCCCATAAAAGTGCAATGAGCCCAAACCCAGCGCAGTCTCTACTGGACTGGAGCGTTCGGCTTCTTTTTTTTAAGATTTTATTTATTTATTTATTCGACAGGACAGAGAGAGACAGCCAGCGAGAGAGGGAACACAAGCAGGGGGAGTGGGAGAGGAAGAAGCAGGCTCCCAGTGGAGGAGCATGATGTGGGGCTCTATCCCAGGACTTCAGGATCACACCCTGAGCCGCAGGCAGACACTTAACAACTGAGCCGCCCAGGTGCCCCTGGAGTGTTCAGCTTCTTGACTTACTGGGATAAGAGAAGAAAGGCCAAGTGCCCCATTAGAAGATATCAACTAGACCCTCCATAGCCCTTTTATACAAATATCTGGCATACACTCAAAAAGTCCTAGATCCAGAAAGTGGCAGGAAAATGTGATCGATAATTAAGAGGAAAACTGACAAGAGAAGCAGGTCCACAGATAAACCATATACTGGAATAAGCAAACATAAATTTAAAATAACTATGATAAATATGTTAAATGAAATAAAGGAAAAGATAAGCAAAATGGATGAAAAAATAAGCTTTTTCAGCAAAAAGTTAGAATACATTTTAAAATGTTAAGTGGAAGAACATTCTTGTACTGAAAAATGCAGTATCTGGAAATGCCTAAAATTGATGACTCATTGGGTGGGTTTAACAACACAAAACATGCTTAGACAACACGAAAATAGATGGAAAATGTCTTAATTGAAGCACAGAAAGAAGAAACATAGAAATAAAAGGAGTAGAGAACATGAGACAGAGGATATGTAGTTTAAAACCTAGTTCTGGACTCCCAGAAAGAGAAGCAAGAAGTAAGGGAGTGAAGGCTATACTAAGAGAAAATGATATAATATTTTTCCAGAATGGTTGAAAACCATGAATCTACAGATTCAAGAACCTCGGCAAACTCACAGCAGAGTGAATAAATAGAAAACCACACAGAGGCATACCACAGGAAAATTTCCAAGCACCAAAGATCAAGAGAAAAAATTTTTTAAAAGATTTTATTTATTTATTTGACAGAGAGAGAGACAGCCAGCGAGAGAGGGAACACAAGCAGGGGGAGTGGGAGAGGAAGAAGCAGGCTCCCAGCGGAGGAGCCTGACATGGGGCTCGATCCCATAACGTCGGGATCACGTCCTGAGCCGGAGGCAGACACTTAACGACTGAGCCATCCAGGCGCCCCAAGAGAAAATTTTAAAAGCAACAGGAGAAAAAGAACACGTTATCTTTAAAGGAACAGCCATAAGAGTGACAGCTGATTTTTAAATAGAAGTGACAGAGGCCAGAAGACATGGGATGGCATCTGACAGTGCAGAAAGACAAACAAAACACCTGCCAACCTAGAATTTTACATCTAATGAAGGTAACTTTCAGAATGCAACTGACATAGAGTTATCACCGAAAGACCTACACCCCAAGAAACAGGAAAGAAAGTTCTTCAGGCTGAAGGAAAAGAACCCCATATGGAAGCACGGGACTTCAGGAATGAGCAAAGAGCTTTGTAAATATGTGGGTAAGTATAAAAGAACACTATATTAATGTCCTGTAAGATTTTTAATATTTTTGGAAGTAAAATGTAGGGGGATAAATGGAATTAAACAGCTACAAGGTTCTTGCCTTGTTCAGGAGGTCACGAGACTACTAATTGATAGTATATTATAACAAGTCACGGATATGAAATGTAATCTCTAGGATAACCACCAAAGAATAATACATGAATGTAGAACTCAACAGCTAATAGAAGAGAGAAATTGAATAAGAAATAGTTGAGTCCAAAAGAAAGCAAGAAAGAAGGGGGAAAGGAACAAAGACGGGTGGAAAACGTAGGAAGTGAGTCAACTGCTAATGAGCGTGAGTGGAGCCCATGGTGAGAGGCCGAGTGACAAGGCATCAGGCTGGAACAGGCCACCCAAGTGATGCCACGTCCAGGGGAGCTCCAGGTCCCCACGGAGAGAGCATAAGTGCACCTTCTCCTGACGGCCGCAACCATCCCTGAGGGCAAAGACCCCCCACGAGTCCTGAGACACAGACCAACAGAGACAGGAAGTAGAGAGGAACCACCCAGGCCTCTGGGTCAACAGGCTGGGCAACGGTGGTGGTCTGGGTGCCCAGGGGCTGACAAAGGTCATGCTTTCCCGGGTATTGGCCGCAGGCAGGCATCTCCCACAGTCCACTCTGCAACTTGCTATTTGGGTTTCTGTTTAATGACCATGGCATGGCCGACCCAGAGAGCCATCCCCAAGGCTGATAAAATCCCACAGACACCACAGGAGGAACTGTCCAAGCCTGAGGGCTGAGCCTGCCCTGGGCCAGCCATATCAGGGATAGACGGGCAGCCCGAGGGCAAGCTCCTCACCTGACAGCAAGCAATGAGCCGTTAAGGAGCATTCCACCTTGTTAGCACCCAGAGGTCCTGTGCTCCTGGGAGGCTGTGAGGCTTTACGGCCTAAAATGCCCTGGATAAAGATAGATGTCCCCTACCCCAAACCAGGCAGTCTCGTTAGTGTTACGCAAACAATGGACAGGAGTACAAATGTCCCCCCAAGTGACCTAGCCGCACTACACAGTAAAGGCGAGAATTAAAACAGCAGGTCCCCAAGGAAAAAATAAATGAGGCAAGCACCCAGAAATCTGGCACATACGGAGCTATGGGAGGCCCCAAGGGGGTGCTCAGTCACCTTTCAAACCAAAAGGGCTGCCACAAAGAAGATCCTCACAGAGGTCAGGTGCCCTCTGCCAGAGGAACTGAGAGCCAGTGTTTGCCTGAGAACAAACCCCTCTTGGGGCACCCCTACTACCTGACTCATACCCCTGTATCCGGATTTGATGGCCTTCAGGGGAAGGGGGATTAGCATGGGTCTGCGGTCTCTGTCGCAGGGAGAACCAAGGTTTCACGGCCCGTCAAGTGTACAGTGGGGCCAGGGGCTGCAAATCTTTACGGCTGTTTCACATACAATGCCCCGGTGAGCCACCCAGTGGTGGTGCAGGGAGATCTCAGGAGGACAGCTCTGTGGCCAGGCACTGAGAACAGCTAATTCAGACTGGAAAACTATAGCATATTCCCCTTAAAGTTGGTTGACGGAATTGATGTCCACTGTACAGGACCCAGCTTGTTACCCTCCCATATCCGCTGGCCCCGCTCCAGCCCCGGTCCGTGGCCTTGCTTCCAGAGAGGGCCAGCCTAAGGTTGGACCTTCACTATGCCTGCAGCAACAAGAGTGCCAGGAGATTCTGCACACTGGTCCAACTTTACTGAACCCACGGATGCTCTGGCCCCTCCAGTGGCTTCCTGGAAGAGCTGATTTAATCCACAACACGAAAGTTCAGGGAAGTAAGTTCCCTCCCCATGAAGTGAGCGTTGATCTATGAGAACAGCAAACAGGAGGATAAAGTGTTCTCCCTTCTTCCTCTGCAAAGACTATCCTGAGATGCAGTGTCTCCATGAGGCCCTCCCTGGAGATGGCCTGCACAGATGAGAAACCAGCTGCAACTTCTTTCCCCCTTCACTCTGGCCTCCTTTGGGTCAACACTTCAACACACACTTGCATTAGGCTTTGCCTCTGCCTGCTTTGTAGGCAACTCAGGCTGAGCCTCCTACCATCACCATGTACGTTTGACATTATGGTGGGGGATCCTAGCCAATGCAATATGACAAGGAAAAGAAATGGGTGACGTCAAGTTTGGGATCCACAGATGTATGACAGTCTACTTGGAGAGTCCGCGTGAGCTGACGTGTAATCTGGAGCTAATGAAGGAGTTCAGAAAGGCTAAATCAAAGCCCACAGACAAGTGACAGCAGATCGGGAACTATGATGTTTACAAAGAGCCCCTCCCAACAGCAACAGAAACTATAAGGGAAGCAGGATTACATCTAACAGGCATGGGTAAGACCTCTGGAGAAATTTATAAAGCAATGTGGAAAAACATTTAAAAGCTAACCATGTGCATGGATGAGTAGAGCCGGTAGTGCTCCCCAAATTAACCCATCGATTCAGTGCAGCTGCCATCAAAACACCAAATGTGGACAAAGATCATAAAAAATGGAGCTTTCACAACCCGCTGGTAGGTGATTATTATATCCCCACTTTGAGAGTAATTTAGCAACATCCAAGGCATATCCTGTAGCCTGATGACCACACTTCTGGGCACACACCTCAGAGAACTCTGGCCCAAGAGCCGTGGGACAGGATCTCTCAAAGGTTGATAAACAAATGGCCGTTTCTTGTAAGTCAAACCTACACCTACCATGTGACCCAGTGGTCACACTCCTGGGGGTTTACTCTGGAGACATGAGAACATATTAACACAAAAGCCTGCATGGGAATGTTTCTAACAGCTCTATCACTAATCTCCAAAAACCGAAAACAACCCCAACGTCCTTCAGCAAGTGACTGGGTACACTGGGTTTTAAATTTGCCATCAAATACTTCCCAGCAGTAAAAAGGGATGAGCTATTGATACACCCAGCAACTCAGATGACCCTCGGAGGCAAGAGGAGTCTCAAAACCTTAGATACTGTGCGATTCTATTCCTCTGATGTTCTCAAAAAGATGAAACTATACTGATGGGGACAGACCAGTGGCTGCCAAGGGGTAGGAGTGGGAGGAGGATGTCCCCATAAAGGAATAGTGGAAGGGGTATTCTTAGGGTGACAGAGCCATTCTGTATCCTGATTGTGATGATGGTGCTTGAATCTACATAGGTGTCAAAACCCAAATTGTCCATTTTGTTGAGATGTTGAGAAATTGGAACCTTGTACATTGTCGGTGGAAATATAAAAGAGAACAGCTGCTGTGGGAAACAGTTTGGAGGTTTCTCAGAAGTTACACACGTATGTCCTAGGATCTGGTCATTCCTTGTCTGGGTACATCCCCAAAAGAGTGGAAAGCACGGCCTCATACACTGGGGCACCTGGGTGGCTAGGTCGGTCAGCGTCTGCCTTCAGCTCAGGTCATGATCCCAGAGTCCTGGGATCGAATCCCGCATCGGGCTCTCTGCTCAGCGGGGAGCCTGCTTCTCCCTCTCCCTCTGCCCCTCTCCCCTGCTCATGCTCTCTCTTGCACACTCTCGCTCTATCTCAAATAAAGAAATGAATAAAATCTTTAACAAAAAATACCCATACACTAATGTTCATGGCAGCATTAGCCACAGTAGACAAAGGGGGGAGACAACCCAAGCGTCCGTCGACAGATGAATGGATCCAGCCACACAAGGGAATAATATTCAGCCTTAAATAGGAAGGAGGTGCTGACACCTGTTACTACACAGACGAGCCTCGAGGACACACTGCTCAGTGAAGGAAGCCAGGCACGAAGGACAAACACTGCAGGACTCCACTCACGAATCCCGGAGGAGCGAAATTCGCAGACAGAAAGTAGAAGGGTGGGTGCCAGGGGCTGGGGCAGGGACAGTGGGGTTTAGTGTTTAGTGGGAACAGAGTTTGAGTTTGGAAAGATGAACGAGTCTGGAAATGGGTGCTGGTGACGTCTCCCCAATGTTTAAGTACATCGTGCCACTGAACTGCACATGTAAAAGTAGTTAAAATGGCAACTTTTATAGTATGCATATCTTACCACAGTAAAAAAAAGTCCACGAGTCAATGTTACTATATGATCTTTTGAAAAATTAAATAAAATGATGGGAAAAAGAAAAACCAAAAATTGAATGTGCGTACAAATCTCCTGAACTTGTTAAAACACAGATTCTGGCTTAGGCGGCTTGGGTGGGGGCTGGGAGTCTGCATTTCTAACACAGTCGCAGGTGGTGCTGACACAGCAGGTGGGGATGACCATGAGTTACATGGTGCTAGGACACATTTTCCAGAATATTCTTTGCAACACTGCTGCATGTACAAAAACTTGCAAGCAAGCTAAACGTCCATCAGTAGAGGAATGGCTAAGTAACGGGTCTGTTCATTCAATGCAAACCCGTACAGCAGTGAAAACGGATGGGGTAGACTCGCCCGCATCAACAAGGATAAACAGGCTAGAACATGAAAAAGAAAGCAAATTGAAGGACTAATGTTGTGCCATTGATCCTTGTACATAAACATTTAAAAGCACACAAGTTAAGGTCATGTGCTGTATGCAAGACCTATACACATCGTTCCATGATAAAGACAGAGCCGGGAAGACATCCACCCCTCAGAACAGAGGCTGCCTCCGGACAAGGGGCAGAAGAGACCAGGGAGCCACCAGGATCCAGACTGTTGTTTTTCTAATCTGAAGCAAAACCGGAAAACTGCTGACATGGTTGGGTCTAGGAGCAAGATGTTTGTTACGTCATTCTCTGTGTTTATCAGGTTCTTTTTAATATCATGATTAAAACCCAGGAAAGAGTAATAATCTTCAATGTGTAATGAAAAACAGAGAAGGATGCGGCTCACTGCACCGGTTGTGATAGCCAAAATATGGAGATAATCCGCCAGATAAGTATAGAAAAGTCCTTCAAATATCATCGTGCGTGCCTAGAATGCAACACCACACAGACATTGATCACCTGGTTGTGGGAAAGCAGGTACCCGAATGAATCCCAAAAGCACTTCCTGGACCTGGAGAAGCCGGCTTCCCCGTCTGCGAAGTTCAGGGACAGGCAGCGCGAACTGAGCTGAGCGCTGGGTCAAAAGGCGAGGGGACGGCGGGCTGGAAGGGAGTGACGGAACTCCCTGGGTGACAGGAATGTTCTAGGCCTTATGTGGGCGGTGATAAGGTGGGTGCATACAGTTGTCCAAGCCCACCTCCTCGGACAACGGAGATGTGCGTTTTGTTAACTACTACTTAAAAAAAAAAAAGGCTGTGGGAAAAGTAATGCCATGGATACACGTTTACTATGAGTCATCGGTTGAAACGCTGAATTGCAAATCAGCATGAAAAAGCGGACCCCGCTTTTCTTTTTGCGCGGAGAGGATGCGTTAAGCAAAGTCCACCCTCGGCATCCTCCCCGCGGCTAGTCGGGTGCAGGCGGGCGGCAGAGGGCGCGCACGGACCGTCCGGCTGCGCCCGCACCTGCCGGACTCTTGCACCTTCTGCCGGGGCCGATTCGAACCGACTCGCCGGCCCCGCGCGGGGTCCTGCTCCACCGCTGGAGGCGCCGGCCCACGGGGCCGCGGTCACCGACGGGGAGACAGGGCCCAGCGGGCAGCCGGGCCTGCACCTGACCCCGCCTGACACAGCGGCCACTGGCTGGGGAGCTGGAAACCCCGCGAGGTGTTCCCTTCCACGCACCGTCCAGGTCTCGCACCGCAAGCCCTCCCCAAGCCGCCCCAGCCCCTCCATGGCCCGTTCCTTAGAGCGGGAGTCTCAGCACCCCAGGCGGCGAGCTAGGGGATAGAATTTAGATGGGGGCTGGAAAGAACCTAGGGCAGAGCTCGTGGCCTTGGAAAATCACAGTACCTCCCTAACCCTCTGCCCCATTGTTGCAAAACTCCAGGTTTTAAGTGCTCTTTTGCAGGAGAAATGACAGGATTATAAAACAATCATGGCCCAAACATACTTCCCTGGCTAGGCAGAGCCCCAGAAAGCTGCATGCCACCCCCACCCACTCACCTCCTGTAGCTTCCAGAAGGAAGAGAGGACACCACCACATGCCCCTCAATTTACTGCCATCTGCTCAGGCCTACTGAGGAGCTGCCCAGGGCACAGCCAGAGTTCTCTGGGGCCATGGGCACTCCCAGGCCACATGAGGGCCCTGACCATGCCTGGGCTGGGCCCAAGAGGAGCCCACTTGGGCACCGTGCACCTTCCTCCTCTCCCAGGCTCATCCTGCGCCTGGCCAGGGAGCAAGCCCAGCTCCTCAGTCTAAACACTGACAACCTCCCAACTCCAGCCAGCCCCATGCCCTTCTGGATCTGCCTCTGCTTCCCAAGGGCCTCGTGTGTCCCTGCAGCCACCTGGCCCCACCTGAGGCTCAGCCTGAATCCTCCTGTCCCCTCCCAGGGCCCAGAACTTTTCAGACTTGGAGTGAGCCCAAACAGTGAGGCCCCACTGCATCCCCCCACCCCCGGCACTGACCTGGGCATGCATCCCTCGAGCTCAGGCTCTGCTTCTGGCCAGGACCTCTCTTCTCAGCAGGGCCCTCTTCTTCGGGTTTCAGCTAGGGGCAGAGAAAGAGGAAGGACCTGAACCCAGCGCCAGCCCCAGCCCCAAAGAGCCTCTGGGTTGCCAGCACTTCCTTCCAGGACAGGCCCAGATAATTGTTTGTCCTCGGTGTTGGCTCTGTGCCAGGAATTCACTCCCCCCCCCCCCCAAGCACCCCATATACACAGCTACCCTGACATTCCTCTGCCAGCGAGGAAGGAGGCCCCAGGCGCTTCCTAAACACCTCCCTGCAAAACTCAGGCTGCCGGTGGCACTGCCTAGTCTCCAGAGCTGAAGGTCGGTCAGAAAAGGGGCCCCAGAGCTCTGGCCAGTGCCCACCTGCGGCCCAGTGCCCTCCCACACCCCCACACAAGGCTCTGGAGTCCTGAATGCTCATCTTCTGTGACCCCTCATTCAGCCAGGGATGGCTAAGAGTTGCGTCCCAGCTCCCTCCCTCCATGGGAAGGGGCTGCACTCCCTGGGGGCCCAAGCCCCTCTCAGAGCCCCAAGGAGGCCTTGGGAGACCTGCCAAGGCCAGGGGGCTCCAGGCTGGAGGAAAGACCCTCACTTTCCATCAGGCAGCCTTGGAGGAGGGGTGTTAGAAACAGAGCTGTCTAGTCACACGTCCCCCCCAAAAAAATAATTACCTTCAAAGGCTCCGTCAGCCCATGGGCAAAGGTCTTTGTCGTCTGTCTCAGAGCTAACTCCCCGGTGCCAGCCAGGGCCTGGCCCCAGAAGGTGCTCAGTGAGTACCTGGTGCCTCAGTGATGCCTGAGTGCGTGTCCTCTCCTGGCTCTCCTGGCTCCAGCTCCCTGACCTCCTCCAGGTCTCTCCTGCCTGGGGGGAGGGGGGGGCACCGGAGCCTCCACAGCCTCCAGTCTCTGCTTCATGTCACCTCCCGGGGTGGCCTCCAGACCGCCCACCGCCCTGTGTCTGGGCCCTGTTTGTTTCTGGCCCAACCCTGCTCAAGGTGTAATTACCTATGTTTGTTCCCGCTCTGGACTCCCGGCGCCCCGGCCCCCAGTGCTTGCTTCCCCACCGAGGTCTCCGGGGGCAGGCCCTCAACAGCCTTCACTGGGGGTGGGGGAGAACACACACTGTCAGGGTGGACCCTGATGAGCGCTGTTTAGGGGCGGCTTTTCACTGCAAGCGTCAGGGGCTGGAGGTGATCCGGTGGGGCTCGGGGGACAGCGCTGCACTGGGGACCCCCTCACCGGAGGACCGATGTGTGACCCGACACAAACCATCTCGCCTCTGAGCTTCAGTTTCCTGCCGAGTAACGTGGAAACCCAGCTTCCCACCCCGGGGGTCGTGGAAAGGGTCAGCGTAGGTGCTGCAGGTGAAGTGCTCGCGGGGCCTAGCTCACGGCGGGGTACCCAGGCTGGCGAGGGCTCCCGGGCCTGCAGGCCCCGCGCGAACAAAGGCTGCGGGGAGGGGGAGGAGGCCCCAGCTCCGACCCTGCCGCGGCAGGGGGAAAGACCCTCGCTCCGGGACGCGTTTAGCCGGCCCCCCCCCCCCCCCGCCTCGGGCGTGAGTGCCGCGAGGCCGGGCGTCCCCGGGTGGGGGGCCAGGCGCCTGAGCTGGGAAGGCTTCCCGGAGGTGGGAGTCCCTGGCGGCACGGAGGGACGCCGTACGGTCCCTTTAAGAGCCAGTGCCCGGGCGAGGGGCGGAGGGCAGAGGGCGGAGGGCGGCGTCCTGCCCGGCCCCCCGCCCCCCGCGGCCGCCGCCTCAGATCTGTACCCGCGGCCTGGCTCAGGCTGACGTCACCTGCCCTCGAGCCGCGCGCGCTGATTGGCTGCAGGTGACGTCAGGGCCTTTTTCGCTCGGCATGACCTCATCCCCGCCGGCGGCCCCGCCCTCCGCCCCGGGCCTGTCACTCGCGGCCAAGCGCGGCGGCCAAGCCGGCTCCGCGCCCCCCGCCCGGACGCCGGAGCCCGAGCCGCGCCGGAGCCGCACCGGCCGCGCCCGCCGAGCCCGGGGTGGGATGCGCGCCGCGAGCGCGTGTGCCCGCCCGCAGTGCGCGCGCCCCGGCCCGAGCGAGCGCTCCCCGCGGCGGCGGCGGCGACGGCGGCGACGGCGACGCGGCCCGCGCGCTCCCCCGGCCCCTGCCCCGGCTGCGCGGGCCCCCCGCCGGGCCCATGGGCGGCGCGGCCGAGTGGGCGCGCTGAGCGGGCGCGGGTCCCCGTGCGCCCCGGACGCGAGCGACGGCGAGGTGAGCGGGGACGCCGAGCGGGGACGCAGGGACGCGCGGGCAGGGGGCTCGGCCGGTGGGCGTCGAGTCGGGAGCGCTGGGTCTGCTGCACCCGGCGGGCGCCCGGGAAAAGGAGGCGGCCCCTAAGTGAGCGGCCCGGCTGGGGGGACGCCGCGGATGGGCCCGGGAAGCCCTTCCCCCGCCTCTCACAGAGCCCAGGGGACCCCGGCCTGATCCACGCTGCCCCCCCCCCCACCCCCGCTTCGCCGCCTTTCTCCTCGAAATCCCTTATTTTGTGGGGGGAGGGGCATGCAGTGATGATCCAGGACCTTGGCCTCTTGCGATCCAGCGTGGATCTGTACGGACCTCTGCGAGAGCCCCAGACTCCCAGGGATAACCCCCACCCGGCCATGGAGGCCCCAAATTGGAGAAGGTCGTCCCTGCCCCCGGGGTTTGGGGATGCAGGCCTTGACCAAAGGAGCGCAGGGTTTTAGCCTGTGGGAAGCTCAGGAAAGGGCCCGTTCCGCGTTCGGTGGGGAGGGGCTGCAGAGCCATGTCCCCTATCTGGCCAGGCGGCCACGGGTACCCCCACCTCAGGGTGCTCAGCTGGCCTCTGCAGAATAAAGACCATCCGCCAGCCTGCCGCAGAGGCAACAGCGCATGCTGGGGGAGGGGCTGGCACTGCCAGGCTGAGTGCAACCAGCCTCCCTCAGCCTGTCTGCCCACCTTGGTGGGGAGGGGTCCCTAAGAGTCTGGCCCGGACAGGAGGGGGCAACAGTGGGCCCAGCCCCCACCAGGTCACCCCTCCTGGGAGAATTTGCCTCCTGACTTCCTGCGGCACAGATGTACTGGCTTCTGCAGGGGGAGTTGGGGGCCTGGGTGCTGCAGTGATTGCAGGGTGCAGGGAGACTCCGTGGGCTGGAGGAGAGAGGTGGCAGGGTCTAATGTGGCGCCCACAGTGTTGCGGTGCAGCTTGGAGTGGATGTGGGGTGCTGCAGGCTAGGGGAGCCGTGATCTGCTGCACCCCCTGCCCTGGGGGTCTTAGTGGAGGTGGGAGGGTCCATGCACTCCCCGCTGCCTCCCTCAGACCTTGCTCCAAGGGCAGTTCAGCAAAGGAGCATAGCATCCAGTGCCCCCACCCTGCTCAGGGAGGACAGATGTCCCAGGAATTCACTCCTCAGATGCTTAATAAGCACCTGCCCGGTAGGGCAGATCATGTGACCAGAAGCTGGGAGTTCATCCTGAAGTCTGACTGAATACCTCCCACTGCAGTCAGCCAAGGGCTCCTGGAGAGTTGCTGGGCAGGTTCTAGTCCCCTGCTGCCCTCAGCCCCCCCGGAAGGCTCCTGTGCCCCAGAGGCTGCCCCCAGGAACAGCGGCTTCCGTGCACACAGATGCAGAAAGATGGTGGAAGTCATCCTCTGCTCCAGAACCCTACCCAGCATCCTCTCCTCTCCAGCTGAGGCTGACCTTGGGGCCCAGATGTTTCAACTGGACAGAGGGCCCAAGGGGGCGTGGAAGCCAGAGGGTATCATGGCTGCGTCTCCAGAGGGTGCAGCTCAGAGGGAAAGGAGAGGAAGGAGCCAAAAGCCACAGCGAGAGGGACATGGGTCGGATTCTGGCCACCAGGACCGCATGGGCTGAGTCCGCCTCTGCCTGGACCGCTCCAGGCAGTGACCGGTAGATGTCCCGGGGTGGCCCCGGTGTGTAGCATGGGGGGACGGTGACCAGAAGTCCTGCAGATCAGTAGGGCTAGAACAAGCCAGGCAGGAACAGAGGAAACCTAGATGCATAGGGTCCTGAGCGTGCCCTTCTAAGGACCCATGTGCCGAGACCTCCTACCGCAGGCTCTGCCCAGACCCCTGTGAGCCGAGGGCACAGCCCCCCCACCACTGTCTCCCAGGCCCATGGCCTCCCCACACCAAGTTGGCTCTGCTTGGCCTTGCCATTGGCGCCTCCGGGACAGAGTGAAGGCCAGCTTGGGCCCTGTTTCATTCAGCCCGGGGAGATGAGGCGGGAACGGGTGAGAGCCTTTGGGGATCCCTGATGAGAGAAGATGAGCGGAAAATGAACTGAGTAGGTGTGAGCCACCTACCAGTCTCTAGGATCCTGGCCTCTCTGTGCAGTAGTTTCTGTCTCCAGAGGTGCCCCCTTGGGTCACAGTGAGCTGGACATCTCAGCATTGTGGGGGCCCCCACTGCCAGATCCTCCCCAGGGCCTGCCTCTGTGTGCCAGGTCCCACTCGAGCCGGAAACCCCACTCTGAGTGAGAGCCGCAGCCCGCCCATGGCTGATGGTCCTGACCGTTGTCTCTGGAGCTCACTACGAGTTCCCCAGTAGGTGCTGAGCAGAAGGCCTTGGTGAAGATGCCGTCAGATGGCGTTTTCTGGCCATGCGTGCCTTGCTCAGGGACCTGTGCCGGGGAGCCAACAGTGTGAAGAGGTCTTGGAGCTGGCCCCTGGGGTTTGGGTGCCCCGGATCTGGGGGAATTCAGCATGCAGAGTATGCGGGTGGCTGCACCCAGTGACCACACTTGCGCACACACGTCCGCATGTGAGTAGTTGCGTGAGGGGCTGGCGTGCCTCGTGGGAAAGAGGTGAGCCGACGGTGTGTGGACAGCTTGCGCAGGGGCACGTCCTGGCATGCACAGCAGGACACAGAAGCCAGGCCGCGCTGTGAATGTGGCCTTCCAGGGAAAGGGGGGCTGCCTGCTGCCTCCCAGGCCGTGCCCAGCCAGGTGCGAGGGAGCCTCTGGCCCTTGGACTTGGAACAGCCGAGTCTCCTCAGCAGCGAGCCCTTTGATGGGGGCATATGGGGTTGTGCCTCCGTCCCACTGGCACCCGGGCTCTGGAACAGCAGACGATAGGTACTGTTTCCCCTCCGTTCCCAAGAATGAGGTCCGGGCTGAGCCTGGAGTGGGTCCTTGAAATCACAGAAGCCCAAGACCCTACGATATCTGTTTCCTCTGTGCCCACCTGACCTGTTCTAGCCCCACTCATCTGCTCAAGACTGTCCTAAGCTTCCCCACCCCCGCCAGAGCTCTGCCCGCCCCATCCTCACAGCAGGTGAGGGTCTGCCCCCAGGAGCTTTAGATCTAGGAGGCCCTGGGGGTGAGGCTGCACTCTCAGGAGGCCAGCTCAGTGCAAGAGGTCTCCTGCAGGAGGCGCATTTGGGCCAGACCTTGGCCACTGGAGAAGGCTTCCCGGAAGGTGGGAATAAGGGAGCCTGTGCGCCTGGGTGCTCATGGCAAGCAAGGAGGATTGGGACCAGGTGGAGGAGGGGGGGTGGTGGTGGAATGTCACGCCTGGGCTTTGGGGCTCATGGGGACCTGGCCCAGGGTCATCCCAGGCCCCAACTACTGGGCACCTGCAGGAAGCAAGGAGTGGGCCCTGCCGTTCTGCAGAGCCAGCCTGCTCCGTGGCTGTGCCGCAGGAGCAGTGGTTGCCTGGCACCTCTGTGGTTGCCATGGCAACGACGGAGGTGCTAACTTGCTAATGAGTCCCCCTCGGGCTGCAAATAACAATACTATAGCGGTTAATAGGGCCAAGCTGGAGAGTTCCTTGTGGGAGGTGGGGCTGAGACCAGGTACTGGGCCCGGGAGCCTAGCAGCCCACCCCTCCAGCCCCCGCCCCTGTCCTGCAGCCCTGCAGCCCAGCTCGGCTCTTCCCCACCCTCATCCTGAGCCTACCTCCCTGCCTGTCCTGCAGCCTGGACTCCCATCTGTGGAGCGGGTGCCCCTCCATACCCCAGCTCCTCTCCTGGCCAGTTAAGGACCCGAGGACAGTGTTTCCGCCCATCGGCTGCGGGGAGGGCAAAGGACCTCTCTCCCAGCCCCTTCCCTTGTCCCTGCACTGAAGTTCTATTTGGCTTCTGTTGCTTTAGGTGGGAAGCAGTCTGCCCTCACCGAACTGATGAGGACCTTGAGTGCACCTGGGCATGCACCCAAGGGCAGGAGGCTGGTGGGAGGGGGCCTGGCAGCTGCAGCCTGGCTGCCACAGTCTTGACAAGATGCACGTTAGAACTCAGAAGCTTCTCAAAACACCTCATAGGGGAATCGAATTGGGGACCCCTCTCTACACAGGCTGGGACCACCCCTCAGCAGACAGGGCCCCCTCAGCAGGTGAGGACCCCCAGGCAGCTGGGGAACCCCCTCCACAGACAGGACCCCCCAGCCAGTGAAGACCCCCCTCAGCGTGTGGGGTACCCCTTTTGGCAGAGGGGCTCTTTTGCTGTCGACCTTGTTTGGTATGGCCCTCAGAAGGGACAGCAGCCCCAGCTGCACCCCAGGCCTCACCCCCACCCTGGAGGAGCCTGGGCACCTGCCTGGGGAGCAGGGTGTCTGTGAATGGGATCCCAAGGCCCCACCCACTGGCCAGGGCCATCCTGGGCACTTCCCTTTGGGCCAGCTCCGGTGGCTCAGCCTAAGGCTGCCCTTGGCCAGCAGACACGGTCTACACCTGCCTGGCACCTAGTTCTCTGTGAATTTTGCCACCCCCACCACCAGCCTGGGAGCTCACTGGAAGTGTGACAGATGTCCGCAGGGGGCCTCACCCCAACACCATCTGCAGCGGCAGGCTGGGGGCTTGCTGACGGGCCGCCCTCCGGCATCTGCCCCCCAGCCTCTCCCGTGCCTGAGCCAGGCGGGGCTGCGGTGGCGGGAGGACCCCGACTGAATGGCAGTGGTAGAGGCCTTGGGCCTGCCCAGTCTCGGTGGTGTGACCTAAGGCCGGCCCCGCCCCTTCCCCAAGCCTCAGTCTCCCCAGCTCCAACGAGAACTCATCACCCTCCTACTATGCGCCTCTTGGTGGGCTGGAGGCTCAGTGGGCCTAAGAAACGTCAGTCCTGGCAGGCGGCAGGGCAGGTGGGGTGGGGGGTATGTAGCACCAAACCCACAAGAGGGTTCTCTGCCCCGGGATCAGGGGTCCCCCATCCGCATCCACCTCCTACTTCCTCCACACACCCCGCAGCCTCGGGGCCCCTACAGGCCATGCTGAGAGTCCCCGCACCCCCAAGAGCCCTACATCTGGGTCACCTACTTTACCTCTCATCCTCGGGCACCACCCATCCCACCCCATCCTGGGACCTACCAGCCCCTAGAAGGGTCCCCCTAGACCTCAGGCCTTCGCTGTGCCTGGCACACCCTGCCACACTGCCCACTCCATTCTGTGAGCGTGTGACCCCCTCCTGCAGGGAGCCAGAACTGGCCCCAGACCCTTTGTGCAGCAGGCACGCCGCACGCACTGAAGCCAGGCTGCAGGACTGGGACAATGGCAGCAGCAGCAGGGGAGCCTGCCTCCACACCCCAGACCCCTCCAGCACCCCGCCCCGGGCGCCTGCCCGAGGAGCCCAGCACCCTGTGGTGGCAGCCCCGACCCCCCTTCCTCCGGGTCCAGATGGTCAGCTTAGGGAATGATTGTGCTGGGTGGGGCTGGAGGGGGCCGTGTTCTGGGGCAGGGAGCAGGGTCTGGGCCCTGCCTCCCCTGGAGTTCTGGAGAATAAGACGTGCGGGCCAGAGATGGGGAACGTCTGCATCCAGCGATGGGCTGACAGAAGCCTCGGGGGCAGAACGAAGGGTTCCGGATTGAGCGAGTGTCCCTGAGCCCAAGGGCCCAGAGTGCCTGTCCAGCCCAGTGCAAGCCCTGAGACCCTTCCCTCTGTGGTCCCCCATTTGCCTTGCTGTGTCCCACTGAGAGGTTATCACCGAGAGCTGCACAGTGCGGGGCTGGATGAGACCATTCATGAGCGCTCTCCACGTCCAGTGGGTCACAGTCCTTGCTTACCTCAGCTGTCGGGGACTTGACTTCCGTAGAGCCAGAGGGGCTGCCGATTTACCCCAAGGGAGGAAGGGCCCCCTTGGGTGCCTGCCAGGCTCAAACGTTCCAGTGCCCTTGGGTCCCACCATGGGCCCTTCTGAGGTTGGCCCTGCCTGGGGAGCTGGCCAGGTGCCCACCCCGGGGGCCTGCAGCCCTGCTGACCATCTGCCTCTCCCTGCAGGTCTGGCACCATGCCCGGTCCCTCCGAACTCTAGGCCACAGCCCCGGCCTGCAGAGCAGCCCCTGTTCACTTCAGGGCCCACCCCTTCCCCACTGCCCACTGCCCCACCATGGCTGGGGACCGGCTCCCTCGGAAGGTGATGGATGCCAAGAAGCTGGCCAGCCTCCTGCGGGGCGGACCTGGGGGACCCCTGGTCATCGACAGCCGCTCTTTTGTGGAGTACAACAGCTGGCACGTGCTCAGCTCCGTCAACATCTGTTGCTCCAAGCTGGTGAAGCGACGGCTGCAGCAGGGCAAGGTGACCATCGCTGAGCTCATCCAGCCAGCCGTGCGCGGCCAGGTACCCGGCCCCTGCCACCCACACCCTGTCCCTGGTCCCCGCCCAGGCACCCATCACTTCCAGGGCCAAGGGCAGAGCTCCTCGGCCAGGTACACAGGGGCCGTCTGCTTGGGCAGCCGCCCCATCCTCTGCCTTCAAACCCAAACTGAGCTCCTAGGGTCAGAATGTTCTGAGCTGGTCCACACCTTGGGCATCATAGGCAGCTCCCACCCCCCTCCCTGAGCTTCCTCTTAGGGTGCACAGATGCCCCTCCCCAGGGAGGCCCTCTGCTGATAACATCTCCCCAGATACGATTCATCACCCCTCCCGCCCAGAGCCTGCTGACCCTGTCTGGGTCCTCACTCAGCCCCTGGGTAGAGGTCTCCCCACATAAGATGGGGCAGTGTCCCTGGGGCCCAGCCCAGGGCTCAGAGGGGGGGCACAGGGGTGGGCTGGAGGCACAGAGGGGCAGTGCAGCGGGATGGCAGCTGGTCAGGCACACACCGAGTGCTGTGAGAACCCAGAGGAAGACAGGAGGGGGGCCAAGAGGCTTATGCTGAGCCGTCGTGTGCCCAGCCCCCCAGTTCTTTCCCCTAGAGTTCTGAATGACCCAGAATTCTCTCTGTGCGCCTCCCCCCAGAATGTCCCAGGTCACCTGCCGAGGACAGTCCTGTCTCTGTTAGCCTGGAGCATCAAGTCCAGCACTGGGAGGGACCACTGGCCCTGTGACCTGGGAAGGTGGGGGCACCTCCAGTGGGGGGAGTGACATGGACAGCAGCCTGGAGCTGGGGAGGGGTCTTGGTCACAGGCCCTGTGCCAGCAGAGCTGGATGTGAGAGGACGCAGGTGGCACAGCCACTTGTGGGGAGTCCCCCCCCAAGGCCAGAACCAGCTCCCTGCAGCCTCAATGAGGGGAATCCGGTGATTAATCACCCCCAGCGAGGACTCCCTGCCAGAGCGCAATCCCATTGGCTGCTGGTGACATCATCCGGCCCAGGGTTGGCGGCTCAGCTGGCTTAGGGGCTGAGTGTGCTTGGGGGGCAGGGCATTAGCCACTCGAGCAAAAGCTGCTCAGCATCTGGTCCCAAGGCTGGGCATTCAGGATGGGAGGAGGGCGGCGGAACCCCAGCCTCTAGCTGCCTCCTGAATTAAGGGGGACTCTTGCAGCAGCCCCCACTTTTCCCATCACTTGCTGGGGAATTGCCCAGACCCAAAGTCACCCCACCCTCAGAAGCCCCAAAACGTGCCTCCCGGTGCCCCAGGGGATGGTTTTCCCTTTGCCTCAGCCACCCTGACAGCATCTGTACATTCCCATCACTGTGGCACCCGTGTGTGTGCCCAGGGAGCCTGTTACATTCACCTGCACGTCCTCCATGGGGGCCTGGCCCACAGTGAAGGCCCCCAGTGTCGGTTCCCTTAGCGTGAGGGCGTGGCACTAGGAGGAGCGTGCCCATGTCTGCCTGCTCTGAGGGCTTGCCTGTGTGACTGTGGGCGTTTGCACCCGTCCAGGTGTGAGCTGTGAGGTGGGCGGGTGGGTGGGTGAGAGCCTGCCCTCCCCTCCAGGCAGCAAGGTGCCAGGAGCCCCTCCCTGCCATAGCCTGACCCGTTGCAGTGGGTGGCAGCAGGGGATGGGGGCATCTGGCAGGTGCCCAGCAGTGCCCTGACCTCTGCCCTTACGGCCTCCAGGTGGAGGCCACGGAGCCACAGGACGTGGTAGTCTATGACCAGAGCACACGGGACGCCAGCGTGCTGGCTGCTGACAGCTTCCTCTCCATCCTGCTCAGCAAGCTGGACGGCTGCTTCGACAGCGTGGCCATCCTCACGGGTGAGCTCCAGATAGACCTGGGGCAGGGGGCTCTGGGGCGCCCTCTCCTCCCTTCCTCTCTGTCCTCACTGTGAGCTTAGCTATGGGAAGGGGGGTAGCCAGAGAGTCAGGCTCTGGATCCACCTTTGCTCTCTTCCCTGAGCCCAGAGACCAGCAGGAATTGGGGCAATGTTGGGTGGGGTGTCTCAGTATCTGGAGTTCTCCGAGGCTCCATTGTCCCCTCCCCTGGACCCCCACACTTCAGAGCCCCCTCCAACATGGGCCACCCCACTACTAGCAGGTGAAGAAGTAGGTAGGAGGAAACCCCTAAATGTCATTTGTGGCCGGGGAGGAGGGCAGGGATCTGGGCAAAGATGTGTCCCTGCCCCTGCAGCTGTCTGAGAGAGGGGGCAGAGCCCCATCCTCCGCAAACCCCAATCCAGCAGAACTGGTCCCAGACGGAGCATGCCTCTGAATGCTGCAGCCCGCACAGGATGCCCGACCCCTGCCTGGGGCCAGCAGAGGTCCCTGGAGGGCTTCCTGTTCCCCAGACGCAGCCCAGGCAGCCTGGAGGCTGGGAAGCCCCCTGTACACACACACACACACACACACACACACGCACACGCACACGCACACGCACGCGCGCACAGGCTTCTTGAGGATTCCTTCCTCCTGTACGTGGGGGCTGAGCACTTCTGTAGAACCCACCTCCCAGAGGTGGCCCAGGTCCCAGGGCGGCGGGAGCTGGCCTGTCCCAGGGTGGTGCCCTTGTGGGTGCTCCTGCCCTGGCCTCTTCATGCCAGGGGCCATGGCAGGCGGGCGGAGGATGGAGAGGGCTGAAGGTGTCAGCAGCCCCCTCCTCGGTGTACGTTCACCACGTCTGCCCTGAGCAGCCCCTTACGTGCGGGCACGCCGTGGCACTGGGCTGGCCTTTGGCGCTGGTGTCCAGTGGGGGCGTGGACCCTCACCACAGCCTGTGGGAGGCTTCCTGGTGGGTCTGCATCGCGTGCCGGTGCGCGTGCTGCCGTCCACACACGGGTCTGGGTCTGTGCGGTCAGAGGGCACCTGCATCTGTGTGGCTCTGGGAGGCTGGTGATCGGTGCTTGCTTGGGGAGGTGGGAGGTGGGGCTTGCGTGCCTGTGTGTGAACTCTGGGAACCGGAGGCTGCAGAATTTCAGACTCTCTGATTCAGCCACTGCCCCCTGGGCTCAGTTTGGGGGCTGAGTGGGTAGGGAGAAGAAGGAGAGAGGACAGAGGCTCTGGTCTTTTTAGCGGGTGTCCTGGGCAGAACAGGAGCCCAGCCAGGAACCCCAGTGTGTGTGTGTTTGCACGCACACACATGCTCTCTAGTCAGGAGTGGGAGCCACCAGGCCTTCTGGGAGTCTGAGAAACAGGTCCCAGAGCAGAGCCCTCCCTTACTCCCAGGCTGCCCAGGAAAGCCCAGAACCTCTAACGCCTGTCTCCTCTGGAGGCTGGGGCTCGTCACCCAGCATGCAGTGGGGCAGGCCTAGGCTGGGATGTACCAGGAGGGCTCACCTGGGACCTGGCCGTGCCCCACTTGGTTCGCTAAACTCTTGGGGCTGCCGCCTGCTCTTTCTTCCCTGCCTGCCCCTCCCTGCGAGGTTAGAGTATTTGCTCCCATTTCCCTGAGGGCCAAGCCAGGCAGAAGTCATGACCCACCGCAGTCTGAGAAGGGCTCATAGTGGCACCAAATCAGGACCCAGACAGCCTCCGAGCCTGGCCCACAGCTCCCACCCCTAAGGCGAGCACAGCCCCTGAACCGGTGAGAATGGGAAGGCCAGGTTGAGTGGGACAGAGGGATGCTGCCCCGCCAGAAAGGGGAAGTGACATTCCAGGATCACTAGCACAGGGGGAGGGGGCTCAGCGAGGCCAGAAAGGGAGAAGCCCACCCCTCCGTGGGTGGGGCTGAGGAGCGCCAGGAGGATGTCACGGCTGGAGGGCAGACAGATCCCTCTCGGTGACAGGGGAGGGTTGCGGAAGCAGGAGAGGGCAGTGGGGCAGGCGCGCTGGGGTCCGGAACCAGCTGCTGTGACCGCTGCCTCCTTCCCCCCCAACCCCTCCAGCTGCTTGGCTGTGACGTCCAGTGGGGCGGGGACGGAAAGGGAGTCTGGCCCTTTAAGCGGCGGGCGGCCCTCGCCCGGTCCGCGTTGCTGCGGAATGCGGGCTGGTGATGTCCCCGTGCCGGGTCGGTGCGCCCCCGCGGCCCGACCCCGGACGCGCCGCCCTCGGACCCTGGCCAGAGACAGCGGCAGGAGCGGCCCCTGCGCGGAGGGTGCGCGGAGGGTACGCGGAGGGAGGGTGGCAGGTGCGGACCCTGCCCGGGGCTCGGGGACCGCGGCGGCGCAGAGGGGGCTGCGGGGTGCGCCGCCGGCATGTGGGTGGGAGAGCGCCTGGTGGGAGCCGCGGGCGGGGGCAGTGGCCGGACCGGTGCCCGTGGAGTCGGTGGGGTCGGTGGCCTCGGTGCGTCCTGGGCAGGAGCTTTTGTGCGAATCCGGGATTCCATTGTGCGTCGCAGCGAGCTGTGAAGCTGTGAGGCAGAGGGAGGAGGGTATCCCTCCTGAAGGAAGGTGCCCTTGGGGATGCCTAGGGGATGGGGGCGCCTGCCCGCTGCCAGCAGTGCTGACACCCGCAGAGGGTCCAGGCCTGCTGCCACTGATTCAACGCAAGGTGCCCTCTCCTGTAATCCAGAACCTGGGGGGAGGGGTCCTGAAATCACTGGAGGGGCGGGGCCTCAGGGTCTGCTGTACTTGGCATCGATAGGGGGTTTGTGGGGGGTCACCACAAGCCCGTTGGCTCTGCGGGGGGAGGGGGGCAGCCCTGTGGGGCTTTACCTGAGGGATTGCAGGTAAAACTGGCAGGTCTGCACCTGTCCAGAGATCACCTTTGTACCTCCCCTTTGTGGGGGAGGTTCCTGGTGGAATACAGGCCCCCACCCCTCGACTTAGGAGAGATCCTGTGTACCTTGCGTCTCCTGGGTGGGGGTTGCTGTCCTCCAGCAGGAACATCCAGGGGACCCCTGGCTCTGGCCAGTAAACGGGAGCCCAGCCCAGCACCCAGGTCAGCTTTCACCTGTGAGTTGTGTGGTCAGTGATGCTGACAGACACTTCTCCCTGTCCGGCCAGCAGGCTGCCAAGGTAGGGACAGCTTCTCCTCCAAGGCTGGTGCCTCCACTCCCTCAGCCTGGAGGTCCCGCATCACCACAGCCCCCGCCAAAGGCAAGCCGTTGTTGGGGGCACAAGGAACACACCTGGCAGGCACTCTGGTTGGGGGTTTGTACAAACTGGCCATTGAGCTGGGCTGGAGTGAAGGCTGAGGGCACCAGGCGTCTCTGTCCTGGGAAATCAGCCAGGTCTCTGGCCCCAGCTGTTTCTGGAGACCAGGAAAGAGCACTGGGGGTCTCATGGCCTGGGACCCTGCCTCACTCCCCTGCCTCCTCCAGTGCGCTAGGGTAGGCCTCCGTCCAGTTGAACTCTGTAATGGAGCAGTCCACTGAGGGCAGGGAATGTCCACAGGCGTCATGTCCCCACAAATGTGGTTAGCCCCAGGGTGGCCACCAGGCAGTGTCATCTCACCCTAGCAGGAACTGGCGGTCACCCAGCTGCCTGGGTGTGGGCCGGTCAGCTCTCAGTGTATCTTCACAGCCCCTGTCTCCTTTGAGGCTCGCAACTGTGCTGTGTGGCAGGCAGGGTGCAGAAGTGGGCCAGGGGTGGAATGAGCTCCGCCCGTGGTCACTCTCGGGGGCAGAGACATACTGGGGATTCCCACTTGGGGCTTTGAGGCCAGGGGAGGGGCTCCTTCCACTGACCTGTGGCCCAGGACCTGGACGTGCAGGGAAGGCAGTCGGCACTTGCCAGCCACGTGTAGAATGCGTGCCCGCTGCACGCCCTGCTTCCCCCGCTCTTGGCCCATCCTCTGGTGCTGTCCTCCGGGCAGGAGGGAGCCCTGACTGGAGCACAGGTGCCCCTGCAGGCTGTGCCAATTCTAGCAGGTGATGTCATACCCAGGGGCAGGAGGGCCCCTCAGAAGCCCTTGCTCCTGGTCCTGGCACCCAAGCTTGGCCCAGGGCTCCCAGCCAACTAGAGTCAGGGAGGGATTGCATCAGCCCAGGGGAGAGGCAGGAAGGCCCAGGCTGACCCCCGGCCACGGGCACGGAAGATCCACACCCTCAACAGGGGCCTTCCGTGACATCGGAACCCACCCCTGCCTGGGTCCTGCACATGCTAGGCCGGCCCGCCACCTCGACCCCACATTTACAGGCATCACAGCGGCGTCCTCAGCAGGGCCAACTCCTCATTAGCCTGGGGAGGAATGTGGGCGTAGGGGTGGCTGTATATGTGCACAGCACGCGCGCCTCGGCTGGTGACAGCAGCCCTCCAGCACCCAGCGCTGACTCCAGGTGCTCAGGCCAGAGGCTCACCCCCTGGCATCACGTTGGGCTGGGGGTCCAGGCTGTGGCCGAGATGTAGGGGTGGTCAGGTGCCCTGGGCTCGCTTTTGTGCCCCAGCCGGCTGACTGCCTGACCCACGTCTCCTCCGCTCCTCCTCCTGCAGGGGGCTTTGCCACCTTCTCCTCCTGCTTCCCTGGCCTCTGTGAGGGCAAGCCTGCTGCCCTGCTGCCCATGAGCCTCTCCCAGCCCTGCCTGCCTGCGCCCAGTGTGGGCCTGACCCGCATCCTGCCTCACCTCTACTTGGGCTCTCAGAAAGATGTCCTGAACAAGGTGTGTGCACAGCTGGGGCTTTGGCCATTGGAGGGGGTGGGGGAAGAGGCAGGAGCTCAGAAGCAGCTCCTGGGCTGGTCTGGGGGCGGGGGAGAAGGGAGCTGAAAGCCAAGGAGGGGATGGATAAGCATGGTGTGGGAGAAGCCTGGGTTGGGGGCACGAGGATGCAAGGGGACTGGGGCAGGACCAGAGCAGGGCAGGGTGGAGAAGCAGCTCCCAGCCCCTTAGGCGGCGGAGCCCACATGCCAAACTGCTGATGTCACCGGGCCCCCGGCCAGCACTGAAAGAATCCCGTGTTTTAAAATTGTGATGAGGGAAGAGGGTAAAGCCACCGCCCAGGCAGCCGTAACATTCCTGGGAGGCTACCTCAGGCTGTGGGTGGCGCTAGCCCCAGACCAGCATCCCTGCCCCCCCTGCAGCCTCCCCCCTCTTGCTGGAGGCTCTGAGCGCCAAGGTGGAAGTGGGAGGGGCTCCCACCTCCAGGGCACCCCTGTCCAGCCTGTCCTCCCGTCCCTTCAGGATCTGATGACCCAGAACGGAATAAGCTACGTCCTCAATGCCAGCAGCTCCTGCCCCAAGCCGGACTTCATCTGTGAGAGCCGCTTCATGCGCATTCCCATCAACGACAACTACTGCGAAAAGCTGCTGCCCTGGCTGGACAAGTCCATCGAGTTCATCGGTGAGGGGTGGCGCCCTCCTGGTGGGGCTGCGGGGGCCGGGGGGTCTCCTCGAGGAGGGTGCCCAGGGACAGGGAGAAGCACTGTGACGACCAGTGCTTGGGCCTGAGATGGAGCTGGGATTGTTGGCGGTCGGGCCGAGCACCCTGAGCCCTCACCCGGCCCCTGTGGCCCCTGCCTCCAGATAAAGCTAAGCTGTCCAGCTGCCAAGTCATTGTCCACTGTCTGGCCGGCATCTCCCGCTCGGCCACCATCGCCATCGCTTATATCATGAAGACCATGGGCATGTCCTCCGATGATGCCTACAGGTAGCCTTTCCTTTCTTCCTGGGCCCAGAAGTCTACGGCTGGAAACGGCCTTTCCCCTCCCAGTCTCCACCCACTAGCCGCGGGATGGCCCTTGCCTCTGAGGGGAGGCGGGAGCCCGGATCCAACACTCCTGGGTGGGTCTGCACACCAGCTGTGTGCCCAAGCATGCGCAGGGGGAGCGGGGAGGGGGCAGGGAGAGCAGGGGGATGGGGCCGGGCAGGGAGCCCCGTCTCAGTGCAGCGGCCTTCCCCAGGTTCGTGAAGGACCGGCGCCCATCCATTTCGCCCAACTTCAACTTCCTGGGCCAGCTGCTGGAGTATGAGCGCAGCCTGAAGCTGCTGGCTGCCCTGCAGGGTGACGGGGCGCCCCACCCGGGGACGCCCGAGCCCCTCCCGGGCCCTGCGGCCCCACTGCCGCCGCTGCCACCACCTACCTCAGAGAGCGCTGCCACCGGGAGCGCGGCGGCCAGCGCAGCCAGGGAGGGCGCGTCCGGTGCCGGCGGGGAGCTGCCCGCGCCTTCCGCGGCCCCTGCCACCAGCGCGCTGCAACAGGGCCTGCGGGGCCTCCACCTCTCCTCCGACCGCCTCCAGGACACCAACCGCCTGAAGCGCTCCTTCTCGCTGGACATCAAGTCGGCCTATGCCCCCAGCCGGCGGCCCGACGACCCCGGGCCCCCAGACCCTGGGGAGGCCCCCAAGCTCTGCAAGTTGGACAGCCCGTCGGGGGGCGCCCTGGGCCTGCCCTCGCCGGGCCCCGACAGCCCAGACGCGGCGCCAGAGACGCGCCCGCGCCTCCGCCGGCGGCCCCGGCCTCCAGCCGGCTCCCCGGCACGGTCCCCGGCGCACGGCCTCGGCCTGAACTTCGGCGATGCCTCTCGGCAGACTCCGCGGCTCGGCCTCTCGGCCCTGTCGGCACCTGGGCTCCCTGGCCCCGGCCAGCCGGTCGGCCCCGGGAGCTGGGCGCCGCCGCTCGACTCTCCCGGCACACCGTCGCCAGACGGGCCCTGGTGCTTCAGCCCCGAGGGCGCGCAGGGCGTGGGCGGTGCGCGGTTTGCACCCTTCGGCCGGGCAGGCGCGCAGGGCGCAGGGGGCGGCGACCTGCGGCGGCGGGAGGCGGCAAGGGCCGAGGCCCGGGACGCGCGGACCGGCTGGCCGGACGAGACGGCCCCGGAGACGCAGTTCAAACGCCGAAGCTGCCAGATGGAGTTCGAGGAGGGCATGGTGGAGGGGCGCGCGCGCGGCGAGGAGCTGGCAGCGCTGGGCAAGCAGGCCAGCTTCTCGGGCAGCGTGGAGGTCATCGAGGTGTCCTGACGGCGGCCGGGGACCCAGCGCCCGGCGCTCCGCTGCCCTCGGCTCCCTAGTCTGGGCCGCCAGCAGCCGGGCCCACTATAAATATATATTATATATAATGCAAAGAAAGGTAAATGGTTTTACTGCGATTTTTATCGAGAAGTAAATATTTCGATTTTTTATTTATTTAAGCTGTTCATTCTGGCAATGATTTGGCAACAGTGCGGGCGGTCCTCGGAGCTCTATTTTTACTGTCTGGTATTTAAACTGAAACACACGTTTCTAAGCAATATGAGGCCACCTTCAGTTCCAAGCTGGGGTGCCAGGCCTGGGGTCCCCTCCCCGCCCCCTCCCCCGGGAAACTGCTGATCTTTGCAAAGAGGCTGCCGAGCTTTCGTGCACTTTTTACATAAGAAAAAGGGGAAAAAGGAGAAAAAAAACTTTGCCACAAACTGAGCCGCAAACCTCCAGGTCCCTCCCCGCCCCCCTCCTCTCCTCCTCCTCTGCTCCTTTCTCGGGCTCTGCACCAAAGTCTAGGTGGGGGAAGTGTCCCAGGAGCTGGGGTATGGCCCAGGCAGCTCTACCAGCTGGAGGCACCCCCACCACCTGCCCCCCTGCCCCCCCCACCCCACCCCACCCTGTTGCCTGGTCGGTGTTGACTGGCATTGGGCCTAGAGAGGCTAGGGTGTTTGGAGGGGCTGGGGATAGAACAGGATAGGGGCTCGGTGAATGGGGCTCTTGAGTGTCAGATGATGTGGGTCCCCAGGGCAGGGGTGGAGGTGCAATGCCCCCCACTCCTGCCTGAGCCCTCGTCCAGTGTCGTGGATTCAGCAAGGCTGTTCCGTAGAGGCCGCTCCCCTCTCCTCCGCTTTGCCGCCTAGCACCCCCACCACCTGCCAGGTGGGGGAAACCACAGGAGGAGAGGAGCTCGGCCCCGGCGGGGGGGGGGGGGGGGGGCGGGGGGTATCAGGCGGGAGGAGCTGGGCTAACCAGTGCTGGCCCCACTGGTCAGAGGGCAGATGGATTTAGAGTCTTGTTCTGGGCTCCTCCCCCACTCAGCCCCCAGGCCCCCCGGCCAGACTTGGAATTCAGGTGTGTTCCTACAGGGGGAGGGCCTCCGTGAGGGGCTGGCTGCCTTGCAGAGGGAGGGGGTAGTTAAGCACCTGTCAGGCCCTTACGCTGCCAGGGAATGGGGGTCCTGAGCTTTGGGAGAGCCCTCTGCAGACAGATAAAGGCCCCTGGGGTGGGCAGATGCAGGTGTCCCCCATGCCTGCCCCTAGCTCCACAGGGTCCTTGGAGAAGAGCACTCCCACACTCCCCTTTCCTGGGGAGCTCTCCTCTGAAGTCTCCCTGGTATCTTCACGGTGACATGCCAGGTGGCTTTTGGCCCAGGTGGGCCAGCCTGGCGGTAAAGGCAGGGAAAAAACCCCAGCTGCCCCCCGCCTCGCACCCTTTTGGGTCATTGGGACCCATGGCTTTTGGAGGCAGTAGATGTCCCCCAACCTTCAGATGTGCTAGAGTCTAGTGGGTGGAGGGGGCTGGTAGCCTTGGGAAGAGGCCAGGGGCTTGGCGGGAGGGCGGCTGGGCAGACCGAGT
Source organism: Ursus arctos (assembly GCF_023065955.2). Lineage (NCBI taxonomy): Eukaryota > Metazoa > Chordata > Mammalia > Carnivora > Ursidae > Ursus > Ursus arctos. Next base: position 47,431,169 of record NW_026622908.1, read on the forward strand.
CCTTGGGGCAGCTGCCCCTGTGGTTGTTTCTTCCGTTTGTTCTGTTGACCTGCAGCCCTGTGCACCTGTCACCCCTCCTTTAAGCAAAAGTCCTCTTCCTATTCCCTCTGTCCCCACCCCGTTGCCCAAGAAAATAAGCTATCATCGTTGTGTTTGCAATCTATGGATTAGAGGTTTAAGTATTTATTATTGGTTAATTATTATTATGATTGATTATGTAAACTTGCCTTCTGTCTGTCTATCGCGTTGGGTTTCTGAGGTGACCCTGGGTGTGGAGGATGCACTGGTCCCCACCTCCGCGCCCCACCCCTGTGCTGTCCAGGAGACAGTGGTCTGGGGCCACTGGTTGGGCCCCAAACTCTGGAGGCAGGTCCCACAGCCCCTGTCCTTTCCTCTCTCTGCCCTCTGCCCTCTGCCCTTTTTCTAGGGCCGCCAGCATCTCTGGTAACTTCGGTCTTGGAGCGTGGGGGGGGGGGTGCTTGCTCTTGAGGCTCTGGTCACCCCAAAGTGAGCAGCTGCAATGTGGGGGGAGGTCCTGTCCCGGCCATCCCCTCTCCTGTCCTGGGGGACCGGGCCCTGGCACAAGCCCCTCCCCGGTCACTTCCACACACTGCCTGAGGTGGGGCAGGGGCCGGGCCCCAGCCTCTCCAAGTCTCTCAGCCCTCCTACCCACCCCCACCCCGGCCCTGGCATTGGGGGTCGCCCCAGGATGGTCCCCGCTCCCTCCTAATATTTGCTGGAAAGTCCAGCGGAGGGGAGGTGGCAGGTCCCCCGCATGGCTCCCAGTCTCTCTGGACCGGGTGGCCTGCTCCTGCCCCAGGACCCCTCCCCCAGCGCGGCCACACTCTGCTCCCTGTCCTGTCCCCTTCTTTTGTATTTGGAAACAACGTGTTGTAATAAATCCTGAGATGGATGTTTTCTCCATGCCTCTGGCTGCCTCTTTCTTCAGGCTGGTGGGTGGGTGGAGCGGAGAGCGTGGGGCCGTGGCCCTGAAGGCTTCCTGAGGCCAGGAGGCATTGGGGCCACAGACCAACTTGCCCAGGACTCACTGCCTGGGACCCTGAGGGCAGGTTGGGCAGGGTGGGGGAGCCGTGCTGGGGGAGGGCCCGGTGTGGGGAAGGGGCCCCAGCTGCACGCTAGAATCTAGAACACCATTGTTTGTCGCGTTACCTGCAGGTGAAAATTTTAAAAAGTTACAACTATGTCCAATAAAATCACGGTTTTGCCCCTCCACCACCTGCCCAGGTGTGAGCACCGGAACACTTGGCCAGTCTCTGCAGACCTCCGTGTGCGCACGCACAAGCCTGAACGCCACGCGACAGCCTTCCTTTCCAACAGAACCGGGGTCTGGCCACAGAGTGTTTGCTACCAACTTTTCAATTACTTAAATCATCTGTTGAAAGAACACACGTGTGTGCTACAGGGACCAAAGGCACGCGAGGGTATCTGGTGGAAGCTGTGGGGTGACTCGCCCACTTTTGTCCCCAGCCACTGGGTTCTTCTCCCTGGAGACAGCCCCTGCCCTGCCTGCAGACCTTCCCGGGGGGCCCGGGGCCCATGGGCTGCAGCGGCTGGCCCATCTGCAGCGAGCGTGCCGCCCGTGGCCTCCGGCAGCCCCTGCGGCGGGGCTGAGGTGGGTCTGCCCGGTGTGGTTACAGCCGCAGCTCCGGGCATTCAGGCAATGCTCTCCTGGGACAAATTTTTCAGACATGACTCCTCTGGGTCACTCCAGCGCTTGCCTGGCCGTTACTATAACAACAGCTCCTGCGTACCAAGCTCACTGTGTGCCAAGCACGACTCCAGGCATTCAGGCACATCCTGGGAACAGATCTCCCAGGCTGCAGTGGCTGCGGACAGGTCTGCGCCCTCAGCTCCAAGCGTCTGTGGCTAATGCCGTGCAAGGCCTCCAAGGGGGTCTAAGCCTACTTGGAGCTTTGGCCTGCTGAGTCCGGGGATGTTTCCCCAGTTCCAAGCGGCAGGGAGCCCAAACCAGGGATGCAGGCCAGACCTGTGTGTGTGTGTGTGTGTGTGTGTGTGCGTGCCCACGCGTGCGTGCAGGATGTGTGTGTTTCAGGAGGCTGGGAGAGAAGAGGAAGCAGGAGACAGGGAAAGGGCTCAGCCGGCCCCTCTCTGCGGGCGGAGGCAGGTCCTTGAATCCAGCATCCCTAGGAGCCCTCAAGAGGCCGAAAACTAGAAGCACAGGGCTGTCGCTAAAGCGAGGCTATTTTTAGCTCAAGAACATCTATTTATAACTCTGGCAGCCCCTTGGAGTCCATAAAACCAGGGACTGGAAGAAAGCTGATGACTGTCTTGAGCACCACAGTGGTGCCTCCCGCTCCCTGGGGTGTGTGAGCCCCTGCAGCGGCAGGAGCGGGGTGAGGGCGCCTCGCCCAGGATGACCTGGGGGCACCAAAGGCCAAAGGCCCCTGCGGGCAGTGTAAGAATGCACGTGGGGTGCTGGGATGCCATCCACCCAGTTGCCCAGGCTCCTGGAAGTCAACTGGCCCACGGGCTGAAGGAAGCAGGTGGTGAGGCCAGACCTGCAGACTGGGGGGCTGGCCGCCACCACCTGCTCTCGGCCACACGGTCTGGTACCTGTCCCAAGGGGTCTTCTGTAAACGCTGGGCACCCTGCCTGCTTCCCTGCCCCATCTGGTCAAGAGCTTTAGGCTCTTGATGGGTCTTGGGTGGGTGAGCACATGTCAGTAGAGGGCTGCTCTGTGTGGGTCTCAACCTATGGATAGAGATGCTGGGGATGCCCGGGCCCTCCCCTGGGCCCCAACTACTGGTGGTGGGCCACCAGACCGCATTTCCCCACAGAGGCCGATGTCATGGCGGGACCGGCCCTGGTGGTCCTTTCTATGATGACAGGACACACTTCAGCAACAGCCGTCAGGGGGCTTTGACGAAGCTTTCTTACTCACAGGTCCTGGAGGTCATATGCACACCTGGGGCCACAGAGTTCGGTCTCAGGGAGAGAGGGAGGCAGCGTGGACCTCGGACTCTAACTTTTTGGAGTTGGGGGTGGGGGTGAGGTTTCTAGAGCAGTTGGTCATCAGGTCACCCGGGACCTTCTAGAGTGGAACATGGGAGGGGCAGCCTGGCTCTCCATCTAGTTGGGAAGCTGGCAACGTGTTTATTGAGATGGATGTCTTTCAAGTGAATGCCACGGCAATCCAGACTTTAATGCCACGCGCCTACATTGCCAATCAAAAAAGCTGATCATCAGACACTTACACTCTGGGGCTGGCTGGCTGGGTTACGTGGTTGGGCAGATGGGTGATGAGGGCGTGGATGGGTGAATAGGGGATACGGACGGGGGGGCGAGATGGCTGGCTGGGTGGGTAGAGAGGTGAGTGTGTAGATGTGTGGACAGGAGAGTAAATGGGAAGCTGGCTGGGTGGTTAGTGGTCGGGTGGGTAGGTGGATGGCTGGACAGGACGTTGATGGATGGGTAGATGGGAGGAAGGCAAGGAGGGAGGGAAAGAAGGTGGGTAAGTACCGACATAGTGCACAGTGCCCTTCTGCTGGCCTACCCTATATACAGCTGTGTGCTTCCCTCCATCCCACCACTGGACCGTGGTGGGGCACCCCATCCTGCTTCTAGAAGATGATCAGTAAATGTTCAATGTATAAACCACAGGCTCAGAGCTGGACACCACTGCAGAGACCCAGTCCAACCCTCTCCAAGGCCCGAGGAGGTGCTCCAAGAGAGACAACAGGCCCAGAATGGAGTCACCTGTGCCAAGCCCCCTGCCAGCAAATCGAGACTTAACACCTAACCTCACTGCAGTTTCAGCCTCTCCCAGGAGTGGACTCAGTCTGGAATTTCCTGGTCAGCACCAGTGAGGTCATCTGCCGGATAAGATCCCTGCCTTCCCTAAGGGAAGGTGACCTTTCTGAAACAGTCCACTCTTTCAGCTCCCTTGTCCCCTCCACCCCTTCTGCCTGTAAAACCTTCCATTCTGTACAACTCTCCAGAGCTCCTTTCTACCTGTTAGGGGGGATGCTGCCCCATTCGCGGGTCTTTGAATAAAGCCGATTAGATCTCCACATTTATTCAGTTGAATTTTTTTAACAAGGGGAACTGACTTTCCAACGTCCCTCAGACTCGGGGCAGAGTCGGGGTGGGCTCCGTTGCTGATCTCTGGACTCTGCTCATTCGGGCTGAGCAGTCCCTGGAGGTGTCCTGGAAGGGGCCAGCCTCAGTGGCCCCTCGGGCTCCTTCCTGCTCAGACATAAAGGGGCTTAGAGCTGGGAAGCAAGAAGCCACCGGGGAAGGCTTGGGGCGAGGGGGTTGGCCTCTAAAGGCCAGGTTGGATTTGGAGGGCTGGGGCATGTGTAGCCAGGGGACACAGCAGCTAGGGCCACGGAGAAACGGCGCAGGTGGGGCTGTACACTGTGGGACCAGGCGCAAGCTGGCTACCTCTGGCCAAGGTGAGGTCCAGTGGGAGGGAGAGTGCCTGGCTCTGGATGGCAGGGGGGTGGTGGGGGTCATCTGTTCGGCAGAAAAGTGTTCCTTCCTGAGAAGCCATGGAGCCTCCAAGGGTCTGAACAAATGCAAACTGGCAGTTGGGTGTCCTGTTCTCCAGACAGGGGCACAGAGGCTGGCGGGGTCCTGGACAAGCAGGCTGATGGCCAGCAGAGGGTCACAGGGGTGCCTCGTGCAGCCAGCATGAGCACTCGGGAAACAAAGTTCTCCCTCCCAGTGGACAGGGCTCCTCCAGCCGAAACACCGCCCCCACCCCCTGCAGCAATCTCAGCCTTTGTCAGGGGGTGGGGTCTAGGCCAGCAAGGCAGTCCCAGGATCTGTTCCTGGACCTGGGGTTGGGGGGGGTCTCCAGACGCAAGGTCATCTCTGAAGAAGTGGCCAGGCCCTGAGGATGGTGCTGGTAGCTTAATGGAGGTGAGGGGAAGGGAGCAGTCCCCACCCCCCACCCCGAGGACAGAAACAGAGCTAGTCTCCATCAGGCAGGACAGCACCAGGCTGAGATGTGGGGGCCCGTGCCCAGAGCCCTGAGGAGGTCTTGGCGGGCTGGAGGACAGACAAACGTGCTCCCTTGCCCAAACGCACACAGGCCACAGGGCAGGGTGATGCCAGGGGTGGGTCTTTGCCAACAGGCAGGTGCCTGGGGAGCCCTTCCAGCCTTTTGAAGCTGAGCAAATTTTGCAATGACCCCGTTCCCGGGGACCACCAGGAGAGGGGCTGGGAGTGGCGTGGTCTCAGGCAGGAAAGGGGTGGGTGGAGAGGGGCTCCCTGAAGTTGGATAGGACCAGAGCAGACTGGGGTTTCCGTGAGGGACCTTCATTCCAGAGGGAAGAGGCAGAGGCCACCGTGGGCAACCCTGTGCAGCCCCATGGAAGCCTTCTCCCCGGCTCTTTGCAAATACCAGAGATGAGACCAGAGCAGCAGGGGCCCTTCCTCAGGGCAGCCCAGCGGGTAGTTCTGGGAGCAGAAGGGAAGGTTGGTTCCCCGCCCCACCCCCGTCTTGAATTAGGGGCCACCTCCTCTAACCCAGCTCCTGTGCTCCCTTGGCTCCTCTGCTGCATCTGAGCCCCAGCCAGGGGGCGATCCACCCCACCCAGTGTGCACACCTGGGACCCAGCAGGCCAGGTAGCTGCCCAGGCGGGCGTGGTGGCACCCTTGGCATGGGGCCGGCCTAAGCCAGACTCAGCCTGACGCAATTGGCGGACGTAGCTATAAATAGCCAAGGAGAGCTGGAAATAGAAGTGGGGGAAGAGGAGGGGGAGGGGGCTGGACTCCTGGAGCCCGTGGAGAGGAGAAAAGGCCCGAGTGCCTGACGCCAGAGGAGGAAAACAAAGCCCCGTTCTAGAGTGCCCCACCCCCACCCAGCCCGTCTAATGGGGTGTTTGCATACAGAAACAGTTGGGGAAGAAGGGTGAAGTCAGAACCCTGCCTGCCCAGTGCAGGGGTAGTAACCAAGGGCGGGGGGGGGGGGGGCGCTGGCCCTTGATTGATAAGGGTGGGGACCTGTGCTGGCCACAGCTCCCTGTCTTCTGTCCTAGGAGGCTGAGTGGCCCCCCCTCCTGATGCCCAGCAGGAATGAGATTCTGTGCCTCTCCCTCCTCCCTTCCCAGTTTAGCCCCCCCCCCCCAGCACAGGAGCCCCCTCCAACACGGTTCACACAACTCCAGGGACTGAAACTAGCCTGCCCAGGCTGGGCAGGAAGGGGGCTCCACTAGGTACGCCAGTACCTGCAAGGTCCAGCAGGAATGTCCTCTGGGCTCAGAGGCACGGAACTGTCCAAGGACACACTGCAGCTGATGGGGAGGCGGGGGGGGGGGGGCGGTATTTTCTCTCTTCCACCTATTTATCTGGGGGTCTGGGGACTTAGTCCAGGGGCCCCACAATGTGGCCCAGAGGTGAAAGGGAGAAAGCCAGGGCCTCCCCCACCATGATTTCTGCCCAGGTTCCTACCCGGAGACACTCCCCCCAGGCGCCTGCCCCTCTCTGCTCCTGATCTCTGTTGGGGGTCAGCCTTGGAGACAGAGTGGGCAGCTGGTGGCTGGGGGACAGGCGTTAGGGCTGATAAAGAACGAGGGGGTGTCCCGACCGCCTCTGATAAGGCCTGTCCCCTAGAGTCAGCCCTAACGGGAAACCGCAGGAGGGGCAGGATTGGGGGCATTAGGGCCGGGTGGGGGAAGGGACGTTGGACGTTCAGGCCCTCATCTCTCCATGCAGGTGGTTGGCTGCCCCGCCCTCCCCGAAGCTGGAGAAGGAGGCGGGTGCTCCGCCAGTGGGAGAATGGGCGCGGTCCCGCTGGGGTGGGCGGGGCCGCCGGGATGGGCGGTGACGTCAGCCCAGGTACAGGGGCGCTCCGTGCCCCGCAGCTGGACCGTGAACAGCCGGCCTCTGGGCTCCCTGAGAAGTGCCCCCACCGTACTCTGACCCCCAGGTCGTCCTCCCCAGAGGCCAGATCCCGCCCACCGTGCCCGCAGTGCCCGCCAGCCCCAAGCTCTGAGGGTCCGGAGGTTGGGCGCGGTGGGTGCGCCGCGCCGCTCGCGATGAGCTCACCCCGGGAAGGGCCGCGCCCACTCCCAGACGCCCGCCTTCCCGGCCCGCCGCGGCGCCCTTCATCCTCAAAGCGCCGCGCCAGCGCTCGCCCGGGATCCCTCCCCTCCGCGCGCCCTCGCCGGCCCCGGCCTGGAGTGGAGGGCGGGCGCGGTGAGCACCTGCTCCGCGTCGGAGCCCGAGGCCATCGCGCCCCCATTCCGCGCCCCAGTCCCGGCCCCAGGTGGCCAAACGTCTGTTGGGCAGGGAGGGCCGAGCGTCCCCCCACCCCCAGACTGCCTTCCAGACCCGGGGGTCGCAGCGTGCGTCCTCCTGGCCTCGTGCTCTTGTCTGGCCTGGTTGGCCCCCAACCCCGCGCTCCCGGAGCCAGGAGGGCAGAAAGCAGCCCGGCAGCGCCATCTGCTGCCCGCGCCCGCGAATGGGGGTGCAGCCGGCGGAGGGGCCCCAGCCCCTGCAAGGCCCACCTGCCAGGGTTTGGGTCTCCGGCGGTCTCGAGTCCCGTGGGTCCCACCTGCCCCTCTTCTGAGGCCCTCCCCTTGGACCACCGGCACCGTCAGTTGCCCGAGTTGTGCTCTGGGTCTCCAGGCCCCACAGGAAGGTCAGCCACACCCAGGGCTTCAGGGACACCCTTGTGCAGTCAACAGCCCAAGCTGTATCGGAGTTCATCCTTGACCTTCAGACCGGAAATGCCAAGCTGCTGGGTGCCGTCTACAGTCTAGCTGGATCTCAGCGCCTCCAACTGTCTCCTCTGCCCCACACCTTCACTCCACCCCTCACCCCTGCAGCCCTAGTAAACAGGACTGGCTCTGGTTCTTGACTCCTACCTGTCCCCCCACCTCTGCACCTCTCACCTGGGTGGTTCCATCTACCCCCACCGCCACCCACCCATCCTCCAAGGAGCTGTCTACAAGCACCCTTTTTCTCTTCCTGGAAGGTGCCCCTCCCCTGGTCTGCCCCCGGGCTCCATGCTCTCAGTGGTGTCCCCCAGCCCTAGACGCAGGGCCTCGCATGCGTCCCCTCATTGCTGAGGGGACATACATGCTTGCCCGCCTCTGTTGGGGGTCTGCCTCTGTTCCCTGCTGTCCAGCAGGGCCTAAAACTGAGAGTCCCCTTCTCTGCCTCCAACCTCATGTGGGATTCTCCCTGTGTGTGTCTATGTCCAAATGTCCCCTCTTTATAAGGACACCACTCATAGGAGATTAGGACCCACCATCTTAACTAATTTCATCTGTAAAGACCCTATTTCCAAGTGAGTTCTCATGCTGAGGTTCTGGGAGTCAGACTCACGCCTATCTTTTCTGGGAGGCGCGCCATTCAGCTTATAACAAGTGTCAGTGCAGGGAGGGAGGGCGGTACCCACGCCCACCTCAGGACTATGAGGGGAGGCCCCTCAGCCCTCTTTCACAGACCTGCTCAGCAACGTGCCTGGGTACAAGGCTTGGCGGCTGTGGGTCCACAGGTGGCCTCCAAGGCTGACTGGAGACTTTGCAGATCAGAAGTAGATCCGGAAAAGCCATCAGGGGCCATGTGGCCCAGGGCTTCTCACCCGGCCACCTTTCAGGGTCACCCGGGAGCACCGATATATGGCGATCCTGAGGCCCCACCCAGACCTACAAAGTCCGACTCTAAAGGGGGACAGGGCCCAGGAATCCCTCCAGGGAGGGCAAGTGCCTCCCTCCCAGGGCCTCGATGTCAGTCTGTGAGGTGGGGGTGGGGCAGGGAGAGAACAGCACTGCCTTATTTGCTGCTCCCACATTTTGTGATTTTTTTTTCAATTTACTAACATGTATTGTAGCACCCCTGGTGCTGGGGATCTGCATAAGATAGACCCCTCACCCCCAAAGCTCCCCCAGTCCCCCAATACAATGGAAGATGAGTGGCAGGGACGACTTGGCATGCCACCACGGTGATATCAGTGGTTCCCGTGACAGGTCTGCGCAGGAAATGCCACTACTTGAAGGAAGTAGTGCCTGGAGGAAGGGGCGTTTGACAGAGGCCTTGAGGGATGAGCAGAAGCTCTCTAGAAGGAAGGGCACTGCAGGTAGAAGGAACAGCAAGTGCAAAGCCCTGTGATGTGAGATAGCCTAATAATTCAAGCAACACAAGTGCTTTATTGACCAGGCATCTACCCTGGGCCAGGTGCTCTCTGGGGCACAGAGTGGGGTTAATGTGGGGAGAAGGATGGAATTCTGTCCTGAGGGTAAACAGCGCAGACCGGGTCAACACCTCGGAAAGGGTTGCTAGACGGCTGGCAGCACAGAGCCAGGGAGGAGAGGTCGTTCCCCTGTGGGGTAGAGGCGGCAGGATGGGTGGTGGGTGATACAGGAAAGACGATAAGGTTCTAAGGTTCGAAGCCGATGGCCAAGAAGAAATTCTTGAGATGTCTTTGATGCAAAAAGGTGATTTCATTGAAGCACAGGGCAGAAAGAGCTGCAATGGGGTCATGGGGAGGGGCCCATTATATACTTTCAAGTTGGGAGGGGGTTAGGGACAGCATAAGTGCCTAAGGAATTTGGAAGCAAGGTTTCCAGGACCTGGAGGGGGCTAGCTGTTGCTGGGAAAATGTCATTTATTACCGTCTAATAAAACCTTAGTCACGAGACCCTTTAGATGTGTATCGGTGGGCCATCTGCTTGAGGGATGATTGCCAACACGTATCTTGGGGGGTTTAGAGATAAAGGAAGTTTCTAAAGGAACTTTTATGCATTAAAGTAGACTTACAGGATCCTGGCGGAGGGGGAGCTCAGGCTAGGACTGCCTTTTGCCCTTAGCAAAGTATTCACATCACGGAGGCAGCTGAGTCCCGAGAGGAAGGTCACTCTGCCTGTTTCAAGGACTTGTCAATGGACTGCAGGTAGTAAAGACATTTAATAATTTTTCTTTTGCCTTTGTTTCCCACATTACTGGGCACAGACGGAAGGGCAGCTCCTAACCCAGCGGGTCGGTGACTTCCCTGCCCGGAGGTATGGCCTGCCGGTGACCCTGTGGGGTTGGGTAAGTGGTCTCGGCCTTCCAGGTATTCTCTCCACCCGAAGTGGGGCTGGGGGCGGGAGCTAGCAGGGGGCCTCATCTGCGTCTGGAAGGACAGTTGTGAGGATTGCCGGGAGAGGTAAGGAGGACTAGACATTGTGGGGAGGAGGGAGCACTGGCGCTTCCAACCAGGCGGGACAACCCAGGGGCGGATCGGAGACAAGACCCCCCCCAAGCGGAATTCTCCGGGAAGCGAGGCGGGGTGGGCACCTCCCCAAGGCAGGGAGGGGGCGGGACCCCCAGGGAGGCGGGATCCCCTGGGAGGAGAGGCGGGGTGGGACCCCCGGGGTAGGTGGTACGGGAGGCAGGGGAGGCAGGCCGGACCAGGGAAGCGGGGCCAAGGCGGGATCCCCGGGAGGCGGGAGGCTGGCTCGATAACGCATCTTCTGCAAGCCGGAGCCTTCCCACCTTCTCACTTTCCCTTTCTGAACTCTGGTCTAGAATGGGGGTCCTGGGGCCAGGGCCGAGGCTAGGGTGAGGCAAGAGAGGCACCCAGGCAGCCACCACAACCCGAGAGCGAGCGCCTCCTCGCTCTCCGTGCCCTGCCTGAGACTCCCCTGTGGAGCCGTCCGGGTTCCTGCCCGTGCTGGGGGCCAGGGTGTCCTTTAACTCACACGTGGTCACTGACCCTGCTCCACAGGGCAGCTCCTGCTGCGATCTCTAGTGCTGGCGGAAGGCTGAAGACCAGCGCCGCAGCAAGCTGGAAACGTCGGGCAAACCCTCACGCTGTCGTCGTCGTCTTCTTCTTTTCTTAAGATTTTATTTATTTATTTGACAGAGAAAGAGAGTGAGAGAGCACAAATGGGGAGCAGCAGAGGCAGAGGGAAAAGCAGGCTCCCCGCTGAGCGGGGAGCCCAATGTGGGGCTCGATCCCAGGACTCCGGGATCATGACCTGAGCAAAGGCAGACGTTTCACCGACTGAGCGCCCCGCACGTTCATCTTCTTTTGAAAAATTGGGAGACCTGGCAGCGCTGGGCGTGGGGTCCTAGGCAGCAATAATTTGGAGGAGAACATCTTGGTCTTGGGGGCCATTTGCTAATGGGATGTGTGAAAACTTATACGGAGACACTTATCTTGGTGAGGTCATTTCTTGCCGACCTGGGCTGGACGGCAGAGCAAACAATAAAATGGAAGGTGTGTCATGTGTGCTGTGGGTCATGTGATCAAGGAACCACCCCTGTTGTGGTTTGAATTACATGTCCCACAAAGATATGTGGAAGTTCTAATCCCTGGGACCCGTGAACGTGACCTTATTTGGAAAAGGGGTCTTTGCAGAGGTCATCAAGGTGAGCTGAGGCCATGAGGGTGGGCCCAAATCCAATGACTGGTGTCCGTATAAAAAGAGGGTGGTCTGGAGGCAGACACAGGCCCACCAAGGGAGAAGGCGGTGTGAGGAGGGAGGCAGAGACCGGAGCGAGTGAGGTGCCTACAAGCCAAGGAGCGCTGGCAGTCACCGACGGATGGAGGTGTGCGGACTTCTGGCCGTGGGGACTGTGGAGGAAGACATTTCTGTTGTTCGCAGCCACACAGCTCATGGTCATGTCTTAGAGCAGCCCCAGGGACTACTACAGCCTCCCACCCAAATCCCAGTCCGGTTTTTACAACGGTTAAGTCTGCCCACACGCAAGTCCCCGGAACGACAGCCCGTGTCTGGGGGGGAAGGGGAGGGCAGGCGCTGGCACAGCCTCCGAACTTAAGCATAACGAGGAGCCTTCAGACAGTGACGTCATGAATGTAAAAGGCCCTACTCTTCTTCAAGCACTGGCCGCGTCGGTCAGGATAAGCAAGGTGGCTTTCTGGAGCAGAGGCTCCGCTCGTCACTGGTTCTCAGGGGGTCTCTGCTGGCCAGAGCTTTGACCTTGGCTGCTGCAGTCATCTGCATGCTCTGGGGAGGGAGGCTTGGAGGAGGCTCTGGAGGAGGAGGAGGGGACAGCTGGAATGAAGGTGTGAAGTGGGAGGGTGAGAAACCTAGGAGCTGGAGCAGCTGGGCTTCTTGCCTCCCGGGGTGTAACATGGACCAGTCTGCGGAGCCGCACCTGGAAGACGGAGCTGAGGGCCCCCACCTGGAGGAGCCTGGTGCCCGGCTGCTGCTTAGCATCCCAAAAGTGATCCCAGGTGGTATTGAGTATGAGCACCCCTACCGATGTCTTGGCCCTGAGCTCTAGTTGCCCCATGGACACGGATCCTCCCCCTCTGCACCTAAGCCAAATGCACCCCCAGGGGGCTTGCTGTTCTCTGCAGGGGAAGGGGCTGAAGGCTGGCAGTCTCAAGGACACTGTGCTGTGGTTGCTCTGGAGAGACCCTCGGCAGGTTGCTCTGCTGAGGGGCCGACGTCCACTGTTTCTCAAGCCCCGGGGAGGAGAGCCCCACTGGGAAGCAGGACAGAGTGGGAAGATGGGGGGCTTGGGAGCAGGTGGCTCTGGAATCCCCCAGCCCGCTGAGGGACTTTGGACAGTCCCCACCCCTCTAAGAACCTCATTCTCCTGCCTGGCAGGCACTGCCCAAATGGTGTGCGGTGTAAGTTAAGGAGGCCAGACACGGCAGCCAGGCCACTGCGGGTCTGCGGGAGGGCGCCGCGGGTCTGCAGGAGGACGTTGTAGGGCCTGCGGTGTTTGCTGATGCCTCAGGAGAGACAAGGGGGCCACCAATCACCAAAGCTCTCCTGGGATTGGTGTCCCGCAGTACCCTTCCCAAAGCAGACTCCCAAGCTTCTCAGACAATCAAATGCTGACCCTCGGCTAGTCCTCCCTGCTGCCCCGGCACGGCTGTCGCTCACCCTCAGCCTTACTTGGGATTGTACCAAGGGACCAGCTCAGGAGGCAAGAGGGGGCCATTGTTCTCCAGCTCCAGAGTGTAGGACAGTGTGTGTCACGAGGCCCGCCCTGTGCCAAGGCCTTCTGGCAGGGCAGCTGAGCCCCACGAAGGGATGCTCTGGACTGACCCACACTGTGGGGAGGGGCCCACTGGAGGGTGATGAGTAAGCCCGCGGGACAGGCAGGGTCAGTCGAGACAGAGGCAGTGAAGGAGGAGAGAGGGCCCAGCAGGGAGTCAGCCATGGAGGGGAGACTCATCTTTGCCGCGTCCTGGCCATGCATTCACCCTTATGCCGAAGTGTCATCCTCCACCCCATGACAGAGGACAATTTCCTTGAGGGGATTCCTGCAGGTCCCCATCTGGAGCAAAGCATAGTTGGGAAAACCCAGCCCCGCTTCCCAGTCCAGGAACTCCAGGCTGGTACAGCCCCTTGGAATCGGGGCAGGAGGCAGTGGTCTGGTGAATGAGCTGAGGTTGAGGACTGGAGCCGAGGGTTAGTAACAAAGTAACACAAACTTGGTGACTTAAAACAACAGAAATTTGTCATCTCACAGTTCTGGAAATCAGAAAACCTTAATCTTTGGTGTGGGCAGGGCCGGTGCCTCCTGAGGCTGTGGATGAGGATGGGGCCCAGGCCTCTCCCGGCTGCAAGCTGGCTGTCTTCTCTCTGTGTCTCATCTCACGGCCTTCCCTCTGTGCTCTCCGTTCCTCCCCGCTTATAAGGACACCTGTCATAGTGGGTTAGGTGCCCACCCTAATCTCTGGGTCCTTATCCTGACTAATTTAATCTGCAATTACCCTCTTTACAAGTCAGGTCCTGACTTTCTGAGGTCGTGGGGAGAGAGGGCAGCCCGCATTCCGTGTCCCTGTCATTGTGTGACTATGTCTGACCTATTATGTGTCTTTCTTCCTGTTTTTTCATCCCCTGCCTGCTCCCAGTAGACCGTAAGCTCCATGGGGGTAGTATTTTGCCTGCTCTATCTACCCACCGTATCCTGCGCACGTTACGAGTTCCTGGCACGTAATCGGCACGTGGTACTTATTTGGCAAATGAATGAAGGAATGGCAGGCAGGAAGGGCTAATTGAAAATCCTACATTTCTAGCTCCTTGCTCAAATAGACTGCAAGCAGCACCTCATCTCCAGAGAAGTCACAGAGGTGAGCGCCACCATCCGAGACCTGAGAGACGCAGAGGACAAGGCTCCCGTCACTCTCGGACGTTGCCCGTGCAGCAGATGGAGGCGTGTCGGTGATGGATCGTGTGTTACTGCAAGTTTAAAAACATGATGACTCCTACCGCGGCTCTTCCTCCAGATGCAATGCCCTTCCTGGAGCGAGTCAGCACACTTATTATCCCGCCGTGGGTCATGCAGACACGCCCCGCCCCATCCCATAAACCGGGAAGCCGGCAGCAGTGCGCTGGCCTTTGGCGAGACCAGTGATGTGCCTCCACCTCGGTGCCACAGGGTCAGACGATCGCTGATGTTTTCCACCACACTTCAGCGCACACCAATTTTCACGGCCCCGGCGTGCCTCGGGGTTTCACACCACTGCACCGTGTGATGACGTCCTGCCCATAGGCCACGGAGCCCGGAACTTAGCGATGCTCCAGACACTGATAAAATACACCTGCTCGCCGGAGGGCTCGAGCCCCCGACAATTTAGGAACCTGAACACACCACGTGAAATTTCTGGGAGCTCAGTGGTCTGGGAATGTCACGACCTCCTCTGCAAAGTTCAGGACAAGTTTTTATACCTTGATCATCTTAATACCAGGAAGAAGACATACGTTTTTCATGATTGTATCAATTAGGCAATTGCCTTTAGCTTCAGGTAACAGAAACAGGAAAGAATAGTGGCTTAACCGAGATTTTTTTCAGTTAAAAGAAGTCCAGAGGCAAGAAGTTCGGGACTGCTGTGGATGTTCCAGAGTGGTGGCAGGAACCTCAATTCTATCTCTCTGCTCTGCTGTCATCAGCGTGCCTCACAGCCTGAGATGGCTGCAGGATCTTTGGCCATCGCTTGCCTATTCTCAGCAGAAACCAAGAGACTGGACTAGGGCTTGGGGTGGAGAGGAAGTTCCTGGAAGCCACCTGACAACTTCTACTTCCACCTCACTGGCCACCCTGTGTATGGGAAGCTGGGAGAAAGAGGAAGTAGGGAGGGTAAGGAAGAGGGAGAGAAGAAAATGGAGGAGGAGAAAGGCTCTGGACACAGGGCGGTCCCTTTACCATCTCTGACCGGTGCTCACCGATCGTGCTGTTCTCATCCAATTAGCGAGGGGCCGCAGAGCAGACCGGCTTTGACTGTGCCCCAGACTGGGAAGGGTTAGCCGTGGCTGCAGCACAAGTGGTTCCACCACCCGCCACGTAGGAGCCCACTGGTCCAGCCGTGCTTGATGAGGTGCAGACGGCGGCGAGCTCTCATACGAGAGAAAGATAGGAGGGCCCCAGGGCTTTGGAGCAAAGCCATATCCTCTTAAAACATAAATCGTGATTCTTGAGAGGCAAGTTTCAGCTTGCCGCTGGGCACCAGTGCAGACTGTATATTAGACCACAGGCTATCACATGCCCATGTGATCTGAACTGCCCATTGTGGACTGGGCGACATGGAGCCATAAAGTGGGGTGTGCCCAGCGATACACCATCATCAAGGGAAAGGGGACCGACCTTGAGCCCAGGTAAATTGCCATGAGCGGGTAGGTCAGACTCCTGATATGCCTCGTCTTACTTCCTGCCTCCTCACCTTCAGCCTACACCTGCGACCTCACCAAATTTCTTATGACACGTTTGGCAACATTATTATTCCCATTACACGAAGACACTGAGTCACAGGGACATTAAACAACTCATCCCAAGTCACCCAGCCAGTAAGTGGAAGAGCGGGGATCTGACCCCCAGACTCTGGAGGGGATGTAGGATTGCTGGTACACAGTGGGGGCAGGAAGAGAGATGGGCGGAGCCTGCAGCGCTTCCTGGGACCTCGATGCCCAGAGTACCAGGTAATGGATGGTTGCGGCGGCCGGATGCAGGCGGGACACCCAGAGCTCATATGCCCGGGGAGCGATGATTGGGCCACTGTACTAGGTGGAGATGCAACTCGAGGAGCGGCTGGCTGAAGGCAAAGGCACGAATATCCACCGCAGCCCCTCGACCGGTTGTAGAGATGAGGTCCCTAGAACCATCTGCATGCGCTTCCTCTCAGAGATATTCCACAGGAAGCGAATCGTCCTCTTCTTTCCATGGTCTTTCCTCGCTGCTTGATCAGATGGTCGGTGGTAAAGTCTGCGATATCACCCCACGAGCTTCTCAATCGCGAAGGCCATACAGGGAGAAGAGATCTCGGTGGATCCTGGCGGGGACCGGCGAGCCTCGGGCGGCCTGGCAGAGAGGGTGAGCCGCGTTTCAAGGATAGACGGGGCAGGTGCATAGGGCGCGCGGAACTTTCCTTTCCCGCTCTTCTCAGAAGCCCAGGTGTGGGGAGAGCGCTGTTCCGTCAAGGGGCAGACGGGGGCCGGGGCGGCGGCTCCACTCGTCCCCTCCGACCTGGCACCGGCTCCCGAGAACGCTGTCCTGGGCAGGCGGGCTCTGCCCCTTCCTCGAAGCCGCCTGCACGCGTCCGGCCGCCGCGGCGTCGGAGGGCGCCCAGGCTCCAGCGGGGGCTCCGTGCCCCGCGCCCCGAGAACCCGAGGACGGCGGCTCTGGCTCCCTGCTGCCCGCTCTCCGCCAGGACGGCTCCCGCCCCCGAAGGCCGCACCTCTCTGCCCCGGGCTGGCTCCTTCCGTGGGGAGGGGAAGCCCCCAGACGTCTGGGTCGGCACGTGTCCCGGGGCGCTCTGCTGTGGGGACGGCGGGAGGGCAGGGACTCCGACCCGCCCGAGAGGCCAGGGCTCCCACGCCCGGTCTCAGAGGTCCTCCAGCTCTCCGGCGGCCCACCGTCCGTCCCGAGTCTGCACGCAGGCGAGGCGGCAGCAGGACCCTTGAAGGGCTCCTCCGAGAGTGAGGGGGGCACACTGGGCACAGGGGCACCGTGCAGGTGCGGGGGACATGGGGGGACAGTCCGGGGCCAGCCCGGGTGTGACTGGTCAGCCTGGGGCGTGAGGGGACTGTCTGGGGCGTGAGGGGACATCCGGGATGTGAGGGGACATCCGGACTTGAGGGGACATCCGGGGCGTGAGAGGACTCTCTGGGATGTGAGGGGACATCCGGGATGTGAGGGGACATCCGGGGCGTGAGAGGACTCTCTGGGGTGTGAGGGGACATCCGGGATGTGAGAGGACATCCGGGGCGTGAGAGGACTCTCTGGGGTGTGAGGGGACATCCCAACTTGAGGGGACATCCGCGGTGTGAGGGGTCAGCTAGGGTGTGAGGGGACCGGACGTGAGGGGACATCCGGGGCGTGAGGAGACTGTCCGGAAGCGGGGCGCGGGAAGTGGGGGGAGGTGATGGAAGGGGGACAGGTGGAGGAGGCCGGAGAGGAGGGCCCGGCTCAAGATCCAGGTTGGGCTGGTGGGGCCGCGGAGGCCGCCGGGACTACGTTTCCCGGCAGGCGGCGCGCGGTCGCGTCACTTCCTGCGGCGCCCGCGGCGCGCGTGTGGGAGTGTGCGAGCGAGTGTTTACTTCCGGCCGCCGCCGCCGCCGCGGGCTGAGGGCCGAGCGTGTCGGGCGGCGGGCCCCGAGCAGCCATGGACTGGCTCATGGGGTGAGTTGGGCGGCCGGGCGGGCCGGCCGGGGCCGCGGTGGGGGGCGCGGGGCGCGCTGCGGGCGGCACCGGTCAAGGGCGTCGGGCCGGGGCGGAGTGGGCTGGGCGGGCGAGGGGCGTCTCCTCGGGGACGGGGTCGCGGACGCGGTCGCAGACGCGAGCCGCTCGGAGCGGGGCCGGGGCCGACCTGGGCAGGACAGGCGCCCGCGCAGAGCCGCCGGGGGTCGGGCGGCCGGGGACGTCGGGCGGCAGCCGCTCTCGCCGGGCGCCGCGGGGAACTGGCTCTGGAAGAAAGAACTTTCACGCCGGCCGGGCACAGTTCCTCGGAAGCGAGGACGAGAAGCCGGACGGCCCAAGTTTGCTGGCACGGCCGCGGGGCTCGGGGCGAGGCTGCAGGGGAGGCAGGGTGCCGCGGGCGAGGCGTCCACCGCGGGCGGCGGGCCGGAGGGTGGAGTAGGAAGGAAGCATCGGGCCGGCAGCCGCGGGCGGCTCTCCCTGCGGTGCGCCGTGTGTGCGGCTTGCTGGAAACTAGAGCAGCAAAGGTGAAACGTCACGTCGTCTTCGGAAAGTTGCTCCGACTCAAGGGACTCTTTGTCAAAACTTTTCTGTGTTTGAGGAACGAGAAGGGCAGGCACTTCTCGCCAGCGGCGTGGTCCTTCTCCGGCTCTGCTTAGCTCTCATTTTCATCCCCCCCCCCCCCGGCAGGGCAGGGCACCCAGGGGCTTGGTCTGCGAGTGGGGAGCTGTTGCCGTTTCCCCGGGGCTGGTGGACGTGCTTGTCTGACGCTGAAGTCCTGGAAGGGAGGCGCAAGGTCGGATGGACGTTTTGTTTCTGGGGACGGCGGGTGCCTGCACGGCGCAGGGCAGAGGGGAGGGTGCCGTCAGGATAACCGAGGAGATGGGTCAGACCCATCCTGGCCTGCAGGTTGGCTAGAGGCCAGTGAAAGGGAAGCCAGGGGAGGTGAGCCCACGAGGGAGGGGTGGATCAAGAGGCCAGGGAGGAGTGCGGAGCGTGGCCAGGGCAGGCCTGGGGCCAGAGTGCGGGGCTCAGGGCAGTGTGCCCACGCTTCGGAGGACCACCGTGGGGCCGCTGCTCAGCTGGCTTCTGGGAGAGGCTGACTGCCGTCCTAGCCCGCTGCTTGTTAGCCCTGTGACTTGAGGCGATTGCTGCACGTCTCCAGACCTGCTCTTGTAAAGTCTTTTGTGAAATGGGAAGTGTAGGGCTCTGGAAGGGTAAACCGAGGTATTCGAGGAAACTGCTTCGCACACTGCTTGGCATTGGTGAGTATTGGCCACTGTTGAGTACTGAGGTAGGTTTTGTAGGAGGCCTTTGAACCCACAGGCACTGAGTGTGCAAGCAGCTGTGTGTGCTTTATTTTGAATCATAGACACTTTCTGCCTTTATTGGGACGGGCTGTGTTGGAGGCCACCTGGCTTCCCAGGGGGTCTGTTTCAGGGAAGTAGACTATTGATTGGGTGGGTTGAATTCCCCGTGCTTTGTGTCGGAAGTCCGGGGCTGTTCAGGAGGCCGCTGATGGTGAGATTGTGTGTGATTATCGGGTGTTCCTGTCCAGAAGAAGCAGGTATTCTGTGCTGAAAACTGACCAGCAGTCAGTCTTTTAAACAGACTGGGTTCTGTGCTTTGTGGACTTTACTGTCATCATTGTGAATATCCAGAGATAACCCCACAGTTAGGCTTACCAGGGACTGATTCTTGAGGCCCTTGTCAAGACTTTGGGAAGCAGGCAGTCATCTGGGTGAGGTCAGTAGAGCACTCCCCTCCTGGGTCCTGTGCTGAGGAGGGCGGTCCAGGTGCTGGAGGAAGACAGCTCTGAAAGGGACACGGCCTGGAGCTGCTGCTTCCGTGGGCCCTGGAACGGGAAGCAGCCTTCACTGCTGCCTGGCTATAAGATAGGCAGTTCCAGAGGACACCAGAGATCTCAAAAGAGGGATGAGGACGGAGTTTGGTTATCTTGGTGTGTTTCTAATTTTAGCGGATTGCACAGTGGACATTGTAAATTATGAATCCTTTGACAGTGTCTTAATTGTGAATCCCCTGCCCTTTTTAAACAGAAGTGATAGGATTTCAGTTGTTAAATAGTGATGTTCCTCCAGAGCTTCTTTTCAAGGTGTTATCACGGGATGTGAGAGCTGGGAGGACCCGTGCCCTCTGTCCCTCCCACATGTTTACTGAGCATCTGCTGTAGAAAGGAGGAGGCTGAGGCCTCTGCTTTCCAGCTGCAGGGCGAGTGAGTGAGCAGCAGAGACCCCAGCTCTGCCTGCCTGTGGTCCGACCCTCCTTGAGGAGAGCCAGCCAGTGGCAGGTGAAGGAGCTTGCCCTGCCAGGCGCCTTTTGTGTGATCAGTGCTGGGGCTTTAGTTGGCCATTAACTCTAGCTGGTTTTCAACCTGGAAGAATTGAGGAAGTGTGTTATTTTTGACTATTTCTTGATTATTGTTTATGACATCACACCGTTCATTATCCATTATCACCTAGGTAGTTTGGAATATGGTTTTCTCATGTTTTAAACAGTTTTTGTTCTTTTTTTTTTAAAGAAAGAGTTTCTCAGCATTGGTTCATCTCAGGTGACAGTGTGGACTCTGCTGTAGTAGCAAATACGGCTCCCGCCTTCTCTGCTGACAGCTGTCGCAAGCAGAGCAGCGAATGGACGCACTTCCCTGTGACAGAGAGTGCTTTGCTGAGTAACACAGGCGGCCTTATCTGAGGAAAGGGAGGTCTTGCAGGAAACCTGCCGGGGGAAGCCAAGAATAACACCAGCATGTTACAGCTTGCTGTTGGAGTTTGCTGAGACTTATTTGGAGAAGAATTCTGTGATGTGTAGCTTGCATCCGTGTGTTTTACCATAGTCCCTTCTGCTCGGCTTGGAGCTGGCTGCTGAAGTAGGTGTACGGTAATTTTTCTTACTTTTTATAAAGAGTAATTTCTAACTTGAAAAAGGGTCACCACTTGTGTGGCCGTGTCTTCGGTCGTTGGCTAGCTCCCTTCTGGACAGCTGATGACAGGATGTTGCCCTTGCCAGTGGGAAGGAAGTGAGCCCCAAAAGAAGTGCTCCCTGAGCTGCATCAGATTCCATGTGGCCCAAGACTGTGAGGGGCCCCATGGCACAGTGTGTGGTGGCGTGGGGAAAACTTTTGTCTTGTTCTCTACTGGCAGTGACAGGCATTTGTGAGCAGACGATAAAAGTGCAGTTTAATTTTTACCCAACAAAGCACAGTCCAGAAGCTTCCAAGCATCGGGGAATGTAGAAGAGGAAATGCACCTCCTCCCACTTCGGAGTTGGGGGAGCAGATCAGCCCTCTCATGGGTCCTGGGTGGGGCCGACAGGGTGGAGTTTGCAGGGACATGCCCTCCCTGCACCCTCCATCCTGGGCCCGCAGCCAGGGAAGGGGCAGGCACACACCAGCCCCCTTCCTGGGGCTGCCGCTGCCCTACTGCTCTTGGAGCAGTGGTGAGGTGGGTGAGGTATGTAGCTGAGAGCTCTCTGGCTCTGGCTGGAGATCCACCTCTGGGGCTGGCGGTTGAACGTGGAGCGCGATGGAAGTTGGTGCTCTTGGTCAGCGGGCAGGTATTTCTAAATGGCTGCAGGGCTTTCTGGCCTGTCTGGCTTTGCCTTCAGGAATCTTGCGCTCAGTTGAAGGAGATAGAATCCTGTGTGTGTGTACCTGTGTGGGCATTTCGTGGGGTGCTGACGACTTTGTCATTGCACTTTGCCTCAGGGGAGGACCTTGCCTGGGACTGACAGACCCAACTGTGAGGATGCCCCGACTGAACTTGATTGAGTTTCTAGACTTCTTTTTAACAGCCTCGTTGAGGGATAATTTACATACAATAAAGGTTTCTTGTTTTAAGTATAACAATTAGGTGACTTTTAGTGAAATCACAGGGTTGTGTGGCTGTCAACGCAGTTTAACTTGCAAATGTTTCCATCAGCCCAAAGGAGCCTTGTGTCCATCAATAGTCACTCCTTGTCCCCTGGGTAGTCACTGATAGACTTTCTCTCTCTCCAGATTTGCTGATTCTGGGCATTTCATACAGATGGAATCATAAAATGGGGTCTTCTGTGACCGGGTCACTTAGCATAATGTTTTAAAAAGTTTGTTCGTGTTGTGCACATATCCACCGTCAGTCCTCTTCGTTGCCAAATGATATTACAGGGTACGGAGATCTGCATGCTTTGCTTCTCTTTTGATATCTGGATTGTGCCCACTTTTTGCCCGTCATGAGTGATGCTGCTCTGACCCAGCCTTTTCCCACAGTGAGCTGTACCACGTCCTCAGCTGAGGAGACCGCCGGGTCCTGACTGCATTCACTGTGTGTCGTGGGCCTGGCCCTGCACCTCCAAGATCAAGGAGACAGCTTCTGCTTTCTCAGGCTGGCACAGGAGGGCCACGGACACAGGGGGAACGGAGCACGGAGGAGTGAATGAGGTCGAACTGGAAGTGGGGAGGCCAGGCTGACAGGGTGGCTCAGAGCAGGGGCGCTTAGTTGGCTCCTATGTGAAGATGCCTAGGAATTTTCCAAGTAAGAAGGAGGAAATGTTGTGACCCAGGCCTGTGCAAAGGCACGGAGGCATAAGTGGCAAAAGTGTCCTCTGGCTGTCGACCCCCTTGGAAGCTGTGACTGTGGAACCCTTCCAGGGACAGCCGCTGTGCCGATGGTTCCACCCAGGCAGTCCTTAGGGCCTGGGTCTGCTGAGGTGCTTGCCTGGGGCTGATTTGCGTTCACATTCCCTTGGAAGAGAGCAGCAGTCACATGGACCCCTTCGTGGGATGAGCCCTGTGTACCCGGGAACTCTCAGCAGCACCTCATTTCTCATTTGTCCCCGTGCTTGGAGGGTCCCCTGGAAGCCTTGTGCAGGATGTCCTCGAAGTTGTGCGAGATAGGACGGGAACTCACCAGAGGTGCTGCAGAAACGCTTTGTGGGGGAGCGGGTGGTTGGGCGGGAAGTGTTGTTGGCCTTGGGCAGGGCATCCTGTCTTCACTGCAAGTGCTTCGGAGACATCAGCTGGGGAGGGCCCAGCTCCGACCTCATCGGTGTCCTGCCTCTGGCCTTTGTGCTGCTGTTCTTACCACACGTGCCACTGCCGAGAGTCCTGGAAAAGCCAGACGGCACTGGGGCACTGGCTGCCCGACCTTGTTAACAGCTAGCCGCAGCTTGGGAGGGGTTCCCTGGGTACAGCGGGGGCCGTCGTCAGCTGTGAGGTCTCCTGTGCGAGGGAGCCGTGGCCTTCGCTGTGGCCATGTGGTTTGGGAAGATGGGTGTTGGAGGCCTCAGTGGGGATGCCTGTGCTGGTGTTCTATTGTCCCAGCATTTCCTGCATCGCCCTTGTGGTGGTCCTGGAACTCAGGCACAGCCAAACCCCACGCTCTTGATTTTGTTGTGAACGTGCTTAAGTGGCAAGTGAGGTACTCGGTGAGGCACTCTCTGCACTTTTTTCGGGCATGTGGACACGGAGCTAGTCAGGGAGCTGGTCTTGATCCCCGCTGGTGACTCGTGTGTGCCTTTCCTCCTGCCGGTGTCAGCCTGTGTGGAAGGGGAGGTGAGTGCTGTTCCTGTCTGACTTGGCGGGAGTGCCTCCCGCTCTTTGTCTCCCCATGTTTGTTTTTCTTCCTGTACAGGATTTCTCCTGGCTGGGGCACACCCGTCCATGGTGCGTGCTGCTCTGTAGAATCGTGCCTGGGAACATGGAAGTAGGAACAATCGAAACTGAGGAGTGAACTGTGGAAGCTTAGAGAAGGAGGAGGTGGTGGTGGGTGCGGTGTCCAGGCCATGTGGGAGCTGTGGTGCTGTTCTTGCATGGAACCGTGTGGCTTTGGTCTGTGGCCACATTCACGTTGTCACCTTCTGGTTCCTTTCTCTTTGAAGACTGTTTCCTTTGCTAGCTTGAAAGAGCTGATAGTGCACAGTTGCTGGGGTGGGACATTCATTCTTTTCCTTCCTGTAGCTGTTCCTGGGTACGTCCCAGGAATAGCGTGGTGTGTAGTCACGACCGACGACGTATCGCACCTTTTTGTTTGGAATGTTGTTGGTATGTTGGGTTATGGTGGCAATTTTTGGTGTTACTTGAGCGTTTCTTTTTTTTTTTTTTTAAAGATTTTATTTATTTATTTGAGAGAGAGAGAGAGACAGCCAACGAGAGAGGGAATACAAGCAGGGGGAGTGGGAGAGGAAGAAGCAGGCTCCCAGCAGAAGAGCCTGACGTGGGGCTCGATCCCAGAACTCCGGAATCACGCCCTGAGCCGAAGGCAGACACTTAACGACTGAGCCATCCAGGCGCCCCTACTTGAGCATTTCTGATGGTGATTCTTGGTTACTGTGAATTGAGCATTTCTGTGTAGGGTGAGGGCACGGAGCTCCCACAGAGGCATGCCCCTTCTCCTCCAAAAGGCCGGCTGACATTGGAAAGCAGGGCTATATGCCGTCTTTTCCCTTAGGATCAAAAACCTTTCCCCTCCAGCCTTTGCACCAGGCTGTCCCTGGGCTAGCAGACTGTTCTCTCTGAGAGCATGGCAGCTCTGGAGTGCCACAGTGTCAGGGCTTAGCCTGCGCTGCCCACACCCAGAGGAGTGGTCAGCCCCTACTTCCCTTGGCTGTGTCCTCTAAGGGCGGCAGGAAGAGGCCCCCTCCCCCCCAGTGGCTTGCAGGTTGGACTCCCTGCAGTAGTGTAGGCGGCTTAGCCAGGGTGTGGGTGTGTGTTCCACATCCAGTCCTGGGGTCCACCGTACTTGGCCCAACTGTGCCAGATAAACGTGTCTCTCTTCTAGGGCCTATCTTAGCAGTTTCTCAGCTTGGGCTTTGGGTGGTGTCCGTTGCTGTGAAATGAACCCCAGAACTTAGTGCCTCCAAACGAGGACCACCACCTCTCCCAACTCTGTGGGTTGATGGGTGGGGGCCTCAGTTTCCCCATATGGCCTCTCTGCACGTGGACTCTGGAGCAGGGTTCTCAGATTTTTGGTCCCTCCTTACAGTCTTAAAAATTATGGAGCTTGTATGGGTTATAGCTATCAACATTTATCATATTAGAAGTTAAAGTCAAGAATTTGTAAAAAATATTCTTTAATTCTTTAAAAAGAATAATAAACCCAGCGTATGTTAGCATAAAATTTTTTTCAATGAAAAAATAACTATATTTTGCAGAATAAAAAGCATGACAAGAATGGTCTCACTTTTTGCAGATCTCATGAGCTAGATCCTTATATCTACTTCTGGGTTTATTCTGTTATAATCTTACAAGTCTCATCGCGTCTGGAAAGCTCCACTGTTCACGGGCGCGAGAATGGGAGAGGCGAGTACCGTCTTCATGTGGTTAGAAGAGCTTTAACCTTGGCCCCTAGGCCACACTTGAGGCACCATGACAAGGGCTCTGTCTGCGTGCACTTGCTCCAGAGCAGAGCCACGGTGGAAGCTGTTGAAAGATGAGTGTCGCCTCTGCTATCCTGTGTTGCTCAGACAAGTCACAGAGCCACCCAGATATGGTGGGAGGGGACAGACTGTCCCTCTCGAAGGAGGGGTCTCCTGTGTGGGGAAGGGGTGGTGGCTGGCAGCCCCATCTGCAGACCAAGGCACATGGGTGGGAACACTGGGTGTGTTATCACTGGGGGTCCGGGTGTCCATAACAGCTCAGAGCCTTTCCTCCGGGTGGCAGGTGAGATCTGTCAAGAGAAGGTGCCCCTGTAGACTTTTCTGCACAGAGGTGTTTAGGACAATGTGGCTTAGGGACCGGATGCTTCAGGATTGAATCCCAACTCTGCAGCTTCCTCAGGGCTCCCTGAGCCTCAGTTTGCTTATCTGCAGCACAGCCCCAGAAGCCCCCTTCCTAGCAGTGGTTGGGGGATTTTGTGAGATGTCCACACATAGCGTGGGTACACCTCAGGGGTTGTCGTGGAGAACCCTGCCTCCCACAGCTGAGACAGGGCTTAGCACCAGCCTGGCCCGTAATTCCTTCTTGGAAGCCCCCGAGAGGGGGTGGGAGTTGTCCCTCTCCTGCCTGCCCCCCACCTGGATCTTGTTGTGGTGTGTGGCATGCGTGCACAGCGCCCGCAGCAGCACAGCGCCCATGGCCACCTCCAGGCAGGGCCCAGTGCGTGCAGGGTGCGTCCCTCTCACCATCCTGCTGCCTTCCCTCTCAGCATGTCCTTGCCGAGAATCTCACGGCGCTGCAACCCCTGGAGCGGGGCTGCCGCTCAGCATGTCACTTGGTCACTGTCACATCTGCTTGCTCTCGGAGAGCTGCTGTTGTGTGCAGGTAGCCCTGGTGTCCTGGTCCCTAAGGAGAGCCCAGTCTGACAGCCACACCGTCCTGTGGGCACAGCTCCTCTCAGGACTGCAAGGTTGGCACCTGGAGTGTAGCCCAGGGCTTTTGTGGCAGGTCTGGCTTTCAGGATTCCTGCGGGCAGAAGGCAGGGGTACAGGGACTTGGCATGCTCTGAAGGCTGCCTGATGCCATCCCCAAGTGGATAGTGCCTTCCATCAGTGGCCTGCCCATTCCCAGAGCTGTGGGGCCCAAGCTGGGAGAATGTCGTCATGCTAGGCTTGCCTTCCCCTGCCAGATGCCAGCACCTCTGCTGAGACAACCCTGTGTGGTCGGAAAGGCGCTGGCGAACCCCGTTTACTCTCCCACCTCCACCTTTGTGCTGTGGGGCTTGCCAGGCCGCCCCTTGGGTTCCGTCCCCATGCCTGTCCTGATGCCATTGCGGGACGGCTCACACGGGATGCTGCAGCACTGGGTTCTGAAGGCACAACCGCCTTTGCCATCGAAGGCTTGGGCCTGTGGCTACATATTCCTTGGGCTCTGCCACCTTCTTCATCGTGAGTGTGTTCCTGGTGCCAAAGCGGGGAGGCTGAGGGACTGCCAGCCTGGGAGGTACAGCTGGCCCTGGCCTGGCCTCACCGAGACTGGCTCTTGGTCAGCGCCTGTTAGCTTTTCCCAGACTGTTGGAGAGGTGTGTCCTCGCTCCTGCCCGCACCCACCTTGTCCATCTTTCCCCTCCGTCCTGGCCCTCCCGCACAACCGTCTGGCCGGAGTATTCTTCCTATGGCAGAGCTCCGTATTTCCTTCTTCTGTTGCCTCTCTGCTGCGGGCAGCTGCACATAGACCCACTTCTTACCACACTTCGCCTCGTGGGCTCAGGTGCCCCACCTGTGCCAGCTCCTGCTTCCCACCCCCACCTCCTCCTGTGCCGTCCCAGTGCCAAGACCCCACTGCCTTTCGTCCTCGTCTCTCTGTCCTTCCCTCCCTTCCTTTCTTTCCCTCCACATCTGGGCCTGCTGGGATGGTCACGCCTATGCTGGCAGTGCCAGGGCAAGGCAGTGAAAGTCAGGAGCAGAGGCCATGCCCAGCGCCCCCACCTGTGTGCGCGTGGCCCCAAAAAGGAGGCATCTGCTTTAGCATGAGCCACACGCCCCCATGGAGGTGTCTGATCCTGAGTGAGCGGTGCCCCTGTCCGTTCTCCATCAGCTCGGCCCTCTCGGGGCGGGGGGGTGTGTTGCCCTGAACCTGCTTCAGGACTCACAACATTGCCTTTCACCCCGGCCTCAAGGCAGTGAAAGTCAGGAGCAGAGGCCATGCCCAGCGCCCCCACCTGTGTGCGCGTGGCCCCAAAAAGGAGGCATCTGCTTTAGCATGAGCCACACGCCCCCATGGAGGTGTCTGATCCTGAGTGAGCGGTGCCCCTGTCCGTTCTCCATCAGCTCGGCCCTCTCGGGGCGGGGGGGTGTGTTGCCCTGAACCTGCTTCAGGACTCACAACATTGCCTTTCACCCCGGCCTCATTTCTCTCAACAGCTTGTTGAGGCCACAACAAGGGGTCCATATGAGCTGAGGTTAGGCTTGCCTCTGGACCTGGGTGACCATTTCTCCTGGCCACGTCTCCACCTGCAGAAAGAAGAAGCAGGCTCAGCCCTGTGAGTGCCAGCAGCACAGAAGTAGCCACCATGTCCCAGGTGGTCTGTGGCTTTCACAGTGCTTGTCCCCGAGAGGGCTGCCGCCTTCTCCTTGTCTGCCCTCCCTGGGCAGGCCTTGGAGGAGGGCGTGGGGACCTGGCCTCAACTTGGTGCTTTAGTTGCTGTCAGGCAGGTGATCTGGTGAGAACCAGGGCCATGCCAGCGACACTCCACAGACAGGAGACTATGTCCCTCGTCGAACACATGTGGCCCGTCAGCACAGGACACAGAGCCAACAGCAGGTTCCAATCTCGTAGGTCCCCAGATCCCACGCTCAGGGCCCGTCGGCTCCGTGCAGCCTCCCGGGTAAGCTCTGGCTTCTGCACACAACTGCGGCCCCTCTGGCCCATCCTGTGGGTTCCTTGGGAACTGGGGGGTCATGGAGAGGAGCACGGAGGATAGTCCCTCCAGGAAGGAGAGGAAGGTGGGCATTAGCACCTAGCTCCAGCCGCTCATTAAGTAGGAGCCTCCAAAACAAATATGCCTCCAGGCTGTGGCTGTTTTCATGTCAAGGCTGCTCCCTGCCTGCTGGCGCTGTCTCCCCCTTACTGTCAGCCCGAGGTGTGGGGACAGCTGGGGGGACGGAGGAGGGGGGCTAACTGGGAGTCGGTTCCTGTGGCGCAGATAGCTGCCCATGGCCACGTGTCCTTGAGGCCCCATGTCCTTGAGGGTACCCGGCCTGGTGTCCCTCTGGAGGCCGACTCTGGAATGTGAGCAGCACTTGCCAGCCAAAGCTTTGGCCTGTTGTGTTCCTGCTTGTAGGCCGCTTTGGCCTAAGGGTGCCTTTGGGGAGGGGTTACGCCAGCCCATTCAGCAGCACGTGAATGCATGAGTGCCCCGGCCACTCCGGGCCACCCCACCTCAGAGTGGAAGGAAGGGAAGACTGAACTTTACTGGGAAGGTACTGCAGGTCAAGGGTGGGGGCAGGGAGAGGGGAGCAGGGGATGGGGATTAGGGAGTGCACGTGTGATGAGCACTGGGCAATTGTATCTCTGAAGCTAGTCTTACACTGTAGGCTGACTAATTGGGATTTCAGTACAAACGGAAACCCCCATCCGACAGCAGGCTTCAGAGCACACGGCCTTCCCCTCTGACAGCCGTACAGTGGTGTCGAAGTGCCAGCCACCAGCCCCTGGGGCCGGCCTCTCCTTCCAGGCAGTTCACCCTTTCCGCCGCCCTGTCTCTGCTTAACTCTGGCTCACTGAAGCAGACCCCTTTGATGGGTTCACCAGGACTGCCTCCATTTCAAAGAGCGGGGGCACCAGCATAGCGTTCCCAGCAGGGGCAGTGCGGGGGTGCCTGAGAGGCGATGTTTACCGAGTCCCCCCAGTCCAGCAGCGGGTCCAGCAGCACAGAGGGCACTGCAGGCCGATGGGAGACAGCTGGGTGCTCTTGTCACTGCAGCTTTATCTTGGTGGTGCCTTCCTAACTGCTGCCGGCGGCTGGAAGTGAGGGTGTGGGCAGCCGGAGTGGTTTTGGCGCCGACCCTAGCATGAGGCCTTCCTAAAGTCCTTATCCTCTTGGGCTGTTTCATTTCTGTAGAAGTGGGAGTGAGCCATTTTCCTTTTCTTACTGCATGGTGGCCATGGTTGTAGATGATCGAGGTTGCCCACGTGGAGGTGCCTGGCACTGGGTGGCCAGTGAGGGCGGGTGAGGATGGGTCAGTTGATGGGGAGGAGAGGGTGGGAGCTCCTGGGTCTTCCTTAGTCCCTTCTGGTTGCTCAGAAGGATGGCCGTGTGGTGTTGGTCTCCTTGGGGTTGTCGTTTGTCTTCTCAGACTAACTACGTGTGGTGGCCCTGCGTCAACACTGCAGATGCGAGCTAGCAGCATCAGCTTGGTTTCCGTGCCCACCAGCCTCTACTTCTGAAGGGTGGGGACTGACTCGCACCCGCTTTGGTTCCCCAGAGCCTGGCGCGTTGACACACTCAGGACCCAGTCCCTGCGTGAAGCGAGGGATGCTCCCGTTGCCCTCGGCAGCATTCCGCGGAGTAGGCTGCCGGTGGGTCTCAACCTGGAGTGATCGCACCTGCTGGGGAGGTTTTGCTTGGAGATGTTGCAGGGGTTGGGTGGGGGCTTCGGGCCCCTGGTGGATAGAGGCCAGGGATGCTGCTTACCATGCCATTGTGCCAGGACGACCCCACAGTGGGAACGATCCAGCCCCAGGTGTCAGCCCTGTGCAGGGGAGCCAGCCTGGGCCAGGCCAAGACCTCACGGCTGTAGGCGGTGAGTCACGGGAGGTGCCCTGAGCAGCTGCAGCCCTACTGTAGGGCTGCCCCGGGCCTTGACTGCTGTCTGAGGTGCTGGTGATTGTCACTCCCGTGCGTGTGGCTTGGTAGGCAGAGAGACCTGCAGAGCCAGGCCTGAGGGGGCCTGTCACAGCAGTGTGGGTGCATTTCCCCAGCCGATTGGGTCGGGATGTGTGGGGGAAACGTGGGATGGGTAAAAGGCTTCCATGTGCTGTGGGGGGCCGTGCCCAGAGCCACCAGAATGGACGTGTGTGTGTTGTTTCTAGTGGCTGCACTCTTGAGCCAATACCGTGACCTCTATGGAGAGTGCTCTTTGAGGCCCAGGGAGGAGAGTAGCGGGGGCAGGTGCAGGGGGCGCTGGGCCACCAAAGAGCATAAGACAGTAGAGGTCCACTTGGATGTCCAGGGAGTCTACCAAAATGTTAAACCCTCCTGAAGAGTTTCCTGAGTGTAGACGTGCTAACACTTGTGTACTCCAGAGTTGCCTTTTGAGCGCCGCTGGGTGTTCGTTTGTGGCCCTTGCTGGCGTGGCGTTGAGGGAGCTGACAGAGTCCCTACTCCCATGGAACTTGGTTTCACAAGTCCGTTGTAGAAACAGGAAAACACAGAAAATGAAGAAATCAAAAAGTGAGTGATCCCACCACCCATAGACCATGGCTCTACGCTGAAAACTGGTGTCACACTGGGTGCAGACTTGCCCAGCAGTCAGCATCTGTGGCAGGAGGTTAGGGTGGCCGCCTGTGGATGTGCCGTAACCCCCCCCAGTCCTCTGTGGAGGGGTGTTTAGGGTGTCCCCCCGGCAGACGGCGGTTCTGAGCACCCTTGCACGTCCGTCGCTGCCCAGCGTTGGCATTTCCTTGGGTAGAATTCTGGAAGGGGACTGGCGGGCTCTGAGAGAGGGCCTTTGAGGGCCTTCCTGGAGAGACTCTGCCCACTCACGTTCCTGATAGCATGCACTCACCTCTGCTTTGTGACCAGCTGCCTGTGTTACTCTTTTATGAAAAAATCTTTGCCACTTTTGTAAGTAAAGAGGGGTGTTTGGTTAGTGCACGTTTCCTAGAGGAGGGCTGGCACTGACGCTCTCATGCTCTGGGCCCCCGTGTTCTTGATGAATCATCTGTCTGCTCTTTGTGTGCAGAGCGGTCTAGCTTTCTTATGACGGGCCTGAGTTCTGTATACTTTAGGGGTATTAATCCCAAGTATTAAGAATTTAGAGTTTGTTCTTAAAGGAACAAGAGCAAAGACAGAGTGGGGGAGATGCTCGAACTGGCCCAGTGGGACCCCAAGTGGGACTACCCCCATGACCCTGCTTCTTGCTGTTTCGTGAGGGCATCAGTTCATGAGCTGAGCACGGTGTGCGTGCGGCTGTACCGGGACCTGGCTAGAGAACCCGGAGCGGTCCAGGGTGTGCCAGGACACCAGAGTGCTGGCTGGGGAACAGCCATGCCGCAGCGTGTGAGCGTGTTTGGGCCGAGAGAGCAAGCCCCAAGCCCTCAGCTTGGCAGCTCCAGGGCATAGCCTGGGGAGGGCTGTAGGCACAGACTAGAGCTTGGCGCTGTGCCCCGCCCTTTTCCTCCTGGCTGGTGTGTGGGGGTGATCTTCTCAGCATTCCATATTTTCTTGTACAGTCTTTATCATCACCACCCCACATGCACACACACGCATGCGTGCACACACACACACACACACACACATGCATTATTGGAAGTGTGTGTACCATTGTCTTGTTCTCTTGGGAAGAAATTCAGTTCATATGGTGTCATAGAACTGTTCAGGAGCCCCTTGCTCGCCTAGTGCCTGTTGGGGCTGCATTTGGTCACTGAGGCTGCAGAGAGTGAGAAGGCAACAGGGCATGAGCAACGTGGAGAACCTAGAACAGGGTTTCTCACAGTGCCCCTCAAGGAGTGCTCATCTCTGAGGTGCTGGATGGGAAGCCCTGGCTGAAGCGGGGGTCCTCTTGGAAGCTCAGGGGACAGCAGTTCTGGCTCTGAGCAGTCCCCAGGAAGATCACGATGTGAATGGTTCACACAGTGGGCAAGTCATACTCCCCCCCCCCCCCAGCCCTCTTCCCAGTCTCTCTGTCCCGTGTCTTCTTGGTTCTTAGGGTGAATGAACAAAGAAGGGCTGAGAAGGAATCTAGGCCGCTAATGCTGTCCTCACCCCCCCCCCCCCAGCCCTGGCCTCCAACTGATGATGGGCTGCAGAGAGGAGTCCTCCCAGGAGGCCCGGTGTCCTCTCAGCAGTGATCCCAAAGTATGTTTTCTTCTTGTTGTGGATGGTGTGACCTTCCCTCCTGTGCTGGGTGAACTGGGTGGTGGCCCAGGGCAGAAAGTGCGCCAGGCCTGAGGCTGCCCAAGCTTTCCTGAGAGTCCCTGACGCGGGCTGTGCAGCTGAGGACCGTGGCTTCAGCAGGAGAATGGAGCCGGCACCTTTTTCTGCCTGGACAGCGTTACCTTCCTTCCATAAGAGGGGCATTTTGTGCTGCACTGGCTTTCCTGCACCTGGAATAAAATACGTTATGAGTGCTACCCCTTCAGGGTGGGCCTCATCTTCTCTCCGCAGACCCCCAGGTAGCCTCTGCTGTACATGGTGTGGTCAGGGAGAAGGCCGCACTCGGAAATCCCGTGCCTGCCAGCGGGCAGCTGGCCTAGTGAGTGTTGGCCGTGAGCGTGTGTCCTGTAGGCACCGCTCTTGGGAGGGGGCGCCGGCAAGGAGGCCTGGGTGCTCGTTCGGTGTGCCATCTGCAGGCCAGGTGGTCCCGGGCGTCACGACTGCCCCCTGCGCCTCAGCACCCAGGTCACGGTCCCTGCCCTGCGGGCTGGTTTTGGCTGGGATGGAGTTTTAGCGGGTGCCTGGTGTGTGGCGGGCATGCGCCTTGTTGTAATGAAGTTTCCTAGTGTCAGGGAGGTGGACATGTTCCACCCCAGAGAGTGCAGAGGCACCAAGGGCACGTGGGCATGCATCTTATGGGTCACTCTGTCACCACACAGGCTGTCCCTGCTGCCTCCCTGCCTCCTGGGAGCAGGGCATCCGGGCTGAGCTCTGTGAGGTGATGGGCAGAGGGGACTTGTTTGTGCCTTGTGCTTTGGTCTTGGGATGCACGTTTGCTCTTGGCTGTCAGGGTGGAGACCCGCGCCTCTTCTCTGCCTGCTGGTGTTTTGAAACGCTTGTAATTAAAATCCTTGTTTTCAAGTACATTCTAGCGTTCTTGCTGGGAAGGCCTCCTACCTTTTTGGCTGGAGAAGGGCTGGGCTCAGCGGAGTTCTGTTGAGAGTTCCTGGCATTTATAATTCATGTGAAAATAAACGTGTTGTCTTGTTGTGACCTTGTTGGCTCTGGTGTACTTCCTCCAAGGCGGACTGAGAGCAGCTGTGATGCGGACGGTCAGCCCCGAGGTGTTTCACTCTCTTCGGGGGGATCTGTGAGGAGCACGGCTGCAGCGTGCAAGCTGTGCTTCTTCCTGGGGTTGGAGGGGGAGGCTTGTGCTCCGTATCGTTTTCCCTCACCTGCGGCCTCCTCACTGGACTCATGGTTTTAAGGAGTAGCATTTGTGGTTTGCTGGCCCCTGAGGTCTGAGCTGTCACCAGGACGGTGGTGGTGGCCCTTGGTTTGCACTAAGAATGTCCTCTCTCCTGAGGCTCCGTGTGAGGGCACAGCCCACTGCCCTGCTGGTGGAGCTGGTGCCAGAGGTGGCCTTTGTGGGTGGAGCTCACATCCTTCTCGGCCGGGTTCCAGGGCCCTGCCCAGCCGTGACTCAGACTTCTACCCTGGACCACTGGGTTCTGAGATGGAGGAGGGGGCTCAGCAGGCCTCAGAAGGTGGGTCTGGGCCAGCCGGTGCTGGGGCCCAGATCGCCCCCTGTTAAGCAGGTCCATCTCTGTTCTGCGCCAGGGCGAGACCTCAGGGGAGCTGCTGTGCTTTTTCGGGGTGGTGCAGCAGAGCCGTGTGCTCGCAGCCCTTGTCCCTGGTGTCTGGCCGAGCCCTGGGGGCACTGTTGTTGGCGCGGCACACAGGCCGAGGGGCTGTCCGTGTCCTCCGCTGCCGATGTCTGCCCCCGTCGTGTGCAGCAGGCTCCCTGCTCCTGTCAGCACAGCAGGGACACGTGGGTCAGGACTGACCAAGGGCCAGCGCTGGTGGCAGGCTCAGGGGGTCAGAGGGGCTGCCTTTCCTGTCCCATAGACTAGCTACGGCCCCTTCTTGCCACCAGCGGGGTGCCTGCGGGTGGTCTTGTCGGCTCCTAAGCTACAGTGACACCCGCGGGTGAGGACCATGGTGCCTTGCTGGCCGGGGCGGCGTTCTGGCCTCTGGTTCCTGGTGGCATCTGTTCCTGTTGCACCTGCAGTGTGACTGCGTTGTAGGAGCAGGTGCTGCTGTGCAGGACTCAGTGGCTGGGGTCTCCACAGTGTCCCGGCCTTGTGCTGACCTGGTAAGGTACTTTCTCGGCCTCCAGTATTTGTTAGCAGTGCCATAGGTGATGAAGGTGCCAGGCTCAGGCTGGCTTGTCCCCTGGGGGAGCGAGGATGGGACCAGGCAGTGGGAGTGGGCCCACAGGGCTCTGGCCTTTGAGTCTATACTGATGGTTTGTTTTCAGACCAGCTTTCAGATGAAGGATCAAGACGCGGCACCTGTAGATGTCCCCAGTTGTCCTGTTAGTGCTTTATGCTAATTCTGCTGTAATTGGGGTCACAGTGCTCCTGGTAACACAGCAGCTGGGAGAACAGTAATATGGGGCCACTCTGCCCTCCAGACCGAGGTGTCCCTGCCAGGAGCAGTCCATAGGAGCACTACTGTTTTCCATGTGTCCTTTCTTTCCCAGAAGTCTAGGTCTTTCGATTTCTAATACAGATAATAAAATGTCTCCTGAAATGACATTTGCAGGGGTCTAGGGTGAAGGCTACGCTCCTTGGCCTATGTGCCTGGACCTAGAGCTTGTGCCGGGGGCATGCCACGTCCTGACTGCTCACGCACCTCATGGTCTGGCTGCGGGCCTGGTCCAGGGGCCGTGCCAGACTGCAGGACCTTGTCAGGGCCATGGCTTTGCTGGGCTCCCTCCAGGCAGGCCATGGGGCTCTGGGATCACCCAGATGTGGGCTTGGGGGCCACATCTTATGTGTCCTTATCTTTGACTCCAATCTTCCACAAACCACAGGAGAGCTGATCATGTCCTATTCCTGCTTAAAAGACCCTTTGTCCAAATTTCCCATCTCCAGTCCCACCCCCATTCCCGCCCCAGGGGTACCTGCAGCCTGGTCAGCCCTCTGATGTGCCCTTTCCAGCTGAGACCCCTGGCCTGTGCTCACGCGTTTGTTTGTGGCCTGGAGAGTCTTTCCTCTGCCTGTCTTCCGAAGGAGACCTAGGTGGCCAACAGGTACCTACAAAGATGCTCATCATCACTCATCATCGGGGGAGTGCATGCCAGACCACGCTGTGCCATCACCTCACACCTGTCAGAATGGTGATCGTAAGAAAGCCAGGAGATACCAAGTGTTGGTGAGGGTGGGGGAAAGGTGCCCTGCTGGTGGCAATGTCAGTTGGTACAGCCGCTGGAGAAAACAGGATGGAGGTTCCTCAAGAAATTAAAACCAGAGTCGCCGTATGATCCAGTAGTTTCTCTTCTGGGTATTTATCCAAACAAAATCATGATCTGGAAGACATGTCTCTATTCCCATCGTTGTTCCAGCATTATTCCCAACAGTCGAGGTATGGAAGCAACCTGTGTGGGTCGACATAGGAATGTGGTATTTATACACAGTGGAATGCCATTCAGCCCTAACAAAGAAGGAAATCCTGTCATTTGCGACGACATGCGTGACCCTGGAGGGCATTGTGCTAAGTGAAATAAGCCAGATGGAGAAAGACAAATACTGCATGGTATCACTTATATGTGGAATCTAAAAAAGGAAAAAATCGGACTCAGGAACAGAGTGATAGAGTAGTGCCAGGGGTTGGGAGAAATAGGGAGACGTTAGTAAAAGGACGCAAAATTTTAGGAAAAAAGCAGTGCTTGTCCTGATTTTGACCCTCCTCTTATTCCTACCTTCCCAGGTCCCTGGACAGCCCCTGGGGAGGATGTGGGGCCTCCCTGCTGGCCTGGGGCCCTCGGAAGGTGTTGGGAGGCTGAGTCCCACCTGCCCAGCACTAATGCAGGGGAAGTTCTTGTCATAGCAGCTCAGCTTAACTGTACCCTAACCGTACGTGCTAGCCAGCGTAAGTATTTGAAAACTACGATTCACATGTTTGAACCAATATAGAGAACAGGGAGCCCAACAACGCAGGCTGCACACCCTCTTTAAGCACTCAGAGGACATTCACAGACTGACCGAAACCTCCACAGGTTTCAGCCAACTGCAGCCATCCGGAGTGTGTTCTTGGCCACAGTGGAATCCAACCAGAAAACAACGGAGAGAGGCTAACTCCGTGTATTTAGACATTAGGGTACACATTTTTAAGTAACCAGGGAGAAAAAGAAGGATTTGTAATGGAAAGTGGAAAATATTTTTAGCTGAAAGATAACAAAAATGCTACCTATTGAGATTTATGGGCTGCAAGTCGACCAGAGAGGAGTACAGAGCCTTGGAGGCACAGATGGGAAGGGAAGGGGTCACCTGCGGAGCAGTCTGGGCCAGAGGAAGTGGAGGGTGGGAGCGTGGGAGCGGCCGCAGACGCAGCAGAAACAGGATCTTCAGCAGAGTCGTCAAGGCCAGAGTGTGACGCTTTGAACATAGGGATAAAGTAAAAATCTCGGCAAGACTGTTCAAGAGAGAAGAAAAGAAGGTCCAGAGAGTCTTCGTATTAAAGCATGCTAGGTCAACTGCATATCCATGCATTTTAAAAAAAATCTTCATCCATACTTCACACCATGCAAAGAATAATTGAGCCAGGAAGAGTGTAGATAGACAAGTTCCAGAGCCACGCGTGCTCACCGAGCACTTCAGATGTGTGCGAATGTACAGCACCTAGACTTTGGGGGAAAAAAAAGTCATGTAAAATGTTTTTATAGCATCTGTTACATATTGAAATGACTGTAAGTTGGGCTAAACAGAATTATTAAAATTAATTTCGCCTCTTTTAGTCTTTAATGTGGCTGCTAGAGAATCTGAAATTATAGATGTGGCTGGCATCTGTGGCTTGTGGTGTATTTCTCTTGGACAGCAGTGTTCTAGAAGATAACACAGAAGATGCTATTCTTGGCCTTTGGGTTAAGAACGGTTTTCCTGAATAGGGCCAGGAAGTGCTGATCATAAAGGAAAGAGAATTTGCTTTACATTAAGACTAAGATGTTCTGTTCATCAAAAGATCGCCCTGGAAGAGTGAAAGGGCCAGCACCCCGGGGAAACGTGGGGCACGCGGCACGGACGGAAAGGGCGCAGCCAGACCTTGTGGAAGGGCAGGAAACAGGCAGGAGACTCCCGGGGGGGGGGCGCACATGGCTCCCGGAGCGGGCCACCCCAAGGCTCTGCGCTGCACGTGGCAGACCTCGTAGGTCTGGTAATGGTCATGTAAGTGGGTGGCGCACGGATTGGCTTTAGTTCATTTCCCCGTAATGTGTACAGTGGTGGCTGGGGTGTGGGGCAGACCCTCCGCCTCGCCAGGCCTGCCCACAGTGCTGCTTGTCTGCCTTTTGTTTGGGTATGTTTATTATTATTCTTTAATTTTTTATTTTTTAAGGGGAGAGGCAGAGGGAGAGAGAATCCCAAGCAGGCTCCAAGCCCAGCGTGGGGTCCGATGTGGGGCTCGATCTCATGACCCCGAGATTGTGAGCTGAGCTGAAATCAGGAGTTGGACACTTACCCAACTGTGCCACCCAGGCACCTCTTACTCTTTTAAATCCTACCTCCTCCTAACCCCCCTGCTTTGGAAGCTATGCGCTCACGTTCCTTTCTCTTAGACATTACTTATGGCGCAGGCCCTAAACGTAACACCCGATGCTAATGAGCTGCTTTGTCCCCCTCCCTGCGGCACCCAGACCTCAGACCCTCATGCAGTCGCGGGACTTGCGTGCACTGTGGACATGCTCCTTCACTCCGTGCGTTGTAACCCCGCAGGTGTTATCTCTGGTTCATACGAGTGGTATTTACTTAGATTTGTGTACTTTCTGGATATCAAATTTCTGTGGATTTGCTGCTTTTGTTGTTCCCTTCCGTGGCTGGTTTTCTCCCTCCTGAAGGACGTCCTTTCCATTTTCTTTCTTCAGTGTTGGGCTGCTGGTGAGGAGCTCCCCATCTTTGTCGGCCTGACACTGCCTCCAGTTTGCCTTCATTCTTGACAGATGTTTTCACTGCATGGAGCAGTTTTGCTTGGCTTGCTTTCAGCCCGTTTTAGATGTCTGTCCACTGGCTTCTGGTTTCTGGTGTTGCTTTGAGAACCCGGCTGTCAGGTAAACTCTTGCTCCTCTGGAAGTGATCTGCTCTCCCACCCCCAGCCGCTGCTGTGTAGTTTTTATTTGCAGTAATTTCAGAGTTAGAGGAGTTGCAAAAACAGGATCAGTGCTTCCTGTGTGCTCCACCCAGATTCCAGAGTGTTACACTCAGGTTTGCTCTCTCGTTCCCTCGCTCTACCCCACACACCCCACCTGACACATGCATGTTTTTTTTCTTAACCGTTTGAGAGTGACTTGCCTCTTTAACCCAGAATAAGACAAAATGTGTGGTCTTGTGAAGGCGCGTGCCTTTGCGGCACTAAAGGATGCGGGGAAGGAGGCCGCTGCCTCTGCCCCGCTCAGTGTAGCTGAGAAACAGGGTCTGAAGTCACTGGACAAGAGCCGCAGGGAAGGGAGAAGGCAGAGGTGAGGGTGATGTGGTATCGGGCTAAGAAGCAGTCCAAGGGCAGGGTGCCGGGGGGTGGGGGCTCAGTCTGTTAAGTGTCTGCCTTCGGCTCACCTCCGGATCTCAGGGTCCTGGGATCGAGTCCCACAGCATCGGGCTCCCTGCTCAGCAGGGAGTCTGCTTCTCCCTCTCCCTCCGCTGTTCCTTCTGCTTCCCTCTCGCTCACGTCCTCTCAAATAAATAAATGAAATCTTTAAAAAAGAAAGAAACAGTCCAAAGTTTTGCCAGCCTCTGAGGCCCACAGAGCAGAGGCCGGGTGGGGGCGGAGGGGCCTGGAGGGCCAGGTCTCCGGAGTCGATGAGCCGGTCTGCCCTCCGAAAGCCCCAGTGACGTGGAGGTGCGTGAACCGAGGCCACGGACACAGACCCTTCCTGGGAGGCAGGGAAAAGAGAATGGATGGGACCTGTGGGAGAAGTTTGGCGGCTAACTCGGGTCAGAGGCAGAGTGACATACAAAGCAGTAGGTATCCCCAAATAAATACATTCGTTGCATGATCATCACAGCCTGGATTTCCTCCGAGAGAGTTTTAAAGCCGCCTTTATTAATGAAAATCAGTAGGATCCTTCCTTGCTTTTCATGTCTCTGCTGTGCAGTCATGTTTTGTTTCAAGCTGTTGAGGAAGAACGTCGGGTCTCCTTTGCTGCTCATCCACAGTCGTCCCTCTGGCTTTTGTGCTGCTCGCCTCAGCTGTGAGGTTGGAGATGCCCGAGTCTGGGGAGTGCGGAGACTGTGGAGGGGGTCGGCCGGGACTTTCTAGAGCGTGTCTTCGCTCCAGTGAGCTTCCTGTTCACCGTGACCTTAGGTGAACCTGGGCTCTGGCGTCCCTTCCTAAAACAAATCTGTTCTTTTGTCATGAGGCCCACGAGAAGCCCTGTGGTGTTCCCCCTGCAGATTCCGGAACTCTTGCTGGGCTCCACCAGTAGCCGCCCCCTCTCCTGGGGCAGCGTCCCCGTCAGTGTCACAGCCTGTCTTGTTTCCCCACCAAGGTGGCCGAGGCTGCCCAGGACAGAAAGGTTCCAGGCTCCAGCCGTAGTTGCTTGCTCGGGTCCCGCAGTGTGCTGGGTTCTCTCCAGCCTCTATTCCTTGGTCAGCTCCACTTGCTGGCCGTCCCCTTGGAGCCAGGGCAGTGAATTCCCTATGTTCAAAGCGTCACACTCTGGCCTTGACGACTCTGCTGAAGATCCTGTTTCTGCTGCGTCTACGGCCACTCCCATGCTCCCACCCTCCACTTCCTCTGGCCCAGACTGCTCCACAGGTGAATTCTTGGGTGCCATGTCCCAGGGTCTCTAGGGCTGGCCCAGGGCAGGTGCCTGGCGGTGCATGTCCAGTGGGTACAAAGAGCCCCATGCACAGGGCTGTCTCAGCCTCCTCAGCTGCCTTTAGCCAGCTTATCGCCGGGGACCCCAGGGAGCACAGGCTGCCTGACCACATCTGTTTTGGAGGGGCTTCCGCAAGGGCACGGGGCTCTTGGATTGGGCATTAGTGAGAAGAGTACTGAGGCTGCTTTCTTTGTGCGCCCTTTGTGGAAGTGAGTCACCCAGTCCCCTGTAGAGTTGCCTGAGAGGCTGGGGTCTGGGGCATCAAAGCACCGACTTGGTGAAGGAAGCTGTGATTTGTAGTGGGCACTGTGGCAGCTCAGGATACTCGGGCCTTGCTGCCTGCAGCTTGCTCACCCACCCCAGGTGACTGGGAACACTGCCCTGAGGTCATAATGCCAGGGAGACAGAGACAGACCCTGAGCCCCATCAGAGTGAGTGGACGGATGAATGGATGAGGCTCTGTCTGGCTGCTGGGCACCTCCTCCTGCAGTCCAGGAGGGTGCTGGGCGCAGCAGAGGGCATGTCCTTCCAGGCCATCCTTGCATGGGGTCTGGTCTTACCACCAGAACCTGGTGGTGGCCACGGGCAGGGAGGGAGTGTGATTTAGAACACATCTGGCATCATGAGTCTCTCTTTGTGCTGGCCAGAAAACCTCCCTTTACAGAGCTCAGCCTTCGCGTAGTCCCCACGTGCCACTGCAGTCGGAGTTGGGCACAGGCTGTTGTTTACTTGGTGTCTTGTTTCTCCTCATTGGGTGAGGGGGAAAGAGCAGGTGGTGTAGACACGTTGTTGAAGGTCACATGCCCGTGTCCAGGCGGCCTGGAGCTCAGCGCTCTGACCACAGACCTGTCAATGGCTTGGTTACCCCAAGATATCCCGAATCAATGTAGGAAGTTCAGGACAAATGCTTGACTTTTCCCTGTTTATCAGCTCTCAGAATTAAGGAGTGATTCCCTAACACCTGCTCAAAGTGGCCGGGAGGGTTTACAGTTATATGTGTTTCAAGAAGAGTTTATGGATTAGAACAGTCGTCGTCTTTGAGTCCAGGCACGCCGGCCGCTTGTGCGCTTTCTGGAGGGAGCGGTGAGGGCTGGTTCTATGGCTAAGCTCCTCTGCCACGGCCGCTGAGTCTCCTTAGCTGCGATGTGTCAGCACAGTTTTCTCATGGCTCCTTGTATTTTCCTAATTGTAAAACCGTTTTGAAATTGTGAGTTACGTCTCGAGGGCAGGCGTCTCGTGACGTGGAGGGTCCTTCCAGTCCTGGTCGTGCCTTCCGTCTGTCAGTGACCAAATCCAGTTCACCCACCACCTTTTTCTGTTGACCTCTTTCTAATTAAGTAAAACAAGTTTTCTTGTTTGGGCTTTTAAAGTTTTGTTTTGGTGGTGTGGGGGGAGCACCTGAAATGTCTTTTGTTAGTTTTGTGCGCTAGAGGTCCCCCTCTTCTGTTGTCTGGATCGGACTCCTCCCTGCTTCTGTCTGAGCCGAGTCTCCTGTCCCCCGTCCAGGCTCCAGCTTGGACAGGAGCTGTGGTTAGTGTTTGTGAGACGACTCTGCACCATCACACCTCGCTGCGTTAGGGTTTGTCTGTGCCCCCGGGGCCTGGGGGCTGCACACTGCCTTGGTTGGCCTGCCTAGCTTTCTAGGGACACCTGCCGTCGACGGTGGATGGACTCCCTGGTACTCAGAAAGCCTGTTGGCCTCCCTTGGTTTCCCCGTGGCGTGGTGCTGCCCCATTGTGTGACAGCAGCCTGCTCACAGCAAGTTTAGTGCCCACCCCACCTCCTCAGCAAGGTCAAGTGGACAACTCTGCCTTCCACTCCAGTCCAGGGGGCTGTGTGGCCTCACCCCCCCTCCCGGGGCCAGGCTGGCCTCTGGGAAGGAGAATACTGGTGCTGTTGCGCCCGGGAGTGAGGAGTGGACTCCGAGTGGCTATCTCCTGGGTGTAGCAGGGTAACCATTGGTCATAACATTCTTGGCCAGGTATTTATTAAATCATACGATAAAACGTGAAGAACAAACCATTGTGTGTTTGCCCCGTGATATTCCTTGTAAGTTTCTGCATAAGCTCTCTGAGGACAGCAACTCAAGGCAGTGTCCTCCTCTGTCCGTCCCGTGGAGGCATTGCAGGACAGGGGAGGAGCCCTGGGTAGCTGAACCCTTGCT
Organism: Ursus arctos; assembly: GCF_023065955.2. NCBI lineage: Eukaryota > Metazoa > Chordata > Mammalia > Carnivora > Ursidae > Ursus > Ursus arctos. The sequence continues at coordinate 47,473,263 of NW_026622908.1, forward strand.
GCCCTGCTATTGGGTTTTGGCTCGCCCCTCCAGTCTCAGATTCCTCCTTTCTCTGCATGTGAACAGTGGTCTAGCTTCCCTCCCTCTTGCTCTGCTTGGGGGCAGCTGTTGGCATCAGAGCTTCCTAACCTGATGGAGGGGCCCTGGTTTTGCAATACCAGGATTTCTGATCATCTGTGTTGGGGAAAGACCCCAGCAGGATCACCTGGGTTAGGGGCCAGATTTGGTTATCAGAAGGGACCTGATCCAAGGAGGCCAGGAGCTGGGTGCTGGGCTCAGAGCAGAAAGAGCAGGTGCCCCAGGTGCCCGCATCCAGGTGCCAGAGCACCAAGTGGCAGATCCCAGACTCTTATTGAGCTGAGGCCACCTGAGTGAAAGGCAGAGTGTTGTGCTTCCTGATAACCACTTAGGGGGGATGGGGACACAGGAGGAAGGGGTCTGGGCCTTGGGTAGCATCCCCTCCCTGAGCATGTGGCGTTGGAGCCACAAGGTTCCCCACCAGTGCAGTTTCCCTCTGAACTGCCACAGTCTGTTGAATCGGGAGAGTTCCAGGGATGAGGAATGCAATCATAGGATGGTGCTTGAGGGCCACCGCCGAAGCAGGAAGGGAACCCCCAGGTACCTCCACTGCAGTGCTAGCTAGGAGTTTGGGGTGCTGACGTATCTGTTCTATGAGACATGTTTTGGAAGAACTTCTCTTAAGTGAAGTTTTGAATAATGGTCTGGAGCAGAATTTGAAAAGCAGCTCTAAAAATAGTAGACCTCATTTAAAGTTTATGGCTAGCTTGTAAAAATCCGATTCAGTGAACACACTTAACTGCCTTGCGTTTGGAGAGCATTTTCCATCGGCTCTGCTGTAAGCGTGGTTTTGTTTTTGTCAATCCAGCAATCCCTTCTCCTTAGGACTGTGGCAAACCCAGGCGTGCTTGCCGCTCTTGCCGCCTGGCGTAGGCTCTTTAGCAGAAGGATGTTTCGTTGTTCCCAAAATACGTAGACCTTCCGGGAGATCGACTTCAGCAGGTGGGCTTGCCGAGGCCCTGTCCCCCTCGCGGATCATCCCAGGTGATAGGCCAGACACAGAAGCCATTTGTTCCAGAACACTCCTTTGAAACTTTGTGATCATGAAATTCATTTTATAGTGTGACTTAGACTTCGCTGTCTGTGCACGTGTGCGTGTGTGTGTGTGTGTGCGGTCTCTGTGTATAACTGAAACGGACTAGTCTGGTGCATGTGCCAGTGATCATTTCTGTTCTGTGTTAGTTCTTTTAGTTTTTGTTTTTTAAAAGATCTGACCCACGAAGGCAGTTTTACAACCCACATTAGTGGATTCAGCTTGTAGTTTGAGAAACATAGTTCTGGAGTCCTTTCCATTTTAAAATAAAAATGTGAGAAAATGCAGCCTTACTAACTCAGAATTGTTTCCTAACAAAAGAGGACATTGTACTTTAAAGGAGGAGACAGATGGGGATGATCCTGTGAGTGGAGTTTGCACACGGACCCTCGTGTCGCGCCATGGAGGGTGTGCACCTCGTGCACGTGCGTGGTGTGTGGGCTGTGCACCTGCCATGCACAGTGGGCACCTCATCTTGGGAGGGCTGTCAAATTAGTGATCTGTGCCATGCAGCTGGTTGGGGTGGGCCACCGTGGGGGTGGGTGTCCTAAAGCTAGTGTTGTAGGGAAGGGTATGCACCAAGCACAGCCTTACCCCTGGGTTGGGGTCCCTGGCTCTTAAAGTACGAGGACCTGGGCTTTTCACCGCAGTCCTGGTTGCTGCTGGGCTGCAGACGGCAGGATGTGGGTTCCCATGTCCCCTCCTCTCTCTGTGCCCCGTCGGGGCAACTCCCTCCACCCCCTGCCCCCAGCTCACCCTGGAGCCTCCCCCCACCCCGTGTCTCCACCCATGTGGCCAGTCTTCAGCTCAGATTCTGTGTGTCTAAAAGTGAGCTCCTTGTTTTCCCGGCACAGGTGCCCCTGCGGGCCTTCTTTCAGCGAGTACCGCTCGTTGGCCCACTCAGCTGCCACTGTGCATCTCTGGTTTCTTTCTTTCCTCCAGGCCCTGTGAGGTCAGCTCTACCATCAGGTCCACTGGGTTCTGGCCATGCACATGAGCCTTGTGGGCACCCTGGTGTCTTGCTCCTGGGCCACCTCCACGGCATCCTGGCTGGCACCCTGCTGCTTCTCAGCCTCTGCACTGAAGGGGCTTCTGTGGCAGCACGTCGGCCATGGCATGGCGTCCAGGGCCCCCTGGGATTCCACTGCACTAGACTCCCATGGCAGCTTGTGATTCTGGACTCTCAGACCCTTGTCTCCTGCTCCACTCTGCCCCGTGGGCCCAGCTGCAGTGTGCTGGCTTCCTGTCTACTGCATGGCTGGCTCCTTTGTGCCCCGGGGTCTTGGCACTTGCTGTTTCCGCCATACCTTTGCTTGGCTTGTTCCTTTCCATCATTCAGGTCTCAGTGCTGATGTCCCCTCACCAGGACATTGTCCCTGACCACCTGCTTCCAGTAAACTCTCCCTCCCCACCCCAGTCGTCGCTGCCCATTTCTTCACCGTTCTCTTCTCCATGGCACATGATTAACTGGAAGGCACCAGAGTTCTCCATGTTTGTCTCCATCCCTGGAAACATGAGTTTCCTGGAGGCAGGGATGTGGGCTGCATAGCGTAGCGGAAGGTAGCCTAACTGACTTGGCTGTGTTCCTGACACCAGAGCAGGCCAGGCACGGTGTCTATAGTGCTTAGTACAGTGCAGGTGGAGTGAACATTGGCTGGCCTGTTGGTCCCCCGCACCCCTGCCCAGGCCTCACTGCTGCTGTGCACCAACTTGTGGGTGGCCGGGCTGGCAAAGTCCTCCCTTCACTGCCAAGGCCGCCGGTCTGTGTGCCAGGGCCAGGCCTCCGTGGCGAGTCTTGTCGGCTGAGCTACCTTTGGCACTCCCCCAGGCGGGGAGTGGACAGCGAGAGGGGCCTCCTCAGGGTCCCTGGGACCAGGGCTCCATCCCAGCTGTGGCTGGTACCAGTTGAGACCCCGCTGTGGATGGGAGTGGTGACGGCATCCATCTCAGGGCAGAGCTGCAAGCAGCAGAGAGGCTCTGGGGACCGTGCTGTGGACAGGGCCTCCCCACGGCAGGGCCCCACTGATGCATGGGCTGCCGGATGGTCTTTTGGGCTGGGGTGATCCTGAGGAAGTATTCTTAAGCCAGTGAGGTTTAGGCACTGGGGGGAGACGAGTTCTGAAGGACACAGGAGGTGTGGGACGTGGTGGGTGAGAAGGGCATGAGTGGGTGCCTCCTGTGACGCTGGACGGATAGGTTTCCAGGTGGCCTCTCAGAGGCGAGGCATGTTTTAAGCACATCAGTAAGCCTTCAGAGGGGCTTAGTGTGGCCCCGTTATGTTTTCTGACAACCCCTCCGGGCGTCGCATGGATAAGCTAGTGTTGCCAGGACCTCATGAAGAGGCCAGTTAGGACACCTCTCCGGGTCCCAGCAGGTGGCAGGATCTACTTGGGAGGACTGAGGTGGGGACAGAGATGACAGTGTGGCAGGCGCCCTTGTTCCTACCCTCCTCAGTGCATGTCTTCAGGGGTTCTCATAGCGACCCTATTTTATAGGCAACAAACACAGACACAGAGAGGGTAGGAAGCTGCCTGAGCTATTAGAAGTCTGGGTGCTGGAGTTGAGCCCAGCACAGCCATGCTGGAGCCTGTTCCAAGGTCCTCTGGTTGGGTTGGAGAACTAATTGAGGGAAGTGACAGTGCGTGTCAGGTCGGGGGTGGGGGGGAGATCTGGGCCAGGGACTGCACGGACATGAGCAGGCAGGGCGCGGCCTTGTTACTGAGCCACAGGCATGCACGTCCTGGTTGTACTTCGGGGTGTGGTGAGTTGGAGGTGCTCTGGTGGAGCAGAGGTGCGAGGAGGGCCTGGGCAGGGGGAGAGGAAGGGAGGACAGCAGGAGAAGGGCAGGTGTAGCACTGGGCTCCAAGGAGCTGGGCGCTAGGTTGGGAGGAGCCGTGGGAAACACTTGGTGCATGGGGGCCTGCACTCGCCGGACTGGGCCGAAGAGTATGGGGCTGAGGGTGACCTTAGCAAGAGCTGCTGTGTTTTGGACCTTGCTTCTGGTGCCGGGGCCTCCCACCCCGCCCTGCCCCCCAGCCTGTCCGAATGTGACATGTTGATTTCAGGTGGGCTCTGGTTCCTGTTGTGGGTGGTGGTTAGGTGGTAGTCATAAGCAGTGTCACAGGGGCCATCTCGGCCCATTATCTTTGCTGCTTTTTTTTTTTTTTTTTTTTTTTTTTTAACCAGGGTAGTCCCTGCTGTCCCCTCCCTTGGTGACAAATTTGTACATGCATTCTGTTACCTCCTGCCTGCTTGGTGGCTAGAGGCCTGTTCTGGCTGGGGTTGCCAGTCTGCTGGAACATGATTCTACTGTCAACTGTGTTTCTTTGTTAGTGGGGCTGAGCCTATTTTTATGTCTTCCTCTGACATAAGTTTTTGAAGTTTTCCTCTGAATCGCTCATTCCAGTCTCAGAGTGCTTTGTCGATTGGTGTGCTTACTGCCAAGAAAGAGATTTTCTTATTCATTCCTTTAGCCATGGTCACCACGCAGAGGACTTCCCTCCAGGCGGCTGGAGGGAGTGTCCTAGAGGTGGCAGGACTGTGGAAGCAGCTAGTGCTTGGTGCCCCGTTTGCCTTGCTCTGGTCACTGCATGGTAGGAAGACTCCAGTTTCCTGCTCATAGCCATGCTTGCCAGAGGCATCCCTTTCCCTTGTCACCTCAGTTCTGTTTTAGAGACCGTCCCTCTCATGGTGTGCTCTGGCAGCCAGCCTTCTTGTGCCCAGGGACATCCGGGAGCTGTGGTCAGATACCCACGAGTGCTGTGTCTGCTCTCGGGACACGCTGGAAGAAGAGGCCCAGAGAGGTCGAATAGCTACCGGGGATTGATGTGCCCCCTCTCTGTTCTGGAGTCCACCAGCGCACTCGCCAAGGCCTCTGGGGTGCACTCATGTGCCCCCTCCCAAGAAGCAGGCTGACCCCTCTCCTGCTCCCCAACCTGCCTTCCAGACCTCCTGACACAGGCTCGCGCTGCACACCTGCCGTGTTTCTGAGCTGAAGGGGCACGTGCAGTGGAGAAAGCAGGTCCAGACCACGTGGCCCGCAGTGGTACTTAGTGGGTACTTACTGGGACTTGGAGCAGGAGGAGGGTTTGAAGGAGCTGCTGTGAGCAGGAGGAGCCAGTGTCCACCAGAGGGCGCAGGTGACCACGCAGGTGGGTCTGGGGCCAGATGGTCCCCATGGTAAGGAATCAGGTCACAATGCTGGAGAGAGCCTGTGTGTGTGTGTGTGTGTGTGTGTGTGTGTGTGTGTGTGTGTGTGTTAGTTACTGGTCCTTGCCCTGATGCCCCACATGCCTGTTATGGGCTGCCGGGGGCTGGAGGGGTCCTGCTGGGTGCACGCTGGTGTGGAACCAATCAAATGCTTGGTGGAGATTGCATTGCCCAATAGTCAGCCTGCCTCTGGAGTGCATGCACCTGTCCTGAGGACGGGAGGCCTCAGGGAACACTGCACCCAGCAGGACACCCTGCAAGGCTGGCTTACCTGCTGTCCCCACTCCTCCACCACAGCCACGGGAATGTCATGGACTGCCACGCTGGAGGGCATCAGTGGTTCAGGCTTGGACTCCCTGCTAGGTGAAAAAGGTCTTTTATTGTCCTCACTGGTCCACTTTGACCTTGTTTATTTTAGCCCCTTCCCCCCCCCCAATTTTGTTTGGGAGATGCTAGGCAGCCTGTGACCACCCCTTGCCTCGTAGCGCTGTCAGGGTGGTAGTCTTCAGGGGAACATGTCCATTTTGTGCTTGTGTTGGGTTCCCCGGTGGGCCCTGAGCTCTGCAGGGCAGGTGCGTGTTTGTCCCTGGCTACATGCATGTGACTAGCTGTGTCTGGCTCATAATACGTGCCAGTGTTTGAGTACCTTTCTAAAGGGGCACCCAGAGGTGGGGTCTGCATTTTGCCACAGTTAAGTATTTACTTCTCAGGGTTCCTCATGAAGATAGTAATCCTATTCAAAGCTTACTGTCCACTTGTGCCCACTCTCCCATGAGGGCCTGGGGCCAGGGGCCAGGTCACTGCCACGATCAGGAACCCTGCCTGTGGCTGCACTGGGGAGGTGGGGTAGGAGCCTCTCTGAGCCACACAGGCATTCTCCAGGTGGTTTCGGAGCTCCATGTAGGTATAGGGTGTGGGTAGTGGCAGTTGAAGCTAGTCAGAGGGGACCCCCTTTTCTGAGCAGGCATGTGTGCGCCTTCCCCTGCCTGCCACACCCCTGCTCTGCAGATGTGAGACCGAGTTAGCAACCTCGGCCAGGCTCTGGGTTGAGAGTCCCAACAGGTTTGACAGATTTGTACTCTGCCCTTGGCCTCTGAGCGCACCTCCATGGTGACAGCGGTGTCTGTGTGGAAGCCTTGGGCCAGGACTGGGGTATATAGCCCATGGCCTTGGACAGGGAACAGCTCACTGACCCTCAAGGTTGGGTCAAGCCCATGGCTTTCTGACTATTTGGGGATACAGGACAGACGGAGGGGTTATCCTGAGGTGTTGGCTGGGAAGTCAGGCCGGGGCTGGGCTGCCTGAGAGAGGCTGTCAGGGCATGTTTCTTCTGAGGCTGGCCGGCCCTACTGCTGACTACAGTTGCATCCAGGTAGGGCAGGGGCCGCCTCTGTGAATTCACCTGAGCTGGGTGGGAATCCTGCTAACAGTTGAGTAGGACTGAGAATGCCAGCAGGCTCCTTTGTATGCCAGAGACCCTGGGACCCAGGGAAGGTAATGGGGCCAGCAGCAGCCAGGCTGCCTCTGGGCATGGCTCAGACGCCTCACCACTCTCCTCTCATACACAGAGAAGTGGGCGTGGCCTCAGTTGGAGGTGCTCCTGAGGGTCTTTAGGAAGGGGAAGGCATCGTGGGTTCTTGAGGGAAGGGGAGCCGGGAGCCACCTGCCGGCATCCCAGGTTGTACTTGGCCCTGATGCCCAAATATTATGCACTGGACCTGCATCAGACGCTGTTCCCTCCCCAGCCCTACTGAAGTGAGAGCCAAGGAAACTCTGGAAAGGCAGAAGCCCTCAGGAACAAAGATGGGGGATGGGATGACAGCAGATGGTTTTGGAACCATCTGGTTTTGGAAGCTGGGACGGCTGCTGGTAGAGTGGGTGCAGACTCAACAGAGCTGAGACTTGGCCGGCAGAGGGCCGGCTGTCCTGAGGAAGCTCAGAACGGCTCCTGGTTGGTGGAATCTTGGAACCTCCCAAGGGGTAGTTGGAGGTCTGGAGGGATATTTCAGAAGCATCTGGACACCCCCGCTCCTCCTGAGGGCCTGAGTCACAGGACTGTGCCCTTGAGGGTGGGGGCACCGTCAAGCAAGGAAAGCTCTGAGGACATGCTACATGGTGTTGAGATCCCCCCTCCCCGCTTTCGGTCTGTGTCCAGGACCCCACCCTCCAGGCAGAAGAATGGGAGTCTGAGCAGCTCCAGAGAGAAGACCTACAGACATTGACATGGGGGCGTCCTCTACGCTCCCCCCAGGGAGTCAGATGGCCCCTAGTGAAGCACGTGGGACCGTCAGTGCACTCTTCAGTGCCTCCTTTTAAATGGGAATGGACAGCTGGGGATCCGCAGACACGTTAAGGAATGCCTAAACAAGAGAGGGACCAGACCAGAAGGAAAAGGGCACACACTATCAGCCGGCACGTAAAGCGGGCATCACTCATCTCCTCAGAGGCTAAAGACTGTGTGCCCCGAAAGAGGAGATGCCGCAAAAAAGGAACATCCAAAGAATTAAAATTAGAAATGCAAGAACAATTTAAAAGGCAAAGGGATAAGAAGCAAGATTAGGTGCATTTCTCAGCTAGTAAAACAAAGTTAGGGATGGACCCCGGGAGTGCAAGGGTAAGGATGTCAGCTCCCATGCAGGGAGCGTACAGCCACAGAGGAGTTCCAGAAAGAGCAGGAAGCAGGAGGAGGGCGTTATCAAAGCAGCTCAGCGTGTTTCCAGAACCGCAGGCTCTGAGTGCGCACTGAATAGGCTCCCCAGTGCCCACACAGGGAGCGTCCCCTGTGCCCACAACATTGTAGAACACCGGTGTAAAGAAAGGGTTCTGAAAACTTCCAGACAGAAAGCAAGACAAGACAGAACACCAGAAATCCAAACACAAATTCCAACCCAGAAATGAGAAAGTAGGCTTCAAGATACTGTCAGAAAAGGATTTCCAACACGGGCTTCACATTAGATAAACCATCAGTTATCTTCGAGGTTAGGATAAAAGTCTTTTCTCACTCACAGGTTCTGAAACAAAGGATTACTTCCATGCACCCCCTTTTAGGAAGTTTCTGAGAAGACCTGGTGCTAAGGGGAGGAGGGGCAGCCCTGTGGACAGCTGGGGAGCAGGTGTGGTCAGAGTCGGGCACCCCTGGGGTGGGACACCTGCCTACAGCTGAAGGACAGGGCTGAGACTTTGCTGCTGTGGTGACCGGCAGGAAACCACGGGGAACATAGTAAGGGGCACTCCAGGCTCATTCAGGGGGGCTTGATCCAGTCCCGCGTCTTGGTTGGCCCCATCCTCCTATTCTTAACTTCCTCATTCATAATTCCCGGCTGCAGGTTTCCAGAAAGCCGCACTAAACCTAGACCTGGGTGAGCGGCGTCAGTGCGCCTGTCACTCCCTCGGTCCTGCCCCTCTGCCTCACTGTGCGTGTTGCTTAGTTTCTGAAGATGTGTTTTTGGGAAGAGGCAGGAACAGTAGAGGGAGGCTCACCCACAACCCCAGAGGTCACCGCGAGGTGGTTGCAGCAGAAGGCCGCTGGATGCTGGTGGCCGCCTGTCTTCTCGCCCTCTGCTCAATGGGTAGGGTCGGCGCCAGAAGGCCTGGCTGTGTGTGCGTGTGTGCGCACATGCATGGGGGGGGCAGCATCCATACGCGCCCACGTCTCGGGTTCCCTGGGGCAGTTGGATGAGTGTTGGCAAAGGCACTTTTCTCCCTCTGGATACTACCTCCTTATGCCCTCCACAGCCAGCCCGTTAGGTTGTGCCCACAGCGCCCGTCCTGGGTGCTGCCTGTCGGGTCCCTCCTTGGGCCTCGAGGTTACCTGCTGTGTGTGTAGCAGTGATTAGTTCCTCTGGAGTGCCGAGCAGTCTGAGGTGTGGCTGCCCCGACAGGGGGCAGGGGGACTGCATTGTGCAGCTGGTGGCCGCTGGGGGGTCATCTGCGCATTGTGGCCAGAGCTCCTTTGAGCGCTTTCAAGGTCCTCGTGGCCGTCAGTTCTGCCCCTTGGGGTCAGTTAGGAGAGGCGCTGTCCTGAGGTGCCCAGTGTGTGTGTTTCACTTTTTGGCAAACTGCCCAATGTTTAGCTGCATCTCATTTCTAAAAATCTTTATTAGAATGTACGTGGTGACTTTTTTTTCCAATTATAAAAGCAAGATAACTGAATATTTGGAGACATGGAAAAAAATCACCTTTTATTAACAATCTTTTTGTTGGCGTTTTCATGTATGACTCTCTCCAAAGTTACAGTAGCTTTTTTTCTCTTCTGATTATATGGGAAATTCTAATTATTCATAAAATTATAAAGAAAGTGAAATCCACATCAAATCTGGCCCCCAAGGAGCTGTTCCGGGCAACACCTTCCAGCACCTTCTATTTTCCCTGCTCCGTGGCCCATCCGTGCTGGCGTGCGCCCTGTGCAGACACACCGCGACCACACCAGGCCTTACTGGCCAGGCCCTCAGGGCACAGGCTTAGGCAGTTTCCAGCATCTTCGTTTCAAGCAGTGTTTCATTCCGTTTCCTTATTTGTAAGTTGTTCTGAGTTTGAGTATTGGTGATAAATTCCTAGAAGTAGACTTTGTGGTCACAGGGTCTTTGCATTGTACATTCCAGAACATTCTGTAAGGCAGTCTGTTGGGGGGGGGGTGTGGGTGAGCCTCCCCAGCACTGGCTGTCCTTGTCCTTGATCAGAAGCAGAAAAAAATCACCTTGTCTTCTGTGGGGTTGCTTCTGAGTTAGGGAAATTGATCTTTTCTTCTTGTGTTTATTGACCATTCATAGTTTTTTTTTTTTTTTTTTCTCTTATGGATGGTTTTTTCTTGGCCCTTTATTGCTTTTTTTGTGGGAGGGAGGGTGGTCATGTTTTTCTTGCCGATTTGCAATTGTTCTAATTTGCATATTAGGAATTAATTCATTCAGGAGCATGTGTTAACACCACTGCTGATGCTGGACCAAGTTCTCTCCACCGAGGTGGTCCCAGAAAATGATAGGCCTGTTTCCCGCTCACATTGAGCTCACGTAGGCGCAGCAGAGCCTGGGAGGACCGCAGGGCACTGTGTGAGTTTTGGAGGGTGAGGGTCTCAGGTAATATTTGGGCTGAGACTTGCAGGAATGAGGGAGGGTCTGTTCCGAGGCTTTTTGGGGCTGAGCACAGCAAGACAAGGGTTGTGAGGTGGCCATCTGTGTGTGTCCCTGGGGCCAGGCTGGCTTGGTGGGCATTGGGCAGGGGGCACACGTCATGGGCCTCGAAGACCCTTGAGAGTCCATGAGCCTTCACAGCAGATGGGGTCCTGGGGAGCTTCGAACTAAGAAGGGAGATGAGCAGGCAGGCCCTCTGAGGACTGGGGCAGGGGGCCAGTGGGGGGGCCGTGGGGGGCCTCAAGCAACTTCCATGCCTAGGAGGCACCAGGGAAGGAGACCAGGCTCCTGACTGGACCCTCTGTCCCCAGGCCGGTATGCTGTGCTGAGTGTCTCCTCCCCACGGCTTCTCTGAGCCTCCCCCTGAGGAATCTGAAGTATGGGCCTCGGCATGTCAGACTCTGGCTTTCCTCTCGCTTTCTGGATCTCCCATACCTGATGCCTTCCTCCTCATCGGAGAGAAGAAAAGAGCACTTCCAATTAGAGGGGAACATGCTGTGGGGGAGCAGGCACATGGGAGGGGACCGGGGTCCCTCTTCCAGCATGGCCCCCATCTTCCCTTCTGCAGCAATCAGGGCTGGGCCCGTCCCAGGCCCCACATCCATAGCAGGACATGGACGGTGCTCAGCCACAGGGTGGCTGCCAGCAGCGCTCTCATGTGGATGGAGTTCTGGGGGTTTCTGACCCTCATGCTTCTATTAATGGGGTAACTCAGGTGCCACTGGCTTTGCCGTGCGAAGCTCTTGGGCCAGCTTGGTACCTCCTGGTGCCCTGTATCCTCCCTAGACCTGTGGTGTGTGGTGTTCTTGGGCTGTATTGTGCTGGACTTTGAGGGGCAGTCTGACCCCTCAGCTGACTAACTGGGGTAACCCATGGGCCTGGGGGTGCTGTAGGGGAGAGCTTGTGTCTACCCCCCCTTGGGCTTCTTGGCCTGTGCCTGTCTCAGGGTACCCCCATCAGTGGAAGCTTCCTTCTGTCCTTCCGTGATGTGGAGGTGGCCTTCAGTTTCTCTCTGGCATTTTTCTAATAAAAGGCTGTTTCTTGCTTCTATTTCAGTGTTTTGGGGGGCAAGCTTGCCAGTGTTTGTGCTTAAGTCCCTGACGGCGGGGCCAGGCCATGCAGGGAATAAGGGCACTGGGAGGGGCTGGGCACAGGCGGCATCTCTGGGCTCTGCTCCCCTCCCATGTGGCCTCTGAGCCTCCTTCCTGGACTGAGCATGGGCTAAATCTTGCAGCCCAGGCTTTTATACCAGTGCGGAGGGCGGGGCGATGTGGCGGGACCCACAGCGCCCTATTCTTAGGCAGCCTGGGCTCCATGCCTGCTGGGCTTGTGGAGACTGGGGGGTGAAGAGAGGCGGTCACCTGTCCCCTGCCTTGAGCAGACTGGCCTTCCTGAGCCCATGCACTCTCGTGGGGGAGTCAGTGCTGGTGCGCTTGCCCCTTGTTTGTATCCCCCACGTCTGGCCCTTACCTGGGCCCTGAAGTAGGCACGGGAGGGCTGGGGCACATGGGCTTCGCTGCTCTACACAGAGGGGTGCTGTTGAGTCGGTGGGTCTCAGCCAGCCTGCCACGAGCGGGCCACCTTGCTTACACCCCGGCCAGCGGGCGCTTGTCTTGGCAGATGCCAGTGTGGGGGTCAGGAGGGAAGACCTGCCAGAGGTGGCTGCCACGCGGCCCAGACGCCCCTGCCCTCTGTGGTCAGTGGTGGCCAGGGGCCAGGCGGGATGACTAGGCAGGCTTCAACAGCCACTTTCATTGTTTGGAATTTGGCTTGACTTGAACTTGGAACAGAACGATTTTGGTGGTGTGGTGGTGCATTTCTCTGCTTTCTGGATGTGTGCTAATATCCTGGAGCCCAGCCCTGTGTGGGCCATAGCCTACCTCCTCCTCCCATCCAGGCAGCTCTTTCAGCCTGACCTCAGACCTGCTCCTTGGTGACCTGGTAATCCATGGCTTCCCTGGTGCTGGGCTCTAGGAGGACACTTGACCTCCAGCCTGACCCCTACATGTCTTCCTCACCTGCTACCCAGACGTTCTTCCCTGACCACCTTAGCCTGGTTTACAGGGGTGTTGGTCAAGTGTGTGAGGAATGCAGGGTGAGCCCCACTTGGCCATGGGCCCAGGCCTGGCCCTAGATCTCCTCCAACCCCTGTGTCTACATGTTTGCCTTGTCATAGTGGCTTTGGCCCCCGCTCAGACACCAGTACCAGGGTGAGCCTCAGAAGGGGGCCAGGCTGTCACTGCTCCTGTTTTCCACGGTCAGTGTGCAAAGGAAACAGGTACCATGCGGTGGGTGTTTCCCCTCTTTGGTGTGAGGTGGTGGTGCAGCAGTGGTGGGTTTGGGACTTTCTCCCTCTTAGGTTCCTCCCTCTGCTACTGGGGCTGGAGGGAAGCAGGGCTGCTGTGACAGGGCCACCCAAGGCCTGCTCTCTGAGCTCTGGGCCAGCATGGAAATAAGCTGCTTTCCTTTCCAGATGTGCCCATCCCCTCGTGGGGGGTGGGGGTGGTTCAGGGCAAAGTCTCTGGAGCAGACCCCCTGTGTCAGATCTCTGTCACAGGGGATGTCCAGAAACCTGGAGGGTGAGCGCAGTGTGCTGGGGGGGGGGGGGGGCGCTGCTATTGCTGTGGACTTGCATGCAGGCGTCCTCCCCAGACATGGTGGTCACCCCTTGTGGCAGAGGCAACGGGAATGGGGTGGGGACGCTGAGTCCCAGGACTCCAGTGGTTTGTACTTTTCTGTCTTCCCCTCTTGTGTGCACGGGGCTCCTGGCCCAGCAAGGTCGCAGGGAAGCCTAGGAAGGTTCTTTCCACCCAGGTCAGGGTGTGCCAGGTTAGGTCCTAGCGGCCTGGTGCATGCTGGGCCACGTCACAGGTCCCGGCCACTGTGTGCCAGAGCACCTGCCTAAATGGACCTGGCCTGCTGTGGGTGGGGTGTGCCTCTGTCCTCTGTGTCCCGGACAGTGTGGAGTGGGGACCTCGGGCCGCAGGCACTCTGTCAGCCCCTGCTTCAGTGGCTCTGGCCACAGAAAACCTGCCCTGAAGCTAGCTGCCACCTCCCAGCCCAAAGCCCACTTCCTCTCCTGTCTCAGTCCTCCGACTCCCACTGCTGATGAGGGTTCCCTGAGCGTTCTCTGCTTGTTTCCAGCCTGGTTTTAGTTGTATGGCGACTCTAGCTTTCCCTCTTTCTGACCCCACAAGGGTGGTGACCGCCGCGACATCAGCTGTCCATAAGAACAGAAGTAGCATTCTTCAGGTCCCTCCCTAACCGGGTCCACTAATGGGGGCACGGAAGGTTTGCTTACATTCCAGGGGAGGAGCCTGATGGGGTGTATGGGCCCTGCCTGGCCATGCATGCTGTTTGGGCCTGGTGGGCCCCTGGATGCTGCCCTGGGGAGGGGCCCTCGCTGGGGGCTGGCTGGCTGGCGGCTTCTCTCCAGACCTCACTGGGAGCTAGGCGGTGGGACCTTCCCTTCGCACAGGCAAAGCCGCTGGTGCTTGTGCGGGAGTCATGCAGAAAGGGGCTGGGGAAGACGTAGCCGCCACCCAGTGTACAGACAAGCACCACAAACACTGTGTGTGACTAGTTCATCACCATGTAGTGCATGGGGAGAGTGCAGTTGCAAGTGTTCCTGCATCTGGCTTTCAGATGAGCAGCTCACACAGCCACCCACGACGTCCGGAACCGGAAAGGGGCAGCACACAGAGGCGCTCGTGGCCCTTCCTGTCCGCCCGTCATGACTCTAGATGGTGCGCTAGGTGTCTGCGACCCCACAGCACCATCCCCCCTTTGGTGTGTGGCTTCCTGTAGTCTCCAGTGTGTCTGTGGGACTCGTGACTGGTGTCCCAGGGAGGAGCTCCTGCTTCGTTGCTGGCACGTGGTGGTCTCTGTGTGTGCACGCCTCCAATCAGTGTGATGGGCGCATACTTACATTCATCAAGATTCGCCAGTCTAAAGTGTGCACTTTGATGTGTTCTGACAGACCCCCCACCCCCCTGCAGTGATGATGCAGAACGTTCGATGACCCCTTGCCACATCCTTGGCCACACGGGATCACGGAGGGTCGAGTGTCTGGGCTCTGCCTCTGTCATGGCACCGATGCTCTGAGATCCATCCAGGCTGTTGTGTGTCTGTACTTTGTTCCTTGTGGCTGAGCTGTAGCCCCTTCTGAAGATAAGACACACTTTGCTTAGCCACCCGCCCTTGTTGGGCATTCAGGTTGCTTCCAGCGGTTGGTGATCTCAAGCAGCACTGCCGTGAACCGTCCCGGCCCTGTCTTTTTCTCCCACAGAGGCCGTAGACCTTCTGGGTCCCACAGGAGGTGCACGCGTGAGCTGGGGGACTGCGTCGCTCCTGAAGCGCCCGCCCCTTCCTCTCCTGCCAGCAGCGCTAGGCCTCTCGTTGGCCTCTTCAGCCGTTGTGAGCACACGGACCCCCACCCTGTGGGAGCGGGGTGCTGCCTTGTGGTTTCCCTGCTGACTGATGCTGAGCGGCTGCTCACATGCCTCTCATCCCTCCTTCCCTTCTTTGGGGAAATGTCTTCTCCTATCCCTCGGCCAGTTTTTAATTGGGTAGTGTGTCTTTTTATTGTGGAGTTCTGAGAGTGCTTTATCCGTTGTAGATGAAAGCCCTTGTCGCTTGGCGATTTGCTCGTCCTGTCTTCCAGTCTGTGGCTTGTCCTTTCTTTGGCTTACTGGCGCCTTCTGAGACACAAGCATCCTTACTTTTGGTGATGTCCAGCTCATCTGTCATCGTCTTCTAGGGACTGGTCGGCAGCTGGCTTTTCTACATGTGACACCGAGGTCTTGCTCTTGCTGTTTCCCAGAAGACTGTCCCGTCTGGCGCATGCTCCTTTCTGTATGTCATGCCACCTCCTGAGGGGTCAGGGTCAGGCAGGCAAGGGGCCAGGTTGGGCACGAGCACCCGTCTGTCTCTGTGTCCTGCTCGAGCTAGCAGGTGTGCACGCGCTGAAGCCGGGAGGCGAGAGAGGAGCTCTGACACCAGCCGTCTCACTGCATGTGCTTTTGGGCCTCATGGACCCGTTCTCTGCAGCTGTTCCGCACCCTCTTTGGATGTGGATATGTCACCAACGGAAACCCTTGAGCCAGCCAGGAGCCAGTTGCCAAGCCCTTACCTTTGCCTAGACATCAGAGCTCATCCAGCGTTTGGAAAATTTTACTGCTTCTTGTGCTGATTTGACAGAAATGCCAGGAAAGCAAAGGATAGGGTGAAGTTAGCGTGGTAGTGACCCTTCACCTCAGCTGGAAGCCTGTGAGGAGCATGTCCTGTTGCCAGAGGCATGTCAGTCATCGAACTCTGTCTGCAGCTTGTGGTAAGAGCTCCCTGAGAAGACAAGGTGAAGTCATAGCCAGTGAAGCCGTTCATGGGAGAAGTGAGAGAGAGTTGGGTCCTCACCACGTTCTGGGTGCTGGGACACGGCCATTCATAAATCTGGTGACGCCCTACTTTCCTGACGTGAGTCCTGGTGTGGCCACGGGGGCACGACCAGCAAGCGTGTGCCAGGCGCTATGTGCTGGGACAGCGAGGAGGACAGTGAGGGTTGACCGTGGCAGTGAGGGGAGGCATCTGGGAGCTGACGAGTGAGACCCCGAAAGGTCAGGAGAAAGAGTCGAGGGAGGGCAGGGCTGCCGCAGTCCCGACTGAGGTGGGCGTGAGCTCCAGGTCTTCCAGTGTGCTCGGCGGCTGGCGTGGCCCAGTAGTACGGGCGTCGTGGCCTGGGGAGGTGAGGGCAGGAGTCTTAGGAAGAAAGGAGCACAGTGGTCACATGCGTGCATGCGTGTGCGTGCACACACACACATATACTGGTATACATGTGCACACACAACTTACTTAGACTCATACAACTACCCACATACACACTTGCATAACTCACACGTATTCATATTCACACCCACCTACATACGCTCACATTCATACACGTATACACACACAGCCCTCATGCACTCACACACATACACATAGTCACAAATATACACACTTATGCACACATACGCAAATATACACACACACTCTGCTTTGCAGTGTGTGTGGCTGGACAGTCCAGACTTGGTCTTACGTGGAGAAGAGCAGGACACACGGGTAGATCAGCGGCTGGAAAGCTTTCTTGGCCCACTCGATGGGAGGCTTGCGGAGACAGTTCCGTGTAGGTGCGCCTGGCATCTGCCCTGTGTAATGTCTTTAAGGGGTGTGTGTGGATCTTCTTTGTTGGTTTTCGGGGTGTAAGAGGGTATGAAAGTGTCTGCACTGGTCACCTTGCTGGTTAGGAGGACCTGTTGAGGTCGTGCGCGTGGGGCGCTGTCCGGAGAGCTCTGGTGTGGAGATGTCCCACAGCTCTGCCTGGGCTCCTTCTGGGAGCCGGCAGTGTGGCAGCTGCTCTACATTGAACAATGATAGTAACCCTGTCTCTGGCCTTCCAGGCCTCTGAGAAGGTTCGGGGCTCTCCAGCTTTACTCTTCAGTGCCGTAAAGTTTCTCTTACCCAGGGTGCCAGGGTGCCCCGAACTGAGTATCCTGTCTTGCCTTGTTTACCGAGAAGGCAGGCAGGGTCACAGGTCTGGAACAGCGGGAGAGGACGTCAGAGGAGCCACTCTCAGGGGCCAACTCTTCTCAGAACCCTGCTCCCTCCTTCCGGCAGGCCGAGGCCTCTCTGTGCTCCGGGAGACGCTGGGGAGAAGCCCCCGCTGTTTACCTGCTCATGGGCGTCTTTCCGTGCAGTCGTGTCTGTGCCTCCAGCTGCTGATGGTGGGATCTGCCTGCTTTGAAGGCCGCTGTGGTCCATAGAACCAAGGTCCGAGGCAGAGTGTTTGTTTTCTGGAATACCCCGCTCCTGTCTCTGCCTGGGAGGTGCTGCTTTCCATACAGGCTCTTTGATGACCAGGAAGGAGGGAGAGCCGCCTGTCCAAAAGGTCTGGTAAGCGGGTGCTTCCTTCTTGTGGAATGGAAGTCGGCGGCAGCCCGTTCTGCATTTCCTCCTGAGAGTGCTCCCTCCAGGCACGAGGTTGTGAGGAACGGCTCCGACACCCTGGCCAGGTCCTTGCCGGCCAGGCTTGTCAGGTGCGGCTTCTGCTCCACCTGGCTGGGACAGCAAGGAGGCAGCTCCGTTGGCTCGGTGCCCCTGGTCTGGGTGGCCTCAGACATCTGAAAGTGAGGAGGTACGTGAGGCACCTGTGCTCTGGGGACGGGTTCTGCATTGGGGTGTCAGGCCTCTTGTGGAGAGGCTCACTGCCTTTGGAACCATGCAGTGCTGGCCACATGTAGGCACTGCTGGCTGAGTGCGTCAGAGTGCCTTAGGGGCATTGCTCAGCTGGATGGGGGCGGGGCGGGGGGGGGGGCTCTTGTCAGGGCCCTGGACTGAGCTCCACACAGGGACAGATGTCCCCTGAGGGGACAGTGCCAGCATCGGTGGGCAGCTCTGTGGCAGCCTGGGGGCAGCCCTGTTAGCTGAGCCCTGCACTTGCATCCTCTCCTGTCCAGGACAGCTCCCGTCCTCTGCCTCTTTCGTCCTGTCGTCACGACCCGGGCCACCTACCAGCCCAGCCCAGACTGGCCCTCCTGCCTTCTCCACACGTCAGGCCTCTGCTCACGGCTCTCCCACTCACATCTTTCAGGAGTTTCCATTTGCCTCAGGCACAGTTCAGACCTCAGCCTTGCTGCCGCCTGTCTCTTTAGCCCTCTCCATATGGCTCTCCTGGGGGTAGGATCTGTCCTTTCCAGGGGTCCTCATGGGCTGTTCCCTGCACAGTCTTTTCCTTGCCCTCCTGACTCCTCCTCCCTCAGCCCTCACCCATCTGGACCCTTCCCCACGTCATGTTGGGGTTGGACGCTCATGTGTGTTCGAGGCTGAGCTCGCTCGCTCACTGCCCCCCTCAGGGCTCCGCTAGGCGCTGGCGCACCTTTGTTGAGTGAGTGAGGGGCATGGATGCGCAGAGCCTGCGAGCGTGGGTGGTGCGCCTCTCTCTCTCTCACGTGCCACAGGTAAGCCATGCACACTCCTTGGACAGGCTCCCTGAAGAGGTGGTCCTCTTTACTGGGCAGCAGTACTCTGGCCTGAGGCTGCATAGTGGGTGTGGGGGAGCCAGGGGGGACCCCAGCAAGCCCAGTGCTACCTTGTGGTTATGCTCTGCTCTGCGCTTAGGGTCCCCTCAGCATGGCCACGTGTCTGCAGCCTGTGGTAGGTGTTGGCTCATGGAGAGGGCACCCGGAGGTCAGAATTACCAGTGTTCACCTTTCAAAGTCAGATGCCCCAGGAGCTCGCAGGTCATGTTGGGGGTGGGGGGTGAAGCCATCTCCCCCACATTGGCAAGCAGCACACATGCTTTCCTGTCCAAGTTGTTGTGTAGTTTAAGGGGTGTGCAGACCCCTAGGAGGTCGCCGCTTACTGCTGGACTCTCCTGGGGCTGAATGTCAGGCCTTCTTCCCTGTGGCAGTCACCCAAGGCTCCCGGCTGTGGCAGTCCAGTAGAGGACAGGCTTTCATGGTGGCCTGCAAGGCCTCAGCTTGGTGGCGAACAGAACACACGTGCATGTATCTGTGTGCAGTGGGGGCATTGGGGTTTTCAGTGGCAGGCAGCAGAGCCCTGGGTGCGGATGGGGTGCGGGTCTTCTCCAGAAGGACCACATCAGAAAGACCTTTTTCTGTCCTCGCTTCTTTATTTAACAATGGGCTGGTCGACCTGCCTCTCTCAACACACGTTCTTTTGTGCCCTCGCTGTGCCAGGCACATTCTCCAAGTATGGAATGTAGCGCCGAGGAAGCTGCACGCACCCCAGCCCCCCTGATCCGGCATTTCCTAGGAGCAGGGAGAGCCAGCCACACACTTCTGGGGAGCTCAGCCCAGCCCAGCCCGGCACAGACTGGTGCTCCGTCCACACTTGTGGGAGGGGTGGGGGGAAGGGACGCGCCCATCCAGCACCCTCGCTCCCTTCCGGTGTCCACCACATTTGCAGACAGCATCACTGTTCTGTTGTGACCGCCCCGTGTCTCCCATCATGGAGGGAGCAGTGAGCATGCACAGGAACCTGGCCGGGGTCTGGCTGCTATGCCAGGGAACATCTGCATGATGCTGGCTTGGTGTGGCGGTGCACTTGGGGCACCTGGGCCCTGTTGCTCCAGTCCTGGTGAGACACTGGGGGCGGAGGCAACCTGCAGAGGAGCCAGGCACCTGGCTGAGCACCTGGAGGAGGCAGCAGCAGCACCCAGCTGTGCTGGCAGGACACAGGGGTGGGCGGGGGGCTGGGTCCATGTCACAGTGCCTGACCCAGAGCAGGAATCATGGGCACTTAGACCTCCCGGCCCTGGGCCCACGGCTGCTTTCAGCTGGAGTCAGCTTTCTTTAGCTGGACAATACACCTTTCCCCAGAGGACCCTGGACCCAGGCAGGCGCCGTGGCCCACGGGTGTCCTGCTGCATCAGCCCTCTTCTGGGGCAACATCGTGTTTTAGGGGACGCGACTCGTTTCCAGGCAGGTCCGTGTGTTTAGTGTTGTCATCCAGCCCTTGTGTGGGTGAGTGAGTGCACGGGCAGCATCCTGGGACAGAGGGAACAGCCTGGAGGGGCATGGGAGGGAGGAGGGAGACCATCGGCCACTGCAGTCCTGCAGTGAGAGCAAGAGAGGCTTCAGCCAGGGTGGCCCCGCTGATGTGCTCTGTGGAGAGCCTTGAGGACCTGCCGGTGGACGGAGGTGGGTGGGAGCGGGTAGAGTGGAGCACGTGTCTCCTGAGGACCCAGGAGAGGCCACACTGGAAGGGCAGGCTGAGTGTAAGTGCCCGTTAGGACGGGTGGAGCAGGGAGGTGTGGTGGGAGCTGTCGACGTCTGCTGTGCTGTACTTGACACGCTGTGGCCCTGCGTTGGAAGGGTCCCCTCCTGTACGTGTTCGTGTGTGTGCCCACAGCTACAGAGCCCTCTACAGTCAAAGAAGTGAACCTACCCATCACCCCCTCCAGGTGACCCTGGCATGCTTTTGTCGTCATGGATTAGTGACATTTTCCGGCCACTTATGTGAGTGAAATCCCCTCAGCATGAGTTTGCAATCGCCCACGTTGTTGGGTGTGTCAGGAGGCTGTTCCTGCATGTCCTTGGGTGGGACTCCGGGGCACAGGCAGGCCTCAGCTGCTCCATCTGTCCACCTGCCAGGGGCCGTGGGGGCTGTTTCTCCACCTAGGCTGTGACAGGCAACGCTGCTCTGAACGTACGTGCGCAGGTCTGTGTACAGACACACACTTTCTCTTCAGCGGAGTGCCTGGGTCAAATGACACATGTATGTTTCACATTTTAAGAAACTGCTGAACTGTGTTGTGCGGCGACTGCGCCAGCCCTGAGGGGGAGCGCCGGAGTCCGCCCCTCGTCAGCCCCTCGTCAGCCCCGGGCGCACGTGGGCTCTCCAGTCGTAGCCCTTCTAAGGGAGCGAGGCCGTGGCGCGTGTGGTTTTACTCTGCCTTTCCTCGGGGTCTAATGGCCTCCAGTGCCTTCTGACTCTGCTCTGTGGTGAGGAGCATCTGCTCAGACCGTTTGCCCGTTTTCTACTGGTTTGGTCTTCTTGTTGAGTCATAGGGGGCATTACACCTTCTAGATGCAAGTCCTTTGTCAGACACGTGCTTTAAGAGGGTGTCCCACGGCCTGCGGCTTGTCCCCAAGAGGCTGGTTGGGCGGCGTAGGCTCACGGGGGGCTGCTTCTTGCTTTAGAGTCTTTCCCCGGGTTCCGTTTTGGGAAGCCTCTTACCGCGTCTTCAGGTCCCTTCGTCCTTGCTCTTGCCGCATTCAGTTGGCTGTTAACTCCTACCCAGAGTACTCTCATCACAAATGCTGTTGTTTCAACGTCCAGAAATTCAGTTTGGATCTTAAAACGAGTTTTCCCTGTCTCTCCCTAACGTGCCCAGTGTTTCCTGCAGCTTCTGGAGCAGGTGGGGGACACAGCTGTGCCGAACTTCTCTTGTCTTCTCATTCTGTCATCTAGCCATTTTGGGGTCCTTTTCAATCGATGGCTTGACTCTTAACAATGGATTGCATTTTCCTTCTTCCTTGAAGGCTTGGCTTCCCAACTCTCTATCTACCAAGACCATGTGAACGCTGCCTTTTTTTGGCGCTGCGTGTTTTTGTACGTTTGTAGCTATTCTTGAGCTGTTCTCGGACTCCCTTTGGAAACAGTTGCTCCTCTTCAGTTCCTGTTCATGTTCTTTGCTTGCGGGGTTATGGCGCTATTTCAGCTAGAGCTGATTCTTCTCACTGCTGATGCAAACCTTCTCGAGTATTACGTCTGACACTGTGGGTTTGAAATTTCTTTGATTTCCCCAGACTTGCTTTCTTCAGTGTGTGAAAGCAACGGGCTCTTTGGTAGCAGAGCAAGACAGCCCTTAGCATTGGGAAAGCCCTTTGTTACGTGTGTGTTTAGGGCCCGGGTGCACACTGGCTGCTCCTGTGGTCCTGCTGAGCTTCCAGCCACATCCCCCGGCCACCCGGTGATCACAGTGCCAGTCTTGGTGGGACAGCCGGGCTCCCATCCTGTCACAACACAGGGCCACCAATGGAGCACCTGCGCAAGTCAGGACCGGTGGGTTTCCAGAAGTTTCTGGAACACACATGAAGTGCAAGACTAGACTCATGACCCACCCAGGTTAGAGGAACAACTGCAGAGGGTGCTTGTCTCCCTCATGCCTCCTCTGGAGGAATGGAATCCCCACCCAGGCCAAGCAGAGGTGGGCTTGGGTGTGAGGAAGACAGGACACGGTCTCAGCAGCAGAGCACTGCCTGCCTGCTTGGCAGTTCTGGAGAAGTCATGATAGTCACCACTGGTTGTTCTTAGACTTTGCTTTAGAAGTATGCATGTGCCCCACAAAGTGCCCCCTTCCATTTGTTGTGAAAGCCAGTGGTGCCGCTGGCCAAGTGCAGACCATGCCTGGAGGAGTCCAGGGAGCACCCTCACCCCTACTACGTGCTTGTATGCCCCAGGTCCCCCTGGAAGGCCCCACGTGCGGAGCTAGAAGCCCTTGCTGTCCATGGAGATGCATGGAGGAGGACATGCGTTCTGTCACTGTGGGCGAGAGCGTGCCGCCGCTGTTGGTTATCCAGGGATGTCACCGTGGACCTGACTTCTCTGCACACCAGTTCACACTCACACGGGCAGCGTTACACCGTGTGTGACATTATAATGCACTGTGGCCCAGGGCTTGACCGTGAGTGACCACGCCTTTGCCACGCTAGCCGCTCTAAGGCAGCCGCAGCACACTGAGGAAGGGTACTGCCAAGGACGCTGTAAGCCCGGGTGTTCACAGGCAAGCCTGTCTCTTGGCTGGAGGCTGGACTCATGTCCAGATTTGAGATGAGCAGCGTGTAGTTAAGGGTGAGGTTTCAGAGGGCACGTGGGCTCTAAGCTCTGTTTCCGAATTCACATCCGGTGTGACCCTAATCTTCCTGTTCTCTTCCCTTCATCCCATTAACTGAGCTACTCTGAAGCAAATTCTGGATGCCGTGACAGGATAGGGCTGCTTTCCTTAAACAGAGAGCGTTTTATTATCATATCAAAGAAGCAGCCCTTGTAATAACATCACATATCCAATCAGTGTTCATGTTTCTCTAGTTTCTCATTACTTTGTTTACTGTTTGGATTCCATACATTGCGGTTCACTGACAGGTTTTATAATTCTCTCTTTCTTAACTTTGTATATTGAAATGATTATAAACTCACAAGAAATTGCAAACACAGCCCAGAGAATTCAGTGTCCCGTTCCGCCAGCCCCTGAGTGGTGACCCTGCACGCAACTGCAATGTCGGAGGGTGATGTTGACACAGCACTGTTCACTAGGTTGCAGACTTAGCGAGTCGCAGTCCACAGGCCCTGTGCCTTCTCTTTCCTCCCTGTGGTCCCCTTGAGGAGACCCGGCAGCTTCCCTGTGCTGTTTCCCAGCCATCCGTGTCATACCGTTTAGCATGTTCCTCCGTGTGTCCTGTAAGACGTCAGCTATCCCGAGACACTAGTTGGATGGAGTTCTTACTGGGGGGCAAGACTCCTTGCCGGGGTGGCCTACCTCCGGTCGGAGGCTTGTACTCTCGGGCTGTCTGTGACTTGCTTGCAGACTCTTGACCACTGCCCAGAATCACTCCTTTGTCAGGCATTACAATGGCCGCATCACAGCCTCCCTTCTCTGTTGGTCGGATGGAATACTTGCGTAAAGAAAACCTTCTCCTCTTCAACTAACCTGGCCCCTCAAGGAGCAGGACAAGTGCTTACTCTGTCCTTTCACTGACTGTCCTTCAAAATACGGATTTGGTTCTTTGCCATCCTCCAAAGGTAAACAATGAAGTGTTTTTGTGAAAAGTATTATTAGACAAAGGTTTAAACACCTCTGTGTTTCAAGCCACTGGGTTGTTGTCCTTCCATATACCCTTAAATTGCCTCACTCTTGACTAGGGAATGTCTTCAGGCTAATTCTGAGTCATGGTGACAGTGACCCTCCTGGCCTCAGACAGAGTTGCAGTCCTTTCCGCAGACAGCAAGGTACACATCTGGAATCCATATTCTGGAACCTGCCTGGCTACCTCAGGGGCAGTGACGTGTAGAGGCCACAGTTTGGACATCAGGAGTGCTCTCCGCTTCTGAGCTGGTTATGTTTTCTTGGTCTTTGCAGTGGACAGAGGTAGAAAAGGTGTGAGTGTAGAGGACCTGTGAGTCCTTCTGGGTACTTCAAATCCATATTCGGGACCTCCGCTTCATCTGCATCTCCATACCACAAAGCCTGTTCTCAGCCATACCAACCCCCTGTGCCCATTCCACGCCAACCATACCCACAAGAGGAGCACAGAAAGCAGAAGCCCCCTGTGTGGGAGGACACGCAGGGGGACCCTCCTACACTGTCGGTGGCAATGGAAGCCGGTGTGGCAGCCGTGGGGCACGGTGTGGCAGTTCTTCCAAAAACTGAAAACGGAGTGACCATGTGATCCAGCTGTTTCTCTTCTAGGTGTTTACCCAGAGTACACGGACAGGGACTCGAGTGGACGCTTGCACACGCATGTTCACAGCAGCTGACACATGGAGACAGCCCGAGTGTCCACCGACGGACACGCGGATAAATGTGGTCCATCCACACACCGGACTGTCACTCGGCCTCAACACGGAGAGACATGCTGACACCGGCCACCGCGTGGATGGACCTGGGGGACGTGATGCTGAGTGAAGTAGGCCAGACGTGAAGGGACAAATCCTGTAGGATTCACCCACATGAGGTCCCTAGGGGTCTCCAGATTCACAGGGACAGAGAGTGAACGGTGGGCGCTGGGGCCGGGGAAGGGATGGGAGTCGGTGTTTCATGAGGACAAAGTTTCTGTTTAGGAAGATGAAAGGTTCTGGAAACGGTTGATAAGGATGGCTGCACAACATTGGGAATGTGCTTGATGCCCCTGAGCTGTGCTCTTAGAGATGGTGAAGACGGTACATTTATATGTATTTTGCCACAATAAAAAAGAAGATTGTTTAGAAATGTTGTTCTTTTAAATAAATTCAAAATGGGTGAAAGATCTAAATGTGGAACAGGAAACCATCAAAATCCTAGAGGAGAACACAGGCAGCACCCTCTGACCTTATCGCTAGCAGCTTCTCACTAGACATGTCACCGGAGGCAAGGACAAGACAAACCAAAAAAAGACTGTTGGGACTTCAAGACAAGAAGCTTCTGGACAGTGAAGGAAACAGTCAACAAAACTAAAAGGCGGCGTACGGAATGGGAGAAGATATTCGCAAACGACATACCTGATAAAGGGTTAGTACCTAAAAATCTATAAAGAACTTACCAAACTCACACTGAAAAAAACAAATAATCCAGTTAAGAAACAGGCAGAAGACCTGAGTAGACACTTTTGCAGTAAGACATGCAGATGGGCAACAGACAGGAAAAGGTGGTCAACATCACCAAGCAGCAGGGAAATGCAAATCAAAACCACAGGGAGACACCACCTCACTCCGGTCAGAATGGCTAAAACGAACACCGCAGGAAACGACAGGTGTTGGCGAGGATGCGGAGAAAGGGGCACCTTCCTCTTACACTGTGTGGGAACGCAAGCTGGGGCGGCCACTGTGGAACAGTATGGAGGGTCCTCAAGAAAGTTGAAAATAGAGCTACCCTACGACCCAGTGATTGCACTCCTGGGTGTTTACCCCAAAGATACATATATAGTGATCCAAAGGGGTCCCTGCAACCCCAGTGTTCATAGCAGCAATGTCCACAATAGCCAAACTATGGAGACAGTCCAAGTCTGTATCCACCGATGAAGGGATAAAGAAGAGGTGGTGTGTGAGTGTGTTAGACATTGTGGTGCCAAGTGTTGTTAAAGCTCTGGGCTCCGTTGTCTTTCCGTAAGGAGTGCTGTGTTATCCCAGTATACAATTCGTCTGCTCTTGGGTCAGCAGGAGCCTCTGAGGCTTGGTGAAACTTGATGAGGGCAGGACTAGAGAAACCTTCCCCTGGGGCTGCCCTAGCCCTGCTCTTGGCGTGGCTTTCCGTGGGGGCCCTGTGGAGCCTCAGTGGAGTGCCCTCCATCTCTACTCTGGGAGTGGCGATGCCTGTCTTCTGCTCTTGCAGACTCCAGAGCACCCCTCAAGCTTACGGCTCCCCATAGCTGCTCTTTGCCAGGCCCTCGGAGGGCCCTGCATGCCCTCATCCGAGTGCTTGGCCAGAGCCTCACCTTCTTTCAGGAGTCCTTCTCTGGGCAGCACAGCTCGTCTGGTATGCGACGCTGCACATTACAGCCACCCCAGCTTTGATCCTTACCTCCGTCCGAGACCGTGGGGCCTGCATGGGCTTCGCCTTCCCTCACCCCGGCCTCCAGCTGCTCACCCTTGGGTTCCCTGCTCTCGGGCACCGTCCTGAACCACCAGTGTTGTCTGGCATCCGAAACCCATCGCTTTGTGTATTTCACCCAGTTTGTAGATGCTGGTGGTGGAGGTCAGCCCGGGACCTGTCACCCTGCCATCATGCAAGCGAATGTCTCTTCGTTCCTTTTTTATCTGAAGAATTCCTCCTTTCCACCCTGTGTTTCCTGCAGGTTGGCTTTGTGTTCCTTCTGGTTTAGCCTGCATTTCGGGGGCTCTCATATCTGGTTCCTCTTTTGAGTTCTTTTGTCTCTCTCTTCAAATCTTTAAGTCACTTTATTTCTGAGATTGCCTAATTTGTTGGGTTACAGTTTTCATCTGTCTTGCGCGTGTGTCTTTCTGGGGTGTTTTGGTTGTCAGTGGAGGGTTTATTCTGTTTTGCTCTCTTCTGTTTTGTTGGACTTAGCCACGGAGCTTTTCCCATGTGCTTTTAAGCACAGCTTGTGCTCTCCTGCACCGTTAACAAGGGTGCTGGGCCCTTCCCTTTGCTGCCTTTACAGTGTGGAGCTCCCTCTGCCGTGGTTTTGACTAAGTGATTCAGACCCTTGTGGCTCCTCAGAGGTGTCTCCTGTTGGAGGGGGTGGTTATAGACAAGCCGGGGAGGAGGCTGGAGTGATCCATCGGGGCATTGGGATGAACGCATGTGCAGCGTGACGCAGATGCGCGCAGAGACGGGGATTTAGGTGTGTAGGTGAGCACACACGCGTCTCCCTGCTCTTGGCCGACAGGACCTAGGAGAGTACCACCCCCCAGCCGGGTGTCAGGTTTTCACCTTCACCAATAGAAGGGACCAGGGTTTCCTGGAGAAATGGCTGAAAGTGGGACAAGGTGAGCCCGGAGCAAACTTCTAGTGCTCCGCCGCGGCCCTGCAGGCTGGTCCTCCCTCCTGGGGACTCCGTGTCTCACCTGCCAGGGGCTGCGTGGCCAACCGGTTAGCAGCTCTACCCTGGGCAGGCAGCATGAGTGGGGTGCCTGAGGTTGTGTGGACTCCCAGGGTGGCCCCAGAGACACTGTGCTGCCAGGAAAGAAGAGGCCTTTTTTGTCCTGCCTCCCAGGTGGCTGGAGCTCTCTTGCTGGTGTCCTCAGCTGTGGTGGGCAGGGGCTGCCTTTCACTGTTGCACATTGATCTGTCCTTTTGGTGGCTTTGCGGTGGCCCCTGCAGAGTTGGGTTGAACTTGGCCTGATGACAAGGTCGGCAGGGACCTTTGTGGGATGTGGCCTTTTGGGGGTGGAGGGCAGAGCTGGGCCTGGGCATATGGGTGCAGGGGCCTAGCAGACCTATGGCTGTGCTCTGTGCTGGGTGGGGCTTCTCAGGGAGCGTGGGGACGGGCTGTCACCGTCACTGTGGGCAGAACTGAAAGCAGGGCTGAGCAGAGCACTGTCCTCTTTCAGACGTTCGATGTTTTAGTACCCCGTGCCTCCTGTGTCTGGACCAGCTGCGAAGAAGGCCGCGGGCGCTCAGCTCCTCGCTGCCCTACACGAAGGTGTTCTGGGTATTCGGATCTGCCCTCCAGGAGCAGCCTTTGCCCAGTGCCAGCTCCGTGCCTGCTCTGGACGCCCTGGGAGCCAGCTGGCCTTATCTTTCCAAGGCCGTATGAGTGTAGGTGTGCCGCAAGCCCGTGTCCATGCTCT
The DNA here is from genome assembly GCF_023065955.2 of Ursus arctos. Taxonomy (NCBI): domain Eukaryota; kingdom Metazoa; phylum Chordata; class Mammalia; order Carnivora; family Ursidae; genus Ursus; species Ursus arctos. The sequence goes on from NW_026622908.1 coordinate 47,501,214, forward strand.
GCAGGTGCGTGGCCAGCCTGTCTGTCTGCAGCCCAGCTAGCCTCCACTCCTGCCCCCTGCCGGTTTCTTGTCTCACCTAGGCTGGGGTCTGGCAAGGGTGTGTGTCGCCCCATGAGCTCCTGGGCCAGAGCTGCTGCCTGCTCTGTCAGAAGGGCCCTGTGGTACCACCCTGGGGCCTCGCTGATGGGTCCTTCCAGGGGTTGTGCCCATCTCCTCGGCAGTGGCCTAAACACCACACAGCGCCTGCAAGGCGCCACTTTGAGAAGGCGATTGAGACACTCCCTCATTTAACCAGACCTGGCCAGCCTTCGCCTGTAAAAGGAGCAGCTGTTTGTCTCTGCCAGGCCAGAGCCCTTCTTTCTTCCCCTTCGTGTCCTCATTGGCTCGTCTCCTGGAGGGAAGGAGGGAGGGAGGGAGGAGAGGAAGGAGGGAGCGGCTGTCCAGTGCCGTGGCTCCCACTTTCCCTCCCCATCTCTGCACTGCCCCACCATGCTTGGAGATCACAGCAGTCACCCCACAGACCGAGCCCTGCTCAGCCAGCCCCCCAAAACTGGACTCAGCTGCAAAATGGTGCTTCAGGCAGTCGGCAAAGTGCTCAGGTGAACGGGGCAGGGAGCAGTGGGGGTTGTCTGTCCCTAGTCCCTACCCCAGGGGTCGGCCTGGGGAGGAGTGGCTGTCGTTGCTCTCCTCCCACCTAAGGTCCTGGTGGTGTGCAGTCTCTTTGGGGGCTGGGGGCAGTTGGATTTGGCCAGGAACTTTGGAGCCAGGTTTTCAACCCTAAATGCCTGTACTTCCTGTTGCTTGTGGGAGGGAAGGCCCTTGTGCTCCTTGAGGAGTGCGGCCCTGGAGGACCTGGATGAGAACGGGGCCCACCAGTGACCCGTCTCTCTCTTTGTGGTTAACCTTGTTTGTGACCACGGCAGTCCTGCCTTGCCGTCTTCTAAGCCTGCCAGACCGGCAGGGTGTCTGTCCCGTTGTCCCTGGGCGGGATGGCCGGAACCTGTCCATGAGTAGCCTTATCCAGAGACCTGACATGGGCCACAGCTGTCCACTCTAGGGGCTGGGGGCTGCCAGAAAAGCCATTTCTGACAGCTTTTTAAATTTCTTTTTCTGACCTGCAGAGGGATGTAGAGAAACTCACTCCAGTGCCGGTTCTGCCTGAGTAGAAGCTGCCTCAGGCGCTGGTAGAGTGAGTGGGCTGCTGGTGAGGGGATGTGGGGGCGGGGCAGCAGCGGGCTGACCTGACCCTCAGAGATGGGCAGGCCTGTTCTGCGCTGTGGGGCTCCGAGGGGCTGCCGGGCGCCCATGCTTGCAGGGGCCAGGAGCCCGGCCAGAGCCCGCGCCCAGAGTGGATCACGGTAGAGACGCAGACCCGGCTTCCTTCTGTACGAACTTCACACATTTGCCTGAGACTTCAGCGGGTCATCATTTTTAAAATTGAAAGTGAATGTCTCTTGCTTTTTCAATTCTGTCTTTAATTATAACCAAACTAAGCAGGCTTCTTGGTGACCGTCTGAGGGGAAGCCGAGCCCAGCTGGTGGTCGGCATGGAGTGACTGAGGTGTCCTAGAGCCTGTGTGTGTCTGTGCCTCCGACCGTCTGTGGGCACCTCTGGTTTCTGCCTTTCTCGCCCACGGGATCCTTCCCCGCAGCAGGTCACCTGCTGCCACACGGGGAGGACTCACAGTGAATTCTAAGCAGAAATCAGAGATTCCACCTGTTAGCTAGCCAAAGCTGTCCTTTCGTAATGTTAGAGTACGAGATTTGGAACTGTGGGCAAGGTGTGGGTGCTCTCCACCAGGTCTTTGGTTCAAATCAGTAACGGTGACTGTCACTGGCAATGTGCAGGGAACCGTGGGTGCCTACGTGGGTGCGTGTACTATGGGTGCAGGCATACTTGTGCACGTGTGCACACCTGTGCGCCTGTGCGTGGTGGGAGAGGGCCGAATGCTGAAGCGGGCTCTGCAGGAGACAGGGGCCAGGCCGACCCGGCCAAGCACCGGCGTGCCACTGTGGGAGACTAGAGGCCCAGGCCCTTCTTACTGGGGGCATCTGAGAGGACTTCATGGTGGAGGTGACCTTTCAGCCCGGCATCGGAGGAAGAGCACTTACTTCACCGATGGAGAAGTGAAAGTAAAATTCAAACTCTGAGCAAAGTGGCCATGTCGTGGCTCCAGTTGTGGGTCAGACGGCTCGCAGCAGGACCTGACACGCGTGGACGTTGGGTCCGCAGTAGTCTGCATACCTTTCTCAGTCTGCCTTGGCTTTTTCCGTCTCGGCGGGTCTCATTTTGTAGGGGACACAAAGGCTTGTGAAAGCATGCATTGTTTGGGAGGTGCTGACCGCCAGGCAGTTAAACCAAGAAGAGAAATGACCCGCGCATCCCTCCCCACAGCGTCTGGCTGGCCGGGGTCCCATGGGGTTCTCCCCAGCTTTTGGTTTGCAAGGTTCTGCAACAGGAGGGAGTACAGTGACACCGGGGCGCCAGGAGTGGCAAGAACGCGATGTAGGCAGGCGCCTCCACATGTCAGAAGTAGTTTTCAGGCCCCGCTCGGCCCACTGCGTCAGAAACTTGGGGGTTGGGAGTGGTGCCAGGCCCTGGTGTTTTCACTCAGCCTAGCGTCGAGGGAGATCCCTGGCCCTGGTGGTGGGCCCGAGTGTGCCCTGACTGGGTGACAGGGTGACAGTGATGTCCCTGCGGAGCCTGTGCCCTCATCACTGTCCTAGGAAGGAGGTCCGGAGGAGCCTGGACTTTGGGCCCTGCTGCCCCCTGGGGAGTAGGTGGGTCCTGTGCACACGACCCAGAGGTGCTCTTGCTGCACCCAGCGTGCCACCCCAGACAGCTGCTCTCATCAAGCCTGGGCCCGCGAGCTCCCTCCTGCCTTAGCCTGGTGTGGGGAGCAGAGGGCAGGCACCCTGCTCGTGCTTTCTCAGTCCTCAGACACCCTCTCCGCGGGTCCCTGCTTTCCCAGCCCACCACCAGCACAGGCTCTCTTTCCGTGGAGCACTTTCTATGGAGCCTCTGTGCACCATGGGTCCACTGTTCATGCATCCACGGGTTCCTCGTAACCCTGCTCCCCCCCCCTCCCCAGATCTTTGATCTCCATCCCATGAGTCTGTCTCCAGACGGGGCTGCCTCTGTCACTGCCCACGTCCTCCAGGGTCAGCGTCTCCACACTAACCCTCCTACATCTGCCCTGCCTCCTTCCCCTGCCCTGCCTCCTTCCCGGCCAGGACCTTAGCTGTTCTGGGATGCCAGCATCCGGTGAGCACTGCATGGGCCAGATTGGGGGACAGAAGGCTGAGCAGGACTCTGAGGAAAGAGGGGGTTCTCCTTCCGTCCTGCCTGTCTCTCCTCCTGGCTCAGTGCGCCCCCCTCCTGCTCTGTGCCTGGGGACCACCGGCCCCTTGCCCCAGCATGGCTGAGGCCTTGAGGAGGCATCCTGAGTTCCAAACCTGACAGTTACGGATTGCTTCTTGAGGGTGGGGCCGTGCCAGCCCGACGTCTGCCTGTGGGGGCCTGCTCTTGGTGTTGAGCTCGCTGCACATCGCGTCAGCACGGGAAACTCTGGGTGGGTGCATCCCCACAGCATGTGTGCGTCCCTGGGGGAGACTCCTCTCCTGTGGCTGACTGCTGGGCAGGCATCACTCCTGCACCCTTGTATCACCTTGCTCAGTGTGGATGGACGGTTGCATGTCGGTGCCGGCTTACACTGAGCAGCCTGAGGGGCCTTCTCGGTGGGACTGGGGTGTGACCTTGGACAGAGAGCGTATCAGGCCAAGCATGTGTGGGGCATGGGGACTCCTGCGGAGGTGGTAAAGGTGTCAGGAGCAGGGAGGGTGAGGGGTGAGGGGACAATAGGAAGATGTTCTCAGTGGAGCCTGGGCCCTTCCCAAATGGTTTCCCAGCCTTGGAGCCCACCCTTTAGACCAGGAGCAGTGTGTGGAGTTCTGTTGGGGGTTTTCTGCATGTGCCTGTGGCAGGCCACAGCCTCGTGTCCACTGTCTGGTCCCTTCAGTGCAGCTCCATGCCAGGACTGCACCTTCCGCTGCCACTGTGGGGGTCCCGGCAGGCAGTATGGGAGGAGATCCAGAGAGGAGGAGCCCAGCCGCGTGGCTCCCAGGCAGCCCTCTGGGCCTTGGCTAGATGGAGCCTCTGCTCCAGAGCTCAGTGCCTGTGGGATGGGGGCCGCAGGGTCTTGTGTGCTCCACCCGTGTAGGCCACAGGGACAGGCGTCATACAGCCTGTTCCATCTTGAAGCCGCAGGGTGTCCTCTGAAATCTTGGGTCTGTTGCTGCCGGTGGCAGAGGAACAGGGCTGGGCCAGGGCCACTTCTGGCACCCAGAGGGGCTGAGCAGTTTGGTAGTGGCCAGGACAGAACCTGGGGTGGGAGGGACCCGTGTGGCTGGGCTTGCAGGACCACTTCCGCACGGGGGCCCTGGCTTGTACCTTGTCCTGCTGCCTTTGGGTCAGTGCCCATCATCGCTGCCTGCCTGTGGGACTGAAGGAAAGAGGACCCTGTGACCAGGCTCCAGAGGAGTCTGGGTCGGCTGGCCTGGCAGAGGGGTTGTCCCAAATTGCACAGAGGTCCAGGGGTCGGAGGCCCACCCTGGATGATGGGAACAGGGGAACTCGGGGGAACCAGCTTGGAGAAGTCGAGCTTGGCGGGCCTGGTGTGCAGCTGCCTGTTTGGCCTGTTTGTTGCAGGAAAACAGGTGCAGACAGCAGCAGGGGAGAAGGGTGAGGAGGCTGAGGCCTTCTGACCACACACATCACAGCCCACGTCCTCCCAGGGTTGCCTGCCTGGCCCTTGGAGCGTCGGCCCAAAGGGGCTCCCAGTGTCCCTGGAAATGGACTCGCCAGCACGAGGGTGCCACACCCTTCCTAAGGCAGCGTCCCCAAGTGGGCCTGTGTGTGACCCCGGTGGCGTCTTGTGCCGTGCCAGTTCCTGCTGCTGCTGTGCCCATAGCTGCTCCGTGAACAGCTGGTTCTGACGCGTGCTCCTCACGTCACTTGGTGACATGACTCCTGGACAGCAGGGCAAGGAGATGGTCAGGCAACTGGCTTCACAGTCCAGGCCCCCACGGGCTCCATCCCTGCACATGTGATCATGGGCCCCTCTGGACCCGGAAGCCGAGGCCCAGCATGTGCGGACAGCTCGGGGGTGCTTCTGGTCAGGTGAGTAAGGGTGAGGCGCAGGCAGGTGTGCATCTAGAGCAGAGGTAAGGGGTGGGGGTCACATTGGGCCTGGACGCAGAGTGGAGAACCCAGCCCAGCAGACGGACACTTGGCGGGGGGTGAGCAGAGCAGAACCGGCACAGGCTGAAGGTGGGTCCCGTGCCTGGAGCTGTAGGCATAGGACATCTTCCAGGCAACTTAAGGCTTTCTGACAGGGCGGGTGTGACTCAGTAGCAGAGACCAGGGTCAGGAGAAGGGCAGGGGGCAGGGGGCAGGGAGCGAAACGGCCGGCCCACCCATTTCCTGGTGGAGTGTCTGAGGGCATCAGCAGAGCCCCTGGGCTCCCTGAGCCCTCCCAGGGCCAGGTCTTCCTCTGCATGCTCTGGGGAAGGGTGGGAGCCTCACTGTCTTGGGCCAAGGAACCACAGGGCCCTGAGAAGCGTGTGTCCACACTTGTCCCCAGTGAACAGCACCCCCCCTCGGCCGAGGGGTCCCCTGAAGTGCTCACTGCAGGTGTGTATGTAACAGAGATCGAGAGAGAGAGAGAGAGAGAGAGAGAGAGAGAGAGAGAGACTTCCACGACCTTGCTCCAGCCATCCAGGCAGCAGTGGGAGCTCCAGGTCAGCGGGGGTATGTTCCGCCCTGTCTGCAGGACACTGTGGCCCTGCGTGGCATTGGCCACTCCCGGTGGTGCACCAGGAGGCTGAGAACACGTCGCCTTTTAAGGAGAAGATTTGCTGAGAAGCTGAGGGAAAACATTTCCCTGGCATTCGGGGAGCATTTTTCCTTCCTGTTTCTCTTAAATAAACCACTAGCAACTTTTCAAAACAGAAGAAGAAAAGGACAGGGTCAGGGAGCTGCAGAGACCTTTTGCCCCTACTGGAGCAGGGCTGGCGGGGAGGGGCGCACAGGGAGCTGGGTGCCCTGAGTCCTTCGAATGGCCGTGTCTGGCTCAGCCTCCACTAGGCCATGCCCCAGCCAAGACCTGTGGGGCATTCCCATCTGGGCGGCTGGGCCAGAGACTGAGGCCAGGAGTGAGCTGGTCGGCTTCTCCTTCCGTAGACGCTGCGGACCTTGAGGGTGTGAGCAGGCGGGGCCTGGGCAAGTATGCTGGCCCCCCAGGTCCAGGTCCTCAGCCTGCCTGCCCCCAGCCCTCCAGCCCAGCCGGCACCCCGACCCACGGCCCTCCCAGGTGTGCAGGGGGCCAGGTGGAGGAGGGTGGCCTTTGGTGCAGTGGGCCCATGGTCATCCCAACAGTAGTGCCTGCAGGTTTGTCATGGCAGGGGCATGCCCACTCCTGCCCTCAGCTCTGTAGAGCAGGGTGGGGACGGGGTGGGGGGGGAGGAGGTGGGCTCTGAGGGATGTGTCTCCTGGAAATCCAAGGCCTCCAGCTGTCTTATCCTGTCCCCGGGGCAGATGTACACACTCCCCTGAGCTTCTGCTCCTGGGGTGGATGACCTCTCCTTGAGAGTTTATAGCCAAAGGCGGCCTTTTCTGGTCAGTAAGACGTCCTGATAGTATTGATTTGAAGTTTGTTTCTACAAGTCACGGGTGTACCATGAAAGAACTTAATGGTCCAGCTAAGAACCAAGAGACTCATTCGTGCTATTAGGCATTTTCCTTCAGTTTCTCAAACTTTCTCCCAGGAACCCAGTTCTAAACTTAAAAGGTTGGGGAGTCCCTGCGTGCAGGAGGGCTGCGGCACTGCTCTGAGCTGCTCCCCAGATGGCGAGAGGCCCCCTGCACCTCCACGTTGGGCGGCTGCTGCTGGGGAGGCCATGTCTGCACGCGGCCGTCCACGGGGTCCTCTGCCTGAGGCCCGTGTGCCCCGTGTGGGTTCCAGTGTGACGTTCGGTGACTGACCAGCCTGGGCCGTGTTCTTAGCTGTGGGCTCTGGGCCACTGTGTTGGTCACTTTTCCCTCTTAAGGGATGTTCCATCTCATTTGTGTACCTAGGTTGCACAAACCGTGGCCCTGGCTCTGGCCTTTGGGCAGCTGGCAGGGGGCTGGTTTGGGGCCCAGGGCTCCCCCTCCAAGGAGGGGGCCCCTTCAGCACCAAGAACTGTGGTTTTTATGGGGCTTAAGTACTGATACTGATACTGGATTTGAATGAACACAGACATTTCACAAATACATATTTAGTTCTGTAAAAATAGCTGTAACAGGCTCGTTCTGTTTCTGTATGACAGTATATTTTTATGGAAAATAAGTACTTTTGTAAGCAGAAAACCTTTTGGTGCGAAGTGGTCATTTGAGCAGGTCTCTGTAATGCCTGGTTCATGCTTGCCTCTCTGCCCCTGCCCGGAGACTGCACTGTGTGCTTGGGACGGAGCCCGGGTAAGCAGGCCAGGGTTGTGCAGGGGAGCCCCAGCCGTGTTGGCACGCAGTGAGGGGTCTGTAAGGACGGGCGGCTGGATCGGCTGCGCGGAAGGGTGGGGGGCCTGGGCCAGGGAAGCTCATCCCTGTGTCCCACCCGGCAGCCCTGTGGGCCAAGGTGGCTGCAGCATCATGCATGAGGGGTGGGGCCTGACTAGTGTGGCCACCACCCCACCCTTTCAGTGGCCCCAGAGCTGCCTGCCTGTCATCAGGCCTTTGGCATGTGCCTCTGCGTCCCACTTTCCCCTTGTGGTGGCAGGGGGGCTTGACTGGTCAGGCCGTGGGCCCCTGACAATGGCAGGGGAGGACAAAGGCAGCTTTCTTCCATTCCTGGTGCCAACTGGGAGCAGAATCTCCTTGGGGTGTCTCAGGAAGAGCCCCCTAGGTGTCCCACTGGCGGGGACAGGACCACTCATGTCCTGGGACCTAGCTCGTGGCCTCCAAGCCTGCGTTTGTCATGCAGTGACCCTCTGCTTCCTTCTCTCTGGCAGGAAGTCTAAAGCAAAGCCCAACGGAAAGAAGCCTGCTGCAGAGGAGAAGAAGATGTACTTGGAGCCAGAGTACACCAAGTCCAGAATCACCGACGTCGGCTTCAAGGAGCTAGTGGTGCTGCCCCGGGAGATCGACCTCAACGAGTGGCTGGCCAGCAACAGTGCGTGGGGCACGGGGTGGGGAAGGGTAGCACAGACTCCCCAGAGCTGGTGACCAGCCCTGCAGTGCACTCAGGTTCCCCATAACACCAGGACCCCGTGCATGTCCTGGCCGGACCAGGGGTTAGCTGCCAGTGCTGGGGAGTATCTGTGGAACGGGCGTGTGGCTGCGAGGCTGACAGTGCTGAGGTCATGGCCATGGCCTGTGGGAGGAGAGGGTGGATCTCCCCTCTACCCACTGGGCAGGCCTCGGGCTCAAGGCTCACAGCATGTCTGCCTGCCCTACCCCTTGTGGAGGGGACTCTGTCTAGATGGTCACTGGCTCTCTGCCCAGCTTGGCGCCATCCAAATACATACCCAGCCCACATGACAGTGGCTGGTGGCCAGCTTCCAGGGCCAGAGCTCTGCACTGGGACATGTGTCTCTGGTCTGTGGTGCGTGCTGGCTGCCCCAGGGTCCAAGGGAAGAAGTGCTGCGCCTCCTGGGCCTGCAGGGCACTGGGGACGTGGAACAATTCTGCAGTGGTGGTTTTCATGCCTGGTCCTTCTTTTCTCTCACAGCCACCACATTTTTCCACCACGTCAACCTGCAGTACAGCACCATCTCCGAGTTCTGCACAGGAGAGGCCTGCCAGACGATGGCCGTGTGCAACACGTGAGTCTTTGCCTGGCTGCAGCCCAGCCCTTGCACCCTCTCACGGCACCCCTACAGGGTCTCCTCAGCAGGGTCCTGGCTGGGTCTGCACCTCCTGTCCCTGTGGGGCAGGCACATGGGAGGCAGAGCCCAGCCTGGGAAGGCGCTCGGTGGTGTGGGTCCTGCTGGGGCACAGGGTGCCAGAAGCTGGCCAGAGGCTGGTGGCCGAGCTCCTTGGCGCTGGGGGTTGGTTTCTTAAGACAGCAGAGCATTAGGAAGCTTCAGGTGCTTCTCTGCCTCACTTAGTTGTCCAGATGAAGGAGGGCTTTTCCTGAGAGCTCCTGCTCTGTGTGGAGGGAGTGAGGAAGGGGACAGCAAGGGACTGGGTGGAGGAGGGCACTCGCTGCCTTCTTTGTTGGCTGGTTTTGTGGGGCTGGGATGCCTTCTCTGTTTTCAGTGGGCCTGGGTGCTGTTCATTCTCTTCTGGAAGCTTGTCCACATTCGTGTTCTTGGTAGGTGGGTACCCCGAAGGGGCTTGGAGGCACCCCACTGGATTTGCAGCAGCTCCTCATTGGGTATGGGTAGGAGAGCCACAGCACAGCCCAGGCTTGCCGCTGGCATTTGATACCAGAAGGGAGGGAAGGTGGCTACAGACAGGAAGCCAGATGTGCCGGGGCTCAGCCTGGGGCTCTTGTGACTGAGGAGGCAGCACGGAAGCTCCTTTCTCACACCTCCTTTTTATTGTCAACGCTGCAGGTCAGGGCCTGATGCAAGTACGCGTGAGCCTCTAGCCCCTGCTGGCGAACACACATTTTGTGTACTGTCCTGAGTTCATCCTGCCCACAGATGCTGCTGGCCAGGCTCCTGGGCACAGACCCAGCTCAAACGCAGGCAAGCGGAGCGGTCCTATTGCTGAGAGCCCCCTGAGCCTCTGCATAGGCCTGGCTCTCAGCCCTGCCAGGCCCTGCTCTTGTGGCCCCAGCAGATCACAGCTCAGGGCTGGGTCCTGTAGGAGCAAATGTAGACAGTAGTTGGCTCTCCACTCTGTCACCCAGAAAGGGCCATTGGGAGCCCAGGCATTACATGTGTCCCCATTGGCCACAGTCAGGGATGCCCCAGGGGAGGGTGGGGCAGGTGAGCTTGGAGGAGGATACTGATGTGGGAGAGAAGTGCCCTTGGTAGGACAGACCACCCAGCGGTAAATATTGAAGGCGGGCGAGGACAGTGTTGTAGAGCTGCCGTGTGTGTGGCACGCTCAGGAGGACGGCTCCTGGCTGTGCCCGACCTAGTGGCGTCAGAGGTGGCCCATAGGGCAGGCGGGTGGGGAAGCTGGTCTCCTCTGCTCCCATTATCCTTCAGTATCACTGTGTTTGAGAAGAGACTCCTTGAAAGTGCGTAGAGCTTGGCGTGAGACTGGGAAGTCCACTTCTCATTCTTCTCGACTGCAGCTGGGGTCTTTCACACATATGGGCCCTGGTGTGCTATCTTGCCTTCCTAGTAGTTGTTTCATGTCAGATTAGCTGAAGAGAAAAAGGTGGGTTTGCCAGAGGTCCCAGAGCTGCATGCTGCCCTAGGACCAACATGTCTGCCTGGGGCCTGGAGTGGGGCTGAGGCCTGTCTCTGCCTTGCTGGGGCTTAGACACGGAAGCCAGAGGGTCGTGTGGGAGTCCCAGAAGGTGATGAGAAAGGGTCACATGGATAATGTATTTGAAGAAATAATGGCTGGAAGCTTTCCAGACCTGGCAGACGCAAACCTACAAATTCAGGCAGCTGAATGAACTCCAAGTAGGACAAACTGATGAGTCCATAACAAAACTGCGTGGAGAGAAGGGCTTCCCGGAGCAGAGCCAGCCCTCGAGGACGCAGGCAAGTGACCGCGGTGCTCGTCAGAAGCCTCGGGCCACAAGGAAGCTCTGCCACGTTGTTAAAGTGCCGGAAGGAAAGAGCAGTCACCCTATAGTCCTCCTTCCAGCAAACATGTGCTGCGGGGGTTTAGGTGAAATATGGACCTTTCTCGGATGGAGGAAGATTAAGAGCATCCATGGCTGGTGGACCTGCTCCTGCAGGGAGTCCCAGAGCGAGGGGCACAGGACCGTCCTTGTAGGACGAGCAACAGGGATGGAACTGGGCACTGTCCCTGTCGAGCGCTTTGAGCCATGCTCGTCTGGCGCGCCACAGCAGAGGAGACGGCAGTGGGCGGGGCTCTCGGCGCTCCCGCTGGAGTGCTGGGAAGTTGGTGCCAAGTACAGCGTGGAAAGCAGGCAGAGTATGTGTTTTATACCCCTGTGAGCACCACCTCTGAAAGGTTGTGTAAACGACGTAGTCCAGGTCGTGATAGCGAACTGAAAGGAGACTAAATCATAACCCAGAAGAAGGCGGGAGAGAGGAGATACAAGGGATGGGAAGCAGAGGGGACAAACGGTAAACAAAAGACGGTAAAAAATGATTAGCCCTTTTCTGTGTCATTTTAATGCCTGAGAAAACCATTTAAGAAAATGGCCAACCTGGGCACCTGGGTGGCGCAGTCGTTAAAGCGTCTGCCTTCGGCTCAGGGCGTGATCCCCGCGTACCGGGATCGAGTCCCACATCGGGCTCCTCCGCTACGAGCCTGCTTCTTCCTCTCCCACTCCCCCTGCTAGTGTTCCCTCTCTCGCTGGCTGTCTCTCTGTCACATAAATAAATAAAATCTTAAAAAAAAAAAAAGAAAATGGCCAGCCTTCTTAAATTTATATCAAGTGTTGACACTTTTGTTTCCAAGTCTGTTTACACACCAACTGGATAGAGAAGACTAGGGTCCTGAGGTCATCATGGCTCTCTGTGTTCTGGCAAACACACCAGAAATTTCCGTAAACATCAGAGGTGCAGAGATCACAGAGTCGGCCGCCCGCCATGGGAGCTGTGCTCCCAGGGCTCCCGCTGGGCACCTGAACCTATGGACCGCGCCAAAGCCCGCGTGCCTGTGGTAAAACTTCATTGATAAATTAGGCGCAGAGATCAGCAGTCAGAACTAGTAACACAGCGGGTTACAGCAGTATGCCGTCGTAAAAGTTATGTGAACGTGGTCTCTCTCTCAAGTCACCGAGATCTCTTATCGCACTGTACCCACTTTCTTCTTGTGATAGTGTGTGACCACGAAATGGCCACGTGGTGCGATGGAGGGAGGGGCCTGATGCGGGCGGCATGCGCGCCGTTAGCTCATTCTCAGCCACCGCCACCGCTTCCGGAGGAGCAGCGTCTGCTTCTGGACGGCGGCTGACCACGAGGAATGACCAGGGAAGGGGAAACCACAGGTAAAGGGCCCCCCCCCCCGTGCGGGAGTGGATTTCTAACCCGAGCCAGCTGTACAGCCTTCACGAAATAGTTCACGTGCAGTGAGGTCTGTAGGTTAGAACAGCAATGAGAAGACAGCTGCAGTGGCTCCGTGGGTCCCAAACACCGAAGACCTCAGAGCACAGTAAACAACGGGGATGGAGAAGAGTGCATATTTACAAGAGTCAGTTGATCAAGAGGCATTGATCTCGGATGTGCACCGAGCAGCAGCTTTTACACAAAGTACATGCACGTGACTGAGAGAAACAGAAGTCACCTCAGAGTGGGAGACTTCAGCTCTCCTCTCTTGGAGGCAGACGGGACTGGTGGACAGCAAGTCAGCAAGGATACAGGACGGAATGGCCCTGTCGGCCAGCTGGGCTGGATGCATTTTACCCTCGGCAGCGAAGGACGTGTTCTTCTCAAGTGCACATGGAATGAATAATCACCAAAGGAGATCACATCCCGGCTCACAAAACAGCTCTTCACAAACTCGCAAGAATCCGAATCTGACCGTCGTGGGATTAAACTAGAATCAGTCACAGTAAGATAACAGGAAAATCCAGACACTTGGGAATGAGCACATTTCTAAATAATCCACGGGTCAGAGAGGAAGTCTCGGAGGGAATTAGAACTGTGTTAAACTGAGCACAAATGAAAACGCAGCGTACCTGAATTTGTGGGACACATCAGAGCTTTGAGGGAGTTTATAAGGCTGTGTTTAGTGTAGGAGAGGGATCTCAAATCAGGACCCTAAGCTTCCATATTAAGAAACTAAAAAAACAAAAAACAAACCCAAATTGAGCAGAACAAAAGAAATAATGGAGTAGAAATCACTGAAATTGATTTCTTTTTTTTTTTTTTTAAAGATTTTATTTATTTAACAGAGATAGAGACAGCCAGCGAGAGAGGGAACACAAGCAGGGGGAGTGGGAGAGGAAGAAGCAGGCTCATAGCAGAGGAGCCTGATGTGGGGCTCGATCCCATAACGCCGGGATCACACCCTGAGCCGAAGGCAGACGCTTAACCGCTGTGCCACCCAGGCGCCCCTGAAACTGATTCCTGAAAACAGGAAAACCAATGAAACCAGAAACTGATTTCTTGAAAAGATCAATAAAATTGATAAGCCTTTTGCAGCATGAACCAAGAGAAAAGGTGCAGACTGTCAGTATAAGGAATGAAAGCGGTGTCACTATAAACTCAGCAGATACTAGGAGGATATTAAGGAAACATACCAAAAATCCCTACATACATAAATTGGACAGTTTAAACGGACCAGTTCCTTGGTAGGAACAGAATACCAAAGTTGACTGAGACGGGCAGTGCCGTACCGCAAGAAACCAGGAATAACTGGCGTCCACGGTGGAGAGCTGCAAGTGCCCCGTTACTGTGCACAGCGTGGTCGTGTGTGTAGAAAACCCGAGCAGTGTACGTTTGGAGCCTCCAACTCAGAGCACCGCACCATGTACAACAGCCCCCAGGCGACAACTGCTCAGTGATAAACCCCGGGGAAGTGCATCTGCGTCTGTGTGCCGCGAAGGGCGAGCGGCGGGAGAGCAGCCGCGGAGAGGCCCGCACCAGTGGGGGGCGCGTTGCCCTTGTGGGCGCCGAGCGCGAGCTCTCCCGGGTCCGTCTGCTCATTCCCTGCCCTCTCGGTCAGAAGCCCCGCAGAGTTTTTGCAGCTCGAGACAAGCTGACTCTGCGTGGATGGGCACAGTCCCTGGTACAGCTCCGGCAGTTTGAAGAAAGAACAGTGCAGCTGCGGAGTCCCGCCGCCCGATCGTAGTTACGGTAAAGCTGCCGCCGTCAGGACAGCGTGGGGCTGGCAGTGGACCAGACACACAGATCAGGGGAGCGGCAGGGGGCCTGGAAACAGACCCACACAAAGGTGGCCCTTTGATTTTTGACAAAGATGCAGGAAGGATAGTCTTCTGTCCTGGTGGTGGAAAAACCAGTCATCTGTGTGCAAAGAAAGAGGAAAGAAGTTCATTTTGACCAAAACCTTTATGCCAAAATTAACTCCAAATGGATCCTAAATTGTGAAACTGTAAGGCTTTTGGAAGAAGATGAGGAAATGACGACCTAGCACGAGGTGAGGAGCTCTTGGCCGTGGCACAAGGCACGCGCATTGGTGAGAGAGACTCAGTAAATCCGGCGTAATCGACAGCTACAACTTCTGCTTGAAGAAGGACGCTGTTAGGAGAGAGAAGAGACAAACCACAGGCTAATCACATCCCCAGGAGGGGACCAGCTCCCAGTGCATGTGAAGAACCCTCACAGCTCAGGTGTGTCTACAGCAGCTGGTCACCAGTGGGCCCGGGCCTGGACACCCAGGTCAGCAGAGAGGATCCAGGAGAGCAGACGAGCCCCTTGAGCAGCAGATGGGGACAGCATGCCCTGTGCTGGCCAGAACGTGGTGGCGGAACGATGCACAGGCCAGTCCGACGGTGGTTTGGTGGCCTCTTAAGGGCCCAGCGGTGCCGATCCTAGTGTTCACCTTAGACGAGTGAGAGCTCGTGCTCACAGAAACCTGCCCAGGAGCATTTATAACAGCCCGAGTCATAATTGCTCCAAAGTGGAAATGAGCCAGGTGTCTGCCAGCAGGCGAACGGCTGGGCGCAGTGGCCCTTCCACGCTGGAGGAGGAAGGGGCCGCGGCTGCACACTGAGACGTGGCTGGAGTCCGGAACCCGGCTCAGGACATCCTGTGGTGTTCCCCAGGGGCCATCCCTGGCGTGCCGGGGACTGACCGGCGGCTGGGGTGGGAGGTACCTGGCCATCTGGATGGGTGAAACGGTAGGCCTGCATGCCAGAACGGATCCTCTGTACTGTGTGATAATTTAAAAATGAAAACAAGAGGAACACTGAAAGCAGAGTGTCCCGTCTTTCTAACAGTTGGGGCAGTCCTCACTGTCCCTCAGGAGCTAGTCTCTCTGGGCCGCACGTTGTGGGGACACATGCCCCAGTTCCTAGTTGCAGTTCTGTTTTCTGACCCTCTGGCCCCTGTGGCCAGACGCATCAGCATCTGCACGCAGTGCCCTGGGACGGTGGAGCAGGTGTCTGACGCCCACCGGCCATTGGGCCTTGGCTCTGGACCTCACTGCAGACATGGGCCTCGCCTGGCCCCCAGAGACCGAGCTCCACTTCCGGCTCGGGGACCCCTTGGGCTCTCCAGAGTGACACAGAGAGGGGCTTTGTCTTCCTGTCCTCAGGTGATCTGACCTGACCTGTGCTGATGTCTGGGCGGGTGGGAGGAGGGTCAGGCAGAGCCACCTTGTGGTGGGGACGGAGTGCCCTGCTGGACTTTCACTTCCTGGGGACAAGCAGGGGGTTTGGCAAGCTTCTCAGGGCTTTGTCTAGAGTAGCTCCCTTGCCTGCTCACGTTCCTGGGTCTTGTGGGGCACCTGGCTCCGGGCTCTTGTGCAGCCTGGCTTCCCTGCGGGTGCGTGGCAGTGCCCAGCAGCAGCCCGAGAGCAGGTGCAGCAGGAAGGTCTGCCTTCCGCAAAGCCCCCTGATGCTCCAGTCATGCTCCTGACCTTCCATCTCCAAGTGGACGGGTGTGGTGCCGAGTGGCAGTCAGGTTGTGTCCCCTTATCCATGAAGGGCTGGCCTCCTCCTAGGGCCTGTCCATTAGTGTGGAGGCTGTGCTTTCCCGGTCAACCCCACACCCTGCCCTGGGGCAGAGCAGAGCGCCTGGTTCCTACTAGATAGAGGTAGGCTTGCTGGAGCAGAGGCAGTGATGGTGGAACTGTCCTGAGGTCACATGGCCAGGGTCAGTCTGGCCATGGGAAATGGGGACCCCCCACTGTCCTGAGGACAGGCCTGATAGGGTGGTAGGAGTGGGTTAGCCCTCGTGGCTCTCACCCAGGGGTACTTGGTACACTCAAGAAATCAGGGCAGGGTACTCTGAGCCAGCCTGGGGTCCCTGAGCAAGATGGGGTGTTGAGGTTTGGGGGAACCTAGTCTAAGCTGATTCTGAGGCCAAGTAGAGCCAGCTAAGTGAGGGGGTGTGGGGGGTACTGGACTGAGGGAGATATCTGTGTGAAGCCTGGTGCCTGAAGCCTGCCCATCATCTGGCTGGGGCAGGGGGCTGAGAGGGTTGGGGTCTAGGCCACTCAGTCACTCACAGGTGCAGCCCCACACCCACCTGCACCACATCCCTGAGCAGACTGAGGCCACCCTCCTCCCTCTCCCCCCCTTCACCCTCTGCCACCCACCCTCCGTGGCTCCGGGTCCAGCCCTTGGTGAGCTAGCCTGAAGGAGCAGAGCAGCCCTCCGGGAATACAGAGCAGAGGGTGGGGAGAGCAGGGTGGCTGCCAAGTGGATGCCCCCCAGGGGCTTGTGTTTGTTCTGGGGGGAGAAGTGCTGGGGCAGGGGCAGTCCACGCTCACATGAGCTGGGAGACTGGCACGCTGAGCAATCCCGGTGTCCCTGCCTGCAGGTGCTCCAGCTGTTCTCACTGAAGACTGGCCCCCTGCCCCACTAGGCCCGTGGAGGGCATGTGGCTCCTAGTGAGGGGAGCAGGGGTGTTCCCAAGGGTCACGCCCTAGCACACAAGTCACAGCAGTGCCCCTGGAAGAGGCGGGGAAGCAGCAAAGGGTGCCGTCCGTGCCTCTTTAAATCATACAAAACACGCGTCTCTCTAAAAGGGCAAAGCTTGCAGCCACGTGGTAGAGAAAATAAACATGCCTTCTCTTGACTTTTGTGCATGCGTGTTCAGACGGCGTGCTCCGTCCTGGATGTTGTTCTGAATCGGTGCAGGCAGACCCCTTGGGAGATGCAGCCGAGGGTCTCCAGGTGGTGGGAAGCAGTGTGTCTGCCCCTGGGGGCTCTGGGAGGGGAAGCCTGGACACTTGCCACACCTCCACCCCTGGTGGCCAGGAGTGGGACCTGGGTGTCTGCGGAGTCACCGTGACCGGCCTCTCTATCCCCACAGACAGTACTACTGGTACGATGAACGGGGGAAGAAGGTCAAGTGCACTGCTCCCCAGTACGTCGATTTTGTCATGAGCTCCGTGCAGAAGCTGGTGACTGACGAGGATGTGTTCCCCACAAAATATGGTACGTCTCTGCCCTGCTGCACTCCTCCTTACTGGGCAGCTGTGGCTGCCTATGGGAAGGGGCCAGACCTGTGGGACAGGGACAGCTGTGTGACCTGGACTGTAAAGCCAGGCAGGTGCGCTCTGGCAGGGGTCAGCCTAGCAACCCCAGGCTCTGGGACCTGGAGCCTCTGCCACCCCGCTCCGCCCCCTGTACCGTGGGGCTGCTGCAGTCCATCTCATTGGGGGCCTGACAGCCAGCAAGCAGTAGCCACCCTGCATCCTGACCTGGCGGGGGGGGGGGGGGGGCTCCAGGCCAATACAGAGCTCACAGGGGGCGGCACTTGGCCGGCGGGAGGTACTCGTACACCTTGGTTCCCGTCCTTCTCTGTGGCCCAGGCCATGTAGAGGCCCAAGAGCATGCGTCAGGGAAGCACATGGGACCCCGGGGCCAAGTCTACGCTTTGGGTGGCCAGTGGCAGGGTCACGGGCCCCTTGACGCAGAGGCAGCCAGCATAGATCAGCAAGCACCCAGCTCTCGGGGCCAGGCCAAGGGTGACAGGCCACTCGGGTGCCTGCCAGTGGGCTGCTCAGTGGGAAGGCCATGGCAGGTAGGAACCCTCCAGGCTAGTCCTGCAGATCATCTCCTTCCCGATGGTGGGTGCCCGGGGTCGGAGGGGTTGGTGGACGGAGCGGAGTGCGGGCTGACGCTGTGGGCTCTCTCCCCAGGCAGAGAATTCCCCAGCTCCTTTGAGTCTCTGGTGAAGAAGATCTGCAAGTACTTGTTCCACGTGCTGGCGCACATCTACTGGTCCCACTTCAAGGAGACCCTGGCCCTTGAGCTACATGGACACTTGAACACGCTCTATGTCCACTTCATCCTCTTCGCCAGGGAGTTCAACTTGCTCGACCCCAAAGAGACCGCCGTCATGGACGACCTCACGGAGGTGCTGTGCAGCGGCGGGGGCCGCGGCGGGGGCGGGGGTGATGGGGCCAGCGGTGGGGGCGCAGGGGCACAGAACCACGGGAAGGAGAGGTGAGCCCCTGGCTGGACAGGCGCGCACATGTGCAGAGAGACGGTGGTGCGTGTGTGCGCACACGCACCGGGCACGCTCGGCGGGAGGCCTGAGAGGTTGCCGCTGCCCCCCACCCGGCCCGGCGCACTGAGTGTGGGCTCCCCAGACGCTGGCGGGCCGCGCGTCAGACTGGCTCCCTGCCGGGGTTTTCCTGTTGGATGGATGAGTGCCGCTTGTCAAGAAGGACCTTTGGATTTCATTCATTCGCTCAACAAACGTTTATGGGACTGCCGGTCTGAGTTTCCTTCTCTTGTGGGGCTTTCCTTTCCTTGGTCTTCCGTGTGGCCCCCGCCCCTGCCTTCCCCTCCCCGGGGGCTCTGCTGTTTTGAGAGAAATACACCAGTGAGAGCTGGGGCTCCTTCCAGGAGGGACTTGGGCTCGCTATGTTAGAGATTCCTCCCCACTCCCCCTCAGACCTTCCTCTCCTGGCCTTGCTTGGATCTTGGCTGTCGGTGGCTCAGAGTGGGTAGGGTGGGGGTGGCCAGGGGTGCCTCATAGGGGCCCTGACCCTGTGACTGTGTTCCCCTCTCTCTTGCCCCACTGCCCACGAGGGCCCCTGGACTAGCTGGGCCTAGGACCGAGGTGCCTGGGCGGGTGGCCTGTTTGGAGACGCGGCTGTTGGCAGAAGGCTGGGTGTCCCCGTTCGGCTCACCTGTTCAGTCGTAATAAAAAGAATTCTCTCAGGTCAGCGCCTGTGTGTATCCTCGGCATCTTGGTGACCCGTGCTGAGGGCGCCAGGGCTGGTGAGAGACTGAGGGTGGCCTGGCCATGCAGCCGGGACTGTGGCCTGCCTCCTGAGGACATGGAGGGCAGACATCAGAATTGTTTCAGTGTGACTTTAATGTGCACCCTTCTAGAAGGTTCCACCCATATTGTCTGCTGAACTCACTCATGCTCTGAACCCCTGGGCAATCCTACCTGCTCTGCCAGAAGGCTCTTGGACCCTGCTGTACCCCTTGGGGCCTGCTGCCGTCTCACTGGAGTGCGTACCTCTGTTCCTATCTGTTCAGGAGCTCTGGGTAGTAGGGAAGCCTCCTCCCCTTTGTCCCCCAATCACTGGACACATCCGCAGCATCCAGGATGCACCTGTCACCGGGTGGGAGACCTTGCCCTCCCCTTAGCCCTGACCTCTCCCACTGAGGCCAGCAGATGTTAACTCCCAGAGGGGTGGGCTCCTCTGACCCATGCGTAGCCCCACTACCCCACTGCTTCCCAAAACCCTGCAGCTGGCTCTGTGACTAGTTGGGAGGTCATAGCCCCTCCTGAGCAAGGTCTGGCCCCGGCGCCACCTTTAGGTCACCCCTATCCCGGTCATGCTCTCTTCCCTCTGCTGCCTGGGCCTCACTGTGACCTCCGCCTGCTGGGCTGTGTGAGCCCCAGCCCCTCCCCCTGCCTCACCTGCAGGTCTTTCCCCTTCTCTAGGCATGCACGCCCTAAGTAGAGGCCTCAGGAACTTAAGCACAGGGCTGGGTGTGGGAACCAAAGGTAGGGGTCTTCCTTGGCCTGAGGCGCCAGGGAGCACCTTGTGGGGGGAGGTAGAGGGCCAGGGCCTGGCTCCACTGGCCTTTCGGGCCAGAGTCCCAGGCTGGGGGTGGGGAGCAGGCCAGGCAATACCTGTGTCCAGTGTGTCTCTAGGAGTGGTGTCTGGCTGCTGTGTGTAGGCCTGGGGTGGGAAGGTGGCAAGGCTGGGCCTGAGAGCAGTTGGGGCTCTGTGCCTGGCCAGGGAGGGCACTGCTGGTGCCAAGAGGACAGGGATTTCTAGCTCAAGCTGCTTGATGGAGTCTGAGATACAGTGTGCACGCGTGTGTGTGCGCGTGTGTGCGTATGCATGACCTCTGTATCTGCAGAAAGGTGTCAGGGACGCACGTAGTCATGTTTCTCTGACTCAGAAAGGAGTTGTGGAATCCCTAGGTACAGGGGGTCGTGGGTACAGCACTGGTCACCGGGCCATGAGAGTCTCCCAGGATGAGGGCAGCCTGCACGCCTCCGAGGGCAAGGGCGATGCCCTGTGCTCTCCGCCCCAGCTGGCTCGCGGCTACAAGAGCCAGAGCATCTTTTGGGCCACGGGGAGGCCTTCTGGCCTCTGCCGCAGTGTCTGGGCCCGCACGGTGAGGTGGCTGCGTGTGGCGCTCCTGGGTCCTGCTGGCAGCTGGGCTCGTTGCTGAGACTCCGCTTCCGGTGAGCACAATCAGTGGTTTCTCAGCTCCCCGCAGCCCCCCACGCCACCTAGTTGTTCGCTCTGTCCCGGCAGCCGAGACACAGCACAGGGTCCTTGTCTGCAGAGGAGGGTGGTGTGAGAAAGACCTGGCCACCACAGGTGGGAAAGGGCCGTGAGTCGGGGGTGCCACACCTTGAGAAGCTGGAAGAAGAAGGAAATGCTTTTCCCCCCCGCTCGAGCCTCAAGAAGAACCAGGCCTGCCGACACCTGGATTGGAGCCCAGTGAGATCTTTCGGACTTCGGACTTCTAGAACTGTGAGATCAGCCACTACCTTTGTGCTGACCTTCCATAGCGGCGACAGGAAACGAATGCAGACTGTGTTCCCGGGGGTGGGGTGCCACTGCAACCAACGCCTACAAACGTGGCCGTGGCGTTGGCCTGAGGCAGGGCAGAGGCTGGAAGAATTCTGAGGGGCACGGTAGAAAAAGCCCAGGTTTTCTGAAGCAGATGACCGGTCAGAGGAGGTGTGGGTGCTCATGCCGCAGCTACCAAAGACTCGCTCAGGAATGAGGGGCAGCGCAGAGGGGTCCTGGCGGAGTCACCGTGGGGAGCGCCTGAAACCGTCACGGGCACCTGCCCGCAGAAGCAGGAATGTGACGGGCGCTGCTGGGGAGGTGCAGGGAAGTGACGACCGTGTCCGTGGGCGCAGAGGGAAGGGGACCCTTGACATGCAGTGTCACGTTGCAGAAAGCCCCGCTGAGTTCTGCCCCACAGTTCTCGGAGGGCAGGACTCGGGAGCCATCCGCTGGGGTATTTAGCCGAGAAGATTGCCAAGCACAGTGTGGACCGGGCAGCCAGGTTTCTTGCTGCTCATAGTGGGAGGGGGAAGCCCACTGAAGGCAGAGCTCTTGAACAAAAAGGGACCGGGCACGTGGCGACTTGGGAGCTTCTTAGCCAAGTGGCAGAAGACACTAAAACCAGGAGGTTCACTGTCAGAAAAAGTGTCCTAGAGAACAAGTCGAGGCCGTAACTGCACAGCCTTTTGCTAATACCTCAGAACCTGGGCAGGCTTGGAAGGTTCAGTCGCACAGAGGGCACTTTGAAGAGACCATGTGTGTGGCTAGCACACACCCCCTGCATCTCCGCAAAAGCTGACCCAGAAAAGATGACTTCCTCGTATGGACCTGCAGGCGCGTCTGGTCTGACGGAGCAGATCCCCATGACACACACAGGAGACGCGCACCGTCCTTGGGAGTCTCACACCGTCAGAAACCCTGCCAGCTGGGACCGAAGGGCACGGAGGGAGGGTGAAGTGCAAGGCTGTCGGACGCCCAGCCCCCCGTGGGCAGGAAGCTGGTGAACCGTCGGCTGCAAACGGGCACTGCCTTTCTTTCGAAGAAAGCACGGCCTGGAGGGAGAGCCTGGAGCCACGTGGTTCTTCCCAGGCCTGGACGGCACCTCATGGAGTAGGCCTGGCTGGACTTTGAAGTTGCTTGGGACCGGTGATGCCCACCTCCTTCCCTTGTCTCCCTTATGGGATGGGAATGTCTGTAACCTCTGCGTTCTGGAAGCAGGTAGCACTTCTGGTTTCAAAGGGAAGGATTTTGCAGTAGGATGGACATACTCGAAGTCTCACCCATACCCGATTTAGGTGACTTAGGTGATATTTGGGGCTTGGCTTGATGCTGCTGAGAGTTTGGGGGACCCGGGTTGGAGTGAGTGTGTTTTCCATGCAAGGTGGGTGTGGGACTTGCTAGAGGGCAGTCTGCACGGGCCAGAACAGTGCCCCCTCCGAATGTCCACGCCCTAGTCCCCAGAATCCGTGAGCGCAGCACCTTACACAGCAGAGGGGAGTTGAAGTTGCAGGTGGAATTAAGTGGCTAATCAGTGTATTTTGAAATGCAGAGATTATCTGGGCCAGTATAATCACAAGAGTCCTTAAAACTGGAGGAGGGGGCAGAAGAAGGAACCAGAGAACCGGCAGGCAGCAAGGACTCAGCCTGATGTCCCTGGCTGTGGGGATGCGGGAGGGCCCCGTGCCCAGGAGCACGGCTGCCTCTGGAAGCTGGGAGGGGCCGGGAGATGGATTCTCCCCAGAACCTCCCGAAGGAGCTAACCCTGCCAACACGGTGATCTTAGCCCCGCGCGACCCGGGGCTTGACCTGCAGAACGTAACGGTAACGCGTTTTACGTCTGTGCTCATTGGTTAGAGCAGTTTAGGAAAAGAGCACGTCTTGAAGATGAGCCGCAGAGCTCTTGTGGGGTCATTCTGGGGGCACAGGGATGTGACCCATGAAGACACGTAGCCCGGGGCCTGACACCAAGGAGGAGTTGGACAGACGCACAGCACCTGTGCTTGTAACCAGCAGCCCGGACTCTGCCGTCCTGCCGGAGCCCCCAGGCTGGCATGCTCCCTCCCGTGCCTCCATCCGTCCCAGCTGCCTTTCTCCTCCAGCCCGCATCACTGCGCAGAGGCTCTTCCTGTCACCGGCCGTCTCCTCTGCTCCCTGCTAACCTCCACCCCTTGATGAATCACACTCTTGATGGTGGGGAGTGGGCTGGATGGAGGAGGGGGAAGAATGAATGGGGAGAAGCAGCCAGGGGAGGGGGCCCTGGACTTGGCAATTCCCACCCTGGTGGCCTGGGGTGAGGGCAGAGGGGAGTGGGCACTAAGCCATAGAGAGGGGGAGGGCAGGATGGGGAGGCAGAACCACCAGTGAGGGCAGGCCACCTCTGGTGCTGCGCTCCCTGGCGAGGGAGATGCGTGAGCCGGGGGTGCTGTGGCACCCCTCCCCGAAGCTGGCCTCATGCGCCCGCAGCTGCTCCGCCTCCACTGAGGAGCTCATGGGGCCCGCCGTCAGCCGAGAACACAGACGGGGTCTGGGGCCGGCTTGCTGCAGAGCAGAGCACACGCCCGTCCCGTGCGTCTCCACCCTGCCTCTGCTGCTGGCCGGCACTCAACACCCCGAGGACAGGCACGCATCAGATTCCCTTCCTCCACCTCCCTTCCGCCGGGACTCTGGTAGGTGCGCAGCCGCTGATTTGTTCACCAGTACCCGGCCGGTAATGGCCGGCACCCAGAATGTGCCAGTGCCCGAGAACGCGTCTGTCCGGAGAGGCCATCCTCTCACCGGGTGCTAGACCCACCAGCACATGGTTTTCCATTTCTACCTGACAGAAATAGCAGGAGGACCGTTAGGCTCATTGCTCAGTGTGAAGTGCTCAGGACAGTGTCTGTTACGTAGTTCTTAGGGATTGGTTTTTATTTTATACATATTTTATATTAGTAGATCTTAATACCAACATCTGTTTGTTTCAGTCAAGAGAGAGTGTGGTGTCAGAAGTGGGATTGCAGGGCGTGGCCTTCCTGCTGAAGGGCTGTGGTGGCTGGCAGGTCTGTGGAGTGTACCGTGACACCCTTTGGGGATCCCACCATGTGGCCCTTAGGCTGACATGTTGCCAGTGTTTATAGAGGCCGCGTAGAGGAAGATGAGGTGTGTGTGTCAGTGGCTCTCGGCACAACAGGTGCAGAACCACTGGTCAAGGAGACCTCTCCCATGGCCAGCAGCCCGGGACCCCTGTGCGCTGTGACCACGCCTCGCTGAATCATAGCAACCAAATACCCTCCTCCAGCCTGGTTTTAAGCGGAAGCTAACGGGACACCATGCAGTTCGGTGACTGCGGTGGAGCCTGTCCCCTGCACGCCTCTGAAATACCTTCTGGGTGGCCACCTCTCTCAAAGGCAGAGTGTTCTGCAGCTGGTCCAGGAAGAGCCCACCCAGTCCCACGTCCCAGATGGTCATGTCCTGGGCCGTGAGCAGAGCTGGAGGCGGCTGCCATTCGTGCAGAGCCACCAAGATTTGAGCGAGTCTGAACAGCACTGTCCTCCAGCAAGATGGCACAGGAGGTGAGAGCGTGGACTCCAGCGCAGTCTGCCCACCAGGGGACACGTGGTCACGTCGGGAGTAGTTCTGTCACCAGGGTTGGGGGTCGGCTATGGGCACCTGCTGTGGCAGTGGGGGGACGGGACCAGAGGTGATGCTGACACTCTATGTAGAGTGCAGGTCGGCCCCCGCCACAGAGAGCCACGCAGCCTCACACGTCAGTGCTGCGGTGGCAGAACCTGGCTCTGGAGAGACAGCTGGGTGCCCTCAGGCCCTGCTGCCATGCCCAGTGGCCACGCTCTGCCTGATCTTCACATAGGGGGTGAGAGTGCCTGCATGGGAGGCCTGGGAGCGCTCCTCGCCCATCCTCAAGGCTGTGTGGTAGGTGGGCTCCCAGGTGCTCCCGTATGACAGGAGGCCGGGCAGCCCTGGGGCTCGTGGGGTCTAGACTCATCCTTTATGCTGCAGCAGCGGAGGCGTGGCTGGCCAGTGCGTGGTTGTGGTGCCTGTGTGGCTGGCAGGCGTGGTGGGCACGGCTGGGACCATTCCCCTCTGTGGAAGAGGCCAGCCCAAATTCTCCAGGGGCTGCCCGCCAGCCTTGGCCCATCACTTCCAGGGCTGGGTAATGGCGCCCCATCCATCTCTTACCAAGGAGCAGAAAGAAGGTTCATTCTCCAGATGCCAGGGTGGGACCCCACGAGGTCTGGGGTTGGCAGCAGAGCTGCAGTGGCCAGGCAGGGTGATGCTCTGTGTCGGCCTCAGGTGGCGCCTCACTGTGCCCCTCCCCGGGGGCCTCCCCTGCCCCCAGCCCGGCATGTGATCCCTGCTCAGTCTGGGGGCAGACCCCTGACCCTGCACAGGGGTCTGTCCTCTTCATCTGAGGCAGAAGGTGGTGTCAAGTGTCATCCACACCCGGCAGAGCCCAGAGGAGTGCGTGTTGAGGACAAGAGGTGGTCCCGCTTGTCCCACTTCCCGGCCCCACCCACCTGGACGGAGACTGGTGTCGGGTATTTTTACTGAAGGAATTTATTGTTCGAGAACTAAGGTTGCTCACAGTTATTTGACAAGGGATACACTGGGTGGGGCTTGTTCGTTTCCGTGACGTCTGCGTGTGTCCCAAGTACAAAAGAGGAAGGCTGACAAGAGGTATTGCTTTCGGTGTCTTCTGTCTCTGGAGAAGCCCCTCCCGCTTGTACCGCGTGGCTTATGCTGTTATAAGTGTTTAATTGTTTATGTATTGAAATCCCAGCCTGTGGTGGGGGGGGTCAATGTAACAGAAGCATTAAAAGCTGTCCACGATGGGAGGGAGGCAGGGTGGGGAGGGAGGTGGAAGAGACACCAAAAGCAAAGTGGACTCGTTACAGCGAAGGCATGCAATCAAAACCTGCCGTCCTGGCCCGGTGCCGGCCCGGTGCCTCCCGAGGGCAGCCAGGCGCCGGGACGCTCGCAACACACGGGGTCTGTGCCAGCCTGGAGGGACCGGGCCCACCAACACAAACAAGCAGAAGCTGGGGACAGGGATGGAGTGAGGAGGCCGCATCCCTCAACCTCGCTGTGCACAGAGAACACACACTGCGGAGGACGCCGCCAACTTTTTCCTTTTTCCATTTTTTTTAAAACTTTTTGTCATTTTCGTAAAAAACCCTGCGGTGCCTCTGCTGTCCTGTGTGTGGGAGCCAGCTCAGGGCCTTCCCCCACTCTCAGACACAAAACCAAGATGGTCCCCAGCCTGGGCCCGACGGGGGGACCCTGGGCAGTGCCATCCTGCTCGGAGACTGCGCCCTGCCCCCCGCCCCCACGGGACTGGAGTCGCTTCTACACAGTAACGGGACAGAACATGGGACAGAGCGAACCGCACCGTTCTTTAAATATATATATGTGTATGTATATAGAAAGAACCGAACACAAAACCTAGCCCTGCCCCAGCGGCTCCCCCCACCCCCACAACCCTTTTCCAAAAACAACCAAGAAAAAAAAGTTTATAAAAATATCTTGCAGGAATTCTTTAAAGTTTACAGTAGCTTGCCGGCGCTGCATCCGCCGGCCTGCCCCGCCGCCCCCCCCACCCCCCCCACGGCGCTCTGACGGCTCCATCCTCCGGGCGCCTCGGGCCCCAGACCCCACCCTGCCCAAGACACACAGACAGACGGCAGGAGGACGCTGCTGCTGCCCCTTCCCTGAACAGAGAAGCAAAGAAACTCATAAGTTAAAAGAGCAAATAAATAATACTGATCTCGGCCAGCCCTGGCGCAGGCAGGCGGCTCCGGGGCCTCCAGGGTCAGTGTTCCCCGGGCCGGGAAGGGTCGCCATGCGCGGGAGCACGCGGCAGCCCCAGGCGAGCGGGGGGCGGGGGGCGGACGCGAGCGAGCGGCGGGAGGGGCGGCTGCAGGGCGGAGCCGTGTCGGGGGGCGGCTGCGGGCAGGCTGGCCGGCAGGCCGACTCGGCTGCTCCGCCCGCCGCGGCTCTGCCCCGGACGCCGGCCTGGCCGGGCTGGGCCTGCCGCGCGGTGGTCCCCGCGAGTCCGGAGCCGAGCCCGGGCGGAGCCGCCACCGGGAGCGGCGCGCGGGTGGGCGGGGCCTCGCCGCGGGCGGGCGGGGCGGCGCGCGGGTGGGCGGAGCCTCGCCGCGGGCGGGCGGCGGCAGCAGGAGACGAGGGAGGGCGGGTCCGCGGCAGCTGCCTTCGGTCAGCCGGTGTCCGGCGCGGAGCACAGAGGATGGCCTCGTGGAGGTGACATGTTAACTTTTCGGGATAATTCCTGGTATCAGAGCGGAAACAGTGACGTTGTCAGAGACAGGCAGACAGAGAGACAGCAGGAGAAAGAGAGAGCGGGCACGGGCGGGCCCAGCCGCAGGCGGTGGCCCCCGGTGCCCCCTTTCCTTTCCTCCCCGGCGGCGCCGCGGTCCGGGCAGGGCGGGCGGGAGGCGGGGCGGGCCGAGCTGGCCCCTGGCGGGCCGTGCTGGGGGGGGGGCTATGTGTCTAAGGCTGCTCGCGGCGGGCGGCGGGCTGCCCCGTCCTGGCCGTGTCCTTGGCCGTCGGGTGCTCGGCGTCCCCTCCAGGGCCGGGGCCAGCGGCCGCGGAGTCACCGAGGGGGCCGTGGGCACTCCGCTTGGCGGGCGTGCTGGGGGCCTGGGCCGCCTGCCCGTTCTTCTCGTCTGAAAAAAGTTGTTTAATTACGTCAAAGAAGTTACTCAATGGGCTGCCTGGGTACACAGAACAGAAGACAAAAGAGAAAACAAGAAAAGGAAACAGAAGAGAAAGAGGAAGGGGGTAAAGAGAGAGAAAGAGAACAAACAAATGAACGAAAGGGTCTCCACGAGAGAAAGAAAACCCAGAGAGATGAGGTCTGAGCCGGGAGTGGCAGGCGGGGGCAGGTGGGCAGCAAGCGGGGCAGGCAGGTGGAGAGACCCCTCCTCCCTCACCAGGCCTGGCCCCCTCCACCTCAGCCACTAGTCCCCCCTCATCCACCCCGTGGCCTGGCCAGCTGGCCAGCCCCACTCTGGACACTGAGGCAGAGAAACCACCACTGCCACAAGCCCCAGGGCTGAGCAGGAACCTGGGACCCCAGGCCGGCTCTGTGCATGGGGCCAGGGAGCCTTCTCTGGGCTGGGGTGGCTGGAGCCAGTATGCCCACCACACTCCTCCCAGAAGGCTTGGAGCCCAGCCCCTGGCCAGCCCGGGCAGCACCCCACGGACACAGAGGTCAGCAGCAGACAGACAGATGGATGGATGGGTGGACAGGCATGGAGGGCTTGGATGTGGGAGGGCTGAGGGCAGGCAGCCAGAGTGGGAGCCCTGATCCCAGAGGGCACGTCCTGAGGGCAAGAGGAAGAGGGCAGAAATTGTCTGACCACGCCCACCTGGGTGGGCCTGTTCTCACTGTCCTGATACCTCTGCTCTGCTCTACTTCTTACACCTGCCCGCCTCCAGCCCAGAGCAGCGGGCAGGGGAGTGCATGCACAGCACACCGCCACCACCTCCCCCCGCACTGGACAGAAACCTTTACATCAGCCTCCTGCCCAAGATCTGAAATTCACCCAGACCCCAGGCCAGAGTCCACACGTGGGACCCTTGCCGACCTTAGGGCATGGGGACCTTTACTGCTCTGAGCCTTGGGGTCCCTTCCTGGCCTGCCTGGATCCTAGGGCCGGGCCTGTGGCTGCCCTAGGGGGTGAGTGACCATCAAGGCTGCTCCTGGCAGAGGTGGGGGACTGGGTGGGCCCGAGTGTGCCCATCTGGACCCCGCATATACACAGGGACCCCAGGATAGCCCTAAGGGTGGCGGGGGCGGCACCCAGCCAGGAGCAGGCTGCAGGTGGGGGTGACAGGCTGAGGGATCCCAGGTGAGCGTGAGGGGTTCTTACCACATTTGGAAAGCCTCCCCGTCATCATTTCCATACAGTTAGTGGTGTCTGGAGCACAGAATGGAGAAAGGAGGGAGGGAGACGTGTGAAAAAGTCTTCCCACTTGGACCCCTGGCCAGGCGCTGCCCTCAGCCTCTGGCCAGGCCCTCAGGGAGGGGCAGAGCCCAGTGTGAGGCGTGGCCATAGCCAAGTAGGGTGTTTGCTGGGGCCAGCAGACCAGAGAGAGGGGCAAGATTGGGAGGGGTGGAGCCCAGAGCAGGGCAGGGCTTACAGAGGGCCAGGCCGGGTGGGGTGGGCTGGGGTGGGGCTGGCTCAGAACATGGCACTGAGTGGAGGCCTTCTCCTGGGCAGAGAAGAGTCCTCCTGCAACCAGAGCCGGAACACTGGATGTGGCCCTGCCCCTTGGGTGCCTTGGGCCTGCCTGGTACCCATCCCCTCTGTCCTGCCCTGGGCCCAAGACTTAGGCTCTGGAGCCCAGAAGGCCAGGGCTCTGGCTGTGGTCTACTCTGGCCATCTGTGTGTCATCACTCTGCCACTCTACAGCTCAGGCAGCTGCATGGCTCCCATCTGCCCCTCAGCTCGTGTTGGCACCCCCTCCCCTGACCCTCTCCCACCTTCTGCTGGGCCCGGGAGTGTTGGTACTGACAGGGGACTAGGGTGGGGGGCTCTTCCCTCAAGGCCTTCGCAGTGGTCCATGCTGGGTGGGGTGTGACCTCTTGGCTTCCTGTCCCTAATGGAGTGGCCACCAGGTCTCTTGCCCTGGTAATTGAGGGCCCCCACTTCTGCCCCCTGCTCACAGCATCTCTAGGACTGAGCTCGCCAGACAAGAGCACCCGGAGCAGGAGGGAGGATGCTGGGAAAGGCCAGAGTGCACGGAGACCCATCAGGAGGCCTGGGGATGGATGTGCTGGAGTCCTGGCTTAGGCTCCCCAGGTCCAAGGACCCCCGAAGGAGGACACGGGAGACAGGCATGGGGCCCAGATTAGGTACCCAAGAGCTTGCCAGGACACGGGTTTGGGCACGGGGCTAACGGAGGCCCCCGATTTGGGATGGGGTTAGGACTGGGGGTGGAGCCCAAGGGAAGGGTGGTGTCCACCTTGTTCACTGCTATGCCTGGGACTTGGCACCAGGGACATCTGCTAACGGGGGCAGAATGACCTCTCTTAGGTTACTGTCCATGGCCCGGCCATGTGGCTGCAGGCCTGGGCATCTGCTGGGCAGCACACCAGGCCCTGGCCTTTGCTCACCTCACTGGATAAGCTCTGTCCTTCCCTGGCCTCAGTTTTTCTCTGCCAGCCCTACTCTGCTCTGAGATGGAGGCCTTAAAGGCTCAGGGAGCCACCCCTGCCCCACTCCCTGCTTCCTATGCCACCTGGCTCCCGGCGCCAGGCTGCTGGGGCCACCCCCGCCATGACCTGCCCGTGGGGTGACGAGGCACATGTTAAGGGAGAAGAGGGTGACACACACGATGAAATGACGATGGCAGGGGCTTGGGGGGGCGGGTGGGGCTGGTCTGGCCTCTCGGACCCCACCAGGCTGGAGGAAGGGCCCACTGAGGCTCCAGCCAGCTGACGGGGGTGCTCGGAGAGAGGGCTCAGGCTGGATGCTGTGCTCCGGACCCCAAACCCTGACATGGGCCTCCCAGCAAGCATGCCTCACCACCATCCTGACAGCAACCAGACACCCTCGCTAATGGACGGCGGTGCGTGCACATGCCTGCCCTGCCCAGATACGGGCTCACCCACCCCCACCCACAGTGGACATGTAGCCCACTCCCCACCAGATGCTGAGCAGTGTGGGCTCTCAGGCCCTTGGACCCCCAGCACCTCCAGGCCTGGGCCACCCCTTTCCCTGTGTGACCCCCTGTAGGCCCAGCTGGGGATCCCCCCCCTGTGGGAACTCATGGCCAGACAGTCACAGGCCTATCACAGGGAAGGCAGGCAGCAGGCAGCCCCACCATGTGTCAGCCAGTGTGGGCGCTGGGCCCACAGCCTCACAGGGTACTTTTAGGGGAGCCCTGTGGGCGGTGGGCTCCCAGGAAGGACCTTGGCCACTGCTCTCCTGGAGCCTGTTCTTGCCGGCCCAGGGCCAGGTGGCCCGTGTCTGGCTGCTCAGCCTGGGTGCTGGGCCCTATGCGGCCTGTCCAGGGCCGGGAGCTGGCCGCTGGATGCGTGCGTGGGCACAGGGTGCCTTTCTTGGGGCCAGTCCGGCTCTCGCCAGAGGACCTGCCCGCAGCCCCCTCCCTGCCCCTGCAGCGGGGCCAGACACCTTACCTGCCAGCGTCAGAGGCTACTCTCGTAGCTGGTGGCCACCTTCTGGCCCTTAAGCCCAGCACCCCAGCTTAGTCCTGGCGCTGGCGGGGGGGGTTCTACAGTGGACAAGAGGTGCCTTTCAGTGTGGTGTGCTGGGCCCTACCTCCCTGGGTGTGCAGAGACGGGCCGGCCCACTGCGCCGGGGAGGGCCCTACCCCCTGGGGGTCAGGGAGGTGGGCATGTCGAAGGGGCCACACCCCTGCTCACCAGCCCGCAGGGCGGCCCGAACTGAGCCCCCGCCTCACCTGACAAATGCTGGGCAGAGGGCTGGTCATGTGTGCTCAGTAGCTGGGTCTGAATGGTCTCCACGACCCTCTTGAAGCGGCGGCTGGGGCCTGGGGGAGACAGGGGGTCATGCCCAGGACAGGGCCGTAGCCCGGAGCCCACGCCCTGGGCCCGTGGCTCACCTGACAGGAGCGTGAACGTGACGGAGTAAATGCCGTTCTCCTTCTGTGCCGCCCCGCCCTCCGTGTAGGTGATGTCCACCTGGAACTTGACTGGCTTCTGGAACACAGCCGGGCCCCCCGTCGCCTTATACTCAGCCCGGAAGCTCGTCTGGGAGATGACGCTGTGGCTGAGGCTGGGGATCTGCGGGGCGGTGGGCAGCGTGAGTGCTGTGTGCGGCCAGCCGCCCCCCCCCCCCCAGTGCCCGCCCTTTGACGCCCCCTGGCGAGCCGGGCCGGGAGCCTCTACCTCTCAGCTTGGGTGCGGGTTGGGACACGGGAGCAGAGTGGAAGAGGAGAGGCGGGCCGGGACCAGGGTGACAGCCTCCCGAGGCTGGGGCCACAGGGCCGTTGTCAAGGGCAGCAGCCCGCTGCTCTGCGGGCTCGGGAAGGGCGCCCCTCCCAGCATGGTCAGAGGGGCCCCTGTGCACTTGGCATGTGGGCAGCAAGGGGAAATGCCCTTGAAACAAAGTCAGGAGGCAGTCTTGCCCGGGAGGGGTCACCCCTAGGACAGGGCTCCACAGCTCAGGAGGGCAGTGCTGGCCTTGTGGTTGGAAGGTCCAGCCCATGCTGGGAGGCTGAACAGGGGAGGATCTCGCAGGGGTGGAGTGAGAGGGAGGCCCAGACCAGGGGCCCTACGGAGGAGAGCGGGCTGCCGTGGCAGGCGGCCCCCTCGCCCTCGGGGAACTTGGGCTGAGGCCGCACCAGGCTAAAGCAGCCCCCATGGCAGGTCTCAGCCCTGGCGGGGGGTGGGGGGCAGTTTCTGCTGCAGGGGTGCTGTGATCCCCGGGGGACCCAGCACTGGGCCAGGCCCCCTGACAGGACTCTGGAAGCAAACCCTCAGGGCGTTCTCCCCGTGCTCAAAGATCTCACAGGGACGGACGGAGTGCACCCAAGGCTCAGCGCGGCCCCCCTCAGGGAGCCGCCAGGCCTCAGTGGGAGGCAGGGGCTCCAGGAGGCGGCAGCCGGTGGGGGTGGGTGAAGCGCACGTGGGAAACAGAGACAGGCCTCTGGGACAGCCCCTGCAGAGGTCCCTCTGTGTCTAGGCCCCGTGTCCCCTCCCCTGTGAACTGCCTGCACTTCACTCCCTGTCTCGGCGAGCTGTCACCCCCGAGGCTCGTGCCTGTGCCCGTCCCCAGTGTGCCCACAGCCAGGGCTGTTCAGCATGAGAGCCAACCTCCCTCCCCAGGCCCGGGGCCCATGCGGTGCCCCTGTGGTTCCAGCCAGGGCAGACGGGAGCCAGTGTCCCGTGTAGGACGCCGTCCCCAGACGGGTGGGAGGCTCACCGACAGGAAGGCGTGGACGATGTCCGCTTTGATGGAGCTCAGGGGCTTGTCCTTGATGACCACGAAGATCTGCTCCTCCTTCTCCAGGTTGATGAAGTTCCCAAACCAGGACTTCTTGGCGAGCCTGGGGAAGGGAGGTGGGGGCAGAGGGCTGCTCGTATCAGGGTAGGCTCACTGTCAGCCGAGCCTCTGAGGACAAACCTGCCGTCCCCTCCCAGCCAGGGCCAGCTTACCGCCCCAACTCCTCCCCTCCCACCCTCCAACTCCTTCCCTGGCCCCCGACTCCTCCACCCTGACCCCACTGCCCTAATGCTAATCCCGCAGTCTTGGCCTGGCCCCGTACCCTCATGCCTGCCTAGGTCTGGGCACTGCCCACCAGAACCCACCAGAAAGGAAAGGAGAGCCCATCCTGACCCCCAGCCTTACTCCTCTCTGTTTCAGCCACCAAGTTTTGGGGGAATTTGCTATGTAGCGATCCTGGAGCAGCCTGGAGGAAGGTGCCCCCTGCCCTGGGGCTGCATAGGGAGTGGGGGCAGTGCGGGAGGCCGGGGTACGGGGTCGGGGCTGGCCGGGGAACTCTGCGCCCATATGGACGAATGGACAGGAGAGACACTGCATGGACAATAGGTCCTGAAGGCCCAGGATGCTACATGCCCCTCCCACGTGGTGGGACAGCCTCAGCTTCCCCCCCGACCACCCCCTGTCCTTGAGGACCAGGGGCTGCCCAGCTGCCTGCTGCCTAGCCCAGGGCACTCTGGGACATGGAGATTGCTCCAAAGCCAGGTGCTGTGCTGGGCGGGGCCGGGGTGTACCCTCCTGCACACAGCCCCTCACCTCACTGGTGCCCAGAGCCTCCCTTACTGTCCTCTGTCTTCCATCTGGCCTTGTTACTCTGTCCTGCGTCTGCCTCTGACCTGTGTTGTCTGCATCCCCCTCCCCCCCAGTGCAGTGCACACCGGCGTGGGTACCCCCCAGCTGGCCCCGCGATCCTGCCTCCTGGATACGCGCCGGTGCAAGCCCTTCCGGGGGCGTGGACGGGCCTGGACTAGCTTCTAAGCAGAACCAGAGGAACAGATGTCACCTCCAAGAACATGTGACTCAAGGCCATGTCTCCTACTTGCTAGCAGGTCTCCACTGCTTGGTGATGGAGCCAGCTGACATGACGGAGAGGCCCTCGGTCCAGCAGCCCACAGGACGTGAATCCCGCCCACGGCCACGGGAGCTTGGCCATAGGTCCTGCCCCAGCTGAGCCTGGAGGGGACCACAGCCCGCTGACTCCTTAAAGTGGAGGGCCCAGCTGGGCCAGCCCAGGGACTGACCCACAGGAGACATGGAGCGTATGGTGTTTAAGCGGCTGAGCCCGGAGCAGTCTGCCAGGCGGCAGTGCTAACACGTCCTGACGGCTGTCTCGCGGCTCCGGCAACGGAACGCGCCCATCCAGACCACAAGACCACGAGGCACAGGCCGCCCCGGCCCAGCAGCGCGCTCCGACATCGGCCCTGGCAGGGCGAGCCATAGGGGCTGAGTCTCAGGCACCTCTCTGTGGTTTTCCCGACCACATGACTTCCCCTTTTCCTGCCCGATTCCAGAGCTGGCCTCTGCTCGGCCCAGGGACCCTGACCCAACAACAGCACAGAGGTGAAGACAGGGAGGCACGTCCTGCCGGGCCCCTGGTCGCCGGCCGCGTCCGCCTCCTTCCCCACATGCTGCCGTCCTGCCCGCGGTGCGCTCTGGGTCTGGCACTCCCGAGCGCAAGCTCCTGCCCCAGGTGCTCCCCGCGGCGCTCCGGCACCAGCCACGGTGCCTGTGCCCAGCGAGTATGTGGGGGGCAGTTCTGGAGCCCGCATGTGGGGTTTCTGCTTCTCCTCCCTTGACGAAGAACACCGAAAACATGTTTGTATTTTGGGAACCAGCGGTTTGGCATCTGGAGTAACAGGCAGTCCCACGCCTGGAAGAAGCTCGAAGGAGCCAGAGAGGCAGCGCCAGCCGATGTCACGTGTCAGCTGGGCCACCGGGCAGCAGCCGGGTGTCTCCAAGTAAAGCGCCCACTCTCCCTGACGTAGTGGGCCTCGTCAAAGCAGGCGAAGGCCTCAGGAGCAAAGGCTGCAGCTTCCCCAAGGAGTTTGGCTCAACACTGCACAGTGAATTCCCCACCTGCACACGTCACACTCAGGGCTGTGACATCAGCCAGACCAGAATCTCCACCTGCCGAACCTATGGCCTCAGACCTGCCGGCGCCCAAACCTGCACGCTCGTGCACACGCACCCCACTGGGTGCTTCCCGGACCCTGACACACCACCGGCAAGCACGGCCTCTGTAGGAGGCCTTAGCTGTCCTGGCCTCCTGGGCCACCGCACGCCTGCTTGGTCCCATCGGCCACGCTTGCCGGGTGGTGGGCGCTGGCCAGGACCCCCAGGAGGGACAAGGCCTGCAGAGGGACTCGAGAATGAGAAGGGGGGGCTGTGGGCCACCTGCACAGCGTCAGCTGCCGGGGGGGTCTCCGCTGTCGGGACGCCCAGCAATGATATTAGAGGGGTGTCTGCGAGCGCTGCGACAACAGCAGGAAGTTTTGGCCGAGGGGCGCTAACAGCGGGATGGGAGTCCCTAACCCGTACACGCCGCATCCCCAGGCCCCACGCAAAGCACGGCACGTGGTAGCAGCTCCTGCTCAGTGACGAGACGGCGGCCTCCAAGGAGGCTGCCTGTGTCCCCAGCCGGCCCTGCCCTGTCTCACAGCACAATTCCCGTTCGTGCGCCCTCTTCCCGGGGCTGCAGGACCAAGGCCGCCACCAGGGCGGGGGAGTGGGGGTTAGGGTCGCTCCAGGGTCTCCACCCCAGTCCAGACTGGCCGTGGGGTGATGCTTGCCCATCGCCTGCCATGGGCCCTGCTCCTTTCTCTTGGCGATGGTCAGCGGAGGGCTTGGTCTGCTCCTGGCCTTGAACAACGCCACCCTCCCCTGGACACGAGTTCCCACCAGGCCACTCCGTGGCTGTTCCTCCTCCGTGGCCAGTGCCATGTTTTTGCCTTGAGATGCCCCATGTCTATGAGCCCCCGAGTTTCTGGCTGCGTTCCAGGCTCCGTCCTGCCCGCGGGCAGCCCTGCTCAGCTCGCCCAGCAGAGCGCTCCTTGGCGGAGGCTACCTGCCGCAGACACCATGGACTGCTCCTGTCACGCTCCCCTACTTGGTATGTCCAGGGCCGAGCCTGTGTCCGGAGCAGGGTGAGCACACCTGCTACGAGGGCTCGGGCTCCGGTCCGCAAGCCTCCCCCAGCGTGGAGGCCGGGACTGTTAGCTGACGTGCCCCAGCCCCTCCGAGGCATGGCCGTGCTGTCCCTGGCCTCCAGCCAGCCCCAGGCTGTGGCTTCCGAGCAGGGCCCGGAAGAGCCGGCCAGCTCCCTCAGCACCCCAGGCCCTGCTCCCCAACCTGGCGTTCAAAGTGCCAGACACGGAGACACGGTGCTGAGAAGGAGAGGTCCCAGGCAGGAGGTGGAGGGGGGATCTGGGGCAACACAGGGTCACGGGGAGAGGGGGAGGAGGACCTGGAGGGGCCCGGGTACTTTGCCCCAAAGCCCTCGTGGGCCCCCTGGCCCGCCATGGGGGAGGGTCCAGCACGGGCCTCCCACACACACACTGCGTCTGGGCACCAGGAGGGCAGACGACGGCTCACCCTCAACCTTCGGCAGTGGCCACTTACTCTGGAGATGACTCCGGGGTCAGGTTGGACATCTCCTCGGGTGTCGGAACTGCGCACACGGGAAAGACAGGGAGAGAAGGTGTGACTACTCCGCCCTATCACCAGGACACCCCCGCCCCGCGCCGTGGCTGGGGTCTCATGGAGCCACCCTGCCAGCTCCAGGCCCCCGCCGGAGCCTAGGGCCACCGGGCTGCCCCAGCCTCTGTGCTATAATCAGGCCATGCCTTATCTGGCTTCCAGCCAGCCGTACTGTCCCGACAGATGGCACCCGTCCCCCATGCCCACGCACTGGCTGTGCTGGAGGCTCGGACGGCCCGGCAGTGCCCACCGACCCTTGGCACCCCGTGCGCTGCAACAGGCTCCCCACCGCTGCCCCGTCCCACAGGCCTGTTGACGGCCCTCGCCACCACCCGCCACTTGGCTGGCTGTCGTCCTGGGGCCCAAGTAGCCTGGCCTCAAGTGGTCACTTGGCTGAAGGGAAGCCATGGAGCTGGGAGGGCCCCAAGGTCACGCCCACCAGGCCTCCGACACACAGCGGGCAGGCCCGGGAGCAAGCAACTGTCTGGACGTACTGCCCGGGCCTGTACCATCCTAGAGGACACAGACTGCTGCCCGGGGCTCGTGGTCAGGGAACCAGCAGAGAGGAGAAGGGGCGGCCCCTGCCATCCCCATGGCTGCTTTTCCCTCCACTGACCTTGAAGTTTCCGGCGGTGGAAGCGGGGTGACCCCAGGAAACTGTTCTTGATGGAGTTGAGCCGTGTCCTCCAGGGCACCCCTCCGACGCTGGGGCTGGATGGTGGCGTGGGGTTGGGCGTGCCCGCCGGGCTCTCCTTGGGCGTGTGCACAGGCGTCCCCTTAGGGGTGGGGAGGGGACTACCCCTTGGAGAGGGGTGAGGGGTCACCTGTATGGTGGGGACAGATTTGGTGTTTGGTTCAGTCCCAGCGGCCAGGAGCCGGGTGGGGGCCGGCATGGTCGGCAGGCCCGGGGGCAGGGCCAGCTGGGGGCCTAGGCCCCCTGGGACAGGGGGTTGGGCCTGGGTGCCAGCCGGGAGTGGGTTGGACTTGGTGCCCTGCAGTGGCTTGTCGGTCAGCTTGGCCTTGCTCGGCAAGGTCTGGGTCTTGGGGTTGGGCCGCGAGGCGGCCTGTGGAGGGAGGACGTGTCCGGGCCGAGAGGTGCTCCGACAAGCTTCAGGCTCCACGGAGGTGGCCAGGGGGCAGGCCACGAAGGGGCTCTCAGGGGGCGGGGGGGGCAGGGCAAACTTTCTGACAGGCTACAGGGCAGGTGCAGGGGGCAGGGAGCAGAGCTCGAGGGTCCGCGAGAGCCGCCGTGCGAGCGCCCGCCACCCCCCGCATGCACACACAGCACCAGGCGGGCCAGAAAGAAATGTTCAAGCAGGACCCCAAGGCAGGACCAGCGGGGACAGGCAGGCGTGGGGGTGGGAGCGATTGCCATAAAAGAAAACAAATAACAGGAGAAAACAAACAAAACAAAAGAAAAGAACGTGCAGTTAGCCAGAGCGGCAGCAACCACGCGGGCGGCCCCAGCGGCAGGCGGGGGGCACGGCCCAGCCCAGGCTCTGGGAGCCTCCCCGGCCCCCCCCCACCGGTGCACGCTGGGCCTCTCAGAGCTGGGGGTGGGGTGGGGCGGGAGCTCACCCGGGGGCTGCTCAGCGGGCTGGTGGACAGGCCCGAGGAGGCGCCGCTGATGGACCTGGACCTGCAGACACAGGTGCGGAGAGGGTCAGCCGGGAGGGGCCGCGGCTCTCGGCTTCTCTCCCCTGGGCGGACCCTCCAAGAGGCCGGGAGCCCCAGCCGAGAGCCTCGAGGCCGCCATGGCCTGCGCACGCCTGGCCACAGGCAGGGCTGTCCTGCTGTCCCCACCCTGCCTCTCCCAGGGCCCAGGAGGGCCCCACAGCCCCTTCAGGGGGCCCCGTCGGAGCCCCAGTTCGGGGGGCTGGCTGCCTGTCTCGGGGCTCCTCTCCTCTACGTGGGAGCTGCCCCACGGCCAAGGCCCAGGCCCAGGATTGCACTGGGGAGCCCTCAGCAAGGGTCTGTTAGGGGCTTGGGTGGCCAGAAGAACGAGGTGGGACAGGTGTTTCCTGGGAGCTGCATCCAGCCCCCATGTCAGGTCCACTGTCCAGACCCTGGTGCCCCAAACCCAGCCAGAACCCCAAAGGCTGAACTGCCACAGGCCCTGAGTCCTGTGCTTGGCTGAGAGCCTCCCATCCTAGCACGTGGGCCACCAAGAGGGCACTGGCCCAGCCCTGCGTTGCCCACGGCCCACTTGCCCAGCCCAGAGCTGCCCACAGCACGCCGGCCCATAGCCCTCTCCTCACTGGCACCACGAGGGCCTGGGCAAGGCCAGGCTGGGGTGAGCGCTGGCTGGGACCACGAGCCTTGTCCACCACCGGCCCCACTGGGCCCGCAGACCTGGTGGGGCAGGAACCGGGCGCCCTGCGGGGCAGGGGCCTCACTCCACCACACCACACAGCCTCAGGGAAGGCACACCATGCTTGCTCAGCCCTGGGTGCTGGCACCTGCCACCCTTCGAGGAAAGAAACGGAGGGGGGTACCAAGGCAGCCACAAGAGAGAAGAGGAAAAGAGTGAAGGCCTGCCCGCACCCATCAGCCCAGCCCCGAGAGGTGCTCTCGCCCACCCACTCACGCCCCGGCCCAGCCCCTGGGCCTGAGGGAGGAGCTGAGCCCACTCTGACCAGGGCCCCGGCATTTGTGGGGTGGGGCCCCATGGCAGTTAGCCTCCAACTCCTTCACCCAACGCAGCCACGGAGCCGGGGACAGCACTGACCTTGCTCCCAGCCCCCTGGCCGAGCCTGCCCGCAGCCAGGACCGTGCCCAGAGCCAGGCCTGGGTCCAAAGCTTTTGGATGCTGGGAAGGGAGTGGGGGCCATTGGTCCCGGCTGGTGACCACCCCAACAGCCACAGGCCGGCAGGGCAGCAGCCAGGAGTGAGGCCCAGCGCCTGGGGCCTGCCTGCCACTGAGCCAGCCATGCACTCGTCACTTGGCACACGGAAACCAGAAAAGCAGCAGTGGAAGGAAGAGGGGTGGGGGCTGCCTCCACACCGTCCTGTCTAACCAGGCCGCCACCTGCCCGAGACAGAAAGGAGGGGGCCAGCACGCAGAGCAGCCAGGGTGGGGCGACAGGTGGGCAGCGAGAGGCCAGCAGTGAGCAGGCAGGGGCACGGGCAGGTACGGGAGCAGGCGGGGGGGAAACGGGTGAGGCCCGACCACCATCGCCCACGGGCAGCGGGCCCTGCAGGGGCAAGGCTGGGGGGCTCAGGAACGCCAGGCCCCATGCAGAGACCCCTGAGACTGTCATGCCTCCTGCCACCTACTGGGGAGCCTGCCACGCCCTGGGCTGCCGGCTTCCACTCTGGCCCCTGTGGGCAGCACAGAATGGGGGAGGGGAGAGTAAGCAGGGCCACGCGGAAGAGGCCTCACAGCCTGCAGACACTCGGGGGTCCCCGGGCAGGGAGAGCGCAGTGGGTCTCCCCACCCGGTCAGGCCAGCCACTGGCCTTGCCCCAGCAGCCCACGCCTCCTCGGGGCTCAGGCCCACCTGGCCCAGGCCCTTCCCCAGCGTGCTGGAGGTCTCCCTCGCCAGAGCTGCGAGGGCCGGAAGCGCCTCAAGCTCCGCCCTGCCACCAGGCCCGCCGTCGTCCTTGGGGCTGGGGGGCGGGGGATGGGTGGGCAGGGTGTATACCTGTCTTCTTTGCTGAATTGGGGGTGGGCTTCAGCGATATCCAGGCTTTTACTGAACATTGCTTTACTACAGCAGGAACAAAGCGAGAAAACAGAGTTACTGACGCAGCCCCACCAGGCGGCCCGGGAGGCCGGACCTCCGCACAGCTCCACACGAGCTGGGCATGGCCCACCTGGCCCCAGGCCAGGCACACGGGCACGAGGGGAGGTCAGGCAGGAGAGCGCCGGGGCCACAGCGCACCCCACCCCAGTGACCTGCTGGGCGGGGGTGGGGGGGCGGGGCAGGCCTTGGAGGATGCCCAGCACCCACCACCAGCCCTAGGACCCCTCCAGCCTCAGCTGGTGGCCCGCTGGGGCCCAGTGCCAAGTGGCCAAGCCAGAAAAAGCAGCGGAGCCTGGAGCGGCAGTGGCAGGTTGGGAGGTGCCGGGAAGAAGGGACTCTCCGGGGACCGCCACCGGGGACCACCAGGATGGTCCACAGCTGACCCTGTCCCAGCTCCTCCCACCCCGAGGCAGCCAGGCCTGGAAGGCAGAGCAGGACCCTCGGCTTGGTGGCTTCCCATGCCCGGCCCCCTGCTCCAGGCGGGTGAGGAGGGAGGGACGTGGGGTGGCCAGGATGAGGTGGGCCCTACGTCAGCACTTGGCCTGCACGGGGCAGGTCGATCGGAAGAGCAGGGGCAAGGCTCAGGAAAGGTGGGCTGGCGAGAGGTGGCCTCTCACCCTGGGGGCCTGCTGGGGAGAGGGGTGCCCACAACAAGCAGGATGCGAGGCACAGTCAGGGCAGGAGCTCAGCCAGCAGAGACCTTTCTCCCCGCCACCCTCACCAGTGCCCCAGTCCCGGAGCCCACGGGCAGTGGGCCATGGTGGTCTGGAGCCAGCCCGTCTCCCTGGGGGAGGCCTGGGACCACCGAGAGAGCAATGACCACCAGCCAATGAGCCCAGTTTAATCATGATGGTGGCCTTGTTTCCTGGCAAATACCTTGAGAGGCCTGGCTGTCTCCAGCACTCAGCCCCCAGGTGACCAGGGGCAGCCCCAGAGCTAGGACCCCCAGAGCTGGGTCTCCAGGTCCCAGAGCTATGGAGAAAACCCCCACCTGGGCGGGAACACTGGGCCCCTCCCCAAGCAGGCCCTGCGCGGGGCCAGGATGAGGATTGGCTGAGGGCCCCGCCTGGCCAGCCAGAGTCAGCGGAGGCCCTGCAGGACCAGGGCACCCTTCCTTCCTCCAGGGGGTGCTGTGGGCACAGCCCAGACCTGCTTGCGGCCCTTAATCCTTGTCCTTCCATCCTTGTCCTTGACCCCCACACCACCACAGGTGACCCAAACATGGGGCCAGCATCAAGTGGGGACAGGCCTGCTGGGTGGCTCTGAACATGGCCTGACCCCAGTGTAGCCAAGTCCAGTCCACTCCAGTGCAGCCCAGCGCTGTTCCAGACGGCCTGACCCGCCCAGTCCAACCCAGGCCCACAGAGCAAAGCCCAGTCCAGTCCAGCCCAGCTCAGTCCACCTCGGTCTATCTCTGTCCAACCCAGCTCAATCCAACCCAGTCCAGTCCAGTCCAGCCCAACTCAGCTCAGTATAATGCAGCTCAGCCCAGTCCAGCCCAGTCCAGGTCAGTCTAGCCCAGCACAGTCCAGCCCAGTCCAGGTCAGTCTAGCCCAGCACAGTCCAGCCCAGTCCAGGTCAGTCTAGCCCAGCACAGTCCAGCCCAGTCCAGGTCAGTCTAGCCCAGCTCAGACCAGCTCAGCGCAGTCTAGTCCAGCGCAGTCCAGCCCAGTCCAGCCCAGTCTAGCCCAGCGCAGTCCAGCCCAGTCCAGGTCAGTCTAGCCCAGCTCAGACCAGCTCAGCGCAGTCTAGTCCAGCGCAGTCCAGCTCAGTCCACCCTCGTCCAGCTCAGCCCAGTTCAGCCCAGCTCAGCCCAGCTCAGTCCAGCCCAGTCTAGCCCAGCGCAGTCCAGCCCAGTCCAGGTCAGTCTAGCCTAGCTCAGTCCAGCCCAGTCCACCCTCGTCCAGCTCAGGCCAGTCCAGCCCAGCCAAGTCCACCCCAGTCCAGTCCAGTCCAGCACAAGCAGTCTGAGCACCCCAGCCCAGCCCCTAGCACAGCGTGGTCCAGCCGCACCCAGTGGCCTTGGCCCAGCCCCAGGGCCGTGGGCAGGGCGTGGGGGGGGGGGCAGAGATGAACCATGTCAGGCCCAGCACAGCCCATGAGGACTGCTAACGCTGACGAGGCCAGGCCGCCAGGAGGCGGAGTGGGGGGGTCCTCCTGGAAGGCACGCACCTCTGGCCATGTTGGGCCATCTCGATGGCCCGCCGCGCGGGCACTGGGGAGCCGCCATCTGTCACGCTGAGCACCTCCATGGACTTGCGTTCAGGCCGCCGTTTGCCGTGCCGGTTCAGCATTGGGGAGTCCACACGCTTCCGGGGAGGGTCTGTGTGCAGACAGGGGTCAGGGCCAGGCAGGCCGCTGGGCCTGGGAGGGGCAGCATGGGGCCAGGCCACCCGGCCACCTTATACCTATTTCATTTCTGGGGGGCAGGTCCTCATCCTCATGGCTCGGGTACCTTTCTTTCCGGTCCAGGAGAAGGAAATAAATCATCTTCTCCTGGTTTTCCCTGCAGTGGGCGAGAGGCACCAAGAAGGCTTGGCAAGTCCGTTCCTGGGTGGCGTCCCACCCTGTGGCCGCCTGCCTGGGAGGGGCCGCTGGGGCCCCAGACCACGCCACAGCCCCCCACTGACGTACTCCTCGGACAGCAGGTCCTGCAGCAGCTTGTTGCGGTCCCGGAAGCAGCCCAGCGAGTGCATGCTGTCCAGCACGTCGGGGTCAATGTCCTCCAGGCTGGGCAGCGAGCGGATCTGCACCTTGCGGGGGATGGGCTGCTCTGGCTCTGGCTCGTTCTTGCCCCCTCTGTGGATGACAGACACCGCGGGGTCACACCTCTACTCCGCAGCCTAGGGCTCCTCCGCCCCCACCCCGAGGTGCCGGGAGGGCGGGGCCCACCCGTTCCCGGGGCCCCGAGTCTTGCTGCTCTCCCTGCGCCCAGCCCCTGCACGCCTCCTGCATCCTGCCTCTGCCCAGCGCAGGCCGGCCTGGGGGCCCTGAGAGCCAGGAGCGGCTGAGGCTGGGGGCAGGCCTGCGCTGGGCTGGGTCACCCCCCGCTTTCCCTAGCAGGCCCTCCAGGCCATGGTGACAGGTGAAAGGCAAAGCAGGCGACGTGGGAGGAAAAGCTACTTACATATACCATATGTGTTTCTGAATGTGCTCTAGCTACAAGGGAAGAGAAACAGGGAGTTAGTACGAGGAGGGACGGAGGAGCCCACGTTAGGAGGGGGGGGGCGGGAGCACGGGGAGGGAAGGAGCGCAGGAGTGCGCAGAGAGCAGGACAGGAGGAGTAGGGGAGGAAGGGGCTGGAGGGAGGGTGCGGAGGGAGGGTGCGGAGGGGAGGAGAAAGGGAGAGAGGGCATGGGCACAATGTGGGTGGAGGGTGGGGAGTGTGGGGAGGGGCTGTGTCCCCGGAGGCTCCAGGCTAGCACCCCTGAGCCTGCCTACCCCAGGTGAAAGAAAAGATGCGGACCCAGAGAGAGAAGGAAGGTGG
Organism: Ursus arctos; assembly: GCF_023065955.2. NCBI lineage: Eukaryota > Metazoa > Chordata > Mammalia > Carnivora > Ursidae > Ursus > Ursus arctos. The sequence continues at coordinate 47,544,925 of NW_026622908.1, forward strand.
GCAGGGCTAGGGGCCTGCAGGCAGGGCTGGGGGGCCTGGACCGCAGAGGGAGTGAGCACGGAAGCAGAGTGGCCTCCGGGGTCCAGGGCTCCGGGAGGAAGGCCAAGGGAGGAGGGCAGGGGAAGCAGCCAGGGAGGCCCTCCTGAGCACAGGAAGGGGCTGGGTGCAGGTGAAAGCAGGAGGCTTGGGGGCCGGCCCTGCTCTCCCCCCACATCTACTCGGAACAGCCCGGTTGGGAGGGTGGGGGAGGGCGGCCTCTTGGGCACTGGGCCACCCCTGTCCTGGAGAGGCCAGCCAGGGGAGTTCTGCTGCCCTTGCTCTGGGGACCAGCCCTCCTGGCTCGAGCTGAGGAGCTGAGCCGCAGGGAGGCCAGAGGCTTCTCTCAGGAGGAGGAGTTTCCCTCATGCCTTCCCCGGCCCCCAGCTGTCAAGAGCGGTCGTGAGGAGCTAGTCACGCTGACCAGGCCCTGGAAAGCCTGGGACACAGGGGTCGCCATCAGTGGGCATTCACCTGCCAGGCACACCAGCACTCCCAAACCACGTATCCACACCCATGCGTATACCCACACCCATGCACACGCAGGTACACGCCCGGACACATGTGCACACACCCACACACCTGTGTACGTGCCCACACGGCCATGCCCACACCCGCACCCACGCACACGCAAGTACATGCCTCTGTACGTGCACACACGCCCCTGCACACCTGAACACACCTGTGTATGTGCCACACGGCCAGGTGCGTGGGCACGTGCACCCAGGGCTTACTTACCCACGTGCTCTCACACACGTGCGCACGCACACGCACTGTGCACACCCAGGGCCCCCCGTAGGGGGCCACACACAGGCACAGGCGGGGTTCCCCTGCAGGTGCCAGCCCTTCCCCCTGGGAGGAGACGCTGGAGATGGGACCCGGGCCCTATCAGGGCGGTCCCAGGCAGGGACCTGGTGGGCTCTGGGGGTGGGGGGGTCCTCCGACCCGTCCGGGACCCACCGTGAGGCGCCGGGCAGCGTCCACCTCAATCATGCCGCGCAGCAGGCTCTGGCAGTCGGGCGGGATGAAGTGCGGCATGTGGAACACGCCTCGCTTCACCTTCTCCAGCAGCTGCCTCAGGTTGTCGTCGTCGAAGGGCAGCGCCCCCTGCCGGCAGGGGACTGGGGTCACCTCGGGAGGGGCGCACAGGGGCAGCGCCGCGGGGGGAGGGGGGGGCCTCACCACCAACAGGGCGAACAGGATCACGCCGCAGCTCCACACGTCTGCCTTGCGGCCGTCATACTTCTCCCCCTGCGGGCGGCAGTGGGGTTGGCGGGGTGAGCGGCCGGGCTCCGGGCTCCGCAGAGAGGGTGGAGCCCCGGCACAGGGGGTGGGAGGGAGGCGGCCAGGGCCCCAGGGGTCTGCAAGGCTCAGGTGGCGAAGCCCCCTGGACAGGCAGCGACAAGGGGGTGGTGCTGTGACTACTTACCCGGATCACCTCGGGGCAGGCGTAGTGGGGGGATCTGGAGGTAAAAGCAGCAGTCAGGCGCGAGGTTCGGGACCCGCTGTCTGCCCTGGCCATCCCTCCCCGCCTGCACTCAGGGCTGCCCCCCAGGACCACAGCAGTGGAGCCACCCGGAGGCACACTCTGCCTGCAGGAGACGCCCCTCCGGGGTACCCCCAGGCCCACTAGGAGGCTCTAGGGGCTTTGGTGCCGACCCCCTCACAACCTAATCCTACTGTGTGCTTCCGGGGGAGACTGAGGCACGGGAGCCTGTGGGCTCCACCACACGGAAGGCTGTGTGTGTGCAGCTGTGCAGGGGCGTGTGTGCACGTACAGAGGCGTGTACTTGCGTGTGCGTGGGTGCGGGTGTGGGCATGGCCGTGTGGGCACGTACACAGGTGTGTGGGTGTGTGCACATGTGTCCGGGCGTGTACCTGCGTGTGCACGGGTGTGGATACGTGGTTTGGGAGTGCTGGTGTGCCTGGCAGGAACGTCGCGGGAAGGCCCACGGGGTTGAGTGCACACCGAGCAAGCCAACAGCCACGGGGAGGGCCGGACCTGCCTTCCCTGCCAGAGAGCCGAGGGGGGCCCTGGGCCCCAACGGTCACCAGGCAGGGTTCCTTCACGGCATCGCACTTTGCGGCAAAGTGTGGGGGCAGAGCCGGGGGTCCTGGGGCTCCAGGCCCCCCAGCTGGACAGCTGAGACCACTGGCTGCGTGGACGGGGCGGGGTGGGGCCTTCGGGGCCGCAGCCCGGCGCTCTCCCGGCCTGGCCGCTCACCCGCAGCTGGTCTCCAGCAGGCTGTCGCCAACCTGCAACGAGGCCATGCCGAAGTCCGCGATCCGGATGTTGTTTTTCTCATCCAGGAGCAGGTTTTCCGGCTTCAGGTCCCTGTGGCTGGGAGGGAAGGCGGCACTGAGGCTGACCCGTCCCCAAGCTGCCTCCCCGCCCCTAGCCCGTCCACGCAGCACTGGGCTAGCGGCAGCCTGGCCTGGTGATGTCACAGGCCACCAATGGGAAGTCGCCTGCCCGGCACAGGTGGTCTTGGGGACAGAGGAGCGGGGACCCTCTGGGTCACACCATGTGCTCCCACCCACCCCAGGGCGGGCTTTGCTTCACTCCCTGGAGCCCCTACCATAAGTGCTCTGGGCCAAGGCCAACCTGGGATCCCCAGTCCAGGGTGACCAGGCCCCGGGACCCCTGAGAGATCGGAGGAGGGGGCTCCTGGAACCTGGGGCGGACAGCAGCTTCCTAATGCTCCTGAAAGGGGGTCGAGAGAGAGTGTGCCATCTGCTCTAGGGGCACGGGGGCAACACGGGGGGGCGGAGGGACCTGGTCAGGGGTGTGCCTAGCGGGGGACGGGGACGCCCCGCGGGGTCGGGGCGCGCACCATATAGAGTGGCTGTGGCAGAAGTCCAGCGCGGAGATGATCTGCCGGAAGAACTTCCGGGCCTCTTTGGGGGTCAGCCTCCCCTTCTTGACAAGGTAGTCGAAGAGCTCCCCGCCAGACACGTGTTCTAGCACCAGGTACCTGTGGGGGCGGGTGGGCGTCGCGGGGCTGCACGTGCTCCGACCCGCCCTCCTTGGGGCCACCCAGCCACAGTGGCGCCGGCCAGAGGCTGCCGGCCGGCATCCGTCCCGGCACCACCCTCTGCCTGTCCCGGCCTCCAGCACCCTTGGCACGAGGGCCCCACCACCCCAACTCCTGGCAGGCCCACTCCCGGCACCGACTGGGGGGAGCCCTCTGCTGTGGGGAATCCAGGCCCGGGACCAGCCCTGGGCCCCTGGTTGAAGGACAGCACGGCCTCCAGGCAAGGGGGGCACTGTGGCTGCTGACCCCTACGCAAGCTGGGGCCGTGACCATTCTAGGCCCTCCGTGGCTAGCCCAGCTTGGGCTCCCAGGACAGGGGCATGAATCAGACATCGGGCCCTCAGGGAGCCCTGGCCATCAGGGCAGACCTCCAAACAGGGTGAGCAAGGGCCTGGGGCAGGGGTGGCCCTCACACTGGGTCTTGGAAGACAGAGGAAAAAGGTGGGCGTGGCCCAGCTGGCAGGTGGTCACTGCCCCACCTCAGCTCCCCCGGGCCAGGTGGCCTGGAGGCCTAGACTGGTGCAGGGGCTGGAGGCTGGGCCACCAGGGGCATTCTGACAGGGCCCCGGGCTCCCTGGCTCTGTGGGCCAGTGGCCTGAAGGCCTGGCACTCCCCTCTGCCGCCCCTTTGTGCCCTTCCATCTGCTGTGTTGTGTCACGGGCAGGGGCCCAGGGACTGAGGGTCCTCTGGGCTATGGTGCAGGGCCGCAGTGAGGGCAGGGCAGGATGGGGAGAGCTGGAGGGGCGGGGCATGTCTGGCCCGGTGATGGTGGCAGCATGGAGGGAGGGACCCCAAGGCAGGGGGCACAGCACGGCCCCTGGGACGTGTGGGTATGGATGCCTGCAGGACCCCCAAGGAGTTGCTGGACGAAGCCAAGGGTATCTCCAGAGCTGGTCTTGCAGGCATGGAGGGATCGGTTGCGAAGGGGGCACTGGGTGGGATTCCGGCAGGAGGGGCCATCCTGGGGTCCCGCCCTGCTCCCCAAGCAGGAGGATCCGAGCGCAGCACAGGCCACAGGGTGACCTCACTGGCAGGGGGCCCCTGACCGCCCCTCCACCTGCAGGCTCCCTGGGTGGCCTGGGGGCTTGGGAGTCCTGGGGAGTGGGGGGCCCGCAGGACCTGATCACCCTCGTGCTAGGCGTGGTGTCCCTGTCATCCGGCCTTTACCTGGGCTGTGTCCCCCGCCGGGCTGCTGTCCTAGGCCCTCCCTTGCTTCCTGACCCCCACCCCCAAGGTGGCCTCCTTGTGGCCCAAGGCTCTGCCTGTCACCCCCCCAGGTCTGTCCTCGCCAGGATCTTGGCAGAAATGAGGCATGAGGGGTCTCCTGCGTGTTGTGTGTAGAGGTGGCCAACGCCACCTGCCCCCAAACTCATGGGACACCACTGGACACTGCAAGGTGGGCCCCCGGTCAGGCCGATGGTGGGGGCTCATACAGGTGTGTGTCTCGGGGCACAGAGCTCCTCACGCTCACAGCGTCAGGGGCCCCAGCACCCCCACACCCGTGCTGACTAAGTGCCTCCAACACTTGGGTCCCAGCCAGCACAGCGGGAAACGGCCGGACAGTGAGTCGCTTGTCGGAGAGGCTGCAGCTTGGCCCTAGGGGCCGTCCTCGACCCGCGTGCCTGAGCCTTCCTGCTCCCCTGGGGCAGCCCTCGGGTTCCGGCTTCATGCCCCAACCCCCACTGCCCAGCACAGTACGGGCACCTGGGCCTTGGAGTTGAGCCCTCGAGGGTCCCCTGGGCCAGCCCCTGCGCATGTTTCCTCACTCAGTGCCAAAGTGCCCAAGGAAAGTGCCACGGAAGCCCCTCCCTGAGGGCCTGGGCATCATTGGCCGGGTCTCCTACAGTCACACAAGCACTAGTGACAGGCCTGGATGCCCCCTTGCAGTGACCCTGGGAGGGACTGCCACCCACAGCCCAGGCAAGCTCAGGGAGGCCATACAGCTGGTGACTTGGCGGAGGGGCTCCACCTGCCAACCCAGGTGTGCTTGGGACGCGAGGGTTCCGCTGGCCTCAGAGGTCAGCTGCTCTCAGCAGTGTGGGAGCCGGACACCCCAGGGAGGTGCGACAGCAGGCCCGACGAGGGGCCTGGTGTGGCCACAGTCGTCGGCCAGCCTGGCGTCCCACAGTCCAGTGAGGGAGCAGATGGGGGCTCAGTGGGCATGGGGAAGGGTCCCTGGGAGCCCTGGCAGAGTATCAGGGATGGGGGGGCGCTCACTGGGGCTCACTGCTTGGCCCCGGCTACCAGCCCCCGCCTCCAGGAAGCCCTACCCCCTGGGGAGTTCAAGCTGGTGGCTCTGCCGTGGCCTGGGCTGGGAGCGCCGACCACGGAAGCCTCCGAGAGCTCCCTCCTTGCCAGGGCCCCCTGCCCGACGGGCTGCCCGTGCCTTCCCCGAGGCCCCGCCCAGGCTCTCCACACCCGGCAATACCTACAAATATTTTTTGTTTTCATAAACGTCGTGCAGCTTCAGAACGTGAGGGTGTTCGATGAGCTTCAGGATGGCGATCTCCCGCTCCACCTGCTCGGGGACAAGAGGTCCAGCGGGGGGCAGGCGCGTTACCTCCCACCCGCAGCCCCGGGGTGGGCTGTGGGGGATGCCGACGCCACACCGCCCTGCCCTCCAGGGGTCTCTGGCTGGTCTCTGAGGGGTCGAGGGCCGTGCCCCCTGGACGCCTCAGCTGAGTCATGGGGGCAGCAGGAGGCTTGGAGGAGGGCCAGCCTAGCGATGGGGTCTGCCCCTCTGTGGACTGGCCCGTCCCATCCCAGGGACATCACACAGGGGGCTGCCTCCCGACCCCTCCACCCAGGCCCTGCCAGGCCTTCAGGGGGGTGGGCCCCAGTTAGATCCCCGGGCCCCTGCCACTGAGCTCTTGTCTCTCTGCTCGGAGAGCTTATGGGCATCTCGAACTCAGTGTCCCCAGCTGAACGTGTGGGTCCGGGTGCTGTCCAAGGCAAGGTCAGGGTCTGCCCACTCCCACCGAAGCAAGCATCACCTCCCCTTCAAACTGCCCCAGCTGCGGTCCCGGGGGTTCCCCAGTGGGGCCCGCACAAGTCCTTCCCTGCTCTCCAGCGCAGTCCTCTTCCTCGTCAGCAGCCCCCCATCAGCCTCCACCCCCCAGGCAGCCCATCACTGCCCTCCAGGCGTGCTGGCCCCACGTGCCCCCACGGGAGAGGTCTGCGAGAGCATGAGACACAGTCCCCAGGGCAGGTGGCAGCCGTGGTGACAGAGAACCCCCAGAGTGCCACCTGCCTGCAAAGGTCTGAGTGCTCCACACCCACGGGTGAGCAGGCAGGTGGGGGAACCCAAGGCCTGAACAACCCCTTCCCACTGGGCGTCCAGTCCCAAAGGGGGTCCAGACTGCACCACACGAGGGGCCTCCCAGGACCGGGCAGGGAGGAGGGCGGGAAGAGGAGGGTCTGTGCGGTCCCGGTAAGTGTCACGTCCTCTTTCCCTCCTCAGAGGCAGGGGCCTCCTGAATCTAACTGGGGAAACTAAGGCCCAGCTGGCTATCCCAGCAGGTTGGCACAGCGCCCAGATGGTGCCCCTGGCTAAGGCCAGGAGAAAGGGCAGGCAGGGTCGAGGGGGCAGCCAGGTGCAGGGTGCTGGTCATGGTCAAGAGTGCCAGCGCGGGGAGCCCGCTCTGTGGCCGGAGCTGCACACCTGTGCTCCAGCAGGACCGAGCAGGGCGACCCACCTGGTCCGGCTTCTCTGTAGCCCGTGGGGTTCCCACCGCAGGGCCCCCACCTGAGCTCACCTTCATCAGCACAGACTCGCTGAGCTTCTCCCGGTTGACAATTTTGATGGCCACTTTCTGGCATGTGACACAGTGAATTCCCAGCTTCACAAGGCCTGTGGGGTGGAGAAGCTCCCTGAGACCCCATCCAGGGCCCCAACCAGCAGGGGACCTAACTGCTCCCCCTTGCAGGCCCCTCACTTGGGGCCCGGGCCCTGCCCCCACCCCTCTCCACCCCATGCGCCCCAAGCTGGATTCCCACAGCCACTGTCCACCGTCCTGTGCTCCTTGGTCACTGCCCAGAACAGCTCCGTCTCGGAGTGTCCCTGCCCCACATCACATCCCCCGCCAATGGAACCAGCCCCCTGACCTCCTTGAGTTCCCCCTTGCTCTGGAGACCATGACACCAAGAGTCCCCCACTCCAGGCCTTCAGCCACTGCTCAGCCGCCCCGCGGGGGAGCCAGGGTGTCGTCAGGCTCAGGGCCACCCCCTGCCTGGCCCCTTAGGGACCCCTCCCCCCGGGATGCTCAGCCTCTGCCACCCGACCCACCAACCTCCCCTTTCAGCCTGCAGCTCTCGGGACAGGGTGCCCGGACGGGGTTGGCTCGCAGCCGTCTCCAGGACAGCAGGCTGGGCCCAACGCCACTCCCTGGACAGCACCACCCCAGCCTCCCACACCCCATGGCCCCCATGCCTGGACCCCCCCCCCAGGACAGAACACTAATTCACCTCTTTCTCATGGTCCCACTTCTAGGACCTGAGTCCTGGCACTTCAGTCGTCCTGGTCGCCACCCCCCTTGTCCTGTAGCCGCAGCCAGGCTTCCGCCTCCCCGGCTGGGACAGGCCCCTGGTGCCACCAGCAGCCTCACCCCCACTGCAGCCTGGGCTGCTGCCAGCACCCTCCAGAACTCTGGCTGGACCGCTCTGTGGCCCAGGACACCCCGCCTCTCCGTCCCTGAGCCTAGGCCCCCAACCCTGACATTCTCCAAGGTGACTTTCCTTCCCAGGCAGGCACATGAAGGCCATCATGACGGCTGGACCCACCTCCAGCACTTGGGGGCATGGAGGGCCAGGCGACCCTGTTCACCTTGGCATCACAGCCCGACCCTGGGATGCCCTTTCTGAGAACACTGAGGGACGCCCACACTGTGTTATCCTAACATGATCAAAGTCGGGATCCCGACCGCATCCCCCACCGCCAGTTGTTGCTGCTTTAACCATGACCTTGAGTTCCTTGCCATGCTCACCAGCTGCCTGGGTTCGCCTGAGTGGCAGGGGGAGTCTTACCAATTTGCAAGAGCCCCTCAGTTTTTATGGGAAATGAATCCCTTGTCAAATGCATAGAAAACACCTTCCCTTAATGGACCGCATGTCCGTGACTTTACGAGGTCTCTGTGTCCTTCCTTGGAGCACGGTCACGGCTGTCCTTCCCAGCACGGCGTCTTGCCCTCCCCCGGTGTTGGGCTCCGTGTGCACAGGGAGCTTGGCCGAGAGAGGACGCCGTGCTTGCCCAGATGCAGGAACAGCGGCAGGAGCAGTGGCAGGCGGGCGCAAGGAGGGCAGGTGGGGGACGTGGGCCATCCTGGGTGGTGCCCAAGGGCCAGAAGGTCGTGTGTACGCTCCAGGAAGGACAGATGGGCTCCTGGGCTCCAGCAGGTGTGCCCGCTGAGGCCCCCCACCAACTCCTACCCCAGGGAGGCCTGCAGACCCTGGGGCCTCTTGCTGGCTGCCTGTGATCTGGCCCTGAGCCTGAACCTCGAAAGGTCAGCGGGAAGAGCGCACAGCAGGAGGGCGCAGTTGGCGTTTGTCGGTAATTCAGGGCTGGAGGCCCAGGGACTCACTGCCCCCAAGACAGGATCAGCTCTTGCCACCGGCCGTGTTACCCAGTCAGCAGGCACCAGCCAGAGTTAGAAGCAAAACTCGTGCCTGGCGAGTCCCCAGAACCAGGCTGACAGGGCAGGGGGAGCTGGGGAACAGGCAGCAAAAGCCGCTACTCCACAGGCGAGAGACAAGCTCCTCCAAGTCCTGAAGACCCAGGACAGACACCGGACGAGGCGGCCGGACACCTCCCCAGAGGAGAGAGCTCCAGGCCCGAAGCGGCTGGAACAGGAGCCCGAGAGACCCCACAAGGCCGAGCGCCATCACCGTGTGATCCCCAACACAGGTGGGCACGGCCCAGGGCCAGCTCTGGTGGCCGGTTCCTGCAGCAAACAACGGGAGGGACAGGACGTCCCCGGACAGCATGGGGCTCGGGAGCCATGGCTCAGGCACCAGGGTACCGGGTGGATGGGCAGGAGGACGCACCCACACACACACCTCGCAGCCGTGCACACAGTCCTCGGAAAGCAGAAGTCACAGACGTGGGGAGAAATGTCATCCTGCTTCCAGAAAAGGACAATGTCCGAGTGACAGGGCGCTCGACGGCCATGCCGGCCACCCGTCCAGAAGCAGAAAGCTGCGCCATTGGTGTCGCCCCCACCGAGCGCTGTGCCAGGCGCTGTGTGACGTGAGGGAATGCGGGGGACACCACCAGCCGCTGCACAGCTGCCCCGTGGACAAGGTGCCCCACGCCATGGGCCTGCCCCTGCCCCCCAGAGCTGCTAGAGGGCCTGTGGGCTGGGCGCCAGGGCTCTCAGCCCTGGTCCCCAGGAGCCCCCTGCTGAGCCCAGGTGAGGCCAGCCAGGAGGCTTGGCCAGGTCAGGAGGGGCAGCTCCCTCCCTGTCTTCGTCCCCCTCCACCTGCTGCCTCTGGCAGGAAAGTCTTCAGCCCTGCAGACTCCCGCTCACCCCTCAAAACCCAGCGTACAGGTGCCCCTCCTTAGTGAAGCTTCTGGCCACCCTGGGCAGTGACTCCGCCCTGGGGTCCTCTGCAGGGGGTGTTTGGGTTCCTAGCAGTCCTACCACTTCCCTGGCGGCAGGGAGTGGGCCGTGTGCCCTTGGGAGCGCCCCCTAAGCACGCTCGGGATGGTGGGGGGACAGCGTCTGCTGGGGGGCCCACAGTCACCCTAATGACCCAGAGCTGCCGCTGCTCAGGCTTGTGACACATTATCGTCTCTACAGCAAACACGTGTGCGTACCGAAGCAGGGCCAGCGTGCTGTGTCACCGATGCCCGGCCCAGGCCCAGGCGGCGGGTGCAGGAGGGTGCTGGACCGCCTGCGTCCACTCTGCAGGAAGGCTCCAGGCGTCCAGGAGCCCCAGGGGCCTCCCGGGGAAGGCACAGGCGAAAGGCCAAGGAAGAGCCCAGGCCTCCTGGGCCTGCACCACCCAGCAGGTCCTCACCGCACCCCAGACTTGGCACGAACACGCGTGTGCTTTAATGAGCATACCACCCCCCGGGGCCGCAAGTCTGGCCGGGAAAGTCAAGGGGACCTATGGACGGCCCTCCTGCACACCCTGCCCTCCACTCACCTATCACTACCCACGGCGCCCAGAGGGGGCCAGAGAGCCAGCATGCAGGGGGCTGCAGGCGGGCTGGTGCTCCCTAGGGTGGGCTCGGGACCACTCTGCAGGCAGTGCCCACTCCTCGGGCCCTGCAGCTCTGACCAGTCCTCCCACTGCACAGTCTGGAAGGAGGGAGGAGGCTGGCCCTGCATGTGCTGGGCCCCACGTGGCTCTGAGGGGCACAGGGCAGCCCCAGAGCAGTGGGGAGCAGGGCGCCGCAGGGCGGGGGCTCAGGGCAGAGGACACTCCTGAGCAGATGTCTCCTGGGGTTCATCCTTTACCTCCCTCTTCTTGTCATGGTCCTTCAGAAAAAACCCTGCTGGAGCCCCCTGAGCCCTGGGAGCCCCCAGAGTAGGACCTGGGCTCCCACTGCCCAGAGACCACCCTCTGTTCTGGGCAGGGGTCTGGGAGCAGATGACAGACAGGGTTGCATCAGGAAGAGCCACATCCTGAGTGTCCACCATGTGCCAGGTGTGGACAGCCCCCCACAGGGAGGAGCCCAGAGCCTGAGAGGAGCACCACTAGCCACGCCTGCCCCCACCGCACCGCCAGCTGGCCGTGGACCAGGGCCACGTGAATGCCACCGCCTCTGCGGGTGCCTGGGAACACCACCGGCCCTGCAGGGTCCCGTGACGAGATGCACGCAGGGCACACGCAGCTCCTGCCCAGGGGGGCGGGGGGAGCAAAGGGAGAAATGATTGCTTTTGCCATTTCTCATCCAGATCACCAAATATCTACATGGGTGGACACCTGAGGAGGCCCCTCCTCATTGCTGACTCAGTTACTCTCCAGACTCGCCTTGATCCCGGCACCCTGCCCCCCTGCAGCCCCGGCCACGGGCCCACCCTCAGGGGGGCAGCTCTCCTGAGCCAGGAGTTTCTGCCAGAAGGCCCTCCGGCGGCCGCCTCCCCATCTGGCATCCTGCAGTCCCTCCTGAGCCCCCCCAGCGGAGGCTGAGAACGCAGGGAAAGGGCGGGAGTCAGCTGTCCACCCGCAAGGCCCGCGACAGAACTGGATGTGAGACGCGGGGAAGGAGTGGGTCGCAGGCTCCCGGGTGGTGAGCGGTGGTGCAGACACAGCAAGTCCCTCAGGGGAGGAGAGGAACCTGGCCAGGAAAAGGAGGGCCACTGTCCACGGTGCTGACCGAGCCCAGCGCCTGCTCGCAGAGCCCCTGCCTGCGTGCTCACACCGGTGACTGCGCTGTGTCAGCTGGTCCCTGGACTTGGGGGACCAGGGAGAGCAGTTCCCACTGTGGGTTCTGGGGAGGGAGACTCATGATGGGGGGGGGGGGGGTGGACGCTTCTGCTGAGCCAGGGCAGAGGGCAGGGCAGGGGAGGGCTCCATCCGTGTCTCGGGAGAAACCAGTGTCCAGCCGCTAGTGCTCACAAGGCCACGCGGAGGGTCACTAACACCCGCGACGGGAAATGGCCCGTCCTCCGTCGCGAGCTGCCGCACCTCTGGGACCCTGCCGCCAGCTCCCAGGGCCGCAAGCATAGCCAAGGGGGACCCGTTTTCCGCCTCCTCAGCAGGCCTCACCATGGGGCCCCACCTGTGGGCACGAGAGGGAGCGGTCTCTAGGGCCTCGCACAGCAGACACACCTGTCGTGCTGGCGTGGACGGCCCCTATCATCCCTGCTGCCTGGGCTCTCCTGGGAGAAGGGAGGGAGGCAGCACCACACTGGCTGTTGGGAAAATGAATCAGCAGGGCTGACAGCCCTGAGCCAGCCCCATCTCCCCCGGGCTGGGCTGCCCACAGCAGGCAGGGCAGCCAGAGAAGCCTGGGAGGGCGGGCAGGGGCAGAGGCACACAGGACTATGGGTGGGAAAGGGACTGGGGACCCCCCACCCCCAGCATCAGCACACAGTATCCTCACGGGAGAGGCCTGGACATGCTCAGAGCCCACACGCTGCCCTTGACTATCTCTGGGACCTGAGCTTCCCCGGCTCTGCTCTCGGGGGCCAGCTTGGCAGCCTCACTGGGGCAAGTCCCAGACATTGCAGGTGGTCCTGCTCTGGCCACTGTCCCCACATGGACATCCGCCCCATGCCAAGGCCAGGACCCACATGCCTGGATCTGGAGGCGGAACCAAAAGGGGCCAGGCACGGTGTTCCCCACAGGCCAAAGGCCCCCCATGGGAGCTTGATGCAGCCATACATGCCTGGGCACGCAGCTAGAGGCCACGAGCCACACAGCCAGCTGGCCCAGGGGGGCTTCCCAGAGAAGCTGAGTGTTGAGCTGAGCCCAGAGGAGAGCGGGGTTGGGGGGCTGCAGAGGTCCCGCCCCTGGCTCCCAGGAGCCGCTCGTGGGCAGAGGCAATGAGCGCAGGCCACACGTACAGAAGGGTGGCTCTCTGCAGTGCTCCCAGCTGCACGTGGCCCTGTGGCCTCTTCCTGCTACCATCACCCTGCCTCTCCAGACTGCGGCAGCCTCCCGGAGGACCCCGAGAGACCCCACTTCCTGGAAGCCAGCCTCCCGGCCACATGGCCCCTCCTGCACTGCACCTCGTTGACCTGTGTGGCCAATGAAATGTGGCAGAAAGAACCACTCATCCTTCGGGGTGGGTGGTAACCACAGCTTCCTTTTGGGGTCTGTTCCCTGGGATCCCTGCTCTGAGGAGCCTGCTGCCTAGTCCTGAGGCAACACCCTGTGGCCAAGAACTGGGGCGTGCAGCCAGCGCAGCCTGACCCACACTGGGAGCCTGCTGAGACCCCTGGGCAGGGCCGCCCGGCTCAGGACCCAGGAGACAACGTACGCGGTCTCAGGCCAAGTTCTGGGGAGACCTTGTTAGGTAATAGGTAATGACGCTCTGCCTCTGACCCCCAGGATCCAGGTGAATGCCCAGGCCTGGCATTTGTTATGAGCTGAACAAACGTGGGGAGTGGCCTCCTGGAGCCGGGTGCACAGCCCAGCAGTGGATAGCCTGGGGGTCCAGGCAGATGCGCCCAGACAAGCGCCCCAGCCTGAGTCTCCTCCCCTCACCTGTGCAAGCAGGAAAAACAGCCCATCCCACCCAGGCCCTTCTGGACAGCATGGAGCTCTCTCCCTGAGACTCGGGGTGGGGGGGGGGAGGGCACACGGGGGCAGGTCTGTTGTGCCTCTCTGTCCATATCCCCGTCCCCTGCGAGCAGCCCCGGACACCAGCTTGGTGGATTCCCAGGGCTGGAGCCCCTCTGTTAGCCCGTCTCAACCCCCAGCTTGCTGGGCAGCTCCCCAGCCTGCGTCTGAGCACTAACGCCCCTGGGCCAGGGGCAGGGGTGGGGTGCGACTGGGCAGGGATGGTCATTTGCGTGGATGCTGGTGGCGGGGAGGGGCAGACGGTACCCAGCCATCCCGTTCCTGCTAGGGCACAGTGCTGCCCGGTCCCTGGGGGTGTCTGTATCCTTCTCCCTTCAACGCTGGGGAAGTTCCTGCCACTGGGTGTCCACTGAGAGACGGGAACTCCTCACCCTGTCCCATTTCCTGCACTGACCCCATCTCTTCCCCTGACACAGAGCCCCCCACGGTGTGCCTGGGTGGCCAGGGAATCCCAAGGCTGGGCTGAAGGCTTGCCCTACTGGGGCAAGGTGAGGATGCCCCTCGCGCCCTTCTGGCTCCCCACCATCCCCTCCTCACCCCCACACTCAGCCTCAGCCAGGGCTAGGGGCACCTGCGGAAGCTGTGGGGGGCCCGGCTGGTGCCGCAGTGAGACTTTCAGGAAGAACATCACAGGGGACTGTGCTCCAGGTGACCACCAAGGGCTCTGGGCACCAGCTGGGCTGCTCCCGAGCCCGTGGGCGGGAAGCTGCAAAACTGGGGACACCGTGGGTTCCCCCTGGGGCCTCAAACCACAAATGGATTGTGTAGGGGATGGACGGTGGCCTCCAAAAGACACATCCACGTCCTAATGCCTGGACCCCGTGAATGTGACCTTATCTGGGGGGGGAGCTTTTGCAGAGGCGAATTTGTAGATCTCGGCATCAGCATCTGACTATGAGCATTTCGGTCGGCCCCTAAATCCAATGACAGGACTCTTGTGAGAGGCTCAGAGAAGCACCACGTGCACACGTGGCTCTCCAGGGGCGCCAGCAAACCTGGGAGCCTGGAGCGCAGCCCCTACGACCTGGAGAAAGAGTCATCGTTGTTCTGGGGACCACAGAGGAGTCAGTTCGTCACGGCGGCCCCAGGACCCCAGCAAGGATCTGCGCCACTCACGGGAGTATCTCCCTTGAGTTTCCTTTCTCTCGAATCAGATGCAGCTCAGAGGGGCTTTCTGCGTCTCCTACTACGACCCCGGCGAAGCACCCGTCTCCAGACCCCTCACCCTGACGGGAGCTTCTCCCCCACACACACTCGGCAATCCGCCCTGCCCACAAGCCCCTCCCCGGCCTCTCGACCCAGCAGGCCTCTGGGGACTTCAAGGAGAGGGTCTGTGGGAGGGGGCTCTGCTTTCCCCACAAGAGGCTCTCACCACTGCCCTGCCTGCACCAGGCACAGCCCTGGAGGGAGGCACCCTGTGAGCTGCAGACTTAGTCACTGGGGGGCCATGCTAAGGCCCCGGGGCAGGGTGGGTTCAGGGAAATGGGCAGGCCCAGAGGTGGCCGCCTGCTCCAGCCAGACCACTGGCCAGAAAGGAGGCTCCTGAGGGTCCTCCTCTTGAACTTGATCCTCACTACACCCCACTTCCTTTCTCAGAAGAGGAAACTGAGGCTGGGCCTACCTGACCCCAGGGCCCATTCTCCTGCCTCTGCCCAAGGGGTCAGGCTGAAGCCTGCCTGTGCCTGTGCAGGCACAAGCCCCACCCCCAGCACCCCTAGCACCCTCTTAGGGAGTCAGCGGGGTGCAAGGCAAAGACATAGGCTGAACCCCAAAGACACTAACGAGTCCAGGTTCCCAGCACCGCTCCCCCAAAGGTGGGGGGCAGAGTCCTTTCAGCACCGTGAACAGGGGATCAGTGTGGCCCTGGGCTTGGGGTCCAAGCACAGCAGCTGACTTGCTCAGGGCTCCACAGCTGGGGTGAGGCCAGAGCCAGAGTGCCATGGGGAGCCAGCTGTCAGTGCTCCCTGGGCACCTCCCCCAGCCACACCCCTGCTCTTTCCTGAGCCTGGCCCTGAGGCCTGCCTGCACCACCTCCGGGGTCACAGCGCAGCGGTAACATTTACACCCAGGAAACCGGCGGAGCACACGGCTCTCTGGACAGCCCTTCTGGCACCAGCAGGAGCCTCCAGAGGCCCCGCCCCAGATCTCTGGTGCGTGGGCGCTGTGTGCAAGTAGGGCCGAGGGACCAGTGCTCCGAGGCTAGATCACCTCCTTCCACGGGGGGGGGGGGGGGGGGGGAGGCAGGAGTCCCCACCCCTCCTGGAAGAGCACCCTGCTTTCGGCAATCTGTAGCTGGGGAGAGTCAAGAAGGCCAGGGCCTGCCAGGGGCTCCCCCCGGGTGGGATGGGGATGGAGCCTGGCGGAGGGATCGATGCCTGCTCTCCATCCCCTGAGGCTCTGAGCCCCATGCTCAGGGAGAATGCAAGGTCCCTCTGGCCTCCAGTGGGATGACGGGCCCCACCAGGAGTCCAGGCCCCACTGGGAGACCCCCAGCCTGGAAGCCCCAGCGGGTCCTGGGTGCTACCTCTTCACAGCAGGCAGGGGGACTCCCGGGGAGGCTGTGCTGGGAGACAGTCGGCACTGGGCACATGTGAAAGATGGGGGTGTGGGCCGTGCTGACGCTCAGCCCCTCCAGCCCAGCTGCCTCCCACCACATGACAGTGGACGGGCCCTCTCCAGCTGCTTGACTCCCACTCCCAGCAGCCTCAGCCTCCTTGGGAGTGAGGGCCTTGTGGTCAGGCTGGGGAAGTTCAGGGATGGAAGGTGCAGCCTGAGGCCCCTCGCCTGGTGTCTACTCCGTTGAATAAGGAGCCACACGCCCCGCCTTCCTGCCAGCAGTTCCCCCGCACGCACCCTGATCGGGGCCCAGACGCGAGACCTGAGCTCAGGAAGAGGGCTGGGGGCACCCACACCCACCCACCCCAAGCCCTCAGCATCGCCCTCTCCTTTCCCCCGGGGCTGGTCCAGGGCCGCCCACGCTCACGTCTGGCTTCCAAGGCCACGCGTCCGCAGGCAGAGGGCGGATGCTGCGTCTGCCGGGGTGGGGGCACTGCATCTGCAGGCTTGGTTCCCAGGCTCCAGGAGCACCCCTGCCTGCCCAGTTGCCCTAGGTGCCACCCGAGGGCGCCCGGATCCAGCGGACTAGCTTCAAACGCACCTCCTAGGCAGACGCGCCGGCTTGGAGCCCTCCCTCCCCAGCCCTGCCCGCCAGGGGCTCCGCGGACTCGCAGACGCGGGAGGGCGGCCCCTTTGAAGTTGCCCAGACATCAAAGGGCACTCATTCACCGCAGCACCGTCAGGGCCTGCGTTCTTCCCGTGCCCCCACCCGACCTCCTCTCCCCGCCTGCAGGTCCCAGCCCCCAGCTCTGGGGAGTGGGGTGTGCTGGGCTGGCGCCCTGGTTCTCTCAGCCTTCTCCTGGGGCTGCTCCGAGCTCCCCAAACCCTTCCTCCTCCTCTATTTGGGGGATGGGGTGCCGGATCCCACGCCCCACCCCCAAGCTGCGTGCGTCCGCCCCATGTGCCCACGTTTCTGGGCTCGGCGGTGGAGGCCCTGTCGGCCGCAGCTCGCAGAGACACCCCCACACCCCACCATCACGCGGCCGGCTCTGGGCTCCTGGTTCACGCCCACGCGCGCTCCTCCCAGGTTGGGAAGTAGGCTCCGATGGGGGGACCCGGAGGGGGACAGGGAGGAAGGGAACACCGGCCCCCAACAGGCTCCATCTCAATATAGATTCCGCTGTTTCCTTCGCCCACCAGGCGCCGGGGGGGGGGGGGGGGCGGCGGCGCGCGTCTCTTGGGAGACAACTGTTCGCGCTCTGAAAAGGAACCTCTCAAATTAAATTAATTAAGCCCTGAAATATTTCACACCCGCTGCAGCCGCTGGGCCGCCTCTGCCAAGCTCCCCGCCCTCTCCACCCACAGCACCCAAACACCACGTGGGGGACTGCCCCCCCCCCCCCCCCCCCGCCGCAGGACAGACCGGAGCCCTCCTCCTGCTGCCCTTGACCGAGGGGAAAAGGGAGGGGGCGGAGAGGCCAGGCCTCCACCCCCACTCCAGAGCTCTGGCAGGAGAGTGGGGCTCTTCTGCTGCCCGAAAGCCCTTCGCTGGTGGAGCTGGCCCTCTCCGCAGCTCTGCCGAGGCAAGGACCCGGCTCTGAAGCCCAGCTCCCCCTCCCCTCCTGGGGTGCGGGCTTCGCTGGCCCCTTCAGCCTCGGGGGTGTCCTGACACCCTCTCCTGCCTGTGGTAAAGATAGAATGAGAACCCCCCCTCCCCCGCCCCGGCTGCCATGCTAAGCATCCTACCCTTAATCCGCGCCCCTCCCAGAGGCAGTCTGGCATTGCCCGCAAGAAGGGGCCCAGCTGCGTGTGCAGCCAGGGCATCCCTGCAGTGGGGCCAGTCCAGCCAGGCACTCTCTCTCCAAAGCCCAAAGTCAGCCCTCAGAGGCTTGGCATGTTTTCGGGCCCAGAGCCAGTTGAAAATCAGAAGACAACGGGGCGTGCCCCCTCCTCCAAAAATGCTCCCCCTTGGCTCCTCACCCAGCTGGAAGATGCTGACAGGGACCACCCACTAGGGTTAAGAACTTGCTTGCCAGGACCCAGTCCAAGGGCTGAGGGAGGGGTCATGGCCCTCCTCCCCCATGAGACACTCAGGACAGCCTCCCAAGGTCAAAGCTGAGAAGGGTCAAGAAGCTGGACACCAAGGGCATGTCAAGCACCCAGGCCTCCAGGCTCAGTGGCCAAGGCAGTCCCTACCCCCACCCAGAGGCCGGCATGGGTTCAGGCAGTATCAGAGGCATTTCCTAAGCAGACCACAATAAGGCACCATTCAGAAGGTGTCTCCACTGAGGACACAGGACAAATGAAAGAAGGAAACTGGAGGGAGGAAGATGGGCCCCAAGAGGACTTTGCTGGCCCAGGTGTTGGAAGAGGGGGCAGAACTGGATGGAGTTCTGGGGAAAAGAGGGGGCAGGGACAGACGCTTGGGGTGGGGGACTTTGGAAAGAGATCCGGGCTGTGGGCAGGTGCCTGGAGAGGCTGCCAGAGCCCTGCCCACCAGACAGACCCAGGTCCGTTGTGTTTGTCTACTGTCAAAGCCACCCTCTGGATTAAGAAATGAGAGACCCTGGTGGTGGAAAGGAAAGCTCGGAACATTCTAGAAACAGAAGGCAGGGGGCCGGTGATGAGGGGCAGGACAAGGACTGGGCCTGCCAGTCTCCAGGGGACCCAAGAGAAGCTCCAGGTGTCCTTGTCAGCCAGGGGGTGCAGGGCGGGCCTGAGGGTAGGGTTGCAAAGACAGATGTGACAGTAACTGAGGGTGCAGATGTGGGGACAACCCAGTGTGGCATCCCCCTCTCCAGGCCCAGAATGGGACACAGACTGGGACAAAATCCAATATTTTAGGGGCCAGGAGGCTGCCCTGAGGAAGTCTTCCTCCTTCTGACAGGCCTAATGCACAGTCCCCGCCGTGAGCATGCCCCCCACCAGACCTACCACACTCTGAGCTGTGAGCAGGGGTCCCCTCCCAGAGGGACCCAGAAAACATTCCTACTTCTCATACAGAAGGAGCCACACCTACCCCCCAGGCCCCCTCCCCTAGGTAAACAGCCAACTACATGTTACCAGGGGGAGTCCAAGACAGAAACAGAAGTGAACCAGTAGAAACGGGTATTTAGAAAGGCTTTTTACTGATTATTGCATTGACTCGCTCAGATTTAGTAAGTTGCTATATCCACAAAACAAGAAATCTACAAAAAGGGTGAGAAAACAAGAGAGCTCTAGGAAAGCAAAGACAGTAATTGCTGGAAAAAGAAGCAGCTGAAAGAAGGACCAAACCATGGAAAAACGCCAACGAGGCTGAGCACAGAGATGAGGAGAAAAGATGAACCAGGAAGCTCTGACAAGCCGGGAAGCTGGTATCTGACGAAAGGAAGGAGCTGGAAGTGGACAGCAGAGGCTCCCGAGACCCCAGGCCCAGGTCACAGCAAAAGGCCCCACAGCCTGCCCGGCCACGGAATGCAAGCGGACCCACATGCCGGCACAGCCTCGACAGGGACGTCCCAGGAGCTTTTTCACTGCTTCACTCACTCATTTCCTCAGCGAGGATTCACGGGGCTTCTACCCGTGACAGATTCAAAACAACAGGGAAAAAAAGAAACGTCCACACTGTGGGGTTCACGCCCTCGAGATACTTAGCTGGAGCTGAACAGAAACACTGAGGTGACCACTCAGTCCTGACCCAGCTAAAGTCCTGCACAGATCAAACTGACCAGCCTCACCCAGAACGCCTGAGGTGGAAAGTTGAGCCCATTCTGGAAAAAACAAGAACCTTCCCTACTGCAATTAAACTGTCTTCTTAAATAAACAAGGTCCAGCATACAATAAAAAGGATACCATACACACAAAAGTAGAAAAATATGACCCATTCTCAAGAGAAAATATAGCCAATAAAAGCAGGCTACAGCTAACCCAAACATTAGAATTTTCAGAAAAAGGATTTTAAGATAATATTATAAATACATATTTTTTTCTCTTCTCTCTCCCTTCTCTTCCCTCATAAACATATTTTTTAATTACAGTAAAGGATAGACCAAAAGAATTCATTCTGGACACAAAAGAAAGGATTAATGAACTCTAAGGTCAACAAAAACTGCCCAAACTGAAATTCAGAAAGCAAAAAAAAAAAAAGGAAAGAAAAAAACCCAAACAACCCTAGCAGCACATCAGAGACCTGTGGCACAGCTCCAAAAACTCTAATGTCATTGTAACAGGAGTCCCAAAAAAAGAGAGAAAGAGAACAGAGCAGAAGACATGTTTTAAGAAAGGACAGCCATGATTTTCCCCTAAAGGCATTGCACAGATCGGCCCCAGATCCCTGAGGCTCACTGAGGCAAAAGCAGGACAGAAACACGGAGAGCCAGGCCAAGACGTATCACTGCTCATCTGATGCAACTGAAAGAAAAAGAGAAAATCTTAAAACTAGCCAGAGAAAGGGAGGCATCTCACATCGAGAGGAGTGTCGGTAGGACATGACTTCTCACTAGGAGGAGTATGGCCAGGGGGCAGTGGTTTAACACCACCTCAGCGCTAAAAGAAAACCCAGAATTCTATATCCAGCAAAAATCGCCTTCAAAAATAAAGCAGGGCGCCTGGGTAGTGCAGTCGTTAAGAGTCTGCCTTCGGCTCAGGGCGTGATCCCGGCGTTCTGGGATCAAGCCCCGCATCAGGCCCCTCCGCTGGGAGCCTGCTGCTTCCTCTCCCACTCCCCTGCTGTGTTCCCTCTCTCCCTGCCTGTCTCTCTGTCATATAAATAAATAAAATCTTTAAAAATAAATAAATAAATAAAGCAATGTAATGACATTTGTAAGGATCTCCCCCAGGGGTTGCTGGCCTGCGGCTCTGAGAACAACTGCCCTAGAATAATTCCTAATGAGATTATAAGGGGAAAGAAGTAAAGCAAAAATATTAATGAGAAAAGAAAGTAAAATAACTTTTAAAAAAAGTACCTGTTTGACGTAAAATAAGACAGAAAAGAGGAGCAAATGTACCAAGAACAAATGGGACAAATAGAAAGATGGCAGACTTAAATCAAACCGTTATCGGTAGTTACATAAAATGTAAATGACCTAAACACTCCAATTTAAAAAAGACTGTCGGGGCGGGGGGAGCCTGAGACCTAACTGTATATTGTTTACAAGAGACACACTTTATTTTTTTTTTTAAGATTTTATTTATTTATTTGACAGAGAGAAAGACAGCCAGCGAGAGAGGGAACACAGCAGGGGGAGAGGGAGAGGAAGAAGCAGGCTCCCAGCAGAGCAGGGAGCCCGATGTGGGGCTCAGTCCCAGGACCCTGGGATCATGACCTGAGCTGAAGGCAGACACTTAACGACTGAGCCACCCAGGCACCCCAGCAAGAGACACACTTTAAATATAAGGACACACATAGGTTGTAAGGAGAAGGATGATAAAGATGGGCCATGCAAACCCTCAGCATAGGGGAAAGGATGGGATCGCCCAGGATGACTGTCAAGGGACAGCCTCCAAGCTGACCCGGGGTTACTCCTTGCTGAGGAGGAGCCAGCGAAGCAGACTGCGGGAAAATGGGTAGTGGGGTAGGGGAAAAAAGCACAAATGTGGAATTTCATAAGCTAAGTGAAGAGAGGAATACAGAAGAATGTTCAACTATTACCAAATGCTCATTGAGTGAGGACTAAGAAGGGACCATTGGTTTGTCACCATGCACGTCACTGCAGTAGGGCGGCAGGGTCAAGAGATAGAGAAAAGATGTCGGTTCAACAAGAATAACACATTTCAGGAGCTTTAATGTAAACAGAGGCAATGAAAAAAGGCAGGTGAATTAGACTGGCATCTTTGCTCCATCTACCTGAGGTCAGGAGCTAATGGAACAAAAATTCGCTGAAAGTGCTGGGGCAAAGGACTTCCCGTGGGGGCATGAGTGCACAGAGGAGTAATTTAGAACACTTTTCTTCCATGTAACTTTTCCTAGGAAGTCACCTGACAAAATGAGGTGGTAGACCAGAAGGAAGTAACAGATCCCATCCAGAAGGGGGTCCTGGGAAACCCCCGAAGGTGGCTTTATTTGGGGGGGAGAGAGAGAGAAGGGGGAGAGGGGCAGAGGAGGGGAGAGAGAGAATTTTAAGCAGGCTCCACACCCAGAGCCGAGCCCAACACAGGGCCCAGTCTCACAACCATGAGACCACGACCTGAGCCGAAACCAAGAGTTGGACACTTAACCAACTGAGCCACCCACGCACCCCTGAAGGTGACTTTTTTAGAGAAACATAGCAGTTTGAAGAAGCACAGAGGGCTCTCAGAAGGAGGCTACCATGGAAAGAAAGAGAACTGGATAAAATGAATGGTCTCTCTTTCTCTCCTTCCTCACTCCCATCTACTTCTTCCCCCATTTTTCTTTCTCTTTCTTTTTCTCTCCCTCTATACACTCACTCACACACTCACACACACACACACTTAAATGAGTTTATGATACATAGTGCAATGAAAAAAAAGGCAACTGGGAACTCCAGAAAAATCAAAGGACCCCAAGAAAGCTGTGGTGATGCAAGAGTAATGTGTCACAAATGTAAACATTCATGGGATTTCAGAAAAAGAATCCACTCAAAGGACTTTGAAACCTCGGATTTTCCCAAATCCATAACCACCAGGTCTCAGAGCAGAACCACCAGGCAGGTGCACAAACACAGCTTCCTTCTGACAGCTTACCTTCCCGACAAGGGCGGGTAATCCTGGCACACGACTCAGCCCAGCACTGACCAACATTTCCACATTGACAATTACGGAAACCCTCCTTGTGACTTCACTTTTGAGAGTCAACCAACAGTCCCCCAAAAAGCATGGTGTGGCTAAAGCATAGAAAGAAATGTTATTTGGGGGAGGGGGGATGTAAAAGTAGCTTTGAGGAGGATGGAAGGGAAAAGAAGAGACACTGCCTCAAGTCAATGGAGACAGACTGATGTGTTACTTACAAACCGAACAGGAGCGCGGGGCAGAGCCGCACGTCAGCAGCACCGGGGAGAGGGAGCTGTGGGGGCCGCTAGGCTCTGCCTGAAGTGCCAGTCAAACGCAGGTGTGAGCTCCCCGCCGGGAGCGCTGGAACGGGGAACAGCTCAAAGAAGTGGCCTTGGGGGCTGCACTCAGGGAGTCTCCCACACCAGGACCTCTCAGAGCACAGCCTGCAGCCAAGGACTTGCCCTGATAAGTGCCTGCGACCACCCGGTAGAGAACAATGTCCGGAGAAGCCAGTAAGACACGTGGCTTGTAGGCACAGACTGTGGGCGTCCTTCATGCTTCAGGTCACACTAACGTCCAGGGCTGAGAATTATACCAAGTCGGCCCTCACCGGAGAGGCTGTGGAGCCCCATGCTGGACCACATGTGACTTGCTACCAGGGTCCTACCTTGATACAAAATGAAGACAACCAGGGTCCACAGTGCTGGAGAGGCCAGCGGCACCCCCTCAGGGCAGCTGGCTGGCGCCTCCGCACGGGTGATGGGTGATGGTCCCACGCACAGCGGGACGTAGTGCTGGGCCGCCCCAGCCAGGAAGCAGTCCTCCAACCAGGCGAGGCCGCTCCCCGCACCTGCAGCCTGGCCACCCAGCTGCTCCCTCTCCCCAGCCCCCGGGGCCACGCTGTCCCCCACCATTGGGAGGCCCCCCGTGTGCCAGATGAGGCCTGGGGCTGCCACGGGAGCCAGTAATGAACTCTGTCCTTCTCGTTCCAGGGGCCAGCTGGCCACGGACCTCAGAACTCTTGAGTTACACGAAGCTGCAAAAACCAAGTCACAGAACAGTCCTGAGAGCGACGGTGGCCCCAAGCCAGGAGTTCTGGGGCCTCCCCGCAACAGGGAGGGGGGCCCACAGAGCCCCCTACCAGGAGCACCTGTGAGCCTCCCACAAAAGCTGGCGAGGACCCCTTTCCCCTGAGCAAGCGGAGTGCATGGCACAGAGCGTGCGCGAGACAGCAAGATGAGCGAGCGCGCAGTGGGTTACCCGTGTGGCCATCTCCCCCCAAACCCCCCGGAGCTCTGCTCCCCTTTATAACTTAAACCAGTGACGCAGGGTGAACTTCAGGCTTGCTTTCTTTAATAAGTACAAATTTTAGTTCCTACATGAAATATTTTACTCTGAAAATGAAAGTAAATTCTTCTTTTTAGATTAATTGATGACAGTTAATTGTTTTAGAACTAAATCCCAGATCAAGAAAAAGCAGTTATCAGCACGACAATTGCCAACCAATCTGCTGTATAAAGAACCGCAGAGACACGGCCACTCTGGGCCTCAGGGTGCGACGCAGGTACCAGTCCTGGGGAGTCGTGCGGCGGGGTTAGGGCCGGCTCACCACGTGTCCCCACAAGCAGCCAGACACCGCCATTGCAGGCAGCCCCCCTCCCATGCCCGGCTCTGCAGATGAGCCTTGACCCCAGGGGTGGCCCCAGTCCCAGGCCCTGCTGCACTGACTGCGGCTCCCCTTGCCCTTGGCCTTTGAACCACCCCCGGGGCCCACGTCCTTCTTGCTGTATGCAGCCCAGGACGGGGCCAGCAGTCAGCATGACCGGCAGAGTCCCTGCACTTTCCCAGGAGGGTCACAGCCACTGCCACGTTCACCTGCCCCTCAACCCTCAGTGTCCCTAAAGATGGCACAAGGAGCTCACGCAGTGCAGGTGGACAGCAGGTTGTCCTGCTGACTGCGGGGCTGAGGTCAGGACCCCTTCTCCAGGCCCCCATAAGCTCCTGGATTCGTGGGGTCAGGGGATAGCCATGATGGGACAGTGTGGGAAGTCCCCAAGACAGGGCTCAGCCCCAGCTCCACAGGCCCCAGATGTCCCAGGTCCACTCCCCTCCTGACCTCAGGGGGCTCTATCAGCAGCGGGGGCCGGCGTACATGAAGGACAGGTGTGGCTGGTGGGAGGAGCACAACCTCAGCGTCCTGCTGTCCCTGGCACCACTTGCTGGCCCCACACAGGCCCTGGGGCCCCAGCCCAGTCGAGCTGCCCCCCATGTCTCCTCACTCAGTGGGCTCACCCCACATATCTGCTGACTCTGGCTGCCCCTCCCCCGCCTTCCAGGAATACTTTTCTTAGACTGAAAACAGTCAAACTAAGTCCAACCAAAAAAAGCAAGCATTTTACCAAGCCAGCTATGAAACCCGTTTGCTTCTCCACCACCGGGAGCGGCAGCCACCCCTTTGCCGCTACCGGCTTCTCTGAGGGAAGGAGCATTGCAGGTGCGGCCCCAACTCTGAAAATGACCTCTCAGAAAAGGGACAGGAGGCTGCTCCCTGGGCTGACCCAAGGTCTCCTTCCGGCTTCCCACCTCCTCCAGAGGCCTGTGCGCTCCCACCCCGCGCTCTCAGCCACCCTCGCCCCACAGAGAGGGAACGGGGGCTGCAGCTGGCCGGTCCCAGGACCCCAGGCTTGGGAGCAGGCAGAGACCCCCACAGGGGCGTGGGGCAGAGGAACAGGGGAGCTTCCCCAGACCAGCAGCCAGGAGGTCCCCAGTGGTAGCTCTCCGGGTACACTCCCCACCCCAGGGACTAGGCCAGCTTGTCTGCTCTGAGGCTATGTCCCCAAAGGGGACGCAGGCCACACAGCCTGGAGGTGTGGGGGCAGGCCCTCATCACTCCAAAGGGGGAGGCAGCAGCAGGGGCTGGGCGTGGGGGAGGGCCAAGCCCACCACACACTCCAGCTCTGCCCCTCCGGCCTCCCGCCACTCTGCTTTGCCCACCACCCACCCAGCCCCCTCTGGTTGGTGCTGGGCAGGGGGTGAGGGAGGGGCCCGGAAGCCCCACCTTCACAGAAGCACACACATATGCACACGCACGCATGCGCTCAACAGTGCAAGTCTGACGTGCTTCCCATCACCATACACCTCATTCCTAAGGAAGGATCAAGAAGGCAGCCCGCAGCCTGGGACCTCTGGACCCTCTGCTGCAAAGGGACTCCCCAGGCCGCAGTCAGTCTCTCACAGCCACAGCTCAAGGCCCTCGATGGAGAAATCCAGTCCTGGGAAGGCATGCTTGGAGCGCTTCTAAGGGTCAGCGCTGGGCCCTGGGTCCAGGTCCTCCCTGCGGTCCTTGCCAGGGGCTGCAGGGGAGGTAAAGGAAGGTGGGGCAGAGGAGGGGTCCCCTGGGCTGATGAGAGAGGGTGGTGGGGCTGAGGCATAGACCCAAGGGAATGGGTCTTTGGGAGGCACCAGGCTGAAGGCTGCAGGGAGGGGCATTGCCAGGGCACTGGTGATGGGTCAGATGCCCCCAGGGGTGCTCACAGGGCACTGGGACCAGCACAGCAACTCCAGGACAGGCCCTGGGCTGCCGGCCTGCTCCCTCTGACCCTGGCTTATGTCTCAGCCCTGAGGGCCGTGGTATGCCACAGAGAAACCAGCCCCAGCACCCCTGGTCCTTCCCAAGAAAGCCCACAGGGCAGAAGGCACATAAGCTCCTAACACCAGCCCAAGAGCAGTGGGGGGGCCTCTGGGTGGGGGCAGGAGAAGGGGCCAAGGGATAAAGCCCCCAGGGTGGTCTCTGGGGCTGGGGAGAGGCAGCTCCTGCCCCCAGGCCCCAGCCACATCCCTGCCCCGGGCTGAGAGCTGCTTGCTTGTTTGGGGGAGGACTAGTAGGGGTGGGGGCCGATGACAGGGCCTCAGACACCAAACTGGGCTGGTGAGCCTGCCCCCGAAGTGGCCTGGCGAGGGGACCCAAGCCTCGACAGGTGGCCAGAGCCTCCCCAGCTGCAGGGTGGGTGGTGGCAGGCCCAAGGACTCGGCTCAGGTGCTGGGAGCCTGGCAGCTGGGCCTCACCTGGTGCCGGTGGAAGCGCGCAGAGTCCTTCCCACGGCGGTAGCTCTCTCACGCGCGCGCACGGACTCACACGCAGGGAAATAACCATGCGGTCTGGGCCGAGCCTGCAGGGCGGGAAGGTGACCCCTCCAGCGGCAGAGGAGCACGGGCAGGGGAAAGGGTGTGTCCCCAGGGCGGCTGGGACTCGACCAACCTGGGGTGGGAGGTGCCCCTGTGGTCAGAAGCCAGTCCAGGGCAGGGGGCAGAGCAATGCCCACTGCTCAGCTACAGCGCCCCCCGACTCTGCCCACTGACCCAGGTTCTGGCATGTCCAGGGGGGCTCTGGCCCAGGAGCCCAGGAGCAATGAGAAAAGAGGGAGAGGTGGGTGAGAGAGGGCCCTGCTGTGAGCAGGGGTGAGGCTGGAGCTCCAGGGAAAGGAAGATCCGAGTGGGTTTACCTTTGCCCCTTGGGGGCAGTCAGGCCACTCTGGGGGCCAGGGTTGGGGAGTCCGCTCAGCCCAGCGGCCAGAGCTCCCACCCCACCCCTGAAGGACCCAGGGATGGTCTTCAAACCCTGAGCAGCCTAGTACAAAACCCTCCCCCTCCTCTCTCCTGCCAAACCGCCATCTGTTGCCATGGCAACAAGAGCAGAAAAGGCACGGCACTAAGCGCTCTCCCCCCACCCCTGCTTTCCCAGCTCCTTGGGCTGCAGCCCTACTGGCCTCTGGGCCTCCCTGCCCCCAGCAAGAGGGCCTGGCCCCACGCTAACACCTGCCTCATCCCGCACTAAAAGGCCAGGCGAAGGCCCTCCCAACCACTCTAGCCACCTCCTCCCCCTACGACCCCTGCCAGGGGCCCGGCCTGCGTTGGGGAATGGCTGGCGGCCCGTCTGGTCCCTGACCCACCTGCTCTGCATGGCCCCTACCAAGGAAAGCCCAACCCCGGATGCATCCAAAGGAGGCCAGCCCCGCAGCCAGGCCCACCCTGAAGCATGTGTGGACTCCGGTGGGGAGGCTCAGGACAGTCCTGGCTACCGCAGGGGTGGCGCCCAGCAGGTGAGCGAGCCGCAGAGACACAGCGGGTCGTTCCACCTATACCCGCTGCCTCAAATATATGCCAGGTGGGCCAAGGACACGGCCCGGAGTGATGGCAAGAACCACGCCCTGCTGTCCGGGGCACAGGGTAGGTGTGGTGACGAGAAGGCACAGAACAGCAGCAGGCCACCAGGCGCCCAGGCCAGGCCTGGCACCGCGACCGCGCTGAGTTCTCAGGCCTCTGGGAGGTCCAGGTCAGACGGGGTGGGCCACCTGCCTGAAGGTGTTCAGTGCGTGAGCAGCAGACTCAGGTGACACACGCAGCCCGGGACGGAGGCTAGGTTCATGCTTTTTCCTTTTTGTTGTTTTGAACCCTGGTTTACTTCCTAAAACCTGCGCCTCCAGCCACCTGCCCTGGGCGGCTGCTCACAACAGCTCCGGGAAGCGCGACCGACACAGACTCAAAAGCGCTCTTGCTGTCTAGTGTGTGCAGACCTGAGAACCGCCATCCGAGCCGACAGCCCTGGGCACCCCCAAGGGTCCTCACGCCCCTGTGAGACCCTTCGGCCTCTGCAGCGGCCAGGGGCCTATCCCGCCTGCCCTGCTGGAATCCCCAGGTGTGTGGAGTCTATCACCCAGGGCACAGTCACCCGCAGTGACGCAGAGCCTCCCGGCTCCCCCGGACCACGAAGGAAAAGCCAGGTGACTTAGGGAGAGATGGCCCTCTGACTGGCTCCTTGAGAAACCCACCGACGCAGGCGCCTGGGGGGCTCAGATGGTGAGGCGGCTGCCTGCAGCTCATGATCCCGGGATCTTGGGATCGAGCCCCGTATCAGCTCCCTGCTCCTTGGGGAGCCTGCTTCTCCCTCTGCCCCTCTCTCTCTGTCTCTCTGTCTTTCATGAATAAATAAACAAAATCTTAAAAAAGAAAGAAAGAAAGAAAGAAAGAAAGAAAGAAAGAAAGAAAGAAAGAAAGAAAGGGAAAGAAAGAAAGAAAGAAAGAAAGAAAGAAAGAAAGAAAGAAAGAAAGAAACCCGCCGATGCCACGTTGTTCAAAAGAGCCGAAGCAAGATGAGCAGCTCCCCAAACACCATGCCAACAGGGGCTGCAGGCTGGCCGGCGGGAACAGGAGCCAGGATCCTCCTGGAGAGCGCCGGACGGCACCACGGAGGGCCATTTCCAGCCTGACCACAGCCCCCCACGCTCAGGCCCAAGGCCCAGGAGTGGGACAGTCAGGTGGGCTCAAGGCAGAGTTGCAGGGGCCGCAGGAGCAGGAGGACGCCAGCCCTCCCACGCTGGCCCTGCCCTTTCTGTCCAGCGCCCCCTCCCATTCACCGGCCACCTCCCTAGTGGGTCTGGAAGGCAGGAACAGGGCAGGCATCTAGAGCCCCCTTCAACCTGGGGCCGTGGTGTGAAGCGCCCGTGTCACTGTATCTGCCTTCTGAGGGCTGCTGCTCAGGGGACCCGTCCACCAGGTTTTGTCTGGACTCCGTCCCACCACAAGCGGGGACTTGCTCAGGGCCACAGAAGGAGCTGGGTCAAGGTGGGCCAGGGGGCCCGTCCCTCCTCCCAGGTCTTCAGAGTACGGGCCGTGGGGGAAACCAGGGGATGCCCCGGCAGGGCACTGTAAGCTCCCTAGAGGGTAGGAAGGCCGGGGGCTACCCCAGATCTCCAGACTGGTGGGAAGGGCTCAGCCAGCAGGGCTGGTGGGAGGAGGGAGGGGATTCCCCTCTCCTCCACAGTCACAGGCTTGGCACTGGGTGGTTGCCATGGAAACCACAGAGGCATCATGATTCACAGGGTGTATGATGCGATGGGGCACCCCACCCCACCCCTGCGACAACCCCCCCAGGACGAGGAGCCCCCAGATGGCCCACTCACCCTGGAGCCAGATAGGAGGGCAGCCGCGCCTCCCTCAGCTGCGCACCTATGGCTGACACCCAGAGCAGACCATCACCATCCCTACCTCCGGGCCGGGGCTCCCCCAGACCCAGCAGGGCCCACCCACCCAGCCAGCGCCCCCAAGGGGCGCCCACCCCCCACGTGCTCAGTTCTGCATCCTATGGATACCAGCCCCAGGCACTTGGAGACCTGAAGACCCAACCTGAGAACCACTTGGGCCCCTCTGCCTGGGGGAGAGTCAGGGGGAAAGCGAGAGGGTGCCCCCCACCTGGGCCCCAGCTGGGCCCCAATGTCCCTCTGGCCACAGCCCTGTGGGCATGCAGGCATGGGGCAGGATGCCCAGGGGACCCTGCAGCCTTGTCTGGGGGGCAGAATGCTGTGAAGCCATTCGTTCTGGGGCTGCCCTGGGTGATGCGACAGCAGACAGCTGGCCCCACCCCTGCATGCCCCTCTCTGGCCCCCTACCCAGAACCTCCATCCACTCCGCACTGGGAAATCCGGGAGGAAGGAGCCAGCGGAGGGGCAGGCGAGCAGGAGCCACGTCCCCAGTTCCAACAGTGGCAGACGACCACAGGAGATTTTACTAACTGATTTTTCAATTCAGTACTGTAAAATTAGCCCAGCGAAATATTTTGATTAAGCCCAGTAACTATTCAGAAATTCAATCTGACAAAACGTGTGTGTTTTTTTAAACCTGTGTCCTAGTTTCAGAAGACTCAGGGCTGGGGGTTAATGATGGGGTCACCTGCCAATGCCCATAGGCTGGAGGCAGGAAGATGGGGGTGCTGAGGGGCCTCAGGAAGGGGGTGGGATTGTGGGGAGCAGGCGGCAGAGGACAAGGGCCTGGGGGCTGCTGTGAAGGGAAGGGGGCTGGGTCTAGCACACAAGGAACCCCATGTGCAAGGAGGCAAGACCCTAGGGGGCCAGGGTCACACCCGCAGTGTGGACACCACAGTGTGGCCAGCGGCTGTCCAGTCCCCTGGGGAGGTGTGGCTGGCAGACAACTGAGTCAGTGACTGAGTGCCTGGCACGGGGAAGAGCAGGGGTCGCCAGGAGAGGCGGCCAGCCAGCAGTCCAGGCCCCAGGGAGTCCCAGCAGCAGACAGACCTCAGCCTACCTGCCCAACGGAGCACAGAGGCCTTGCTTCCCCACCATCTTCACACCCGCCAGGCCCCCTCCTGCAGGCCCCTGGGACGGCAATGGGATTGCCCGCCCTGGGAAGCCTGAGGGAGTCACCATCTGTCACTGCACACACAGAAATGGCCTCTGGTGGCCAGGCACAAGCCCGTCCAATTCCACACACACCTGCTAGGTGTGGGGGACCCTCAGGTACAGAGCCAGGGACACCCACAAGCTAAGCCAGGGGTGCAAATAACTTCCTAGAAGCCATAAAGCAGAAGCTGTGAGTAAGCAGAGGCCAGAGGCCGACACCCTCCAGCCCTGCCTGCTTCCCAGTGTCCATGAGCACCCTGGCTGTGTCCCCAGCCCCCTGACACAGGACACAGGGAAGCCACATGCCGCGGAAGGCCCCCGCATCTGCCAGCCAGCCCGTGGTCAGGCAGACAAAGGTACAGCTCCCACCTGCGGGCACCGGGCACCCCCAGCAGCCCCTTAGCCCAGCATGCCCAGAAGGGCTGCCGGGGTCAGCCTTGGAGACACACGGGCTCCCACAGCCCAGCAGGCTGGAGAGGAAGGAACGGGAGGGCAGACGGACCCCTGTGGGGCAGCAAGGCCTCCTGTCCCCTAAGCAGGAGAAGTCTGTGGGGTTTCACAAGAAACAGCTACCGTGTCTGCAGGGGAGCAGACACCACGGAGGCCGCTGTGCGCTCTGTCAATTTGGAGTTTAGCATTAAAAACAAAAACAAACAAACAAAACAAGCAACTCGATCTGCACTTAAAAAACTATCTGACTTGGTTTCCCCATCACTAGGGTGGTCTCGTGTTTCCCCCTCCCAAGGGCCAGCAAGCTTGTGCCCCCTCCCTGCTTATGGTGGGGGGGGGCACACTGAGTCAGGCCCTCTTCCTAGACTCCTCCCTGGGAGACCAGTCCGGGCTCAGGGGTCTTGGCAGGACAGGGTAGCTCTACCCAGGAAGGGAGGCCAGGACAGGAAGCCCAGTGTCCAGAACCTGCTGGGTGCTGGCTGAGGGCAGGCCCTAGGGCCTCACTTCATACCAAGGCACAGATATCCCCACTGTGGGGAGCACGTAACCCAGGGGAGCTGGGGGCTGAGGCAGGTGCTAGGGCAGGGTGGCCGGGCTCAGGGACCCTGGCCGGTGCCCCACATGACACAGATGTCAAGGCACCGGGGCTGGGGGGGCAACAAGGGGGCTGCTCCCCACCTGGCCAAGGCTGGCCAGGGAGCCTGGGACTGGCGTGGGTGAGGCACAGAGGTGCGGAGTACTTCTTAGCCCTTCTGCCAGGAAAGTGACCTCCATGGGGGCAAACCCTGACATGCCCGGGTCCCTCAGGGGAATGTGCTCCCTAGACAGACAGCTGGCCACACACCCCGCCTTCAACAGCAGCAGAAGTGGGAGAACAGACCTGCGGCCCTCTGCCCTGCACCCCGCCCCGCCGGGGTTGGGAACCAGGAGAGGCTGCCCATCCCCGGAAGGGCGCCACAGGATGCAATCTCCGGCGTGAGGTAATAATAGAATCTGCTTAGCGGGCAGCGGGCAGCTTGCTCCGAAGGACAGAGAGAGGAGAGAGGCAAAGACCCGCCTGCCCACACGGGTCATTCCCATCCTCCCAAACACCTGCATGGGTCCCCAAGGCTCCCTGCCCAAAGCCGCCTACAGTCACGGAGCCGGAGCGGGATGTCCACCTCTACCACCTCTTCTCTCCAGCGCTGGCCCCCAGGTGACGGGCTCTGCCACCCAGATGGTGAGAATGGGTACAAGATCCCAGAAAAAGAGCAGCCCCTCCCCTGATGTGCCCACCACCTGCCAACACCCAACCTCAGGCCTGTTGCTCCCTGGACCACTGCCCTGACTTCCTGACCCCCAGTGCCCTGAGCCTGGAGCCAGGCCCTGTCCCACAGGCCTCCCCCACCCCCACCAGCAGCCACTGAGCAGGGCCTGGGGCAGGCAAGGTGCTAATACACACACAACTGCCCTCTGCCCTTGGAAACCTGCAGGCCAGTCTCAGTGCGGCCCCACTGGACTCAGGCCTGGGTTAGGAAGGCCTATACCCAATTGCAGGCCACCTGTCCTGAGGCCACACACGCCAGAGAACCCGACATCACCCTGCCTGCATGGGGCTCCCAGGCTCTGTCTGTGCTGACCTGCTGATGGGCCTGGCCCCCACCTGCCCTAAACCTGCTTAGAGCTGATGCTCCCCCCCGGCATGCCATTGCTGTTTCTGGGGACTGCTGGGCCCACAAGGCAGAGGCCACCTGTCATCTAAGAGAGGAAGTGCCTCCACAGTTGGGGGGGAGAGCAACCACCCACGTACAGCAGGATGCCCCACAGCAGTGAGCTCCTGAGGTCCAGCATGGAAGTGTACAACTGGCCAGACGGGGCCTGGGACGCACGCCCACAGCTGCCAGCCCCTCTTGGGGGCCTGGTTTCCCCAGGGGGCTCTTCCAGAGCTCCTGAAGGGCCAGCCACAGAGCTATCCCTCGGCAAAGCAACCCACTGCTCCACCTTGAAGTCCTGCTGCAGAAGCAGATGGGCGGGACCCTGCTTGAGCCACCGGGGGCCACTGCGGGTGTGAAGGGACTGTCACCTAGAGGTCACCCAGCTGAGTTGACTCAGGATGCTGCAGATACCTGGACAGAAGGAGCAGTGAGTGAGACCACAGGGCTAACCAGCTCAGGCTTGTTCCC
The DNA here is from genome assembly GCF_023065955.2 of Ursus arctos. Classification (NCBI taxonomy): domain Eukaryota; kingdom Metazoa; phylum Chordata; class Mammalia; order Carnivora; family Ursidae; genus Ursus; species Ursus arctos. The sequence continues at coordinate 47,578,318 of NW_026622908.1, forward strand.
CCAGCCCTCCCCTGGATGTGGCCTTCAGTCCAATCCCCCTACTGGCCATCCGCAACCCCCCGGCCAGCCTGGATCCCAGCAGCAGGCATCAGCAGCGTCAGCCCAACACGGAGGTGATCCCCATACTGACCCGTGGACTGAGGATGGCACGGCCTGGGGTGGGGAGTGGCCACCTTTCAGGGTCTCTGGATGTAGGGACAACCATGACTGACCCCCAAGTGACCCAACTGGGCTCCATATCCCACTCCTGCAGACACCAGGGCAGGACGGTGTGGAGGGGGACGTGTGACGCAGAGCCCCAAGCTCAGAGGCCCCGTGGCCAGATGACCCCAAAGGCAAGCTGTGGTACCTGGGTCTGAGCACCCTATGGGCAGAGGGACCCAGGAGGGGGGGCATGGACGTGACCTGTCCCTACCTCCACGGGGCAGCACCCAGGACAGCAGCTCTCTGGGGACACAGAGGACAACACACACCGCAGCCCCTCTCCTGGTTAGCAGCAGCAAAGCTAGAAGTGAATCTGACAGGTGCCCCCCTGAAGACCCCGGGCCACCAGGTGCCACCTGGGGGTTCCCCTCCAGCCCCCGCCAAGCCCCCCATACATCTGCTGTGTCAGCCAGGACAACACAGCCCATGTGTGCAGATGTCCTCTGCCACTCCATGGCATCTGCTGGACAACGTTCTATCTGTGCCACTTTATGATTAGTTATAAATCCCTTGGGATTTGGGGTTTAGACTCAGCAAACCTCCAATCTGAGACGAGCCCTCCGCCTCTTTAGAGATAAGCCAGCATCAACCCCTCGCTGTCCGCCAAGCCCAGCATCCCCCCAACAACAGGAAACACTCCCTCCTCTGCCTTTCTCTCAGCCTCTGGTGGGAGATGCCCATGCCCACCCCCTGCTAGCCCAGGACGGTGGTCTTGGGGCTGAGAGCCTGGCTTCCTGAATTCTACCCCACCCTCCCCAGTGCCCAGCCCCGAAGAGGCGGCTGCAGGAGCAGAGTGTGCAGGGAGCACCGTGGGCAGGGGAGGCAGGGATGCAGGGTGATCCCCGACACCTCCACACCCCCACATCTCTGTCCCCCGAGGTGAGGGGCTCGAGCAGGCACACCTATGACCCACAGCCCAGCCCCTTCAGCCACCCCAAGGCCGTCCACCAAGAGCTCAGTGTCCTGCAGAAACTCCGGCACTTCATCCACCCTCAGGCCATAAGACCCCTGAAACAAGAGGCCCTGGAGGGTGGCCACAGGGCTAACAACTGGCCGGTGGGGACCAGCCTTCCTCCCCAAGGAGTCCTGATGGTGCAGGCCACCCACAGCCTCCAGGGCACCGGGCCGGGCGACCGGTCAAGTCCCCAGGTTGCTCTGTGCCCTCGCAGCCCGCACACACATCTCCCAGGGAACCTGACAGGAAGGTTTCTGCCACTGGAGATACAAGGCAAATATCAGACAGGGGCCAAGGGCTGCCCTGGGAAGTCACCTCGAATCAACCCCAGAGCCAGGGAAGTCTCCCTCGTGGCCACAGCCTTGGAAGACAGGCAGCAATCACGGTCATGACTCTGTGAGGCCTCGGCCCTCCCCTTGCCCCCAGAGAGTCAGTGGCAGCCCCAGGAGACCTGGCCACCAGCTCCTTCTGCAGGGAGAGGGGGGCTCAGGGGCTGGGGTCTCCCCTGGGAGCCGCCACTAAGCCCGTCTAGCACCCAAGCGGCTTCCACCTCCTGCCTCTTGTCAGCACAGAAGCAGTCCCATGGCCGGGATGGGACGCAGGTGCAGGAGCTTGCCAGACACCTGGCCCTTCCCACAGCAGCAGAGGTCTGAGGACACACCGCTTGCCGCAGCCTCCCTCGACCAGAGCGGAAGCTGCAGACTTCAGCACAGCCTTGCTGGACAGCTCCCCACCCGCAGGCCAGCCTTGCCAGGGACACAGACCAGCCCCTTGCGCCCCCTCCACAACCGGGACCCCACACAGGGCAGTTTTCTCTCAGTCCTGAAGACCCCAGAGTCAGGATGCGGCCGGCAAGCCCTCTCCCGTCCAGAAGGGTGCGGCAGAGATGGGGGCACGAGCTGAGAGCTTGTGGCTGCTCCCCCTGGAGACTCAGGAAGGGGGGACAGGGAAAGGAGGGGCTGCAGGCTGCTGGCAGGGACCAGTGAGGGGCACTCCTGGGCAGAGTACAGGGGTCCCAGGTTGTCTGCCCACCCCCACCCCACCCCCATTCCAGCTCCTGACGGCCCTGCCAGCTGTCAGGCCATGCTCCAGGGACAGGGCTCACAAGGGCTCCTAGGGGCCCCTGCCATGCACAGAGGAGGTGGGCTTAAAGAGGGAGATTCTTTCAGGTGACCACGATGCTAGTCAGACGGCTCAGCAGGACATGCATGCCCATTTGGGGAATGCATTTGCACAGACAGCATGAGCCCTGACCGCAGGGCAGGAGAAGCAGGCCTAGCACCAGGCAGGAGGCCCAAGAACACAGACACCACAGGGGGTGGCAGGCGTCCGCTGCTCCTGCGTGAGGTCACATGCGGAAGGCACAGGCCAGGCGTGCTGGCCGAGCAGCTCAATGAGGACTGAGCTGGCAAGTGGGCCTGGGGTGTGTGCTCCATGGTCCCTGGCCTGAGCTCTGGCCACCGCACGCACTGCTGTCTGCAGGCCCTTCCAGCGTGCCCGAGGCCAGAAGTGAGTGCTCCCACTGGCACTCGAAGAGAGGACCACCACAGCCAGGAGGGTGAGGCCGGCATGGAGCTGAAGACCGGCAGGACACGAGGACGGGTGGTGGAGCCCACATGTGGAGGGGGCCTCCCTCTTCCATGCTGCTATGGCCACAGGGGGCTTGGGAGGCGGGACCAGGGGAGGGCTGGCCCCACCCTGCATGACCCTGCAAGACACGCTTCTCCACGTGCAGCAGCCCCGCTGGGCCTGTACCCCTTGGGCACAACGGACAGTGACGCTTTGGGACGGGGCAAACCCGTGGCCCCCAGGCAGGGCCGAGCCCGCGTTCTGCTGCGCCCCACAGCCGGCACCCAGCACAGAGAATCTGTGGACTGGAGAACACTGCCCACACCGCCGCCATACCGTTCTCACCGCACCGGGACTGGACACAGCCATACACTGTGCTCTGCCCCTGTGGGGTCCCCAGCAGCAGCAGCATCCTGAGGAGCTCAGGAATGCAGACCTTCACAGTCCCAGGCCTTGGGGTGACACCAAGCTTGAGCACCCCTGGCAGCAGCCTGTAGCTTCGGGCACCGCTGGCCTCCAGGCACCCAGTGCAGAGACCTGGCAGGCGGTGGAGGCTCAGCCTCCAGGAAACGGCCACTGCAGGTGAAGAATCTAGCATCTGGCTGGATTTCTGCGGTCTGGGGAATTGGTGCTAACTTCATGGGGTGATTTGGTACGGTGCTTTTCTAAAGTCTGTCAGACACACACACCAAAATATTTAAGCTGTGTCTGGGACTTGCCTCCACATAATGCGGGGTGGGGGGTGGGTGTGGGGCGAAATCGGCCTCCTGTTGCTGAGGCTGGGGTGGGCTCTCGGGGTCTGGGTGCTCTTTTCCGACTTCTGTGTCTGAAAATGACCCTGTGCGGAAGAAGACGAGAAGCTGGTTCCCCCGAAAGCCCCAGCTGCGGTCCCAGGAGCCAGTGCAGGGCCCCACCCCAGGTGCACCCCAGACAGAGGAAGCTGCCGGCCAGCCAGCAACGGGACACAGAGCAGGGCGGCATCCCAGGGCAGCGTGGCACTGTGTGGCAGAGAGAAGGGACAGCATGAGCCCCTCACCAGCCCAGAGCCTTCAGGGTGAGGCAGCCACCACTCCGAGGCCCCAAGACTGTACCCCCCGCTCCCCGGCCCCGCAGCCCAGCATAGCTGGCCCAGCTGGCCTGGCAATAATCCCCACCCACTCACCCCCAAACGAGAACTCTGTGAACATTGCACCTGCCAAGGGGATGAGTAAACGCGACAACACATCTGTCCTCGTTTCTCCCCGTGGTCCCCTGCCCAGGCCGGGGGCTCCCCTCAGGCACCATGGCTAGCACATGGCCCAAGGGGGACACTGGATGCACCACTGGGCCCCCTGCCGAGCCTAAGCTAGACGTGTCCTCACCCAGCATCACACAAGGAGAACCGAGAAACTGAGGGTAGGGACGTGAGACTCTCCAAGCGGTCACACAGACTTCCCACAATCTGAACCCTTCACTGATGGCCGGTGGGTGCCCTGCCTCTGGGGGCTCTGTACATAGGCTGACCCTGAAGACCCCGGACAGTCACAACACCCCACACCTTCCGGCTGGCTCCTGCGGGGGTGGCTGGCCCAGCCCCTCCAGGCTCCCGCACACCACATGCCAGGGGGCGACATGGGAGGGAAGGACAAGGGAGGGGCCTCAGGGTCACGCCTATGGGCCAGCCGACTGCACATATCTCAATGGTTTCAGGGGACCTGGAGCTCCCCACGCACACCAAACCTCCTGCCCTGAAGAGCAAAGAGGCTGGAAAGTTCCAGGGTGCCCCTCACCACAGGCATCAGGGCTCACTCCTTGGTGCTGCCCATACCCAGCAGGAAAGCTGCTCCGTGAGGGCACCCAGGTTACACCCAGGCCCTTGGCTCCCCGCCCCGGGGAAGGGGCTTCACCTGGGCTCTGCAGACCTGGGCTCCCAACTGCCCTGCCCACCTGTGTCCTGGCCTCCAGCTTGAGGTCAGCGTCATCACCCCAGGAAGCTGAACACATGAGCTCAGTCTGCTGTTGGCCCCCATGTCTCAGACAGAACAGGGGAGTTGAGCTACCCTGCCTCAGGGCTGCCTCCACACCCCAGCCCTGCCTTGCCCAGTGGCCACCTCTGTCCATCACCTTTCCCACCTCAGCTTGGCTCCCGTGGGAGGCCTCTGACCCAGGGAAACAGCCAGCCGGGGCTCAGGTGAGCTCTCAGCCAGGCCAGCCCAGCCCAGGCAGCAGCGCCCCAGTGTCACGTCCACTCTGACCTCCCGGCCTGCAGTCCACACTGACACTGGCCACGGGGAGGGACCCATCAGCTTCCCAGGAGGCCAGCCCCAGCACATATGGCCACCAGGCGCTGCCTCCCCAGTCCCCTTCCATCCTGACCCTTGGCCCAAGCCAGTAGCTACCCAGTAGGTACCCGGGCCAAACCACCCCTTGCAGATGCCACATTCCTGGCCAGGCAGCCTCCTACCACCCCCGCAGACGTCCCACGGCCCCACGGCCTGACGTGTCCCCAGCGCCTGCTGCGTCACACAGCCACATAAGCGCCGTTTAGGCTGCCCTCCCACCTCTGCCCTGGAGCCGGGGAGGCCAGCCCTGCCCTCCAGGGCACACCCTTGAGCCCTGCCTGAGCCCAGAGCAGGCAGCAATGGTGGGGTGCCTCTATCACCAGTGGCAGGCCGATGAGCCCCTAGTCCCAGGGAACCTCAGCTCCTCCACCAGTCCCCAGCCCAGAACCATAAGGCCCTGGGAATCTTCTGTCCCCCGTGGCCAGGTTCATGTGGGGTCAACCCTAGGCCCCTGCAGGGACAAGGATGTGACAAGCACCGGGGGAAGTGGCTCTGTCCTCACAAGCTGCCCCCCCAGCCAGGGTGTGTGTCCCCAGGAGCTCACATGGTGCTCTATACCTTCACGCCCCTCGAAATCCACCCGGAGGCACTGCTGCCCCAGGGCACAGCGAGGAGACCGCCTGGAAGAAAAGCACTGTTCTCTGAAGCCGTGGGGCCTTTGGGAGCACTGTGCTGCGGGGTGGGGGGGCTGCTGCCTGGCTCTAGAACACTGGCCCCTCACAGGCTGCGGAACAAGGCCTGGGCCACCTCTCGGGGTGGGGCCCGACACAATCCCTGCTTTGTCCCCGCAACCTCGGGCCCAGCCCAGCCTCCATCTTGTCCAGTGTCCGAGGCAGCTGGCCCGGGGCAGCCCTGCTCAGCCAGCCGGCACCCCTGCGGCAAGGCCCCAGGCAGGGTGCGGACAGCTCGGCCAGCCCTGGCTGGGCCCCCAGGGCTTTGGGCCGGGCTCATGGAGGCTCACCCCAGGCCTGGGGCTGACCTGGCCCAGCACCAGGAAAGGCTCCATCAAAGCAGCCACCAGGAGACACCAGCTCTCCCCACATCTGAGAGGACTTCCTGCAGCATCCCGAGGAGCCCAGGGGTCTCCCTCCTGTCCTCTGAGACCCCAGATGGGACCTGACAGCTGTGGACCCGCTGTCCTCCTGACAGACACTGCCTACCACAGATGTCCCCCTCCTACTGACATGATTCCCAGCACAAGCCTCACAGAAGCTGCGGGAAACGTGCTCTGGGGGCTGCGGGCTGAGGCTCCATGTCCATCAGCCACTGAGCGCCAGAGTCCAGCCTGCCCCTGGGCCTCTGGCACGGAGCCACCCCATTAAGCTCTGAGGTGGCCACCCTGCATGCCTGGAGGGACAAGCGGATGTGGGAAGCACATGGGGCCACCCGAAGGCAGCAAGGCGCCTCTCACACCACAAGTGCCCTGAGACATGCGTGGCCACCACATTCACCATATGGCAACAGGCCCCCAGAAAGCACGAGCACTCCCAGGCTACAAGGACACCGTCCACCAGAGGCAGGCAGGGCAGGAGGGGGCTCTGGGGCCCCGGGGGCTCCAGACACAGCCACAGCCCAGTGGGAAAAGGCAGGCCAGCCACAGCGGTCAGCTGCCTCCTCCCCCAGCACAGCCACCCGGCTGGGGTGCGCGTGTCAGAGCAGCCTCAGCCTCCCAAGATCCCTGAAAAAGCCAGTTCTGAGTCCCGTGGCCTTGAAGGCACAGGTGTTCTCCAAACCAGAGTGCCAGGAAACCACGAAGGTGCCCTAACCACTCCCGGCCCACAGCAGTCACAGACCCTCCCTCGTGTCTGCACACACAGGCACAGCATCCAGCCTCTGACCTGGAAGGACCTGTCTGCCTCAAGCATAGCGAAGGAGCCAAGCACGAGCAGGGCTCACGTCCAGGCAGAGAGGACGCAGATAGTGCGTATTCAGGCCCCGAGGTCACCCCACAAACACCTGTGAAAACCAAGACTAGATCAGCCAGAGACACGTGCCCCTGGGTGGGGCCCAAGCCAGGCCAGCTTTCTGCGGCCACCCCCTTGCCGGCCCCACACGGTCCTTAAGGAGGCTGCTCAGGGAGGGGCGGGGGAGCCCGGGGGGCCAGTCCTGGAGGCCCCAGTCCCACAAGCTTCACCAGGTGTGGCCCAGTCTGTTGCGCACCAGAAAGGATCAGGATGTCCCCGGTCACCCTCAGGCAGGCTGGGTACCGGGCAGGACCCGGAGCCCCTCACATCCCTGCTCTGCTCCCCCAAACACAGTCCTGGGCGGCTGTCACCCCTAGAGCCCTCCGTGAGGATCCGCTCTGGCCCTGCCTCTGCACTTGCAGGGGGGAGCACCCCGCTCTGACGGCTCCAGAGACCACTGGGCACCTGGCACAGGACATGCTCTGACTACATCACACTGGGAGACCTGGGTGGGGGCGGGGGCATGGGCCTCTAGCTGTGGGAACCCCGCAGCTAGAGCCGAGCCTGGCAGCACCTGGTTTCCCCTCTGCTCTGCTGCCCAGGCTGCACCCCCTGCCTGGCATGTCCTTCCTGATACACACGGCTGCCCGGTCCCCGGAGAACAGTCACGGCTGCCACTGGGGAGGCAGGCGGGACCCATGAAAGCTCAGAGGTGCTCAGAGCTATGGCCGATCGACCACAGTGGGCAGGGGACACTTTGAAACCAGGGTCCCCCTTGGGTCACCCCCAGGACCCTCCCATTTTCATCTTCGGGAAACAGCCCGTCCTTCAAGCCTTGACCCCAGAAACCTCCAAGCTGAGCTGCTCTCCATCGACAAGGACAGCCCACCCAGGGACAGCTCTCAGCCCAAGCCAGGGGGCTGCCAGGGGAGAGCCTGCACTGTGGGAGCGAGGCTAGGGTGGGGTCTGTCTCGCTCGGTCGCTGGTGGGACACAGGCCTTTCCAACAGCTACAGGGGGGCCTGGGGAGACAGGCGTGGGGGGCTCCCCACATGCCCCAGAACTCTGACCACAACTATTTGAGGATAGGGTCCTGCTACCAGGAACTTTTAAACCAAGCCTGTGCCATGAGCAGACTGGGCTTTCCCTCCATCCCCAGGGAGCTGCTGCCCTTGAGCAGAGCACTGCGTTCTGAGCCCGCTTCCTGCCTGGTGGACGGGTTAGACAGAGGAGTGCCTGCTGCACCGAGGGCGGGGGCTCACGGGGCGGCGGGGGGTGGGGAGAGATCCTCAGACACAGCAGGTCGTCCACACGGGGCCAGCAGAGGCCCTCCCCACTCCCCGCTCCATCTACCTTTATTTTGCTCTGGCTGCACCCCTCTCTGGACCTCAGCCCCCAACGGCACCCCAGGGTGGACTCCACCCAGCCCACCCTCCCCCCCCATTTCCAGGGCCCACGCCCTGCAGCTTCTCATCGGCTCTCAAGCTGCCCTCTGTTCAACTTTCTAAAACCAAACACATGCTCTGTGCCCCAGGCACCCCCCCTCCCACTGCTGCCTCTGCCTCTGCTCCCCCATCTGCTCCAGCTCTGGGCCGTGGAGCACCCACGGGACTAACAGTCTCCCCCTCCCTCACCTGTCCCATCTCTGCCAGCTTCCCTCACCTCAGGACTCCTCTCCAGCCTGCCTGACACCAGCACCCCACACAAATTCTCCGAAAGGTCCCTAGAGGACCTGAAGGGGACATCCCAGCCCCCTCAGTGTGGCAGTCCCGGCGCCTCCCTCTGGCTCACCCACCAGTCTTTAAGCCCAGACAGGTGAGCTGCAGGGCAGCCACCACACCCCCACTTTCCCTCATGAGCTGGACTGACCCTTCATCTGAAAGCCCTGCCCCAGCCACCTGCTCCTCAGTTCCCACCCACAGACAAAGGGCCTCCGAGCACCGCCTCTTACTGTGGGCCCCAGCTCTGGAAACGGCGCACGGAGTCTGCTGTCCTCCTCCTCCCATGGGGTCCTCCAGGCTTCTGGGAGCTGAGCCCCAGCCACGTTTGCTGTGCTCTGGTTTGGGCAGGCCCTGCCCTGCTCCACGTCCCGAAAGGGGCCAGAGCGATACAGGCCAGAAGGCCACATGGTGTACTCAACACGCCCGCCTGGACCTGCCCAGGACCCACCTGCACCCTCGGCAGGCACCTCTGCCCCCCAGCTGAAGAAGCCTTTCCTGGATCAGGGACAGGAAAGACAGCCTGGGCGGTGACACCTGTCCCCCAGCAGGTCCTGAAGACCCATCTCCCCACCAGAAAACGCGACACTGGCTGGGACAGAGGCCTCCCCCAGGCTGCCGACACAGGCAACCCCAGGCCATGAAGGACAGCTGCGCAGAGCTGCCCAGGCAGAAGAAAGATGCCCTCAAAACCACAGCCACCCCAGCCCTGGAGAGGCGGCCTAACAGCGACAAGAGTGACAGAACCCGCCTGCTGAGCCCAACACTTCACAAGAACCGCTGGCCACTGAAAAGACACGAGAAAAAGTCCCCCCAGCTGGATTCTGCCAGCCACCAGCGGGGCACCCGGCTCTGCCCACACCTGCACCCCACACTGGACACAGTACCCACTCCGCCCCTGATTCCTGAAGGCAGCATCCCGGGGCAGAGCAGCAGGCCCACCTTCCAGCGGGCCCTGGCTCAGGGACCCACCTGTGAGGCCCTGCAGCCGCCCCGGCTGACTCCCTCCCGACCGCAGCTTCCCCTCTGCAGGACCTGGGCAGAGCGCAACTGAAGAGCAGGGAGGACCCAGGCACACTGTCATCCAGGGAGGGAGGCAGCACTGGGAAACTACAGTCCTTCATTCTTCCGCTGAGGTCTCCTGGCAGGAAGCCTAGCCCCAGATAAGGTCAGACGTTTATCTCCGGAGCAAAAGGACAGGCCTGGGAAACTGCAACTCTCTTGGCATTTGATGCTGAAGACCAGCCAGCAGGCCCAGTGGCCAGGCCCGGGGCACCCACACCCCAAGGCCCCACGTCCACCAAACTCCAGATGAGCCTTCGACAGAAGGGACAGAGAGACAGCACCAAGAGGACAGCTTCCCCTCAGCCCTCCTGGGACGCAAGCGCGCGATGAAGCCAGAAGTCACACAGGGTGGGCAGACCCCCCGGGAGGGGTCCTCAGCTAGACCCACAGCCCACCCCCTCATAGGGGAGAGGGGACCCGAGAAGGCAGGCTGCAAGCTTTGCGCGGCACCTGGAGCTGCTTCTAAACGTCACATGGCGACGTGTTGTTGACACACAAGGCGGCATATGCTTTTGTATTCGTTACTGTTAATTACAGTGGAAACCTCCCGTAATTAACTGTACAACAGGATAACTCAAGGAAGAGGACGGAGCCCAGCCCCTGCCATGGAGACGGGCGAGCACGGCGCACGTATAATTCATTGCTGTCACCACTCACACGACGACGACGTTTCCTTATAATCACATTTTATTGGTACGATAATTAGATTATTTCACTGCTTCCCACATTCTGCTGCCCCAGGTCCCTCCCCCACTGAGGATCTCACCAACTACAGTTGTTCCTTGCAGGAAACATGCGTATTTTGAACTCAGATGAACACCGGCTGTCTTGAACCCCGGGCCACACCACCCCCCACTCCCAACAGCGCTGCCCTACTGCCAGGGGCCCCTGGGGGCCCCAGCACAGAGGCCGCCTACCCAGGTAGGAGAAGGGCAGCTCCCACCGCCCCCCCAGGTCCCTTCCTCGCTGCTTTGCCTTAGTTACATCACAGCCACTGCCCTCCCCGGAGAGCCCAGGGCCTGGCCCACTTTCCTCCCTAACACCACCTCCTAGCTCCACCTCTGTGCCATCCAGGGGGGCTTGGGAAGAGCCTGCGGCCTCCCTGGCCAGAGCAGCTCCCTCCTGGGCCCCCACCCTGCACCAGCAGGGTGGGACCAGCACTGCTGCACCCTCCTTCTCCCTCCCTCCTCTCCCCTGCCGGCCCCAGGTCTAAGGAACTTCCCAGAGAGACAAGGAGAAGCAGTCAGTGCCAATCGGACCTCTGGGCTGCCAGGAGAGGCCCATTCTGGGAGAAGAAAGAAAATGGCTGAGCCCAGCCTCCCACAAAGCCACTCTGTGAACGCCTGGCCAGCTGGATGAGGGGATGGCTGCTACACTGGGACCTAGCCTGATCACCAGAAAGACAGCCAGGACCAGCCAAGGAGCTCCCTCCTCCCACAGGCTGGGGTTTAGCAATCTATGCCCTGGGATCCCGAATAGGGCCCAGTACCAGCCTCCCTGTCCCTCCCCTGGGGGAAGTGCAGTGTCGCAGACATTCCAAACAGCGGCTAGGAGTGCAAGGCGCTGTCCAGCCCTCCGAGGCGCCTCGGTACTCTCCCACTCCCACCGTGGAGGAAGGTCCAAGCCTAGGTGGCCTGGTCAGCCCGCAGGACGCATGGGGCCACCTCCCTGCCCGCCCGCCTACCGCCGCCGGGAGTTGGGGGTCGCGGCCCGGGGCGCGCGGCCCGGGGCGCAGCTGCTCGGGCAGCACGCCTATTAGCGCGGCCGCGGCAGACGGCAGATGGGCGCCCGCTCGGCCCCCTCCTCCCGCGGCACAATGGGCCCGGTCGCTCCGGCGCACAATGCGGCCGGGGCCGCGCACCTGCAGCCGGAGCCGAGGGGCGCTGGCCCGGCCCGGCCCGGCCCGTGCGCCCCCGTCCGTTCCGCGTGTCCTTGGGCCGCGCCCGGCCGACTGCGGCCGCGCGGCCTGCGGGCTCCGCGGCGGGACCCTGCGCCCAGCCGCCCATTGTTCGCGGCCGCCGGCCGGAGCCGCGGGCCGGGCCTACAGCTCCCCGCTCGGGACGACCTCCTTCCGCCCCCCCCCCACCGCCCCGCGCGCAGTCAGCACGGCCTCCCCGGCGGCGGGCCTGTGCGCCCCTGGTCCTTCCCGGCGCCCGGTCCCCATCCATGTCCCCAGTCCCCTTCGATGTCCCCGGTTCCCTGGTTCCCTCCACACACACGTGTCCCCGGGCCCCCTTGGTGTCCCCAGTCCCCGCGGACCCCTGGTCTCCCCGAAACCCCTCGTCCCCCCGGCGCCCTGGTCCCACCGGCCCCCGTTCTCCATCGGTGTCCCCGGTCCCCTGCCGCCCCCCCCTCCCGTGTCCCGGTCCCCTGGTTGCCTAGCCCCGTGTCCCGGGTCCCCCTCGGTGCTCCCGCTTCCCCCGGACCCCGGTCTCCCCGAAAGCCCCCGCCCGCGGGCCCCCCGGCGCCCCGGCCCCGCACGCACCTGTCTGCCCCTTGCCCAGCGTCTTCTCCAGCCGGTAGGGCCCCACATACTGCGCGTGCTGCGCCCCGCCGCCGTCCTTCCCCGTCGATGTCATCGCTCCCGGGCCCGGCGCGGGCGAGGTGGGAGCCCCGGGCGGGCGGGCGGCGGCGGCGGCAGGGAGGGGCCGCGTCCGTCCGCGTCCGTCCGTCCGTCCGTCCGCGCGTCCGTGCGCTGGGCCGGGTCGGCGGCGCCCGGGCGGGCCGCGCTCGCTCCGCGCCCCCCGCGCCTCCCCGCGCCGCCGCCCCCCGCGCCCGGCTCCGCTGCGGCCCGGCCCGCGGCGCTGCCTCCGCTCTCGGAGAGGACCGGGCGGGCGGGGGCACCAGGCTTCCGCCGCCGCCGCCGCCGCCGCCGCCGAGGCCCGCGCTCCGCGCCCCGCGCCCCCCGCGCACGCCCGTCCGTCAGTCCGCGGCCGCGCAGCCCAGCCGAGCCGAGCCGCCGGGCCGAGCCGAGCCGCCGAGCTGAGCCGAGCCGAGCCGAACGGCCGGGCCGAGCCGAGCCGAGCCGAGCTTAGCGGCCGAGCCGAGCCGAGCCCGAACGAGCGCAGCCGCCGGCAGCGGTGGTGGCGAGTGGCTCCTGAGCCCGCCATTCAGCAGCACCAACCAATCAGCGGCGCTCTGGCTCTTCGCTCCGCCTTTCGGCCCGCCCCGCCGCTGGAACGTCTCGTAGGAGCCGGACTCCGCTAGGCGAGGCCGGGCGGGGCCGGGCGGGGCCGGGGCGGGGCCGCACCAGGGGGGCGGGCCGGGGGGCGGGGCCGGGCCCGGCCTGGGCGTCTCCAGCCCCGCCGCTCCCCCTACTCTCCGGTCCTCGCCCCGCCCGGACCCTCCGGGACCCCGCCCCGGCCGCCGAGCCACAGCAGCAGAGCAAGCGGTCCGGGAGGCTCAACCCAGGCGGGTGCTGCGGCGAGGCCCCCCGGTCCCTCCTCCCCGGTCCCCTGCCCCCCCGGCCTCCCCCCTGCGCCGTCCCTGCTGGCCGCGATCACTGCGTTCGGAACGAGTCTCTCGCCCCCTCCACTGCCCCGGGAGGGGCGGCGCCGCCGGGGGCGAGTGGCCGAGCCGTGACCTTGCACCTCGCGAGCCCGTGCCCAGGGCTCTGGCCTCCGCTCCGTTTGCCCGGGTGTCCGCGGTGACCAGCACAGCGGGGTCAAGGAACTCACCCAAGGTCACACAGCAGCGGCCTCCCTCCGGAGGCGGCTCCCGGGCCTTTGCGCGGACAGTCTTCCGCGGGTTCGGCGTCTGGGCCGGGGCGCACTGGCCCCGACGGCTCCGGAGAGGCGTCTGCAGAGGCCGCCAGACGTGGAGGGCCCCCGTTTCTCTAGGAAAGACGCTAGTGCTGCAGAGGGTGGGGGTGGGGGCGGGGCGGGGGGGAGGCGAGGGCCGGGGCCGGCGCGAGTCCGCCCAGGGCGCACCTGCAGGTTTTGTGCTGCGCGCGGCCCGCTGTTTACCGCCCGCTGCCCTCAATCCCATCAGGACCATCCCCTGATCCTGCCCACCCTGGGGAGAGGGCTGTGGGAACTCTGCAAACTCCCGGATATTTCCGGCGCCCCGCCCGGGGTGGGGGGCGGGAGGGGGCTGTTCGCATTGCTTTCTCCCCTTTGTCAGCTCAGCAAGGGGAGACCGCCCTCAGAACGACTATGTGCCCCACTGGGCCCCCTGCTAACCGGGTTCTGTGATAAGTGCCAGGGCCTCAAAAGGTGTGCAGCCCTAATCAGGGTCATGCCTTGGCGGGGGGTGCGCTCACAGTATGAAACACACAGCCAGAGGCTCAGCTCCAGGCCGGGAGCTGTGGGCTAGCTGGATTTAAGAAGCGTTTGGGACCTTGGATTAAAATTACCCAGTGGCCAGGTCTCCCTGGAGGGAGACCAGTTAAGTGTGCAGGGTGGGTGAGGGTCTTCTGTAGGCAGAGGTGAGGAGCTAGCCCAGGGGCGCCTGGGGGCACATGCCCTGCGGACTGCACACCTCCCTATGCTGGAACAGTGCCACCACAGTCACGTGGGCCACCAACCTGCAGGACTTGTCAGGACTCACCTACCTCAGCAGCATTGGGACCCTGTTGACCGCTCTCATCTGGCACTCCTGGCTTTCAAGACGCCTACTTCCCATCCCTACCCCACCCCACCCCACCCCACACCTGGGCTCCTGGGGTCTTCCCTCTGGGGCCACTTCTCAGTCTTCTCTGTGGAGCCCCACCCCACCCATGGAGGTCTCGCAGGGCTCTGTGTGGGACCCCTCCACTTGCCCCTCTGTGTCCTCCGGGCAACTGCCTCAGCCCATCGCCAGCCCTGCCCCAGATCCAGGGCCTTGGGGCCACCTCCCTTCCGCACCTCTCCTTGTGTCCCTTGCACCAATTCTCAAACTGAACACTTTCACAGCAGAACACCTTATCTCCCCATGTTTGTGGAGGTCAAGAGCATGACCCCTCATGGCCAGGCTTCTGTTTGCCTGGTCCAGTGCTGGCCTTGGTGCAGGTGGGGGGCCTGGTGGGAGTATTACACCGGAAACTTAAAGAAGAAATAGCAGGGACGCTGCAGGGGCTTTCACAGCACAGAGGAGGGGGACGTTTCCAACCCCTCCTATGAGACCATCATAGCCCTGATACCAGATCCAGACATGGATCAGGCAGGAAAAGCAGATCCAAGTCCAATACCCCACAGGAGCCCAGACACAGAACTCCTTCACAGAATATTAGCAAACCGATTTCAGCAATGTAAAAAAGGGTAAAGCATATGACCAGGCGGGCTTACTCCAGGAAGTAAGGTTGCTCTAATGTTTCAGGACTGATCGACATAGCTCACCATGCCACTCAGCACCCATTCAGGATTAAACAAACAAACAAAAAATCTGGGGAAACTAGGCCCAGGTTCTTTCAGTCTGATGAAGAAAGGGAAACTGCAGAGGCCCCCCCAGGCGTCACCGGGTGATGAGGGGGCCGGTCGGGGTGAGGCAAGAACGTGCCGGCACCACTTCATTCCAGCCCACAGGGTCTAGCCAAGGCAGTAAGGCAAGGAAAACAAAGCCCAAACCCTTCCGTGTATACCTTTACATGATTGAAAAGGAAAAATTAAAACCATCTCAATTCGCATGTGACATTATTGTCTGTAGGAAACCCTGAGCTACAAAACGCTACCAACTAACACATGAGTTTGGCACAGTCTGCAAGAGGCTGTGGCACAGGCTACGAGACCATCCTGCTTCTGTACCCTAACAGTGGACAATCAGAGCCTGACGTTATAAAGACAACAGCACTTACAAATAAAGTCAAAAGCCTTGAGTTACTTAGACGTAAATTTAACAAAATACGTGTGAAATCTGTTCACAGAAAACTACAAGATACCACAGAGAGACTAAAAAAAGACCTAAGGAAATGGAGTTGTGCCCTGTTCACGGATTCCAACACTCAATATTGTTAAGATACTGATTCTCCCCAAATTGATCTACGTTTTCAATGCAATTTCAAGCAAAACCACAAGTAGCTCATAAATAAATAAATAAATAAATAAATAAATAAATAAATAAACTGATCCTAAAATTTAACAAGAAATACAAAGGACCAAGGAAACCCCAAACGATGAAGAACAATAAAGTCGGGCATTCGTCCTCCCTGATTTCCAGTCTCAAGCTGCATCAGTCAGGACAGACTGTTGTTGGCTTAAAGATAGACATAGAAATCACAGCATGACACTAGAGCCCAGAAATCAATAATTATGTTTATGGCAGTGGGTTTTCAACAAAGGAGCCAGGTAACCCACTGGAGAAATGTAGTCATTCCAACAAAAGGTGTTGAAATGGACATCCATTGGCCAATCAAGAGCCTTGACCCTTACCTCACACTATCTACACATATGGACTAGATTAACTAGTTGATATTAACAAATATTAACTAGAAACAGTTTATGGACCTAAACATAAGAGCTGTAACTATAAAAATTCTAGAAGAAAACATGGGAGAAAACCTCTGTGTCCTTGGGTTAAGCAAAGATTTCTTAGATAAGATGCAAAAAGGACAAAGCAGAAAATGTTAAAAATAGTAACTGGACCTCGACAAAATTAAAAACGTTTGTGCATCAGAAGGCGCTGTAAAGAAAATGAAAAGCCACAGATTCGGAGGAAATGTTTTCAAAACTTACCTCTGGTAGAAGATTTGCATCTAGAATTCATAAAGAACGCTTACGACGTGATAAGAAGAAAACTGGATTGGAAGAGTGGGCAAAACACTTCACCCAAGAAAAGGTGCGGAATGCAAGTCAACACAGGAAAACGTGCTTTGTCCGACGCAGGAAAGGTGAACCCACAGTGAGATCCGACGTATACCTGTGGGACTGGCTAGAATTCAGAACACCTGGCGGGAACTCAGAGCGCCTGGAACCCTCGCACGTGCCGAGGGGAAGGCAAAATGGTCTGGCCGCTTTGGAAACCGGCTTGGCAATTTCTCGTAACGTTCCACGCACACTTAGCACTCAATCTAACAGTCCCACTCATAGGTGTTTTCCCGAGAAAAATGAAAACTTCTGTGCACACAAGAGCTGGATGCCAATGTGTATGGCAGCTTTATTTGTAACTGCCAGCCATTGGAAGTGACCCAAAAGTCCTTCAGTGGGCGACCTGCTGGATGGGCTGTGGTCTGGCCACACTGTGGAATCCTACACTAAGGAGGGCGCCCTGCTCGGGGGGGATCTCAGAGACATCTTGCAGGGAAAGACTCGGGTACCACAGCCTAGGATTTCTTGTATACGACATCGCAGCAAAGGCAGGGCTGTGGTCACAGGAAGCAGATTGTGGCTGCCAGCCACAGGGCCGGGGAGGAAGCTGCTGGCAGAAGGGGGGGTCCTTTTGGGGTGCTGCAAATGCTCCGTAGCATGACTGTGGCAGGTGAACAGCGGCGCGTTTGTCACCCCCCCCCATCTGCACGTGCAAGATGGCGCGGTGTTCCTGCACAAGGATTTTACCCCAATAAAGCCGACAGGAGAGAACGAGTTCCACACTGGGGAGCCAAGGCTCCAGGTAGGGAGAGAAAGCCCACATCCCTGTGGGTTTCCTACATCCAATCACTGTGGGTGGGTGAGTGGGAGAAGGCTTCCTGGAGGAAGGTGGGCTTGGGCTGCAGGAGGACAGAGCAGAGTGGACAGTGCTCCCCCTCGGGGTTCAGGCGGACGTGCCGTCTCCACTGCAGCCTAAGGGTTCCCAAGGGCAGGGCCAATGCTGTCCGTTCCAGTGCCTGCCACCCCAAGCACAGGCCCTCAGGAGGACCTGCTAGAAAGAGAAGGTCTGCACGTGGCCTCTGTGAGACACACAAGGCAGCAGAGCAGTGGCCAGAGGCTGGCGTGGGGGCGTGGGCAGCTGTGGCTTGGCCCGGAGGGGCTCGGGGTGCGCCTTGGTGATTCCCACACCCCTGTCGAGTCCCGCCAGCATCAGGCTGTCTGTAGCTGCCCCAGGTTCGGGGGCTCTCTGCCTGTCCGACCCCGCAGCTCACATCCCCAGGCCCAGGGACGAGAACTCCTGGTTCCACATTGGTTTCCTGAGGCCTAAGGCTGATGGATTCATTCCACTGCCTGAATTCACGGATACCCGACATTAAAGACGGTATGACACCCCTACCCCGGCTGCTGGCCCTCTGCTGCACAAACGGTGACAAGTCCCGGGTGGTTGGCATAAATGAGCCGGGACACTGCTCATGGCCGAGGAGGCTGGGACGCCTTGAGCATCCTCCTGGGGAGAATGTACAGGTGGGCGGCTGACCTGACAGGTGGGCAGGACCTGGCTGGGGCCAGGAGAGAATAAAGGAGCCTCCTAGCCCTGCCCCCAATCCTTTCATTCACAGGGAAACAGACTTCCCACACCCCTTCACAGGAGCGATGTGCCAAGAAGGAAAGGACGGCAACCTTCTTGCTTCCCAGCATCATTGAAAAACTCAAGGCCCCTCTCTGACGCCAGCCACCTTGGGTACTTGTCCATCCTGCCCCCTGGGGGTTCCTTCTCTGCTCACGTATCACCCCAGCTATCCTGGGCTTCCCCATGTCCCCCCATCCTGTACACAGACCCCTGGTTCCCTCAGGGGTGCACTAGGTCACCCGACCCTCATCTGGCCAGAGCTCCACCTGTCCCTCGACCTCACCCTGGGGTCGGCTGTGGCCTGAGACCTGGACCAGGGTGGCTCTGGTCAGGGTCTCTGATGCCACTCTTTTGCCCTAGGCCTCGGGGTTCAGGGGAGGGAGAGGGAGCCTCCCTCCTCTCTTCCTTCTTCACATCTCAGAGGAGGATGGATCCTCCTGCCAGGACCTTCCCCCCAACCCTCCACTGTCCTCCTGTCCTCCCTTCCTCTTCCTGCTCCCCATCCCAGCCCACAGTGCCTTATCTTGGATGATGGCCACCCCTGACCCACGAATGCCACTCTTGAATGAAGTGGTGCGGTCCTAGACATGACGGGCCTCTGCCCACCTACAGGGGATCCTATGCACCCCCTTTGCTGTCCATCAGAGGCTGGTCACTGTGTGGGTGGCAGGTCTCTTGTACCTTGCTGGCTCTGAGGGCCACTCTGGGTCCCTCCCCCAATCCCAGCCACCTGGAGCTGGGCAGGGCTATCCATCCCTAAGCTCTACCAGGAAGGGGACTGCGGCCAGGACTTCCCTGTGCCCGGCCCCTTGCCTGCACCCTGCCTGATGGCTTCCTACTGAGCCCACTGAGAGCCCCTCTTCCTGCCAGTGACCCTCCCCGACCCCAGGACCCACTGGTCTTCGTCTGCAGGCTGTGCCGCTGCTACCCCCATGTGCCTCCTCCCCCACGCAGAGTCATGGTTGTCCAGTGCATCCCCCCCAGCCCTGGTCCCATGCAGCTCCTCAGGGGGCACGCTGCTGGGTCCCTCGGGAGGACGGACCTCCGGGAGAGGAGCATATCTGCCGGGTGCCACTGTTCATGCAGAGCGGCTTCAAACTATTTGTCTGTGCCAAACGGGTGATGATAATGACAAGAAAAGGAGAAGCGACGGCCCAGTGTGCTAGGAGGGAAGTCAGTGCCCAGGAGGCAGGCGCTGGGCGAGAGCGCACTGGGGCACCGGCGATCCTGAGGCGATGGGAAGGCACCTACCTGTAGGAGGAGCCTGGGTCCCTCATCTGCAGAATGAGGGGTGACCCTTCCCGGTGGGCAGAGAAGCCGTGTTAGTTCCGGTCAGGAGGAAGGGGACAGGGCAGGGCGAGGCCTCGGGCGCTCACGTCATGCAGAGAGGGAGCAAAGGGGGCGTCTGACGTCAGGACGCTGGTACTGGGCGCCTCGGCCCTGGTCCCTGGGCGGTGAGGCTGCGGAGGGGGCGCCTGACGTCAGGATGCTGGTCCTGGGAAGTGGAGGGGGCACCTGACGTCAGGACACTGGTCCTGGGTGCCTCGGCCCTGGTCCCCGGGCGGTGAGAGCTGCAGAGGGTCGCCAGGACAGGGCTGCGGCAGAGGAAGAGCTGCAGAGGCAGAGCTGGGAGCGGGTAACTGAGGGCTGGCCTGTGGGTATAAGGGAGGCCCAGGCCGTGGTGGGCCGGGAAAGGGGCAGGTTGGAGCCCTGGGGGACCCTCTCCTGGTGGCTGCTTGATGTGCCAGTGAGGGGGCGGGGGCCAGTGCAGGAAGGGAGCTGTGACTGCCAGCCGGGCTTCTGCGTCAGGGGCACCTGCGCCCCGTGCAGGGATGGCCGAGAAGCCCCGGAAGGACGTACTGGGCCACCAGCGCAGATGAACTGCCCGCCGCACGCCCGGCCTGGCGCTCCTCCTGAGCAGCCCCACTGATGCCTCTCAGCCCTGTGGTCGCACCCAGGGTGTGTGACGGCGCGGGGTCCTAGCCCCCGTGTCGCACGCCGGCCCCCCCCCAGCCTCAGGGTCAGGCCCTGCTGCTTTCTGGTTCTTCGTGTCCCCGAGCCGCCCGCACGGAGGTAAGTGGTGCCAGGGGTGAGTGGGCCCTCAAGGATGGCGTGCACACAAGACCAAGGTGGGCCGCGGGGACTCGGAGGGACGGTGCGGGAAGTAAGGCCTGCGAGGGGACACAGGACCCAGGGTGAGGGGCAGCAAGAGGAGCCATGGCCAAGGTTTAGACGGAGGGTGCGCTGATGGATCTGAAAAGTCTCTGTTGAGAAACCATACTTATGTGTCTCTTCATCACCAGAGGGAGGAATGTGTGTTCACTGAAGACATTTTGAAAAATATAAACAAATAAAAAGCAAAAAAAAAAAAAAAAAACCAACCCCGACAACAATCACCTTTGGTCCCACACCCAAAGAAGACCACTGTGGAGGTGTGAGTACTGTGTACGCCTGTGGCTGCCAGAACTTCCCCTCCAGCTGGCTTCTGCTGGGTGTGACAGTGTACGAACTCCTTGCTGATCGTCCTCAGCACAGAGAAACACAAGAGCAGCTTTTCCGTATGGCGATATCGAGTGTCCTATCCATGAACATGGTCTGTCTCCACCTTACGTGGTCTGCAATGTTTCCAGCTTCCAGAATGCGGACAGGACACTTCTTTTGTTAACTTTACTCTTGAGTGTTTATTCTCCTTGATGCTGTTATAAACATGATCACTTCTTTAATTGCATCTTCCGGTGGTTCTTGTTGGCATAGAGAAACAAAAATAACGTTTGCATTGCATCCTGCATGTTTGCCAGATTTACCCGTTCTGATAGTTTTTAGTAGATCCTCAGGGTTTTTTGTATTCAAGCTCGTGCCATCAGCAAATGTAGTTTTACTTCTTTTTCCCCCTGATCTGGATGTCTTTATTTCCTTTTCTTGCATTATTATCCTGCCCAGAACCTCCAGGACCGTGTTGGATAAAGCTGGACACACACTCTTTCCTTGTTCACAAAGAATGTTCTTGTTCACAAAGAATGCATCCAGTCTCCCATTATTAAGTATGAAGTTAGTTGTAGGATTTTTTGTAAATGCCCTTTATCAGGTGGAAGAAGTTTACTTCTAGTCCTACTTTGTTACATGTTTTGTTTTGTTTTGTTTGTTTTTTATCATGAAAGGGTGTTGGATTTTGTCAAATGCTTTTTCCACATCTATTGAGATGACACTGTGGTGCCTTTTTTTTTTTTTTTTTTGGCTATTGATACGCTGCTTGGTCGCGGTCCATAGTCCTCTTTCATATGCTGCTGGATTCAGTCTGCTAATATTTTGTTGGGGACTTTTGTGTCTATAGTCGTAAGGTGTGTCGGTCTATACTTTTCTTGTGATGTCTTTGTCTGGTTTGGAATCAGGGTTGTTCTAGCCACACAGGACATGTGGGGAAGTGTGCCCCTTTCTTCTTGGAGCAGTTTGTGAAGGACTGGTGTTAATTCTTCATAGCCTTCGGTAGAATTCACCAGAGTAGCCACATGGGCAAGGGTTTGTCCTCGTGGGAAGTTTCGAAACTACTGATTCAATCTCTTTACTTGTTACAGGTCTATCCAGGTTTCTGTTTCTTCTTGAGTCAGCTTGGGTGGTGTGTGTCTCTCTAGGACTTTGCCATCCCCCCTGGGTTATCTGATGTGTTGGTGTACAGGTACATTCGTATTTCAGAGTCCCTGGTGGTCTTTGGCTTTTACCCTCGCCTCTTACGGGGTAACTACATTGCACAAGGGACTCTCTGAGAATGCAGGCAAGATCTTGCTCCTCCTCTGCTCATACCTTCCACGGGTCCTGTGTCACCAGGCACCCCCTCTCATGCACGTCCGTGTCCACATCTCCTCTTCTTGTAAGGACATCTCTCGTATCGGTTTGGTACCCACACTAAAAACCAGGCAGTGCTGCTCATTTGACCTGAGGACACAGAAGCCTGGGAGCTGTGAGGATGGGGCAGCCCCCAGGGGCCCTGAGATGCTGGCAAAATCAGATTACAAAGGAGAGGGAGGGACGCCTGGCTGGCTCAGTCAGTAGAGCACCTGACTCTTGATCTCAGGGTCATGTGAGTTCAAGCTCCATGTTGGGTGTGGAGCCTACTTAAAAAAATAAATAAAATAAAATAAAGTAAAATTTAAAAATTCAACAATATAAAATAAAACAAGACAAAATAAAACAAAATTTAAAAAAGGGAGAAGGAGAGGGTCGGGCTGGGAGAAGCTTGGGCAGATGGGTACGGGGACGGGGACAGAGATAGCATCCTGGGCTTGCCCTCTGGCCCAGGGAGCCCCCTGTGCTGTGTCCTTGAGGTCATCTTCCTCTTATGCTGGGCTTAGGTGGGTCACTTGCCACAAGAGATCCCTGACCAAGCCTGTCCAGAGGCATAAGGGCTGGGGTGGGGGTGGGGGCATCTGGTGGCTTTCCTGGTTGTTGTCATCATGGAGATAAAACCCTTTGAGAGCTGCCAAGCCCTGCCCACCTGTGTCACTCCACCCCCACCTCACCCTGGAGGCGAACCCAAGAGACAGCTCCCCGTCCTTCCTGGCTGCTGGGCTGGTCACCCCTCCTTGGGGGTCACCACTTCACCCACTCAGCTCAGGATGGGGGAGGGAGTGGTGTCGAAAGCAGGTGCTGGGAGCAGCTGCCGGGACACAGGTCACTCCAGGGCCCTCAGAGTCAGCCCAGGTGCCCTCCCTGGCTGTGCCACGCTGGAATACGCC
The DNA here is from genome assembly GCF_023065955.2 of Ursus arctos. Taxonomy (NCBI): domain Eukaryota; kingdom Metazoa; phylum Chordata; class Mammalia; order Carnivora; family Ursidae; genus Ursus; species Ursus arctos. The sequence goes on from NW_026622908.1 coordinate 47,601,132, forward strand.
AGTTCCCAGGGGCTCTGCAGAAAGCTTGGCTGGCTCTTGGAGCTGGTTGGCCTGAGGGTCCCAGTGGCAATACCCCTGTTACTGCTGCCTGCTGGGGGTGAGACTGAGCCCTTGCAGCCGAGGGTAGCAGCCCCCCCCCCCGGGGGGGGCCCTTTCCAGCCTCCTGCCACAGATGCTGAGCCTGTGGCACTTTCCCCATCTTTGGGCACAAGAGAAAGAGCTGGAGAGGAGACAGTAAAGCAAGGAGAGTTCAGGAGTCTGTCCCTGCCTCTGATCAGGGAGGGTTGTCTTGGGGGCAGATTGGGGAGCTTGAGACCAAGAGGCACAGAGTCCGAAGCCCAGGATCTGGCCTCAGGGCACAGAAAGACTTCAGTAAATCAGAGGTGGGGTGGGCTGCCCTGGGGCCCCAGGAGGCTCTGAGCTGCACATCAGAGGTGGGCACACAGGAGCCTTGAGAGTGTAGGGACCTCTTACCTGCGAGGTGAAGATCAAGGGCGAATGGCCTTGCTCCTGGGCCCATTAGGGGTCATGGGTGCGAAGGGAAGGCACCTGCAGGATTCACACTCCCCACGCGTGTGTTTCCACCAGCAGCTGAATAAGAAATAGGGAGTGAAACCCCCCAGGCTGCTGAGAATGGGCTGCAGGACAATGTGAATGAACTTGGCACTGCTGAACCGCACGCTCAATTGCTTCAGACGGGGAATCTTACCCACATTTTTAGTCGCAATTAAAAATTTAAAAAATAGGCTGGAAAGAAGATGGGGGTCATATTGTTTAAAAGCGGGGGATTTTTGTTCCGTCCCCTCTCCGCGGATTTCCCAGGGAAGGGGGGGGCGGGGTAACAGCGCAGGCAGGCAGCCGGCTGGCGCTGGGGGCAGGGGTGGAAGGAGGGCATTGTTTCCCAGCCGGCTCCCCCGGCACTGGCCGGATATTTTTGGAGCATTAATCCGGTTCCTCCGGGGACAGCCCAGCCCCACGCCCCCTCCTCCCGCCAAAGAAGAGGAGGAAGGAGGAAGCAGGCCACGCTCACAATTACATTCACGGGGTGAAGGCCTCGGAGCGGGGCTGCACCTGCGGGGGGGACAGCGTGTTTCCTCCCCCACGTGCCCCGCGAGCCGCGCAGAGAGAAACCGCGCCGCCCGGAGCGCGCGCCCGCGCGCACTGGGCGCGCCGCGGGGTCTCCCCATCTGATTGATAGCGGCCATATCGGGAGGTAGGGAGGTAAGGACGCGTGTACGCCGGTGAACTGTGGCATTTCGGGAGGGCTGTCTGTGCAATCATTTGACGGATGCAAACCGCGCTCCAGACCCCGGAGAGGCCCCGGCCCCGCGTCCTGGGGCGGACCGCGCCGCGCCCCGGCCCCTCACACCCCCGCTCCCTGCCTCTCCACGCCGGTGGCCATGCCGCTTATTTATGTTTTCAATTTGTTTTTATTATGATTATCATTACTATTATTTGTTTTTCAGAATTAGAAGTCCATCAGATGTTCTCGCCCCCAGAAGCGGGTCACATGTCTCCAAAGGGCGGGCAGAGAGCTTTCCTCAGATGCCAGGGGAAGAAAAATATCTCGTAATTATGTTGAATGCTAGTAATAAACTGCCTATAAGTCAGCGGATAGTCCGTATTTCCTGGACCGTGTCTGCTCCATCGCAGGGCAAGCCCGGCCTCAGCCGCTGGGTTTGCGGCTCGGCAACGCCAGTGTTCCCCGTGAAACGCGTGTTGAATAAGAGATTTGTCCCCGCGTTTTTCTCAGGACCCACGCCACGATGGGTCGTTCGGTCAGCCCCATTTCCCGAGTCACACGCGCGTGGGTGTGAGGCCGTCCGGGCTGGCGTGGGTCAGCGCGCTCCTGTCCATACGCACTCACAGGTGCTCACCGTCCGGTCCCACCACGCCGGAGAGCCCTGATCTGTGGGTCCCCAGACCCCCCACCCGCCTGGTCCTCCCATGCCCTCCCATGCCCTCCGCGGCCCAGGAGGAGGCCCTGACCTCTGAGCATCAGGAGCAGCCAAGGGCGGTGCTCTCGGGAAGCCACTCTTGCAGTCAGAGCCCCGCCGGGGTATCTCGGACGGTGGATTAGAATTCGGAATTCTTTTTGGTCACCTGAAGGTGCCCCTTGATGGTTGGGTGCGGCTGTTGGAGACCCGTGTAAAGTCCCAGAGACCACGTTCTTGGGTCTGTGGCTCTGTGCCGCGTGTCAGGAGTTCAGTGACCCCGGCACCACCGGTCAAGGCAGCGGAGGGCCTGCCAGCCGCTGATCCTGGGAGCGACCCATCCCAAAGCAGAGGGGAGTGCTGCCCCCGCACTGGTGCAGGGAAGAAGCCCCTGCTGGATCTGCTCTCTCCCCAAGGGGTCCATGCCCCGCAGCTCTGGATGGGTTGGTGTCGCTGCCCTGCAGGGCGGCTGAGGACCTGCCTCCTGGAGCATTCAGCCCTCCGGCCTGACCTTGAGGCCAACGGCTGGGAGCCTCTCACTGCCAGGGGCATCGGCTCCTTCTACACTCCCCCTGCAGCTGCTGCCCCTCTGAGCTGGCTTGAGCGCCCCCAACACTCTCATGCTTACAACTTCCCTGCTCCCGTGGCTTCGTGGTTCCCGTGGCTTCTGTGGCTCTGTGCCCCCAGCTCCGGGGCTCCCCTTCTGCCACTTGCCCTCTCGTGCAGGTTTGTGGGGCTGCTGCCTCCCGGTCTCCTGGCCTCTCCTGTACTGGTCCTCGGTCCACAGCACCTCTCCTGGAAGGGCCCAGCCAGGCCCAGTTCCAGGCTCCCCCCCCCCACAGGCCCATCAGTACATTGTCTCTGTGTCTGCCCTACTGAGCTGTCTCCCCCTCAAGCCACTGGTCCTGAAGCCATCCCCTGCCTCTCTCTCCTGCTTGCCGCTCTGAGTGAACAGTCTTGGTGAGCAGAGTGGTCTGGAGGCTGGCCTTCTCCCCCAGGAGGAAGCTGGCCAGAGCAAGGCCAGGGGCCCACCCTGGACGGAGCCGCGGCCTCTGTTGAGGTACCTGGCTTCAGTGTGGTCCCCTTGGTCTGGTCATGCCCAGGTCATGAGATAATCGCGCCTGGGGGTTGGGAACAGGGCACTGTTGTGTCGCTGACCACCTCCTTGCTAGGGCCTGGATGGTGTGCCCCAAATTTACATGTTGAGGGCAACCCCAGCTCCTCAGTTGTGGCTCTATCTGGAGCTGGGGCCTTTACAGAGGAGCTTGAAATAAAACGGGGTAACCAGGGTGGCCCTGATCCCATGTGACCGGGGTCCTTACAAGAAGAGAGGATCAAGACAGAGACACACACGGACGGACGACCCCATGAGGACCCAGGGAGAGGACAGCCATCCACACACGAGGAGAGAGGCCTCAGGAGGACCCGCCCCCCACGCCTGCATCTCGGGCGTCGGACTCTGGGACCGGGGGACAGCGAGTGTCTGTTGTACAAGCCCCTGGGCCGTGGTGTGTTATTATTCCTGCCCCGCTCACACTCCCCGCATGGCCCTTTCTCACGCTGCCCCTGGTCTGAACTTGCTGAGGTTAGACGGGTCAGAGAGCACCCACCCGGGACAGGCTGTGGCCTGTCCACCATACAGGGCCTGACCCCAGGCCTTCCCTCTGCCCTGTCACAGAGCAGGACACCCTCTCCCCGGACGGGTGCTTTCCGCTGGCACAAGCGCCAATACCACATGGCCACGTGACGTGCTTTTGCCAGTGGGGTGTGGGCACAAGTGGGAGCCTGTGGGTCCCGCCTGTCTCTGAGGACCCTCAGCAGAGGGAATGCAGGGAGCAGGCTGACCCCAAGCCACCGCCCATAGCCATGGCCACTGACCCCGGAGAGCCCGCCGTGGCTCCGCTGGCTCACACACGCTCATTTTGCAGCCTAGAGTTCAGGGTTCTTTGTTACGCAGTTCTTCGCAGGAAAAACGGACTAGTACGGGGACTCAGGCCGCCTTGGCCTCCCCGCTCCTCCGTACACCCCGCGAGAGTGCTGGCGAGCCCACACCCACCCATGTCCGCCTCTCGCCCCAGCGCTGGGCTTCCAGTCCTTGTCACTTGTGTCTGGTCACAGCGCCAGGTGCTCTGCCAGGACCCCAGGCCCGAGCATCTACCAGGAGCGCGGGGGGCCTGACCCACGACAAGGAAACGAGAACACGTCCATGACAATGTGCAGATGGAAGACCATGAGTGCCCTGCCGCGTGAAGCCCAGGTGGTCCTACAGATGACTGAGCTGCTGGCGGGACGGAGGGAGGCAGGTGACCCCCACCCAAAATGTGAGACTGATGACACGGCACACACCTGCCACAGTGGAGGTCTCTGGGGAGGGACGGACGGTCAGTCTTTGTTTGCTCATGGGAGGCCTCTGGGGGGGCCCAGGCCTGCTGGGCTCTGTGGCCCGTGGGCCCCCACCAGCCAGAGCTGCTGGGAGCTGGTGTCGTGGGCGAGCCCATGCTTGGGGGCGGGCTGTGGGGGTGTGGGCTAGCCCGGGACCCCGCGTACCCCCCACTCTCGCCACCACCATGGCCCTCCCCAGCGGTGCCCAGAGAAGCCTTCTGTCCGCAGAGGAGCTTGTCCCTTCTTTTCAAGTCAACTTGGAGCTTTCTGCTTGTTTCCAGAAGGTCCTCTGTTCTCTCTACCTGGGCCCCAGGAGGACACAGGGACGACCTGTCCAGTGGGTGGGGAAGGGAGCGGGCCCGCAGTCTGAGCGCTAAGCACAGGGTGGCTGGGAGGAACGATTACATCATGAAGGTGCATCCCAGGCTGGGATGCTGGCATTGACCTCTGCGCGGCCCTGGAATCTGTCCAGACCCGAGTCAGGATGGCACCCAGGGCCCTGAAGCAGAGGGAGGGCGGAGGTTGGCAGGGGCGGCCACTCCAGGGGAGGGGCTCAGGGCACAGTGCTGGGCTCACCCTGTCCCAGAGGAGGCTGGGGGCAGACAAGGTGGCATATGGGGCAAGTTTGCCCATTGCCAACATTAGTGTCATAAGCAGGGTGGCTGGATTTAGTGAACAGAAACAGGGAATGCGCAGTTAAATTTGAATTTCAGAGAAGCAGTGAATAATTTGTTTAGTGTAAGTGTGTCCTATGTAATATGTAGGCATATTTACGCTGAAAAAATATTCATTGTTTACCTGAAATTCTAATGTGTCCTGCCAAGTGCCTCCGTGAGCAGGTGGGGGAGCCCCCGCAAGTAAGAGGTGTGTGCAGGTGGGGCCGGGTGGGCGGCGTGAGTTGGGGGAGCAGCCAGGATGCCAGGGCTGTAGCTTTGTGGGGCCTTCAGCGTGTGCCCTGGGGCCCTGGTGCCTGGAGGGACACTGAGGCAGGTGGGGGAGAGGGACAGAGCTCCAGAGATGCCCCCACTCCCACTCCTCAGGTCCAGCGGAGGAACGAGGCCCAGCCAGTGGGGCCGTCCCCCCACTTCTGCTGGGGTCCCCCGGTGCCTGCAGCCTGCCCGCTCCCAGCCCTGCAGCCGTGGTCTGCCCAAGATCAGGGGCTGCGTGAGCCCTGCGTTCACACACGGAAACTGCTTCCAGCCGCACAGCCTCCCCGGCCTCCTGGGCTCCAAGCTCCCCGTCTGCAGGTCTGTCCTGGGGCTCAGGACAGAGCAGCATGCATAGAAGAGTAGCAGCTGTGGGAGCAGGAGAGGAACAGGCCGCCACCACCCAAGACCCCCCCCCAGCCGCCCCCCCACCCCCACAGCAGGGCCATGCGTACCGAGATGGTGCGTGCCCTGCTTGCTTTTAGATGAGGAGAGCACAGGCCGCAGGTAAGAAGGAAACGAAGCGGCTGGGGTTTAGCAGACCTGAGCTTCCAAGTCCCTCTGAGCGGATTAGAGCGAGGAGAGACCAGGCAGGACAGGCCGCTCGTGGCATGAAATCCGGCTGCAGGTGGCGGCTGCTGCCTATGGGGGCCTCCTCGTTGGCTGAGGCTCTGAGCTCCTGGGGACTCCTGACATGCAGGCATACCCCTGGCTCGCTGGCTTTCGGGAGGACAGCAGGCTCCGTGTGACGGTCTGGGCAGGACGGTCCAGTGGTTAGATGCCCCAGGTCAGGGTTCCACCCTCCGGGGTCAAATCCTGCCTCCCCACCCAGCAACGGCAGGGCCCCTTCCCTCTCCTAGCCTCCCCTGTCCGCAAGGGAGGCTGGTGCTCGTGACCCCAGGTGCAGGGGTGCAGGGACTGCTTGGGAAGGTGCCCAGGCAGGATTGCGTCAGGGTCCTGGTGGCGCCCCCTTCTTGGGCCTGCCCCATGGACAGTGCCCACTGGTCTGGCCACACAAGAGAGGCCAGCACGGCTAGTCCAGGACCCTTGGCTGGACCCCGCACAGCGGCCTCCAGGGCAGGCTCTGGTTCCCTTGTAGGCACGGGCTTTGCTGGGCGAGAATCACTGCCTTTCTCGTCCGTGGCAGGAGTGACAGCGGGCACAGCGGTGGTCCTGGGGCTCTGCGGTCTACAATGGGGAGGAGCGGGCCAGGAGCAGGGAAGTGTCCCCAGGACGTGGGCTTCACGGGAGGTGGCAAGTAACAAAGCACCATAGATGGGGTGCAAACAGCAGCCGGTCCTGGAGGCTGGGGTGTGAGGCCCGGGGGGCAGGTGCACCAGGATCTGGGGCCCTCCCACTGCAGGATGGGGGGACCAGGGCCCCACCCTCATGACCTTATTTAACTGGGATCACCTCTCAAGGCTCCGTCTCCAAATACAGTCACACTGTAGGCCTGGGGCTCTGTCCTGTGAATTTTGGGAGGAAATTCAATCCACAGCAGAAGAGCATCGCTTGTCTGTTTTTGGGACCCTGACGTCTGCTCATGTCTTGGGGATTCTGCTTTGTCTTCGCTCTGGGGGACGGGCGTGTCCCCAGAGATGCCTCTCCCTCCGGGTTCACAGTGCCCTCACCCTCGGGGCAGGTGCACAAGGCAGCCCTGCCCCGTCCCCCATCACCGCGGTCACATAGGAGCCGCACTCAACCCCAGCGCTGCCGGGCCTGCCAGGTGGGTGCCACGTGCTCAGGCATCCAGAGGGACCCCGACCTGGCCAGGCCCCACCTTCAGCCATGCTGGTTGTGTTCTCCACACCCGCTGCTCTACGGCCATGTAACAAACCTCCCCAAAGCTTAGTGGCATCAACACGCACTGTTACGCTCATGAATCCCGTGAGTTAGGAGCTAGGGCGCCGTGAGCATGGCTGGTATCCTGCCTGGGGTCTCCGCTGGGAGGCTACAGGGCTAGGCTGGAATCATCCAGAACCTCCCAAAGGCTCATCATCACCCTCCTGACTGGTGCCGACTGCCCGTTTCCAGCTGAGGGCTTATCTGGGGCCATCGGCTCCTGCTTCTCCACGCTCTGGGCCTCCCTGGCACTTGGAGGAAAGAGACAGAGGAACTATTTTGCCTTTTATGCCCTGGCCTCAGAGGTCACTCAGAAGTCCATGCAGACCCAAGCACCCCTCAATGCAGCCTGCAGGGCTCAGGGGGGCACGGGGGCCAGATTCACGACGTGCCAGCCCGCATGGATCTCCAGCCAGCCTTGACCTGCTGCCCCCTTCCCCTCGAGGCTGAGAGCTCACAGGCGCCAGGCACCAGCACCCCAAAGCCTCGGCCCAGCCTCACCCTGCCTCCTTCCCTCTAGGCCCAGAGGGAGCAGCAGCAGACCGGCCTCTAAGCCTTCTACCGCGGCAGCCCCTTTGCTGCGCCTGCTGCTAACCCTCCACTCTGGGCCCCTCACTCCGCTGGCCGACGTTGCTCGGAGACTTTCACTGGGCTTGCAAGGAGGTGTCAGGTCCTCTCCTCCTGGAAGCCCTCCCAGATACCCCTGCTGGGCCACATGGTGCACCGTGTGCGTGTATCCAGTGGGGTCCTGGGATCAGCAGCTAGCGTGACATGAGTCCAGGTCATTGTGCTGTGGTCTGGGACCCCTCGCTGCCAGCCCCCCCCCAGGAGGACCAGCCCTGGGGCCTGGGCACAGCTGAGCCTGAGTGGGTGTGGGAGTCCCAGCTGATGGGACCCGAAGATGTGGGTGTGCAGGAAAGTGAGTGGGTCACGTAAAGCCTTCCTTGGTGACTCTGCCGTTCCTCTGCCAAATGCTTCTCCTCCATGCATCTGTGGGATTTATTTTGCAATTACGTCGTTCCATCAAACTGATTTTAGGTCGGTCCCTGCTGCTCTCCCAACTCCAGTGCAAACCCCGAGACACTGGGGACACATGACCTCCTTACATCGCTGTTTTCGGGGTCTAAGGACAATGACTTGTATGTGAGCAGAGCTCTAAACTTCATAAAACACATTTGCGCACATCATTTCACTCTTCAAGCAGCCCTGTGAGGTGGGCAGAGCCGTCCCCAGCGAGAGGAGCCCATCGCAGCTTGAGGAGAGACCCAAGATGGCGAGCGGCCATATGCGGACCTGGGGGATGCCGAGATCCCTGCAGGCAGGGAGGGAGGTCCCTGGGTGGGCAGTCCTCTGCAGTTAGACTGGAAGACATGTGGTGGAAGGCGGGGGGTGGGGGTGGGGGTGGGTGGAGGACCGCAGGGGGATGGGACGGGGGCAGGCAGGCGAGCAGGGACCACGCAGCCCCCGGAGAGGCCGAGGGGTGGGGATGAGCCGGCCTCACAGCACGCCCCCGGTGCTGAGCACATTTCCCCATTTCCAAAGACGCGGTGTTCCCTAGAGATGGTCTCAAGCACACACACGCTCAGCGTTGACATTTGCTTCATGGACCAGCACACCGTGTGTTTTTCTGGATGTTGTATTTACACCTGGAAAGGGGGTGTCCCGATGGTGTCGTTTCTGGGCACTAGTGTGTTTCACTGTGGGATTCAGATCTCCTGTAGAGTTACTGTTTTTTCCCCCTTGTTTTATTGTTTACCAAGGGAAGTGAGCTAAGATTTCCAATAACAAATAGGGATCTGTGTACTTCTCCATTTAGATCACCCGTTTTTCTTAGATTGAGAGAAAAAAACATATATCTGAAATGCAAAGATTTTCAGCAAACACGATTTAATGAGTTTTGATGAACACACACACGTGTGTGACCAACACTCCACCTTGGGTGCTGTCAGTCCGGACGCTCCCACGGGCCCCTGACAGAGACCCTCGCGCACCGCTGGCGAGCACGGCTCCGACACCTGGCGCCCCATGCCCGCCGCACCTGTTCTCGAAGTTCACGTAAATGAAACCCAACTGGGTGCACTCTTTTGTGTCTGGCTTCTTTCACATGTAATCATGCTTTAAAATTCTTTATTTTTAAGAGGATTTCACAGCTTGATAGAAGTATAACCAAAATACAAGTGATAGAAACAGAGCCAGGAGTCACAGCACAAATGCACTCCAGATAAATTAATTTTTTAAAATTGTGGTCAAATACACATAGTGTAAAATGTAACATCTTCACCGTCTCTGAGCCCACAGCTCGGGCACTAAGCACATTCATGTTGGGCAGCCGTCCCCACCACCTGACTCCAGGACTTCCCCATCTTCTTTCCCCCTGAGACATGGACCCCAACCCCTCCCCCGACCTTGGCACCCACTGTCCACTCTCCATCCCCCTGAGACACCAACCCCCGGCCCTCCCTCAGCCCCGGTGCCCACCGTCCACTCTCGGTCCCCCTGAGACATTCACGCCCATCTCTCCCCCGGCCCCCATGCCCACTGTCCACTCTCTGTCCCACTGAGACACTGACCCCTGTCCCTCCCCTGGCGCCCACCGTCCACTCTCTGTCCCTGTGAATCTGGAAACCCTAGGGACCTCATGCGGGTGAATCCTGCAGGATTTGTCCCTTTGTGTCTGGCCTGTTTCACTCAGCATCACGTCTCCCAGGTCCATCCACACTGTGGCCGGTGTCAGCGTGTCCCTCCGTGTTCAGGCCGAGTGACGGTCCGGTGTGTGGATGGGCCACCTTTATCCCCTCATCCGTCGATGGACACTTGGGCTGTTTCCATGTGTCAGCTGCTGTGAACGTGTGTGTGCAAGCGTCCACTCGACTCCCTGCTTTCGGGTCTTTGGCATAAATACCCAGTGGTGGGGTTCAGATCACGTGGTCGTTCTGAAAGCACCAAACTTTTCCGCAGCAGCTGCACCAACTTACATTCCCACCGACAGTGCACAGCATTCCAGTTTTTCCCCATCCTCACCACCAATTGTTAGCTTTGGGTTTTTCTGATAGCCGTCAGATGATAACACCGTTGGGTGTTATAACTGGTGTGAGGTGATGTCTCATCTGCATTTCCCTGGTCATGAGTGACGTTGAGCATCTTTCCATGTGCTTATGAGCCATTCATATATCTTTGTAGAAATGTCTATTCAAGTCCTCTGCCCATTTAAAAATTGTTTGTTTGTTGTTGAATTGTAAGTTATTTATATATTCCAAATATTAATTATTTATCAGTTATATGATCATATAAAATTAACTTTGTAGAGTAGTCTGACAAAGGGCACTTAGAATGCTCAAACATACAAATGAAGGATTGAAGTCTGTGTTGATCAGGGTTCTTTAAGTGCAGACAAGAAAATCCACTCCTGGTAATTTAAGTAGAGAAGCACTTGCTAAAAACACAAAAATTCCTCAGGAATCACTGTTCTAGAAACAATCCCCAATCCCGGTAGAGTCTTACCTACCAAAGGGGCTTCTGCCTCTGCTCCAATTAGGAAGCTGCCACCACTAGGAACAGCATCACATATCAATGTTGGGCAGGTGGCATTCTGGGAGAGTACCCAGCCTTGTGAAGTATTTCCCCCTGATCTGGTATCATGACTGAAACTTTGATAAGTCATTGCAACATTCTATACACATTACAGACTAACAGAAGGGAAACCACAGAATAACAGGAAAGATTCAATCAATTCAACAGAAAGCAATATTGGGTAGAAAAAGAAACATGGAACAGTCAGGATAAATAGAACTCATGTAATAAGGTGGTGATTTAGCCCCAGTATATCTGTAACTATATTAGATATAAATGGACTGAATGTTCCACCTGAAAGACAAAGATTGTCAGACTGGATAAAAATAAATAAAACCCAACTCCATGATATGTACAGGAAATATATCTAAATCATAAAGATGTGAAAGACTGAAAATAAATGATGGGAAAGCAAATACCATGTAAATGTTAATCAGAAGAAAGAAGCGATCACTATATCAATATCAGAAAGAAGTAAACTAGAAGGCAAAAAGCATTACTAGAGATAAGGACGTCACTTCATAATGAAAACAGGACTATTTCACTAGGACGGTATGAATTCAAAATTTTATGCACCTAATAACATGGCCTCAAAATACGTAAAACAGAAATTCACAGTACTTCAAAGACAGGGGGATAATCCCCAATCATAGTGGGACTTTTTAACATAAAACTGTCAGTAATTGATACAACAAGTAGAGAAGATATCAATTAGCACATCGATTATATGAACAAAGCAAACAGTAACCTTGGCCCAGTGAGTGTGTATAGAACACTACACCTAACAACTGCATAGCACCATTTTTTTAAAGCACGTGGATCATTTACAAAAACTAATCCTGTCCTGGCCCATAAAGCAAGTATTTAAAAAATTGGAAAGCATTGAAAGTGTGTAGGGTGTGTTCTCTGACCACAGTGGAATTATACTAGAATCCAATAGAGAAAAGATAAGCGGAAAATACTCATATATTTAGAAATGAAGACAAGCATTTAATGCCAGATTGTCGCTAATTCAGTAATCCCTCTTCTCTCTGCAATCTCTTCTGTGTCCCAGTAGAGAAAGCTAGTACCAGGGCTCCCAGGGTCCCTTAACTGTACATTCTGACAGTGAGAGACACTTGAGCAAGATTTGGAAGGCATAGGGAAGGAACAGCCATTCCTCTCCATGGCAGCTACGGGGGGCCATTGCAGTTGGCAGTGGTAGCTTCCCTTGGCTTCCAGAGTCAGCCTGAGACTCTCCCCGGGTGCTGCAGGTGGCTGAGGTCACCGGACAGACTCTAGCTACTTCAGGACTACAGTCACCTGGGGTCCCTGATACGACCCCCTTGCTCTTTCTGAACTTCTGATCTCCTGAAAGTGACCTTCCTCCCCTGCAATTTCCAAATTTCTCAGTGTTTGTGTAAGCCTGGAATTCTCTGCAATAAATCTCTTTCTACCCAAAACACCTAACATGATTTCAGTTTGACCAACTACCCCCTTCTGACCTTCCCACGTACCAGCAGTGTTTCCAGGAATGTAGAACGTTAAAAATAGTAATACGGGATTAGTTATCCAATCGGGCTAAGTTTGATGTCGGTAATGACCTTAACGACCAGTATAAAGCAAGATACAGGGGGTGCCTGGGTGGCTCAGTTGGTTGGGCGTCCAACTCTTGGTTTTGACTCAGGTCATGATGTCAGGGTCATGAGATCAAACTTGATGTCAGGCTCCGTGCTCAGCAGGGATCCTGCTTGAGATTCTCCCTCTCCCTCTGCCTCGACCCCACCCTCCTTAAATAAATAAATAAATAAATAAATAAATAAATAAATAAATAAATATTTTTTAAAAAGCAGGATACAGAGAGTGCATGAATATAGTTACTAATAAAATTATCACCTCTGATTGCTTGTGATGAAGGGGCTCTGGCAGCAGAACGTTGCGGTGGAAGTGGTGAGACAGTGTTCAGGACACTGGGGGACTGACAGCGAGGAAGTGACACGCTATGGCCTCATTCTCAGCTCAAGGTATGGCCCGAGAACCAGAGGGCTTCTATGGCTCCTTTGACAAAAAAATTATCTCTTGTAGCTTTCAGGGCAATTTTTTTTTTAAAAGAGGATCTCAACTGGGTAAAGAAGATGCAGTGTACGTACACGCACACAATAGAATGTTACTCAGCCATCAGAAAGAATGATATCCTGCCATTTGCAACGATGTGGATGGAGCTAAAGAGGTCTTTTTTTTTAAAGATTTTATTTATTTATTTGTTTATTTATTTGAGGGAGAAAGTACGCACCTACCAGCTGGGGGAGAAGCAGAGGGAGAGGGACAAGCAGACTCCAAGGTGAACACGGAGCCTGAATCGGGGCTTGATGGAACTAATGGATATTATGCTCAATGAAATACGTCAGAGAAAGACAATGATCATATGATCTCACTCCTATGTGGAGTGTAAGAAACAAAACAGATGAGCATAGGGGAAGGAAAAAGGAGAGAGAGACAGAGAAGGAAGTGGACCATAAGAGACTCTTAATGACAGACGGAGGGTGGATGGAAGGAGGTGGGGGATGGGCTGCATGGGGGATGGGGATTAAGGAGGGCACCTGCTGTGACGAGCACGGGGTGCTGTGTAAAGTGATGAATCACTGAATTCTACTCCAGAAACCAATATTGCGCTGTATGCTAACTAACTAGAATTTAGATTTTTAAAAAAGTGCTTCTTAAACTTTAGCAAGTATAAGAAAAATAAATACATAACAAGAGGACCTCAGATTTAACCTTGCAGGCTAGACAGTCACAGCTGAAGTAGAAGTCAGTGTTTCCCGAGTCCCCTCTGTAAAAGGGCATTTATTTGGAAAGAGTGAGACCATGAGAATTGGAGTGGATTTTATTGAATCTGAGCACCAAGGGCCGTGAACCTCCCTCGCCAGCAGAAGTAGCCTTTTCCCACCCCCTGTGCCCGAGGACCCTGCGAGGACCTCGCCTGGGAGACAACGAGGGGAGGAGGTGACCCATCTCAAGCCTCACCTCCACCAACTCTCACTATCTCCAGATCTGTGACTGGAAGCAGGTGCAGGAAATGAGCACACAGTCACGTGGACAAGGAGGAGACCACATCCACTGAATGCAAGTTTTTGCCAACGTATGGCAGTGGGAGCCAGGGGACATGTGCAGTAATGGGCTCTGAGAGGGTGAGACCACAGAGGGGGCAACGCAGCCCTGGGTCAGTTTCGATTGATCACGATGGGCTCACTTGCCGAGGAGCCTGGATTCAGCGAGTTTGCTCCAGAAGAGCTGGTGGTGGCTTTAGTCGTCCGTTGACTGACTGAAGCTCAACAGAGACGAAGTGAGATGTCAGGGCTGCCTCGGTGTAGCGGGCAGGGAAGAAGGCAAGAGTACCGACGCAGCATTGCTAGAGAGGGTCACTGCATGGGCTCGTCCGTCTGCCCCAGGGTGTCTCGTTGCAGGAAGCAGACATCTGGAGACACATTGACAGGGGAGGACCAGGAACGAGGATGACGGTGGGGGATGTCCCCACCGTGGCTGACTCCCTGCATCAATGCCATGATGGGACCCTGAGTGTCAGAAGCCAGGCGGCACCCCAGCCACAAGGTGACTGTCATTGCTTCAAGGAGGAACCGCCAGAGCAGAGCCAACACAGTTTCCCTACAGGACCGTGGGCAGCGGCTGATAGTTCGTGGTGTCCCCAGGACTGGAAGACAGGTAGCCTGCCCGAGTTGTCACCAACCCCGTGAGCGCACATGAACACCTGCAGCTCTGATGACCAGAGAAGTGACTTCGGTCAGTGCGGTGGAGACTCACGACCCTGCCCCAGGTCCCAGAACCGAGCCGCACGCGCACTCGGAGCCCCAGGATGAAAGGAGTCCACATGTCCTGCTGAGGGTCCGTGAGGACAGAGCGGGCGTCACATAGCCCCTGGTCTAAATGCTCCCGCGTCTCACCCAGGACTGTCCTGGGGATGCCTGGGAGGAGCATTTCTGTACGAATTTGCGCCAACACCGCAGCCCTCTCTCACGTTTCCGTCTGCCACATCTACTTGGCCTGTGAAGGAAACAGTCTGCCAGACGTGGTCTCCGTCATGCAACACTGGAAACTCTTCTCAAAGATTATTTATTTATTTATGTATTTGAGAGAGAGAGTGCGAGAGCAAGAGCGGGAGGGGCAGAGAGAGGCAGAGGGAGAAGCAGACTCTCCGCTGAGCAGAGAGCCCGACGCGGGGCTCGATCCCAGGACCCTAGGATCATGACCTGAGCTGAAGGCAGACGTGTCACTGACTGAGCCACCGGTGTCCCCAGCGCAGAACCTCTTGTCTCATAAACGCTGTTCTCCGTGCACAGGAGCCCATCGCGGGGGCCAGCGGGGGGAGGAAGGGACGGATGGGGAAGTGGCCGGCCGCCTCCACCTGGCAGGCATAGCAGTACGCAGCCATCTGCTGGCCTCAGGATTGTGTTACTTCCCCATGTTGGTCAAAATGCAGACCTTAGGACCCCCTGTCTTCCCATAGAACAAAAGGCCAGTTAACCATGCTGATGGCATAATGGCGATGGGAGCTGCTGGCGGGCAGTAACGAATGCCCTAACCCTGTGGGAGTACGAGAGGAAGCTCTTAACAGCTAGGTGGGTGACAGGACGTGTCTGGGGGATGTCACAAATCAGCTGCTGGTGCTTGCTTCCTGGGCTCATGAGCAGAGCCGTCATAGTGGCGGGCTGGATGCTACCCATGGCCTCGTGTGGTCACCACCACTGCTGAGGGCCAGACCAGAGGCCAAAGCCGAGCCCCCAGAATAGACCCTTCCCCAGAGGGACAAGCCAGTCACCACTGGGGACAGGTTGACTTCATTGACCAGACAGCCAGAGGTGCTTCTGGAGAAGGCCAGCCTCCAGGTGAACCTGGAAACAGAGGGGGATATACATTCCTAGGGAGAGAAGAGGGGGACCCAGAAAGTGGGAGAATATAAGCAAGGGCTGGCCGGACAGCAGGGGCAGCCCGTGCAGCGATGTATGGCTGGGGGGACAGCTGGGAACAGTGATGGAGCGAGTCTTGCACTAACAGCCTAGGGTAGGACTATGGAGCCCTTGAGCCCAAGGGCAGGAAGCAAATCTGATGGGATGGGCACTGCAGATGGCTTGTGGGTAGGAGAAGGCTGGGTGTTGTGACAGGCAGGGGAGTCAGCCAAGACAACCCAGGGTGAAGCACCAGGACGGCAGAAAGAGAGGCCACTGGAAGGTTCTAGAAGGCCAGAAGGACACGTGGAAGCTTGCTCCAGGGACAGCAGCCTGTGTTTGGGTCTGAGCCTGGGCCACCCACAGCTGCAAAGCCCACGCCCAAGTGACCCTGAGGTTCCTCAACAGCAGGCCATGGGCACTCTGGGCAGGTGTTTCTCTACCTGAAAGGCCATCCAGCCCAGCACCTGGCCCGCCCCCACAGTCACTGTCAGCTCGTGGGGCGAGAGCCCACAGCCTGGGTCTTGGAGGAGGACAAAGGCAACAAAGACAGCAGCTGGAGTGCTGAGCCTGTCCCCACACGGCCAGCCTTGCCCCCCACCCCCCAGAGTCAGGCCAGATGGAGCAGCTGGGGCCTTGGGGACTCAGGGCCTTTGTGCTCTTGGTCCAGTGACAGCTACAAGCCATCCATCAAACTGAAGGACCCTCATTTAAATTCTAATAGGAAAGGGGCCAGGAGGCAGGGGGCTTCCCTGGGGCTGCCTTCCCTGCCTCCCCTGCTGGCTGCCCGCAAGCCGGGAGTTGTCCCCACCAGGGTCGCAAGCCTCCACAAGGCGAGGCACACAGAAGTGGGGGGCTCTTCTCTGGAAACTCAGGACGCATGCACGTGGAGGCTTTCCCAGGGACCCCCCTGAATCATGCCACCTGCCGCAGGAAGAACGGCAAAGTGGCCCAGTCAGCTTGCAGAACCGCCCCTCCCCCGACACTGGGGGTGGGACTCTGAGCTCCGGCGTGGACACACGTGTGTCCCGTGAGTGGCTGGATTTTCACAAAAGCTGTCAGTCCAGCTGGCACCTTGTTTGCACGAGCCACAGATGCCCGTTCCCCCGGTGCCAGGACGCAGCTCACCCTCCAGCGCCCCACGCCGGGCTGCAGCTGTGGGCGCCTGTCCCCGGCCAGCCACCCGGACGTCCAGCCCCCCGCCTCGTGTCCAGAATGTGGGCAGTGGAGGGGGTGCCAGTGAACCCCCACAGCACGTCCGATGAGTGGGGAGGGCCCAGAGGCTGCCGCACACGGGGGAAGGTGGCATGGACCGAGGTTCAAGGGTCTGCAGAGCGGGTTCCGGCGGGCACGGCAAGGTCTTGGAATTTTATTCTGAAGGAATATCCAGCTAATTGCTAGCCAGATCACGTGACCCTCCTGCGGGACCCCCGCCATAGACTGGAAGTGGGGGTGAGGGTGATGGGAAAGTCGCAGACGACGCTCAGCTTTCTTTCTGCCGACACAGCTGGCTGGTTGACAGGGATGTGGAGGGGAGTCCGGGGCCCTGGGGAGAAGTTGGGGCTGCAGACACCAGCTCTGGTGTTACTGACGCTTGTGAGAACTGTAGTAAAACCGGTGAAGGCCAACGTGTCGGACATAGCAGCACACGCTGTACTCTTCTCCGTGTTTAAATGCATTTGTATGAATCCCGATTGTGCTTCTGTGATGGGCGAACTATTCCCACCCACATTCTAGAGATAAAGGGATAGAAACTCAGAGATTAGGGCCCCGTAAGGCGGGGAAGATGAGCCCCCATTGTCTCGACACAAAGGTTTGTTTTAGGTTTGGCCAACTTGGACAGACAACCTTCAGGGATGCACTGGGGCGACGCACGACCAAGTATGACCTTTGATCGTTTGCTCACCCGCCATCTCACTGTGCAACGTGTTCACTTAGAAATGCTGATTTTTCTCCCCGTTTCCATTTCACAGGAGAGTCTGCCCCCGACTGTACACGGGTCTTCGTTGTCCCGGAGCTGTTGACGCGGTTGCATAGTTTTGGGGCGCCTGGTCATGCTGCCTGTGGGTCCAGGAGGCCGCGCCTTGTTATTAAGCCGTGGGAGCCTCCCCGGGGTCTTGCCTGAGGGCCAGCATCTCACCCCCCCGCAGCCGGCGCCATGTGGTCTGCAAGGGCTGTGCCTCCCCGGGCCTCCAGCTCATGCAATTGTGAGGACACCGGCAGAGCCTGTCTCCGGGGAGCTGTCGCCGACCAGCGTCTGCAGCTCATGTGGGCTCCGATCAGGGGGGACTTCAGTGTCCAAATCAGAGTAATTGAAAGAAACCCATTCGATGACAGCCTGTATTCAGACCTATCAGGAAACCCCCTTTCCTGAAGACCAAGCTAGGGAACAGTGCCTCACGAGCAGACGTGTTCAGAAAGGTGTGCGGACGCTCAGGCTGGGCCCTCCCGACACATTGTCTTTGCCTTTCACACCCTGCCGTCTGTCAGCCACAGAGGCCATTAGGCAGCGAGCCCCAAGTCCTTCCTCCCAGACGGATGTCCCGGCAGCAGCTGGGTGTCCCGGGAAGGATTGACGTGGGCAGACAAGGGGAGGCAGGAAAGTGGACCATGGCAGCCCCAGGGCAGGTGCATGGGGCACAGGCACCCGCGGCAGGGGCGGCAGAGAAAGGAGGAAGGAGGGCTCTCTCACAGCTTCTCTGGAACCTGGGATCCAAGGGCCCCGCCCACTGTGCACAGGGGGCCATCTGCCTGGGGATAGGATCCTGGGGCCCCTCTTTACTCTGGTGCTCACCCCGGGCCCTGCCCCATGGCCCCAGTGCCCAGTGACCCCCACGGGTCAGTAGGCCTGCAACAGCAGGTGCTCCAAGGTGGGATGGAGGGACTGGGCGAGAGCCCTGCGGGCCAGTCTGTGTTCTGTGGGAGTCAGTGTTCTGTGGCCCCTTCAATCCACTTTGGGGGAGAGTCACCTTTTAAAAAAGTTTTTTTCAGGATCACCTGGGTGGTGTCTGCCACGATTCCAGGGTCCTGGGATAGAGCCCCACATCAGGCTCCCTGCTCCGCGGGGAGTCTGCTGCTCCCTCTGCCTGCCCCTCCCTGGCTCGTGCGCTCTCTCTCTCTCTCTCTCACTCAAATAAATAAATAAATAAAGTTTTAAAAAATTTGTTTCCAGAATTTGGCACAAGTGCTCGCCGGGGAGCCCCCTGCAGAAGTGGCGAAGGCCTGTTTCTGAGAAAATCACGCTCGTCCTTTCTGACCTCGCGGGTACAGATTGTGGTTCCACGCTTCGGTTCACAGCTTGTGCCACCGCCTCTTCGTGGGGCTGATTCTGGCTGAGGGAGGGGTTAGGCGAGGCTGCGGACCCCTCCCCTTCGCCCGCCCACCGCCCTCAGAAACACGTGGCCCACCAGCCGGCCCTGGACCAGGCGGCTTCCTTCTCTTGGGGTTCAGCCTGGAAGCACCAGGGCTTCCCTCCCACCGTGCCCGAGGAACAGTGCCCTGCTTCCAGCTGTCCTGTGCCCTGGGGTGGACATTGGTGCCGCCCGCCCTCCAGCAGCCGCCAGAAGACCCCGCGCCACGAGCCTAGGCTTCCCCGCGGCTGCCACTCCCATTATGGCCAGTCTGGTGGGGGGAGTGGGATCTCAACTTACTTCAACTTGTATTTCTCCAAGTATAAGTGACTTAGGTACTTACTATGTTTGGGGGCCACTTTTACACCTTTGCGTGGGAACTGTCCGTGTCTCCCCCGTCTTTGCAGAGTTTGAACTCGCAAGGGTCCTCCACACTCTCGGGACGTTAGCCTGTGTCCCCGGCCAGCGTTGCCGGCAAGAATTCTCCCCCACCTGGGCCACGGGCTGCTGCTTTGTTTATGGGTTTTGCCCAGCAATTAAAGCATTTTTTAACATAGTCAAATTTATCTGTCATTTTCCTTCGCCGCCTCTGGAGTTTGCCTCAGGCTGGAACACCTTTCCCCGCCCAGAGGGTGAAGAGGCCCCATCGAGTTTTCTCGTGTTCCTACCACTTCGGTTCTTGTTTCCTGTCTAATCTGTTTGGGAGCGGATCCAAGCTCATCTCTGTCCACAGGGCCATTGGCTTCCCCCAGCGCCATTTACTGAGAACCCCATCGTTCCCAAGGCCGCCTCTGTCCCAGACGGGCTTCCTGTGGCACCCCACCCCCCGTCTGCACCCGCCTCTGAGCCACACCAGCACCGCTGCTTCCGGACGGTTTGGGGAGGCTGTCGGGACGTCCTCACACCAGCTGCCCCAGTCACCGCTCCATGTTTCTTTTCCATGAGAACTTTACTACCAGCTTATCGGACGGCATGGAACAGTGTCTTGGTGTCTCTGTGGGGTCCCTCTGAATCTGTGGGCTCGTTTAGCAATCAGGGAGCTCTGTCCAAGGCCGGGCACCTCCCATGTGTGCGAGCAGGCCCTGGGCCTCCTGGGAGGCGTGGACACTCCCGCCCAGGCTTCACTGCGGCGTTCCTGGAAACACTGGACCACTGCGGCCCCCGGGGGCCCTTCTAACTGGCTGACACCAGTTTTGCAACTTCGGAGGCTAGCGCTTGAAATCCGACTGCAAGGTGCAAAGCCAGTCTTCAGACAACAGTCCGGATTCATCCTCTTTCCAGAGGGTCTTTCTGTGGCTTTTCCTGTGACAGGCGCAGAGCAGATGCAATTGTCCAGCCGGGTCCCTAGGTTGTCCCACGTGCGGGTGGTGACCACACGTCATGTCACGATCTTCCCCGGGCAACAGCAATGACGAGACCGTGTGATCTGCAGCCCTCGCCGTGACTCCACAGATGGTGAAGGCGAGCAAGAGCCCAGGAGTCTGCCCACTGCGGCGCGTCAGGAGTGCGTGCGGGCTGGAGGCCCCACCAGGGTGTCTCACTCTGTTCACAAACGACAGGAGAAGATCCCATCGTCCCAACAGATGCTGAGCAAGATTTTGCTAAAATCCAGTGTTCACTCGTGACGTAGAAAATAACTAGCAAACTGAATGGAACTTCCTCAGCCCGACTTGCCGGCAAGCCATAGAAAGCTCGGAGCCTATCCCTCCACGTTCAGGGCTGGTGTCCCGACCGGTGCTGTAAGAAAGAGAAATTCAAGGGAAAATAAAATGACTTTGGCACACATGCTGGAACTGGGTACGTAGGAAATCCAAAAGATCTCCTCGAGGTCACACAGAACATTCGCCAGAATGGGTCACATCCTGGGTCACAAATCAGGTCTCAACCGGCACCAAAAGACTGGGATCATTCTCAGCGTCATTCTCAGACCACAACGCTTTGAAACTAGAACTCAATCACAAGGAAAAAATTGGAAAGAACTCAAATACGTGGAGGCTAAAGAGCATCCTACTAAAGAATGAATGGGTCAACCAGGAAATTAAAGAATTTGAAAAATTCATGGAAACAAATGAAAATGAAAACACAACTGTTCAAAATCTTTGGGACAAGCAAAGGTGGTCCTAAGAGGGAAGTAGATAGCAATACAAGCCTTTCTCAAGAAACAAGAAAGGTCTCAAATACACAACCTACTCTTCCACCTAAAGCAGCTGGAGAAAGAACAGCAAATAAAGACTAAACCCAGCAGGAGAAGAGAATTAGTAAAGATTACAGCAGAAATCAATGAAACAGAAAACAAAAGAATAGTAGAACAGATCAACGAAACTAGGAGCTGGTTCTTTGAAGGAATTAATGAGATTGATAAACCCTTGGCCAGACTTATCAAAAAGAAAAGAGAAAGAATCCAAATAAATAAAATCATGAATGGAAGAGGAGAGATCACAACTAACACCAAAGAAATACAAACAATTACCAGAACATACTATGAGCAACTATATGCTAAAAAATTAGAAAATCTGGAAGAAATGGATGCATTCTTAGAGACGTATAAACTACCAAAACGGAAACAGGAAGAAATAGAAAACCTGAACAGACCCATAACCACCAAGGAAATTGAAGCAGTCATCAAAAATCTCCCAAGAAACAAGAGTTCAGGGCCAGATGGCTTCCCAGGGGGATTCTACCAAACGTGTAAAGAAGAATTAATACCTATTCTTTTGGGGGCGCCTGGGTGGCTCAGTCATTAAGCATCTGCCTTCAGCTCAGGGCATGATCCCGGTGTTCTGGAATCGAGCCCCACATCAGGCTCCTCTGCTGGGAGCCTGCTTCTTCCTCTCCCACTCCCCCTGCTTGTGTTCCCTCTCTCGCTGGCTGTCTCTCTCTCTCTGTCAAATAAATAAATAAAATCTTAAAAAACAAAACAAAACAAAAAATACCTATTCTTTTGAAGATGTTTCAAAAAATAGAAATGGAAGGAAAACCTCCAAACTCTCTATGAGGCCAGCATTACCTTGATCCCCAAACCAAAGTCCCCACCAAAAAGGAGAATTACAGACCAATATTCCTGATGAACATGGATGCAAAAATTCTTACTAAAATACTAGCCAGTCGGATCCAACAGTACATTAAAAGGACTATTCACTATGACCAAGTGGGATTTATTCCTGGGCTGCAAGCGTGGTTCAATATCTGCGAATCAATGTGATACACGACATTAATAAAAGAAAGGACAGGAACCATATGATCCTCTCAACAGATACAGAGAAAGCATTTGACAAAGTGCAGCATCCTTTCTTGATTAAAACTCTCTGCAGTGTAGGGATAGAGGGAACATACCTCAGTATCATAAAGGCCCACAGAGAATATCGTTCTCAACGGGGGAAAACTGAGCTTTTGCCCTAAGATCAGGAACATGACAGGGGTGCCCACCATCACCACAGCTGTTCAACAGAGTACTACAAGTCCTAGCCTCAGCAATCAGACAACAAAAAGAAATAAAAGGCACCTGAATCGGCAAAGAAGAAGTCAAACTCTCACTCTTTGCAGATGACAAGACACTGTATGTGGAAAACCCAAAGACTCCACCCCAAATTACTAGAACTCATACAGAAATTCAGCAACGTGGCAGGATATAAAATCAATGCAGAGAAACCAGTTGCATTTCTACACACTAACAATATGACTGAAGAAAGAGAAATTAAGGAGTTGACCCCATTTACAATTGTACCAAAAACCATAAGATGCCTAGGAATAAACCTAACCAAAGAGGTGAAGGATCTGTACTCTGAAAACTATGGAACACTCATGAAAGAAATTGAGGAAGACACGAAGAAACGGAAATACATTCTATGCTCATGGATTGGAAAGACAAATACTGTTAAAATGTCTATGCTACCCAAAGCAATCTACACAGTCAATGCGATCCTGATCAAAATACCATCAGTATTTTTCACAGAGCTGGAAAAATCATCCTGAAATTTTTATGGAACCAGAAAAGACCCCAAATAGCCAAAGGGATGTTGAAAAAGAAAACCAAAGCTGGGGGCATCACGTTGCCTGATTTCAAGCACTATTACAAAGCTGTGATCACCAAGACAGCATGGTACTGGCACAAAAACAGACACATAGGCCAATGGAACAGAATAGAGAGCCCAGAAATGGACCCTCAGCTCTATGGTCAACTAATCTTGGACAAAGCAAAAAAGAATAGCCAATAGAAAAAAGAGTCTCTTTAGTAAATGGTATTGGGAAAATTGGACAGCCACACACAGAAGAATGAAATGGGACCATTTTCTTACACTATACACAAAAATAGACTCAAAATGGATGAAAGACCTATATGTGTGGCAGGAATCCATCAAAATCCTAGAGGAGAACACAGGCAGCAACCTCTTTGACCTCGGCCACAGCAACTTCTTGCTAGACACATCTCCAAAGGCAAGGGAAACAAAGGCAAAAATGAACTATTGGGACTTCATCAAGGTAAAAAGCTTCTGCAGAGCAAAGCAAACAGTCTACAAAACCAAAAGACAACTGACAGAGTGGGAGAAGATATTTGCAAGTGTCCTATCAGATAAAGGGCTAGTATCCAAGATCTATAAAGAACTTACCAAAATCAACACCCAAAGAACAAATAATCCAATCAACAAATGGGCAGAAGACATGAACAGACATTTCTTCAAAGATATACAAATGGCCAACAGACACAAGTGCTCCACATCACTTGGCATCAGGGAAAATGCAAATCAAAACCACAATGAGACACCACCTCACACTGGTCAGAATGGCTAAAATGAACAAGTCAGGAAATGACAGATGTTGGCGAGGAAGTGGAGAAAGGGGATCCCTCCTACGCTCTTGGTGGGAATGCAAGCTGGTGCAGCCACTCTGGAAAACAGTATGGAGGGTCCTCGAAAAGTTGAAAATAGAGCTACCCTATGACCCAGCAATTGCACTACTGGGTATTGACCCCAAAGATACATATGTAGTGATCCGAAAGGGCCCCTGCACCCCAATGTTCACAGCAGCAATGTCCACAATAGCCAAACTATGGAAAGAGCCCAGATGTCCATCGAGAGATGAGTGGACAGAGAAGATGTGGTATTTATACAATGGAATATTATGCAGCCATCAAAAAATGAAATCTTGCCATTTGCAACGATGTGGATGGAACTAGAGGGTATTATGCTCAGTGAAATACATCAGTCAGAGAAAGACAATGATCATATGATCTCACTGATATGTGGAATTTAAGAAACAAAACAGAGGAGCATAGGGGAAGGGAGGGAAAAATAAAACAAGATGAAACCAGAGAGGGGGACAAACCATAAGAGAGTCTTAACTCTAGGAAACAAACTGAAGGTTGCTGGAGGGGAGGGTGGTGGAAGGATGGGGTAACTGCAAAGAAGAAGAAGAAGAAGAAGAAGAAGAAGAAGAAGAAGAAGAAGAAGAAGAAGAAGAGGAAGAAGAAAAAGAAAGAAAGAAAGAAAGAAAGAAAGAAAGAAAGAAAGAAAGAAAGGAAGAAAGAAAGAGAAAAAGAGAAAGAAAGGGAAAATCCAAAAGAGCCCGTGTTATGGGAACAGTTGTGTCCCCCCCAAAGTTGTGTGTTGGAGTCCTGACCCCCAGAACCTCAGAACATGGCTGCGTTTAGAGACAAGGTCTTTTCGGAGGTAAACATGTTCAGTGAGGTCACTGGGTTGGGGCCCCAATCCAATAGGACCTGTTTCCTTGTAAGAAGGAAACATCAACACCTGGGTGGCTCTGTCAGTGAAGCGTCTGCCTTCGGCTCAGGCCACGATCTCAGAGTCCTGGGATCAAGTCCCACATCTGGAGTCCTGCTCAGCGGGGAGCCTGCTTCTCCCTCTGCTGCTCCCCTGGCTCATTCTCTCTCTCTCTCTCTCAAATAAATAAATGAAATCTTAAAAAAAAGGTGGGGGGAATATCAGGACACAGACACTCATGGAGGGAGAGGACGGCCATGCATACACAAGGAGAGAGGTCTCAGGAGGTCCCATCTGCCCTGGAACGGGTCTCTCAGAATCTGGAGCAGCCCTGTCAAGGCCGCTGACTTCCCCTGTGCCCGTGCACCTGAGAAATGGGGTTCTGTTAGCTTCTCCCCTTCTCGAGGTCATGCACACACTCGGTCTAACTCGGCAGCGAGAGAACCCGGTCCCGGGCACCTGCTTGTCTCCTCCATCCTCACTTTCCGAGGGTCTCAGAGGGGCTCACGGCGACGGCCGATCTGTTCCACGCCCCAGGTTTGCTTTCTGCCCTGCAGGGGTGAGCGCTTGGAGGGTTACCCCTTCAGTCAATACAGAAGTCCTGCCTTTTCAATCTCAAGCCCCCCGAAGTGGACATTTGGGCTACACAACTGTCCATATTATCTGCGTGGGGCTGTGATCCGTCCTTTCCCTTCTGTCGAGAGCCCCCTCTCCGCGCGGGTCCTGATGGCGTCTGTCCCCTGCGCGGCCACCTCAGAGCTGGAGGCCTCCCGGGAAGGGAAGCCCGCCACACTTCTCTGGGACCGTGGAGGGCTTTGCGTTTTCTCTTGTCTCGTGCACCTCTTGCTGGCGGGTCTTGCCGACGCCCCTCCAATGTCTCACTGCTTCCCTGACTTCGCCTGGCCCGTGCAGGCGCTTGGCGGTTTGCGCCCTACTTGAATTCTGCGGGACTCCACCTCCCGTTGGGGGTCCAGAGGAGCCGTGCGAGGGGAGCACCGTTGTGCCGCGGATGCCGGTGAGCCGGGTCAGAGCACGCTGAGGGACACGTGGACATCTGCCCTGCTGGTCATCACGGTGTTGGGAGCCCCGTGCCCCTGGGCCACGGCGGCCTTCACCCTCACGGGCGTGGTGGGCTGCTCTGCTCTCCCGGGAAACGGAGAAGCCCTGCTACACTGGATTTGAAAGGCTCACATCAAACCCCCTACACATGGGTGTGCACACACACACACACGTGTGTGCAGATACACCACACACCCAGGCGTCCCTGTGCACACTCAGGAGTGTGCACCGTCACGCGGGCCCCACGGGTGAAGGGCTGGGATGCCAGGAGCAGGGGCTGCAGATACACGCAGGAACGGGGCCTGAGAGGCAGAAACCGTGCTGGTGAATGTGGAACACTCACGGGCTTGGCGTGGCCCTGCAGGAACTGAGTGTCCAGGTGCTCAGCCGCGCAGGCAGGACACAACTTCCTGTTGGTGGCCAGGCAGCTGGTGGCAGCCCAGGAGCCCGCGGTCACCGAGGGCCCTCAGTGCAGGGACAGCTCCCAGCTGCCAGCCCCAGCCACGCTCTGAAAATGGGGCCTCAGGGGGACAGGGACAGACGGAGGGCGAGGACAGGTGCCGGGAAGGTGGGAGCCTCGGCCGTGGGTGGGCTCGGGAGCACGGAGACCCCCGGCTCAGAAGGAGATGCAGAGGAAGATCCACCACGGCCAGTGGGGAAAGCACACCCGGACACGAAAGAGAACCCCGGGGGGAGTGAGACACAGAGACAGGGAGAAACGGAGACAGAGAGATAAAAGGAGAAAGAGACAGAGACAGGGACGGACAGGGCTGCCTCAGGGGACCCCCGGAGCTGGATCCTGCGGTTCGGAAGGGCTGGTGGACTCTGTCCAGGAGGGGTCATGGAATCCAGGGGCATCTTGTTTGCCCAGTGAACTGGACCAATGGCGGTATGTCAGGGGCACCTCTGGAGCCGCAGCTGCCGAATCCTGCACACGGTGCCTCCATGCACGGAGGCCGCGTGTCCCCACCGATGGCCTCTCCGCACTGGAGCCGCGTGTCCCCCAGGTCCCCCAGGTCCCCGCAGGTCACCTCTCTGCAAGGCACCGACGCCACGTGTCCCCGCAGGTCGCCGCTAGAGGGCGCCGCCGAGCTCTCGGGACTGGGTCGGGGTGGGCAGGACGCGAAGGCTGTAGGCCTGGGGAGTCTCCCCCACACACTGCCTTCTCTTTTTTTTTTTAATAATTTTAATTATGTTATGTTATTCACCGTACAGTACATCCCTGGTTTTTGATGTAAAGTTCCATGATTCATTGCTTGCGTATAACACCCAGTGCTCCATGCAATACGTGCTCTCCTTAGTACCCTTCGCCAGGCTAGCCCATCCCCCCACCCCTCCCCTCTGACGCCCTCAGTTTGTTTCCCAGAGTCCACAGTCTCTCGTGGTTTCCCCCTTCTGTTTACCCCCCTTCCTTCTTCCCTTCCTTCTCCTACCGATCTCCCTGCTAGTTCTTATGTTCCATAAATGAGTGAAACCATATGACAATTGTCTTTCTCTGCTTGACTGATTTCACTTATATCCCACCCCGCCTTCTCAAAACCGCACCTCTCCCGAGGGTGGGGTGGAGAGAAGCCGTGCTGGGGGCGGGAGCGGCTCGGCAGGCGGGGCCCTGGGAGCCCCCGAGCTCCCGGAGGCAGGGGCCCCACCCCGCAGGGAGCCACAGGCAGTGGCGTCCCCGGGGCCGCGGAGAGGGAGCTGGAGGTCCCAGTGGGCCCCGTGCAGCCGGACTTCACGCCTGCAGGGGACCCCTTCCTCCCCGCCTTGCCTGCGTCCGTGGGCGCTCTTCAGCTGGAGGAAGAGACTTTCTGGAAGAGCGTCTCCTCCATGCGACCAGGTTGCGTTTAATCCGTGTTATTAACACGTTCTCTAGCTCATTCTGCAGCCGCTGCAATCAGTGAAGCCCCGGCCTGAACCCTGCCCCGGCCCTCGGCCCTCGGCTGCAGGAGGAGGGGGAGGGTGCACTCACCCCTGCATCTGGGGCTGGTCCCCCACGTGCGTGCCCGACCCAGGCAGCCCTCCCCGCATATGGATGCTGCCCAGTGATTAGGAGGTGGGGGTGTTGGGTATTTGCTGCCTTTGTCTTTGCTGTAACTTATTTAATCAGAAGTTTGCACACAGTACTTTCTAGCAGTGGGGAGCTTATTCCGGGCTTGCTATTCCCTGGGAAGTTAGAGGTCAGCTCTGCAAGCCTGTGGGAGCTGGGGCCAACCAGACAGACACGCAGCAGACGGGAGGACAGAGGCAGCCAGAGGTTCCACTCCATCTGGACGACCTGTGAGAACGGGAATTAAAAACCACGGGGCGTCCGGCTGGCTCAGTCCGAGAGCATGTGACCCGTGATCTCGCCGTTCTGCGTGAGAGCCCCACGTTGACGCTGGGGGTAGAGATCACTCAGATAAATAAATAAATAAAAACTCGAAACAAAACAATGAAGACCTGGGCTTGGTTACAACGGAGTTTTGTTCCCAGAGATTGTGTTGGTTGAAACTTGCCCTCCAAACATCTCTGAAGTAGTTAACGCTTGGGAAATTAACACCCGATGCTTGGCAAGAGCAGCTACTTAGAGGAATTTGGGATTTAGCCGATTCTCTGGCAAGGCCACTCTTTACCCGATGACTCTGTCTCCCTCCTGGATGGCTGACTTCCTGCGTCCGCCTGGGCACCCCGGCCTGGGGTCGTCTCGTCACGCAGGACTCCACTCCTGCACAAACTCACCCACTCGCCCCCTCGCTCTTTGTGTGTGGTCTTGGACAAGGTGCTCAGCTTCCCTGACCTCAGTTTCCCCATTTGCCTGAGCCGGGGTCTGAGGGAGCGGTTCAAGCCGCCCGGGAGGGAGAGCGGGGCCTTAACACGGGAGGTGACACGGAGCGGGTGTTGATGGCTGAAGAGGAGTTTTCCACGCAGCTGGTGGTGAAGAGGGACTTGCAGGCGGAGGAATCCGGTGGACAAACGTGAGGAGATTCCGCTGGTGGCGCACGAGGCATGAAAGACCTCACCCGTGGATCTCATCTGGCTTTCGTCCACACCCTCTAACGCCCTTCGTAAGACACCAGCAGTCTAGTAAGGCAGCTGGTTTCCGGATCCTGTGAGCCGCTCCAGCACGCTAACCGAATCCAAGGAGAGTCGTGGGAGCCTCCGATTTGTAGCCGGTGGGTCAGAAGCATGGTGACAGCCTGGACCGGTGTCTGCAGTGGGGGTCGTCTTGTGGGACCCGGGCCTTACCCGCGGGGCCTGACGCTGTCTTCAGAGACACAGGTCGGAACTGAATTAAATCTGCAGGACACCCAGCTTGTACCAGGGAATTGGGCAGGGCTGTGGGGAAAACCACGTGTGTGATACCAAGGAGAATGAAAACACGTCCACGTT
This sequence comes from Ursus arctos, assembly GCF_023065955.2. NCBI lineage: Eukaryota > Metazoa > Chordata > Mammalia > Carnivora > Ursidae > Ursus > Ursus arctos. The sequence goes on from NW_026622908.1 coordinate 47,630,218, forward strand.
AAAACTTGCAATGTCCGTAGTGACGTCACTCATAAAGGCAACATGTGGGAACAACGGGAAAGCAAGATGCTGTCTCCATCCGTGGAGTGTTGTTTGGCAGCAGGAAGAAATGAGGTGGGAATGGAAGCAGGAGCTCCGAGCCCCTGGCTCATCCCTGTTCACAGCAGCATTGCTCACGGCAGGGAAAAGGTGGAAGCAGCCCAGTGTCCATCGCCATGGTCCATCCACACACCTGACTGTCACTCGGCCTAAACAAGGAGGGACACGCTGACACTGGCTGCAGCGTGGATGGACCTGGAGGACATGATATTATGTGAAAGAAAATGTCCGGATGAGGCAAATCTGAAAGGATTTGTGGTTGCCAGGGGCTGGGTTGAGGGGTGATCGGTGACAGTGAAGGGGTGCAGGGCCTTTGGCGGGGTTGGGAGTGTTCTAAAACGGGTGTGGTGATGGGTGCACAACTGTGGACGCCCTAACCGCCATCAACTTGCACAGGGTGATAGGGTGGCTTGTAGGGTGTGTGATCTGGGGAGGGGGAGGGGCAGGGAAGCAGCCCAGGGTGCGCAGGCCCCTGGGGAGCAGGCAGGGCTGGGATGACCCAGAGCAGGACGCGGCAGGTGGGGGCGGTGGACGGGGAGGACGCAGAACAGAGGGAACTGCGAATGGACCCCCAGAATCTGTCTTGCCACCTTCCGACACCAAGACCACAGCCCACTGTCTGGGACCACATTTCCCAGCCCCTGGGTTCTGCACCACGCGCTGGTCACGTCCTGCGTCCTCAGAAGGCAGCCCAGGCTCCTCTCCCGGGGCAGAAGCGGGAACAGGCCACAGGGCCCAGGGCCAGACAGGCAGTGGCGCGGCCTGGCCTGCGGGCTGGTGCAGGCTCACCCTGGAGCGCTAAGGCTGGGTGGAGTCTGACGGCTGCGCTCCGGGGCCCCACCTGCGGAGGCGAGCCTGAGCCCTGGTCTGCACAGGGGCAGAGGCTCGGAGACAAGACAGCAGGTTCCTGCCGCTCAGAGGGTCGGGTGTGCGGCCACTTCCCCCTGCCTCCCCAGCCTGGGCGACCTCCCCGGCGATGGCGGCCGCCTCCTACCGTGCTCCGGGACCGCAGAGCCGGGAGGGCGCACCAGGCCCGCTCCCGCTAAGTCGTGCTTCTTCTGGGCCTGGCAGCTTTCTCCGCAGAAAATCTTTATTGTGCTTGTTTTAAAGGTCGTATTTGTAATTTCTCACCTTGCCGGCCTTTCCCGATCTGTAATTTGGCCCAGCATGTACCTTCCCTCCCGTGACTAATGCCGGGACACACCGTGCTTCCCGCAGCTCGTCCTGCGGTCCAGCGCAAGCAAATTGGCTTCTTTCGTTAACCCCTATGTTCCACACACTGTCACTTGGCTGTTTGTGCCCCCACTCACCCGCTCACGCATCCTTCACTCGGGACACGCTGGCAGGGGGGCCCGCCCCTGTGTGCCCACTGGGGGTTTGCCTGAGCGCGGCCGGGACTTCGTCCTTTTCCTGGGGTGATGTGGGTCACTTTTCTCCACAAAGAAGACACACGTGCTGGCGTGGGGCCCTGTCTGTGACTTGTGATCCTGGGGAGGCCAGGCTGTGGGAGCTGCGGAATGAGACCCATCCACCGACGTGAGGACAGACCCTGCAGGGCAGAGTGTCCATGCAGCGAGGGCTAAAACGTAAAAAATCCTGAGCATAAGGCACCATAGCGTTGCTTCCGCGGTCAGGGAGAGAAGCCCGAGCTCCACGCAGGCTTTCCCGTTGATCCGCGGGAGAAGAGGCATCGGGAACAACTGGGCCGCGGAGCTACGGGGCCGCATCCTCTAGAGTCTGGGGAGAAGGCACAGTCAGGGCCAGAATAACCAGGGCCTGCCGGGCCTGCTCCCAAGGCCACCCTCAGGGAAGCTGGCTAACCGGAGCCTAACCCACCGGCAGGAAGGGGTGCACCCAACTCCTGCCCCGGCAGATGTGGGGAGGTGGAGAGGCACCTGCGGACGTCACGGCCCAGGGGGCCAGCTCACTCGAGACTGACCTCCTCACTGCACTTAGAACAGGGCCGCCCCAGGCCACCCCGGGGCCTCCACCTCACCCCCCCTGCCCAGTCACAGCTGCTCCTGGAAGGCGCAGAGCAGTGGCAGAGCCAGACGCGGCAGGGAGCCCGCGGCTCTCAGCCCAGGGGTCTGGAACAACCAGGATGAGCCCGCTCGGGGCCACACTGCATCAGGCCGACGGCGGGCAAGAACGGACGGGCAAGGTGAGCAGACAGAAGTCCTAAGAAAACAGGAAGGAGACGCCAGAGATCGACGACACTGGGACGGAAATGAAGAACGTCTTCAATGGGGTCATCCATAGCGTGGACGCGGCTGACAGAAGAATCTCAGAGCCTGACGTCAGCTGAAGAGAAACCTCCCAAATGGGAAAGCAGACGGCCCATCTCCTCAGGGACCCAACGAGACCCAGTGGACGGCCCGCGTTCAGACACCGAAAGAAACTCAGCAGAATGGCCAAGGACCGTGGCACAACTAGCTCGTGCGTCAAGGGGACACCCATCCCGTCTGTGAGTAAACATGGGTTCTTTTATTTGGGATGCCGCTTGCTCCCTTTCCTTGACTGACTGGCCTGGCTTCAGCCTCCACACAAGGTGGGATAGAAGGGGCGAGAGTGGGCACCCTCGCCTGGCTCCTGGGCTGGCGTGATGCCCGCTGTATGCCCCTTCTACTCCCGTCTTGCAGAAAGTTAACATCTAGGATGGATTTGGGGTTTTGTCCATCGCTGTCTCCGACTCCAAGCGATCATCTTCAGTCTATGTGCTGCGGTAAGTTACGGTACGGGACGGTCTCCGGGTGTTAAACCACTGGCGTTCCTGAGATGGCCGCCGTGCCGTCACGCCCTCTTCTCCATGCGGACAGGCTCGGTTTGCTAAAAACTGTTAAGAATTTTGCATCTTGGTCACGAGCAATGCTGGTTTGGAGTTTTCCTGCAAGGTCGGTGTCTGGGTTGGTGTGAGCATGGTGCTGGCCTCACACAACAAGTTGGGGAGTGTTTCCTCTTCTCTTTTCCAGAGGAGTCTGTGCAGAAATGAGGTTATTTCCTTCTCAGATATTTGTAGAATTCACCAGTGAAGCCATCGGAGTCTGGAGCTTTCTTCGTGGAAAGGCTTTTAACTTCTTTACTAAAGAACTACGTGGGGGGCGCCTGGGGGGCTCAGTCAGTTAAGCGTCTGACTCTTGGTTTTGGCTCAGGTCATGGTCTCAGGGGCATGAGATCAAGCCCTGGGTCAGGCTCCACACTCAGCTGGGAGTCTGCCTGGGATTCTCTCTCCCTCTCTCTCTCTCTCTCCCTCTCAAATAAATAAATAAAACCTTTTTTTTTTAAAGCACTATTTGTGTTATTTCTTTTTGAGTGAGCTCTGGTGACTTGTCTTTTAAGGACTTTTTCTATTACATTCTCTTCCATTTAACTTAAGTGATGTCACTCGCAGCACTCCCTGGCTATCCTCTCTCTAAGTTGGAGTGTAATTGTGTCTGGTCCTGTGCCAGCCTCACACTGTGCTGACGACTGTAGGTTTGCACTGTAGCCTGAGACCCAGGAGCTCGGTGCCTCCGGCTTTGTTCTTTCTCAAGATTGCTTTGGCCCCTTGTTACTCCTTTACCGTCTGTAGACTTTGTAGTGGTGCCAACTTTCTCATTCCTGGTATTGGCAAGGTGTGTCTTCTCTCTCTTTTTCCTAATAGTCTGACTGGAGGTTTATCAATGTTATTGGTCTTCCAAAAAAAAAAAAAATATGAACTTTTGTTCTTACTGATTTTCTCTGCGGTCTTTCTATTTTCTATATCATTGATTTATTTAATGACGTTGACTTTTTCCCCTTGTTTTCTGCTTACTTAGAATTTACTTATTTTGCTCTTCTTTTTCTCATGTCTGAAGGTGAATGCTGAGGTCAGTGACTTCAGACCTTCCTTCTTTTCTAATGCAGACATGAATTTCCCCATCTGCCACGTTAGCTGCACCCACAAAACGTACTGTGCCGAGTTTTTTTTTTTTTAAAGATTTTATTTATTTATTCGACAGAGATAGAGACAGCCAGCGAGAGAGGGAACACAAGCAGGGGGAGTGGGAGAGGAAGAAGCAGGCTCATAGCAGAAGAGCCTGATGTGGGGCTCGATCCCATAACGCCGGGATCACGCCCTGAGCCGAAGGCAGATGCTTAACCGCTGTGCCACCCAGGCACCCCTGTGCCAAGTTTTTCATCTTCACTGAGATCAAAATACTAATTTTCCTTTTAATTTCTTCTTTGATTACATGGGCTAGTTATTGCGTTTCCAAATAATAGGGGCATTTTCTAGATATGTTTTTATTGATTTCTAATGCAATTCTATTTTGTCCAGAGAATATAATTTGTATGATTTGAATCTTTTAGACCATTTTCTGGCCCAAAATATTGTCTACGTTGGAAGATGTTCAGTGTGCCCTTAAAAATATGTATTTTACTGTTGTTGGAGCTTTCTGGAAGTGCTGATCAGATGAAGTTTGGCAGCGTTGTTGGGGTCACGTGTGCCCTCCCTGAGCTCCTGTGTGTCCTTCTGAGCGTCGAAGGGAGGGTTGAGGTCCGTCATGTTCTGTTCCAATTGTTCTAAGCTCTTTAACTGGACGTGTGAACTCTTAGGGTTCTTACGTCCCCTTGACATGTTTACCCCTTTCTCATTTTAAGGCGACCCACTTTATCCCTGGTGGTATAAGGCAGACCCTGCCCGGTGGTCCACTCAGCGTCCTGTCGGTCATGTGAATTTTTGCTCTGACTGGTGCGGATAGGATCCAGTCCAGACCCTGGGTGGGCTAGTGGTATTACTCTGTAGTTCTGACACGCAGTTTTGCCCCAGGCTTGGACACTCTTATCCCACGTGTTTGCTGACCCATCTTCAGCCGAAGACCCCACCAGATGAGCCACAGACACCATTGCTCTTTCTCTGTGTGGCTCCCCTCTCTGCACCTGACCCTGCCGGTTCCAAGTCTCCTCTCCTCGGTCACCCTCCCTGCCCAGCAGCCTCCAAACCCTCTGCAGGCGGCGAGCAGGGGTGGTCCTTGGGCTCGCCCCTTGTTTCCTGTCTCACGGGAATGCTGCCTTGGCGCCCTGATGGTAGCAGAGTCCTGAAAACTGCTGCCTAAAATACTCGTGTGGATTTTAAAAATGCACCTGCGTTGTTCCGCGGACATCCACGTCATTGTTTCTCGCTATCGCACAGCGTTCTGTGGCGTGTATCTGTCTCATTGGGTTTGTTCGTTCCTCTAAAGGCGGAGGACGAGGCTGCCCACTTCTGCCACACAAACAGCCATGCAGCAAACAGCCTGGACGCATTCCCTTGTGGATCAGCGTGCCCGTTTCCAGAAGTATCCCCAGGAGATGGTTCGCCGGCTCCGCTTACTAAGCACGGCTGCACTACGTTCTCAGAGAGCGTCCAGCAGTCTGTCCTCCAACCCGTGCCACAAGAGCTTCCCATCACAGTCCTCGCCTGGACCTCCCTGTTTTACTCTTCTGATGAACGTCAAGTGGTGTCTCATGGTCATGTTATGTCCCTCATTATTGGCGAGTTTGGGCCCCTCCATACACCTGGCAGAGCTTTGACTCGCCAGCTCAAGCCTGTTCCTTTACCTGTCTGGTCTCCTTTTCCGTTTTACAGGATTTTGTGACTTGCGGAAAGTATCTGTACATCGTAGGTACGAGTTACTTGTTGGAGGTAGACATTGTAAACACCTGCACCCTTGACTTCTTACCCCATCTGTAACGCAGATAAGAAAGGTGTGCCCTCCGTAGGACCATTGTGCGGACTCGTGAGATGGTACACATCAGGCGTGCAGAACAGTACCCTGCACAGACTAAACACTCAAAGTGTGGTTATTATTTCTCAAGAATCCCACCCAAGACACCCAGAAAGCCCATCTGGGGCTCCTGGGCACATTGGGTGCCCCACGAATACTGAGACCCAAGTGTACCATTGAAAGCCGGACACAGAAAGGCCAGGGAGGGTGGGACTCCTGTGACAACATGGAAATGGCCTGGGAGCAGTGATCCCATGGGCAGTGACACCACTCAGGTGATGCACGAGGCCGAGGCACTGTGAGCCATCAGTCGGGGCAACCAGTGTTTGTGTTACAGCTCCCTTTACAGCCTGTGCTCACCACGGAAATACAGTTGGCCTCTAATTCTGCCAAAGGCGTGTTCTCGGCGCCGCTCCATGCCCCCTGACCGCCCTGCTCTGCTCATGAAAGCCCTGTGATGACGGCTCATTATTCCATCTAACGCCCCACTCTAGGTTTGAAAACCCCCTCTCTGGCCCGCCTCACTCTCTTTTTTCCACCTGCTGGATCCCTGTGCCCTTCTCAGGGACATTTGGTCCATGCCCCGATTCAGGCTGCTGAACACCTTGCCCTCACACTGGGTTTACCAAGTAGCTCCCCTCCCATTATAAGGGCCACCTCCCAAGTCCTGGACTCCTACTCACGTCTTTCCAGATGGATCAGAGCGGAGGTGACAGTTCATGTTCATTTTATCCTTTCCAAACATAACGTAGGTGTAGGATCCATCAAGTATCTATTGGATCAATTCCATCCCAGCCAGGAATTGCTCTTTCGTTTGGTGTAAAGTAGGGGTCCAATTTAAATTTTCCCCCAAGTACAGCCAATTGTTTTAGTACTTTTTGGAAAAAATTTTCCTTTCCCAACTGCTCAGACAGGCCGGCACACTTGTAAATCACTTCCATACTCTGTCCCACTGGTGAATCTGTCTGTCCCCATACCAACACACCATAACCTCGATTGCTAGGTTTATACTATGGTGACATCTCCCAGGACAGTTCCTCTCCATCTCTGCCTCCTTCTCTTCCTTCTTCTAGAATGTTCCAGCTATTAGTCAGTCTGTGTTCTTCCATACACATTTAGAATCAGTTTGCTAAATTTCTTTTAAAAAGCACTTCTGGGATTTTAATGAGAATTTCTTTTGTAGGGCCATTTGGGGAAGGATTGACCTATTTCTGATATTGAGCATTCCCATCCATGAATATGGTATGTCGTTCTCAATGCATTCAGGTCCTCTTTAATGTCTTTCAATGAAGTTTTATAACTTTTCCTTAACGATCTTTAGAAGGTTTCATTTCTGTTTTGTTCTATAGAACCGTACCTTCCGACAAGCGCTGATATTTAGATGAGTGTGTAAGACCGTCTCCACCTGCGCCAGATTCACCCTCCACCTTCCTCTGACTTTTTTTGTGCTCCGGTGAGGGGACGTCTACAAACTGGTCACCTGGCTGGGTTAATGGAGACACCTGGAAACCAGAGTGTGTTTGTGTGTGTGTGGGGGGGGGGTTGGAGTATTTATTTCCCCAGGCCCCTCTCCCAGGCCTCGGGTTCAGCAGGGGCTTCATTCCTCTGGGTAGGCTACGCCTTCTGCTGAGTGAGCCTCTTTCCCTGCTCACTGCTCCACTTAACTCTGCCCTTCCTTGTAATTCGTCCATTTATTAGAATTCCTCCAATTACCTTTGTGAGCGTGCCATCTGTTTCTTGCTGGGACCCTGACTGATACAGTAATTGCCACCACAAGTGCCCCCAGAAAACAGACTCTCAAAATAGGACTCCAGGATTGAGCTGCTCATCTCTTTGAGGAGCACGTGGTTAAATCCTTGCCAGGGGGAAGTTGAGCACTAGGGATGCGAGTCATGCGCCGGCATCCCAATTCTTCAGGTTATCACCAGTGCTGCCATGGGACATAGGCAAGCAGGGGGCAAATAGATGGGTAGTCAAGCGGCCGGACTCCCAAGTGCTCTGGCAATGATGGTGACTACACAGACAGCAGCGGGCTGGCCACTTGTGACAGCCTGGGGAGTGTGCACAGAGGGAAAGGACGCGGGTCTTGCGTGTGGGGCCGCCACCCCCAGCAAGTTGGGATTATGAGTGATTGCCGCCAAGAGATGACGCACCACGGGAGACTGGGGTTCTGTAGGTGATCATGCAGGTTTAAGGAAGCGGGGTTCTCTTCTGATCGGATGCTGTTGGGGGGGGCCCACACAGTTCTAAGATGAGGCTCCCTAATTATTCTCGTCTGGATGGAGAGGTCAGGGGAGGCTAAGAGCTGCAGCCTAGGAGCCCTGCAGCAGACTCGGGCCCGGGGGCGCGGGGGAGCTGCCAACCGTGGTGGCCGGGGGGTGGGGGAGGCAGGGGGGCCGCCCGTCGTGGCCGGGGCGTGGGGGGCCCGGGGGATGGGGGGGGCCGCCCGTCGTGGCGGGGGTGGGGTGGGTGCCGCACGCGGGGAGGAGCGGGGGCCGCGGCGGCGGGGGCGCCGGAACAGAAGCGACCGTCCTGGCCCCGGGGGCGTTTCGTGTGTGCGCTCGCAGGACACTGCAGGGGCCTCAGGGATGCCGGGCCGCGCCTGGGGGTCGCGAGTGGCCGTGCGACCTTCGCGGCCCGTGGACCAGCCCTCGCGCGACAGGGGGCCCCGCCGACGGACCTGCGACGGCCCGACTCCCGCGCTCACACATCTGTGTGCAAAGGCTCCCGCGCCCCAAGGACCTGGAGCAGCTGCAGGGCTACGCCATCGCTTTGCCTCCGAGATGGGAACCCCGGGGTCGCCCGCCCCAGGCCCCCGCCGCCCCTCTGCTCCGCGGCCGCAGCACCACGCCCCGCACGGCGGGGGGAGGGGAGCGGGAGCGGGGGAAGTGTCTGCCGGCCACGTGACCGGCGCTGGCCGTCCGCTGGCGAGCATGCGCGTACGGCCAGCTCGGGAGCCATTTCGCGGGGCCGCGGCCCGGGGAGAGTGACTGCGCAGGCGCCCGCCGGGAGCGCGCGTGCGTGCGGCGTCGGAAGGGGCGGGGCGGGCGGGGCGCCTGCGCAGTGAGCGGCGCGGGGGCGGGGCCAGACGTCAGCTGACCGAGGCGGTGGCGGCGGCGGCCTTCCTGGGACAGTAGTCGGCGTTGCAGGCTCCGGCGCCGAGAGTCGTGAGCGCGTCCGCTCCCGGTGGTCGAGGCGGGGGCCGCGTAACACCATGGCGACCACCGTCAGCACGCAGCGCGGGCCGGTAAGGTTGCGGGCGGGCGGCGGGCGTGGGCTCCGGAGCCTCCGGGGAGGGCCCGACGGCTGGCTCCGGGCGGGGCGGCGGCGCGGCGGGGCCCCGGACGGAGGAGGCCCCGCACCCCGGGTGGGTTCCCCGGATCGAGGAGGGTCCCATGTGCCCGGGATGGTCCTCACATGGAGCAGCCCCCCCAAGTGTCTCTGTATAGCGGAGGACCCTGAACCCCAGATGGTCCGTACTTCTCCCGGCAGAGTAAGGCGCATTAGCCCAGCTGCGTCCCCAGTTAGGGGCCACCTGTCACACCGTCAGTTTTTTCATTTGCAAATGAGAGGGCGGGAACCGAGGACCTGGGAGTGCCCTTCCCAGTTTTCTCTCGGAGGGCTCCTGTGTGGTCCCCAGCACTGGAAAGCGAGTGTAGACTGGCTCAGGGTGGCGCGGGGGTAAGGTGGCCCCCCAGCAGCCCATTCAGACTGCTTCAGGGGCAACACTGAAGTCAACAAACCTGAAGTTTTTATCGACAGCGGCTCGAGATGCACAGCAGGGGAGCGTTTTGGTCCTTTTGAGCCGGAAAAAAGGTTCCTCTGCTGTGATCTCCAAGTCCGCTGCTGACGGGGAGCTCCCAGTTCCCAGGGCTTCTCAGCCTTCACGCTGGAAGTGCAGGGACCTTGTGAGCGCACTGGAGGAAGATCTTTTCACAGAATGCTTTCTCTGAGGTGGCAAGGAAGACCCAGGTTTTGTCAGAACTCCCCTTTGGGCACAGGTGCTCTTTCTGAGAGCTTTGAAGGGGACCTGACCCACAGTTCCTGTCGGACTGGGGTGTGGGGAGGTCCCGGAGCCAGTGGGGAGCGTTCTGGACAACAACTGTGGCTTCCATCGCTCCGTCTTCGCAGCGAATTACAGTGGGTTTGCTGCCAGCGGTTTCTTAGGTTTATGCAACTGGCCGGATCGGAGAGTAAGGGAACCAGACTAGCGGCTCCTGTTTGTCCTCCCACACCCCCGCCCAGGAGCAGTGGGCTTAATGGTCCGGCAGGACAGCCCCCTCCCTGGCCTGTCATGTGTCCTCAGCCTCCTGGGAACCCAGTGCCCTTGTGCGGGACTTCCCTGGTGGTGTGGGACTGAGAGTAAACACGCACAGAGCTGGGTGCAGTGTCTGGTGTGAAGGGAGCACTCCACAGAGCTCAGCTCATTCCGTTACCAGGGGAACACTCAGTTCTGTGACAGCATAAAGCTGAAGCCCCTACACTCGGGAGCGAGGGAGCGGAAGCGTCCAAGAGTGTTCACCCACGTGGGCCCCGTGCTGTCCCAGTGCTGCCAGTCTGTCTCACTCCGTATGGTGTTTCCTGGCACGGGTGACAGTGCTGCGGCCTTACATGTGTGGGTGGGTGTGCAGTACCTGCGCGGCAGGCGTGTTTTAGGGGTGCCCTCCATGACCCGTACACACGTAGTAATGTCAGGTCTGGGCCGGAGCTGCTGGGGGCTCCAGGAAGGTGTTGTCTGTGGCTGGGGTCTTGAGTGCCAGCGCCGGACATGTGACTTCTTCCTCAACCAGTGTTATTGGTCATGGTATCTGGGTCAGCACATTATGGTGAACACCCAGGTGTGGTGCCCGCTGTCAGGATCTTACAGTGCAGCATGGGAGACAGCCCGTGAGCTGGTGAGCTGCGTGCTCAGAGGTGTGGGCTTTCTTTCTTTTCTTTCTTTTTTTTTTTTTTTAAGATTTTATTTATTTGAGAAAGAGAAGAGCATGCAAGCAGGGGAGGAGCAGAGGGAGAGAGACAAGCAGACTCTGTACTGAGCACCAGGTCTGAGGGGCTTGATCCCATGACCCCGGGATCATGACCTGAGCTGAAACCAAGAGTCAGATGCTCAACCGACTGAGCCTGCCAGGTGCCCCAGAGCTGTGGGTCTTAACTCAAGACTTAGATGTGAAGGTGGCCTGTCACGGGCTGTGGTTGAGGTGGGTAAGGTTTTTGGGGGGAGGTGGCGCCTAACCTGACACTTGAAGGAGGAGGGGGTGTGGCTGGGGTTGGCCTGTGGGGAGGGGCTAGGGCTGGAGCGCAGGTGGGCCTGGAGGAAGAGAGGGTGGGCGGGCTGCTGCAAGGCCAGAGAGGGTGGGTGCCTGTGCCAGTGCGAGCAGCAGGCATGGCCAGGGTGCTTTTCCAGATGAAAGGCCTGCAGGCAGGATTGGGTGCTTGAGTTTTATCTGGTCACTACAGTGTTAATTTTTTTAGAAAGCTTTTTGCCTGGCACACAGCCTCTTCAGTGCCCCCTGCTCCCCTCTGGGCTCAGCAGTCCTGGTAAGGACTGTGTTGCAGTTGTTCAAGTTTGGTGGGCCTCCTCCTATAGCCAGGGTGCCCCGACTCAACTGGGCGCTGGGTGCTGTGTGGGCACAGGACGAGGCGGGGTGCTCAGCCATCCCAGCAGGTGGTGGTGAAGGGGCATTGGGCGGGGCTCAGGTGCTGGGTGGTGGGTGGCTGGGCAGCTCTCTTGAGCATTAGCCTGGAGCCTGTGGGCCGCATCCCTTTGCAGGGCACACGTCTCCACCGGGGCTCCAGGGAGCCCAGAACCTGGACTTATATGCGTGTGGGCTGTACTCTGAAGTCTGACCACCGCCTCCCACTCGACACAGAAGAGTGGCAGGCAGCGTCCTTGGGGCGTGAAGGAGGAAGGGGAGTCTGCCTGGTAGGGGAGACGGGCTGTTTCCTGTGTCCTTGTGCTCAGAAGCCTGAGGCACTGGGGGAGGTGGGCCGAGGGTGGGGCAGTGCTGGCTGCTCCCCTCGGTGGGGCTCAGATGGCTCTCAGGCATCTGTGTCTTCAGGCTAGTTCCTTTCCTGAATCGCCACTGAGCCGTGCCCCAGGCCTGTGCTGTTGCCCCCACTTTGCACGTTGCTAGTATTCTTGTGACAACATCCTTTTTCTGTCCAGTCCACAGACCGTTCAGAAGCACCTGATGGGCCTCTGCCTTCCTTGTTAGAACTCAGGGAGTTTGTAGGACACGCTGCTTTAAACCACGTGGTGCCTGTCAGCCTGTGGGGATGGCAGTCGAGGCTCAGTCAGAGGCAGCGGGAGCCTTTCCAGCCTCCCTCACAGATGTGTGGGTGGGCCCCCCGAGCTCAGGCTGACCAAGACCGCTCCATCCTCCTCTTGGACATGCTGGTGGTCAGTGGGTTCAGGACGAGTGCAGAGCCCTCCTCCTCATGGTGCCTTTTCAGAGCCTCCTGACCCCACCTGGTCTGCTGGGCGACACTCGGGTGACCTGAGGCCATCCAGGTCCTCGTCAGCCTTGTTGACGATGACTGTTTTTGACAGATGACGTAGTAAGAACCTTCTTTTTGTGTATAAATATAGATGGATGTATAAACATACAGATAAATACGAATAAGTGGTAAACGTAAATAATAACGTCCAGGTATTGGTAATTATTACTCGATCAGTGACTTCTTTAGGGACGGCAAAGGGTGATATTTGTATTTTATGGCTTGTTCTCTGTTTCTTAACTGGGACTGTTTGCAAAGATGGCTTTGCAAGATAGCCTGCTGTCTGCTTGTCCAGAAAGGCAGCTGTGCAGGAGAGGTCAGGAAGTGCTCAGCTCTTGCCCGTCGATTTCCAGTACTGGGAGGGAAGACTTGGCTTTCTCTTTAGGCTTGCGTGTGGCAGTGTTTCCTTTCTCAGGCCCTGCAGTGAGCCCGTGGGCTTCACGCACACACCCTGCCCGCCGTGGCCTGCCCGCTCGCCCTGCTGGCTGGCCCGGGTCTGCCCCACTGGCAGAGAGCCCCAGCCTCTCCCTCGGGCCTCTCCGAGCTGAGTGCGGGTATTTCCAGGGTTGGCACTGCTGCACGTTCTGTCCGTCAGATCCTTTCGGGGTGCGGTGGCCTCTCCGGTGCACGGAGCCTTTTTTACTTGGTCTGACGCTAGTGTGGGAATATCTGCTTTGTGTTTGTGTCTTCGTTCTTTGACGACACGTCTTTCTGTCTAAGGTTGGTTTATCGTCAGCAGCATGTTGTTAGATCTTTAAAAAGTCAGATCTAAGAAGCATCTTTGTCTCTTAGCTGGAACACGTTAAGTAATTGTATGTAGTCGCGCACACACGTTTCCTTCCGCCGTTGTCTTCTGTGCTCGTATTTGCCCCTTTCTGTTTCCGAGTCTTTCCCTGCATTCTTTGGGGCGATTAAATAGTTTCTCAAATTCAGCTCTTCGTTCTGTCCTGGTCTGGAAAATGCACGGACTTCCATTCTCTTGGTGGTTGTGGTAGCGACTGTGCCGTGCGGACTCAGTGTCAGGTCAGCCGCTGTGTTTGCACTCCTCCTGACGGCTGTGTGGTCTTGGGGGCCCTTCCCAGCCCGGGCGCTGCACCCTTCCCTGCCCCTCACACCGGGGGACCAGTGTGCTTTTGCTTTCAGTTTGTCTTTTCGAGTTTGCTTTGGTGTCAGACTCTCCCAGTCTCTCTGTCCGGGAGCGCCCCTCTCCAACTCCTTTTTGCTCGCGTGGTGCTCGTGTGACCGCCGTCCCCGCCCTGCACGCGAGGATCTTACTGCGCCGTGTTTGTCCTGCGGTTGACACTCCTGCCCCTTCCCAGCTCCGCGTCTCTTGCATTACCCACGCCCTCGTCGCCCCCCTTCTGGGTCACCACTGCTGTCCCTGACTGACAGCTCCCTCGTGGGCCGGCTGCTGAGCCTCGGCGGCCTCGCGTGTAAACCTCTCTCACGTTTGTACGAGGTTGGACTGAGTCCGTGTGTGTGGAGCGCTTGTCCCAGTGGCCTGTGGGAAGTACCTGAACAGGTGAACTGCTGGGCCGAGGACTTAGTTTTCATTTCTCCAGAAACCAGGCTCTTCCTCGTGGCCGTCTTTGCCTGCAGTTCCGCGCGTACCATTTGCCGTTCCGCATGCCCTCTCCCGTTCTGCTTCAACACCCGCAGGGCAGTGGGAGCTGGGGGGCTGGTAGCTCGGGGCTGTAGCCCCCAGAAGGGCGGCTGGGTCGGTTGATGGCAGCAAGGCCCCTGGAGGCTCTGGGGACCGCAGGCGGTGATGCGCCGCGGCGGAGGGCGCTCGAGCAGGGCACGGCAGCAGCTCTTCTCAGGTGTTCGGAAGCTCCCCCGGGTGAGTTCTCGGGCCCTCTGGAAACGGCCACTCCCCGTGGGCCAGGTGACAGCAGCCTCTCCTTGCTCTGAGGCCCTGTCTCCACTTGGACCTCCTTCCACCAGCTCCTCCTCCTCTTTTCTGTGTGTCCTCTCTCTCTCAGGGACCCTGGCTTCTGGTCCCCAACACGACAGTGACTCCCTGCCTCCTGCCAGCCTGCTCCCTGAACAGCAGATCCATGTGTTCTGCTGCTCTTTGCCCTGGGCTGCTCCAGATGTCACAGACGGAGCAGGCCCTTCCTTCCCTCAGACCCCTCCACGGCCTTTGCCTCCATCCCATTTGAAGTGGCCGCACCCTGCGGGCGCTCCGGCCAGAGTGCCAGGGTGCTCCCCTCAGCAGTCGTGTCTGGTTCACAGCCTGTGCCCCGCCCCCACACCGCCTCTCTCGCCGGACTGGCCCACCGGCTGTCACAGCCTGCAGTCAGGGGCCAGGGGAGCCAGACGGGAGGCCCGGCGCGCCCGGCTCCTTGGCTTGTACAGCGAGGATTCTGTCAGCAGCCAGGCTGGAGATCAGAGCCGCCCCTCACGCAGTCCCTTGGGGAACAGGCCATTCCTCCTGGGCAGATGGTGAGCCCGCTGAGCTGTGGCCCCGGTCACTCTAGGGGCAGGTGTGCCCTTGCAGGGCCTTCAGCAGGGCGGGCCCCTGTGACGCCAGGGAGCTTCGGGGCTCGTGGCCCACCAGATACCATCCCCAGGGTTGACGCTCCTTGTGCTGTGAGCTGCTGACTTCACCGCCTGGCCCTCAGGCCCTCTACAGCTCGTGGCCACGTGGGCTTCTGTGTGTCTCTTGTCCCTTTTGGCTGTGGTTCCAGTGCGAGCGATGTGGACCGAGAGCCGAGTGATTAGCTGTGGACCAAGGAGGCACTTGTGTTGGGACCGGGGTGGGGGCTCCGGAGCCCTGAGCACCTGCGCTCTCACGGGTGACGCCGGCCCCAGAAGGCAGGGCAGGTCCCCAGACGAGGCAGAGCGACCGGAAGGCATCACGGTAGCTAGCGGTCTGCCCTGGGCTCCTGCTCCTCACGGCAGCGTTTCGTTGGGCGTCACGTGGCCTTTGATTTGGTGGGGGACACGGACACGAGAGCTCTGCCTTGTGGCCGCCGTTCTCTTGTTAGTTTGTGTGCCACAGGAGGGCTCCACCCCATCACTATGTCAGGGCGCCGAAAAGAACAGGAGGTTAAAAGTATTTTCACGTATCAAACAAAAGTTAAAAGTTCGCTAAAAATATTTTCTAAGAAAATTTTCAAGGTGTTTTACTGGAAAAATAACAGCTGAATGAATTTTTAAATTCTTGATTACGTTGGTACTGTATTTATATAAATTGCTGATTCGTGTGCATAATTTGACACATTGTAATTTATAGGTAAATACATTGAAGGTTGCTCAAGAAATACAGTTACAAAGCGTTAATTGGTCTTCAGTTTTTAACCTAACTTTTAACTTAAAAACTTTATTACTTTTTCTTTTAAAGATTTTATTTATTAGAGAGTGCGTGCGTGCAGACGCGCACAGTTTGGAGGGCAGAGGGAGACGCAGGGAGCCCGATGTGGGGCTCGACCCCAGGACCCCGAGATTGTGACCTGAGCCACAGGCAGGCGCTTCACCGACTGAGCCACCCAGGCGCCCCTAAAAGCTTGAGTGTAGCCCTGCGTTAGCTGAAAAGTGCTGTTTGTATGCAGAGCACGGGTCGGTACAGGCCGCGGACTGACAGACACTGTCTGCAGACTGTGCAGGGCAGCGAGGAGAGATGGGGAAGACGCTGCTTGCAGGGACAGTGACAACAGGCCCAGAGGGCCACCTGCCCCGGCTGGTGCGCGGCTGACAGTCCGTTCTGGACTCAGCATATCCATGTTGTAAGCATGAGCCAAATGACAGTTTAAGATGTCCATTATTTATCTATGATCAAGATTAATCATTCTCTCTACTCTCCGGTCTTTGAGCCAGGATAAAGCTTGCATTTTGATGTGACCGTTCAGACGTTTCCTTCGTCATCATATGGGAAAAGCATAGTTCAGGGTTAGCCCTGAACTTGTCTGCGTCAGTAATGCAAGTGCTCACGACCACCTGCCCCGGCTGGTCTGTGAAGCGGTTGGGTTCGTGTCGGCGCCCGGACCCGTCTGTACCGTCCGACGCGTGGACTGGTTTTGTCAGCAGTGCTGACCTCAGGTGTGGGACTCTGCTCACGCGGACGGGCTCTCCCACGGTTGGAGCAGCGGGCAGACCTGTCTGGTGGCTCCTGGGCCAGCGGGGTGCTGCTTGCATAACCAAGAGCTTAGTATTTCGTAAGAAGCGAAGCGCTGTTTCCTCCTTTATTTTTTAGTTAAGTTGACATTTTTTCTGACAGACTTCACGTTAGCGTTCCAGGACGGCTGTAAACGGCACAGAGAGCCCCAGCGTATTTGCACCTTGTGTGAGGTCCTCAGGGTGCGTCTGTCACAATCAGAGACCTATCTATGGTGCGTGACTGCTCGGTCCAGGCTTTATTTGGATTCCCCTTGTTTGCCTCACTGTCCCTCTGTCCTCAGGTTCCTGCCCAGACCCCACGTGGCATGGAGCTGCCACAGACCCTCAGTGGCCTGCTGTCTGGGACCAAGGACCTTGGCCATCTGAGGACTGCCAGTCAGGGATTTTGTAGCCTGTCCCTCAAGTGGCAAGAAGCCCCCAGGGCATGGTGTCCTCCTCACGGCTTTTCAGGAACCTCGCATCCACCGATGTGTCAGTGCTGGCGCTGGCCAGGGGACTCGACTTCTGTCCCTTCCCGTGCTCTGTTTGCACTGTTAATTTATGTCATAAAAATCCTCGTTTCATGTTTATGGGTTTATAGTTAAAACCTACTTGAAAAAGAACACTAGATGCTTGACCTATTTTTTTTTTCAAGATTTACTTATAGGAGACTGCACACGCAAGAGCAGGGGGAAGGGCAGAGGGAGAGAGACAATCTCAAGCAGACTCCCCGCTGAGCAAGGAGCCCATCACGGGGCTCAATCCCAGGACCCTGAGATCATGACCTGAGCCGAAATCAAGAGTCATACTTTCAACCAAATGAACCACCCAGGTGCCCTGATCTCTCACCTTTTGATACAGTTTTATTCCTCCCCCTCCATTAAAAAGGAGTGTATTCTCCTTAAAGAAACCCAGATGAGTATAGTAGAAAGGAAATGTGGTTCCGCAAGTTCCATTCTGGTGATGGGATGATGGGAAATAGAAATAATGGTCCCCTTGCCTGAGCACTCCATGTCACCACTGTCACTGCAGACACGTGCGTGGCCATCCCCACCCCGGTGTGCCCCCCAAGGGCATGGCCCGTTCCCTGCTGGATTCTCAGAGCTGTAGTATGTGGTATGGGGTGTGCGGTTATTTTTCAGAATAAATGAGAATTTGGTCTGTGTGCACTCTTCTTTTGAATGTGGTTAGCATGAGTCTGTGTCTGCCAGATTGCAATCGCGGGAGCAGGCAGGGCTTGCCATGGCCCCTGCAGGCAGACGCTGGGAGGCCCGTGGCCGGTTGGCAAGGCAGCATCCGGCCCCGTGTCTGCTGGGAAGAGCTCTGGCTGGGAGTGTGGTTCCCGTTTGCCCGCAGCAACTGGCAATTGACCTTGGTCTGATAGCCACCAGGCCAGCTGCAGCATCTCCGCTGTCCAGGAGGGCGCGCAGCCTTCTTTCCAGGGCAAGCCCTGGGCCCTGCTGGTGAGCTGTGTGGCACTCCTGGGGAAGGGTGCCTGCGAGACCCCTTGGGAGGCAGTGCCCTCCTCACCTGGCAACCCTGGGCCTCCCGGGTGCTGCTGCTTCCCTCCATCTGTAATGAGCACTCGGGGCCCCTGCGGGCCCACCGGGCCTGTTCGCTCCTGATGTGAGCTGTGAGATGCTATCCTCACTAGGCGCCTGAGAGGGCCTGGTGTGGGGTACGGCCAGGAGGAGGGTGCTCTTACTTTGCAGAGAGAAGCAGTTGGAGCGCCAGGTTGACAAGTGCCGACCGAAGTGGGAGTGGCCGGGGAGAGCTCCCGAGCCCAGGGTCTTGAGTGGGTTTCCATCGGTTTTGGCGCCTGGTTTGGATGATCTCCAGGCCTGAGGTGGGGACACAGAGGACAGAAACCTAGACCTTACGAGGGCTGTTTGAAATGAAACAGCACAAGGCGCCTGGGGAGAAATGCTTTCCCAGTGGTGACTGTGAGCTCAGCGGGTGCGGAACCTTCTGGAATCCTGCGGGATCCGTGTCATCTGGAAGTCCAGAACCCCAGCAATAGAGGCCTTAGGATATTTGGCGCATGGACATCTGAAGTGGTCCCTAGTGGCCGCTGTCGGTAAATGCAGTTTGCCACAACTCACTGAGAGGCCTGGGGGTTTTCCTTCCTTGGAGTGGCCAAGGAGGACCTGGGACCCCTGCAGGCAGCACCGGGCCCTGCACTGTAGCTCTGCTGCTCCCTCCCCTGGGGATCTGTGGCCCTGGGGCTGCGCCAGCTGTCTGTTTATCTGGGCAGTCCTTACACTGTGACCCTCTACACCTTGAACCACCCTGCCTGGGAGAGAGCAGAGTGCAGGCTGTCCGGATGTCGAACACCCGGCGGGGTCTTGCTCTGCTCATCTCTGCAGGCGAAGCCTCGGCCGGGGCCACTGCCACGTGTGGCGGCCAACTCCTGCATTAGCCGCTGCCTCTTCCTGGAAGACTGGCTTCTGGGAACCCATGGGGTCTCTGCGCAGTCCACCACTCGACGTGTCCCCAGCCCCATCTCTGTGAGGCCAGGCAGCCATGCGGACAAGGGGTTCGGCAAGAGGCAGAAGGGGGAGGTGTTTGGGGCTTCATGGTATCTTCTGGGCTGTTGGGCGTTTTCTGTACAGCCAGAAATCCAAGCTTCCGATGTCATCTCACTGCTTGGTTTGACCAGGGCCTTGCAGCTCACAGGCCTAGCTTGTCCCAGCAGCTGCAGGGAAAGCCAATCGCGGACACGTAGGCACAGGGCGTGTGACACCTGAACACGGCCCGAGAGACTGTCAAGGAGCCACTTTGAGCTTGAGAACCTGCTGTCAGTGGCCGGAGCGTGGGCCCGGGGTGCGTTTTCGTGTGTGCTAAGAGAGAGGGCTCCTTGCCGGGGGGCAGCCTGGTGGTTCAAGGCACTCGGGCTGGAGACCCTCGATCCCGTGGGCCCCTCGCTTTGTAGATGGAGTGGTTGAGCTCCCGCCCCACTAACGCATGTGCTCTCCCCGAAGGTGTACGTCGGCGAGCTCCCGCAGGACTTCCTCCGCATCACACCCACGGCCGCGCAGCAGCAGGTGCAGCTGGACGCACAGGCGGCCCAGCAGCTGCAGTACGGAGGGGCGGTGGGCACAGTGGGCCGCCTGAGCATCACCGTGGTACAGGTGGGTGTCGGCCCCCCCGGGGTCTGCTGGGGGAAGGGGGCGGCCCCGCGTGCGAGCTGGTGTGTGGGCTGCGGCTGCTTCCACATTTTGTGTGGACAGGTACTTTTTCTGATTAATTTTTCTTGAAACACGAAAAACGATGTAAGTGAAAGATACTGATTACCCTGGCTTCTACCAGAAATAGCAAAAATAACTCGTGAGCGATGCCTGTGTTTGTGTGGGTGCCGGACACTGCTCCTTCACGCGGACGCCTCTCCCAGCCCCCACGGCTGCGGGGAAGGTGGGGGCCTGAAGGGAAGCCCCGGCAGCTGAACGGACCCCAAAGAAATCCAAAGGCACAGTTAGGATCTAAAGTGGTTTTGGTCACCACAGCTTTCTGTAAAACCAAGAGGAAAGGGGAGTCACTGGGAGGCAGACAGAGTCACAGTCGGGCCTCTCAAATCCTGTGGGTTTTAAGGGGACTGCATCCCAGACACCTGGCCACACTCTCGGGGCTTATGAGGTCACCTCAGATGCTCACATGTTTCCGAAAGTCCGCCCTTCATGTGCCCACACGAGCAGCTGGTCTGCACCCTCCACACCATCCTCCCAGCTCCATTTTGCCTGCCTGGCCCCTGGGAGTGGCCCGTGGCTTCCCACTTCCTTTGTGATAAGCCTTTCCACCGCAGTCTGCAGGGGCCCCACCATGCTTCTTAGCCTCCCTCGCCGGGTGTGTCCCTGGTGGTTCCCGCCCATGGAGCACCCCATGGTTGTGCCCATGGCTTGCCTCTCCCCTCCCTGCCTCCACACCCAGGCCAGCCCTCCGCTCAGCTGCAGATGGAAGCGTCCACGCCACGGCCCATGGGGCCTCTTTCTGGGTTTCCAGTAGGTGTATCGTCTGCTTCTTTGTGTGTGGGGTGCCGGTGATTCACGTGGTCCGAACAGGGTTGGTTTGGTTTGGCCTCATTGGGGTTTTACCTTGCGTCTCCGTGACGGCTGACGGCGTGGAGCCATCATGTTTCTCCTGTGGGTCTTCGCCCACGTTCCACTGGGCTGTGTTCTCGTCACTGAGCTTTGAGAGGCTCCTCCCTTGGGCGTGGCGCTCCGTCACACCCGCGCCTGCCCATGCGCCCCTCTTGGTGGATGCGCGCAGGCCTGGCGTTGCCGGTGCCAGTGGGCAGCAGTGCGCTGCGCTCCTCCTGTCCTGGGCTGTGGTGGCGCTGTCATACCCAGGTGTCTGTGTGGTTTTCAGTCTCATATTCCGGTGTGTGATCCGCTTGGAAGGATGTTTGCTAGTGGACACCCTGGGCAGCCAGAGCCTTCCCTCTTCATCAGTCCCCATGCTTTCTTCCCCTGTGAAGGCAGCCTGTCTGGCTGAAGGTTAGGCTCCTTGGGACTCGTGACCCACGGCGGCAGACAGAACAGAAAGGGGAGCCAGGCGGTGGCTGGACTAGGTGCCCTGAACTCGTGAGCCCGTTGGTCCAGGCTGGCTCTCGAGCCCCATGTTCTGTGTAGCTCTTGGGTCTGGCCCAGGACAGCCTGCCTGTGACCCCCCCCCCCGCAGCCTTTTCTGAGGTGACACTGGAGAAGACCCGCCCCGTGTGGTGCAGTGGCTCCCTCGACCTGAACAGTGACCTTCTGCACCTGGTGCCCAGGATCACCGTTGTGGCCACATCCTGTTCCCTGGCAAACGCCAGGATTGATGAGTTGAAGGGGGAGGACAGCTCAGGTGAGCCTGTGTCTTTCCCTCTGACAGCGGCTGCTCATTCGGTAACGTTGGCTGTATTTCAGGCCAAGTTGGCGAAGAACTACGGCATGACCCGCATGGACCCATACTGCCGACTGCGCCTGGGCTACGCGGTGTACGAGACGCCCACCGCCCACAACGGCGCCAAGAATCCTCGCTGGAATAAAGTCATCCAGTGCACGGTGCCCCCGGGCGTGGACTCCTTCTACCTGGAGATCTTCGACGAGGTGAGAGGGCCGCCCACCCGTCACGGGCCCCGTGGGTGCAGGCCGCGTGGCCGCACCACAACGACAGCTGCCCTGCCGCTGAGGCTGTCTGGGAGCTGCAGGCGTGCCCAGACACAGAGCATGTCATTGCTTCATGACAGGTGTCCTGTGCTGGTGTCCCCAGCGGCAGTGAAAAGTACACAGTCCCATGCACATCCCCTCATTAGTTACATTCGGAAACAGCATCACCAGGAACAGGGACAACGTGCACTCTCAGGAGACAGTGTGGACTGTACCCCCTTCCCCAGGCCTCAAACATATCCCCAAACTAAAGGCACAACAGAGGCCGGCTCTCACAACCAGGCTGGATGTAAAGTGGGTCCGACCCCACGCTGGATGGAATGGGGTTCTTGGGGGAGTTGCCAGCCCCCCAAGTGTCCCTGGGAGTGTCAGCTAGGTGACACTGGTCCTTTGAGCCTGGTCCTCTGAGCCTGGTCCTTTGAGCACCTGTGTGGGGCGGCCCAGCCAGGGAGCTTCAGGGTCTTGGTTGGCAGGATGAGAGGCCAGAAGGCTGGCGCTTGGGCAGCAGGGCCTAGAGGCGGCCCCCGCACTCTCTTTCCTTCCAGGTTCCTCTCTCCTACACCTCCTCTCCCTTTGCTCAGCACAGGGGTGTAGAAGGGAGGGCCTGCTTAGCAGGGAGTGGGCCTCCTGCCCTCTATCCATGCTGCCCAGTAGGCCGTGGACTTGGAAGGGATCTTGAGAGGGTGGGCAGAGGCCAGACCACGCCTGTACAGATGCCGATGGAGGCCCTCCTGGCTTCATGGAGACCAGGGAGCAGGGCCAGACCGTAGGGTGGGAGTTGGGGGAGGACTCTTGGAGGAGGTGGGGAGGGTTCCTCAGGGTGGGAGTGGTGGGTGGGGCCTCAGGGCAGGAGGTGGGGCCTTGAGTGGCCGCGGCACCTGTGCCCCCCCCCGCCCCGTGTCTCCCTCAGCGGGCCTTCTCCATGGACGACCGCATCGCCTGGACACACGTCACCATTCCCGAGTCCCTGAGGCAGGGCAAGGTGGAGGACGAGTGGTACAGCCTGAGTGGCCGGCAGGGCGACGACAAGGAGGGCATGATCAACCTGGTCATGTCCTACACGGTGAGGGCGGGGTGGGGGGGGCGGGCTGAGCGGCAGCTGCATGGTAGGGAGGGGTCTCAGGACCACACGGAGTTTAAGGGAGCAGCTGCTAGCCCTCTGGCCCTCAGGTCCCCTGGCTCATGCCAGGTCCATGGTCTGCAGCCTGCTGCTGTTGGGGCCGGTGGGAGTCTGGGACCTTTGTGTCACCAAGGTGGTGGCAGTGTCCCTGCTATTTTAACTGCCTGGAGGAAGTTTCCTGCAGGTGTCCCACCCCGACGGAGTTTTGTTCCCCCTCTTTAGTCCTGGACTGTTTGAAAGCAGGTGCCAACATCAGCGTGATTTTACTCCTAAGTGTTTCATTATGTAACCAGTGTTTTCACGTGGACACGTAACCCCGACTGTTAACTGAGCGGGTAGTGTTCTAGTTGGGAAGCGTTACAGGTGTGGGTCCTGAAAGTACTCATCTGCTTCCCGGGACCACGTTCCCTTCTGATCCCGTGTCAGTCGGCCTTGGCTCTGTGACAGGGCCTTCCACCAGGGCAGTGTTGGGGTGCCCATTACCGTGTGTGCTGTGTTCTCCTGTGACCCCGTGATCGTCTTCTGTGTGTTCCAGTCGCTGCCAGCCACCGTGATGGTGCCACCTCAGCCCGTGGTCCTGATGCCCACCGTGTACCAGCAGGGCGTCGGCTACGTGCCCATCACAGGTGTGTGCCGCTCCCCTCCCCGGCGCGGTCCTCAGGGGCTCGCAGAGCAGCGTGGAGGCTAAGTCTGGTCTGCGTGTGACTCATAGGGACCTTGCCAAACACGAGGGTCCAGTCTTAGCATTGAATTTTTTATACGTCTGTAGGATATAGAATTTTTTCTACCAGACTGTTGGCGAGTTGAACTTTTATGGAGGTGCAGAAACATAATCTCTGAATGAGCTAGCATGTGAGTTATCGTCGGGAAAGGTCCTGCCCTGTGGGGTGAAGTGAGCTGTGTGCCCTGACGTCCCTGTTCTGTCATGTTTATTCGTCTTTGTCAAGTAGCCGTTTGTGGCAGCACTTGGGTTGGTTTCGTGCCTTTGAATTTTCAGACGTTAACGTTAGCCATTGGTTTACTTCTGCCCTGGCTGCGACGGTAACTGGACTCAACCGGCCCCTGCCGCAAACGGCCATGACACCGTGCAGAGTGGAGGAGGCGGGAACTGTGTTTGGGCATCAGTAGACAGGCCCTGCAGGACTGTGATCCCCGAGAGAAGGGATGCGGAGGAGCCCCCGGGCCTTGTGGTCTCTGCCTGGGGGGCGGGGGCCATTTGCTGCCTCGGGGCTGGGGTGACATGGGATGCCATGGGGTTTGCACCCAGCCAGCGAAGAGAGGCTGCCTCATGGCGCAGTTGCGGCTGGTGCCAGGCCAGGGTGTCGTCTTGGGCTGACCTTTACCCCGGAGCCTAGACACAGCCCCACAAGGAAGGGGGTGGGGCTGGGAGGCTGCACCCGCCTCCAGGGTGCCCACACGTGTTCAGGACTTGAGGGGAGAGCCGTGGACTCCAGTTTCCACAGGGTGCCGTCCAGCAGACAAGGGGGAAAGGGTGAGCCCTGGTCAGACAATGAGTAGTAGGAGGTGGCCCCGGTGACCCAGGAGCTCCAGAGCAGCCAGGATGCGCCCACAGAATTACAGAACGTCTTCCTAAGTGGGAAGAGGGAACCTCAGGAGAGACCTGGAAACTTGGGAAAACCGAGGGGACGTTCTTCGCCCGGGAAGCACAGCGAATGGGGAGGACACTCCCTCTTGCTGGAGCCGGCCAGCAGCTGGGCACCTCCCTGGCCTCAGGGGGGCTCTCCTCCTGGGCTCTCCGTGGGGCCCCTGCCTGCCCCTTCCCTGCAGCCATTGCACGGTCTGTGTGAGACCCTGGTCTGACCACCCACCTTGGAGGTTTGAGGAGGGACAGGCGCCTTACGGGGTTCACTGAAGGGGCGAGTGCCCTGGGGCAGCTTAAAGCAGCAGGAAGGTCTGCTGTCCCTTCTGGAGGCTGAAGTCCAGAATCAGTGTGTGTGGGGCCACGCTCCCTAGAGGCTGAGGCAGAGCTGCCCCTTCTGCTGCATGGCCCAGCCTTGGCCCCCACAGCCCCCAGGGCCAGGCTCTCCTGGGGGGTGTGTGCCTGTGGCCCAGGCACCCCTTTCATCAGGACCGTGCTCCGGACGGCCTGGCTCTCCCCCGGTTTCCAGACGAGGTCTCACTCACACATCTTTCGGGGGCACACCGCAGCCACAGCGTCACGGCACCAGAATGTGTTGGGGTAACAGAAGGTCCACTCTCCCAGGAGACGTGTTTTTCTGGTTCCTTAGCTCTTTTGTAAATGCCTTTAAAGTTTGTCCTAAAATGTGTGTTCTGGGAAAGGCTAGACTTCTGCATAAATGGAGATTTTGAACTTCTCTTTTGATGGACATTTGTAAGCTTTGGGACAGTCACCTACTTGCAGGAAGTGACCAAGGAGAGGAAGGAGCTTCTGCCTGGACCTCGAGGCCGAGCCGCCTGCCGGCTCCTACGAACAGGGACTTGCGCCCGCTGCCTGTGTCTGCACGGGGCTTGTGCTTCAGTCTTCTCCGCTGAGAGTAGCTTAGGTCCCTAATCTTGTCGAGGGGTGTGCGGACGTGTGTGTGTGTGCGTGCGCGTGTGCACGCGTGTGACCTGCAGTGTGTGCTGTCCTGTGGGCATGCACGTGATCTGCAGTATCGGGCTGTGTGTGCGTGCCTGAGTGTGTGTGTGTGTGTGTCATGCGCATACACACGTGTGATGTGGGGGGTGTGTCTGCGGACCCTGCTTCCGTGGAGGGGGCCTGCCAAGCAGGTGCTGCCCTCCAACAGGTGGGTGTCCCACAGGGGAGTTAACCCTGGGGTGGGGGTGAGAGCCTTTGCGAAGTGTGCGGAGGGATCTGTCTGTGCTGAGTAGTGCGTGGGCGGTGTGGAGGCCGTGCCCACCGGATGGCGAAAGGCGCCGCCTGGTGCGGGAGAGCCTTCGTGCTGCTGTTCTGCCCCGTGATTCCACCCACCCTGCAGACGGTCAGCTGGAGAGTTGGGCTCTTGGCGTCTCACCACCTTGGCCCGTGATAGGAAATGCTCCGGGTGCGCGCCTCATCGGGTTTCACGTGCTTGTTGGCATTGGAGGGACTCATCTGGGACACGGCCTGCCCCGCAGTCGCCAGCTCATGTGAGACGGTTAGGGCCTCCCGTCCCGTGTGCTGTTCCTTCTCTGACGGAGAATCGTTTTATGGCCTTCGGTCAGTGAACATTGGCCTCTGTGGTGTCATCCGGGAGTTTGACGGGACCACAGCACGAGCAGCTCGTGTGTGCTCTAAGCTGGCAGCGTGGAGTGTGCACCCGCTGGGGAGGGGGGCTGCAGGCAGTGGACTTGTGCGTGGGGCTGCGGGCAGGGGGTGCACGTCTTTGCTCGCAGGGCCAGCGCTCAGCGTAGGCGCTGGTGCTGCCACGTGTTCCCCAGACTGTGTCCTGTGCTTGCAGGTGTGCCGGCGGTGTGCAGCCCCGGCGTGGTGCCCGTGGCCCTGCCCCCAGCAGCCGTGAGCGCCCCGCCCCGCTGCAGCGAGGAGGACCTGAGAGCCATCCAGGACATGTTCCCCAACATGGACCGGGAGGTGATCCGCTCCGTGCTGGAAGCCCAGCGAGGGGACAGGGACGCAGCCATCAACTCCCTGCTCCAGATGGGCGAGGAGTCCTAGAGCCCCGGCCACCCCGTGGCCTCGGCCGTCCTGACCTGCCAGCCCGGCCCCTCCCCTCATTCCCGTGAAGGAGCCCCGTGTAGCCTTTTCTCGGACGTCTGTAGTCCAGTCCTCACCCTCGTGTGGGATGCATGTGGGTTGTTGGTCCCTGGCCACTGAGCGCCACCATACTCAGGCGTGGGTGTGGGTGGCTCTCCTCCTGGCCTCGCTGGGAGCAGAGCGGGCACGTGGGCCGTGTCCCGTGTACGCACACTCGCCCTCCCGCCGCTTGGGGACGTGTCTTCAAGTGCCGTGTGCTTGTCCTCCGCACGCTGTCCCAAGAATGCTCTCTACGAGCACCTGCCTCTGCCAGCGCTTTAGAAAGTGTCGCCGTCCTCCTGGTTTGATTAATGGCATGCAGTTATTTTACTTAACCGGGATAGACCTATTATTTCAGGCACATAGAACATTAACAGCTCATGTGGGGTTATTTTTACAACTATCAAATTAAAATTCACGTCCTCGTGTGTGGTTCTGGGCTGCTCGCCAGTGTCCCGGGCGGGCGGACTTCCGTGTTGCCCAGCGGCAGGGTCCACACGGACGCAGCACACACCGGATCCGGCGTGCACTGAGCCCGGCAGCCCGCCTGTCCCCAGCTGCAGTCTCTGGTCAGGGCCATCCTGGGCCCCGGGGACCCCGTGATGCCTTTGCCCGCAGTGTCTCATGCCAGCTTCGTGGGGTGTGACTCCGAGGGGTTGCCACTCCTCTCTCTGACCAGCTTGGACAGCACCTTAGAACGGGGGTAAGAGGTGGCAGGTCCAGTACTTTGTGTTTGTTTATTAAAGGGTATTTAGGAACCGCTGACTTACTACTGACGTTAATTTAAGTGAACGCTGTGGCAGTCCCGTGGTGAAAGCAGCAGCAGTCCGGTGAACGTCCAAGTCTTCCCGGGACGCAGGAGGTGTGTGTGCTGCACTGTGGGCTGCGTGGCGGCCGTGGCCACTGGACTGGAACAAGTGGGGGGAAACCTCGTGAAAATCAGCCACGTGAGAGGTCTTGAGTGCTGCTTGCAGCCCGCACGTGATCCACTTGCCTTTGCGGAGGGGGTCTTTCCGCTGTGGGGTGATGGGCCCTGACGACGTGACCCCGCGAGGGGTCAGCTTGAGGGTGGACTCCCATTCTGCCTTCCCCCTGCACGGTGGGGGGGTTCCCGTCGGCTGGAGGGTGCTGCTGCCGGCAGGCACGGGTCGGCCAGGGAGCTGTGCACAAGAGGCTGAAGGAGCCGTGCCAGCGGCGCGGTGACCGCACCGGCCAGGCTTCTTCGGGAGGACTCGCTGCCAGTCGGTGGGCGCCGACCGCTTGCTTGGACGCATGAGCCCTGCTTTCTCGTGGAGCGTGAGTTCCTGGTTCAGACAGTTTGTGGCCATGCAGCACATTTCTTCCCAAACCGGTGAAAGTGTCGGGCAGGCAGCTCTCTCCTGTGGGGGCGACCTGCTCGGGCACGCAGCGCAGGACCCCAGGTCCCAGAGGCCCCAGTGCCGCTTCCCACCTCCCCATTGCTGGGACGTCTGGTTGCATGGGGGACATGCTCCTTAGGACAGGCAGAGAACCCTGCAAGCAGCCGCGGTGAGCTCACTCACGGGGCCTCGGTTGGCAGGAGAGGGACTCTAACCCTGTCACTTGTGCTCCCCTTCCTCATGAACGCCGTGACATCAGAGAGAGCCCACACTCTGCAGGGCCTTCCCTGGTTGTGTTAGGCTCTTCTTCTTCACGCCCTGCCGTCCTGCTTACGGGCTTGTGGCCTGTGGCAGCCTGCTGCTCCGGTTGGGGCGGGGGGACACATTGCAGTTCCTCTGAAGCAGGCCTGGGACAGGCCGATGACATGGTTGCAGCGTGGCCACTACGGACTCCGCGAGCCGGGGCGGCTGCTGGTGTCTGGGGCCCCATGCACAGCCAGGTGGCAGACCCTGGGGCCTCCGTGAGCTGGTCGTTGGCCTTTCCTCCAGATACAGCCCCCCCCACGCTGTCAGCGAGGACGGAACGTTGGTGTGTGCCGGGGATTCCTCCCGCCTCCCCTTCAGCGTCCCGGAGGCACCCCTCCCCTCACCGACCGGCTCTGGCGGCAGCTCTGCGCGCTGGTGGGAATGATTCTCAGAGCTCTGTGTTTCTGATGCTTCTGTCGGGGTCCAGTGTCCGGATTTATCTTTGATTGTAAAGTATATTTTTGCTTTTCAGCCTTCTAATTTAATACATGATATCTATAAAAGTAGAGAATTAAACTTCTCCAATGAAACTTTACCATTTTTGTTCCCGAGTGGTTTTTAATTTAGCTCAGGATGCGTTTACTCGCCAGCAAACTAGGTGCATGGTCGTCCGAGTGAAGGTGAAATCTAATGGCTGGGTTTGGAACATTAACCTGAAATACTTATACCAAGCGTGAAGTTTTGTTTTTCGATTAAAATGACGGGGAGAGAGGCGCCTGGGTGGCTCAGTCGGTTACTCCTCTGCCTTCGGCTGAGGTCAGGACCATCCCGGGGTCCCGGATCGAGTCCTGCATCGGGCTCCCTGCTGGGCGGGGATCCTGCTTCTCCCTCTCTCTCCTCCTCCCTCTGTGCGCTCGCTCGCTCTCTCTTTCAGGTAAGTAAAATAATTTAAGAAGCGACAGAAGGCTCAGGGCCGCTGGCGTGATTCCGTTGTCCGTGCGTTCGCAGCGCTTCTCAGGCCGTTGCTGCCTGGGAGCGGGGCCGGAGCGCGGGGCCAGGGGACGGAGGGAGTGCAGCATCCTGCATGATGTACCGGGCTCCCGCTGTACACGCGTGCCCAAGGGCTGCGGGGACGGGTGTCGTGGCTCGGAGCCAGCAGGGGAGGGGAGTCAGCCCACAGGGGAGGCGGCGGTGTGCCCCCACCGTGGGGTTCTGCAGAGTGTCTCCGCGCGGCTTGCTGTCTCTCGCTGTGAATGTCTGTTTTTTTTAATAAGGTTTTATTTATTTTTGCGAGAGAGAGAGGGGGGACAAGCAGGGGGAAAGGTGGAGGGAGAAGCAGGCTTCCCGCCCAGCAGGGACCCTGACGTGGGGCTTGATCCCAGGACCCTGGAGATCATGACCTGAGCCAAAGGCAGACACTAACTGACTGAGCCACCAGGCACCCTCACCATGAATGTGTTTTACCCAAAGCAGCAGAAGAAGGAGTGTGTGCTCGTGCCCAATGTGAGGAAGCAAGGAGCGCTCCTGTTCTGAAACTGCAGACAAAATACCCAGACTGCCGGGGAGCCTGAGCTCCGTGGGCACACTGAGCTCCAAGGAGTTCCCCAGGCAGGTGAGTGGGCTGCATGGAGCGTCAGCACGGTGGGGTGGCGGTCATCTGTCTGCTTAGCAGACAGCACGTTCCCAAACGTGCACGCGGCAGGCACCCAGTCGTGTTTGGAGGTACTAAGGTCCGGGGTGTGCGGGTGTGAGCCAACCTGGGTCCGTTCCAACAGCCTGACGGCTGTTCTGAAGTCTTCTGACGAGGGACTGGCATCCAGCTTGCTGCAAGGGCGAGCTTGAGGGAAAGCGCCCGTCGCAGAGGACGTGACAGGAGACGGCCGGAAGCCACAGTGGCCCAGGAAGCCCCGCGGGGAGAAAGCCGCCCCGGGTTGGTGGAAGCCAAGGCACGTTCTTCCTAGAGGGACAGGGTGTTGGCTCGGCCTCTGAAGACTCGCGCGCACGCGGCCTCGGGCGTGCTTGGGGCAGGCGTCCACGCAAGCAGGGAGCAGCCACGAGCAAGGCTCAGCAGGAGCATCCACAGAACCAGACCTCAGGGGCCGCGGTGTCGGACTCCACCGAGCGCCACGCGGGAACTTACAATGTGAAAACAGGACAAAACACAGAGTGCGAGCAGAGATGGGACGGAGCCCGACAGCTTCTGGCAGTGGAGACGCAGCCACGGAGCGGGCCTCTGAACGGACAGGTCGGTGGCAGACTGGGCACTGCCCAGGAGACCGTGGCCCCAGGGAGCGAAGCACCTGGCGGGGAGTGGGGAGATGCTTGACTCGGTTCAGGAGTCACAGTGAGCCCCACGGGGCGCGGTGCCAAGTGCCCGTCACCTGTGTGCCACGCATCTGTACCGACTGGGAGACAAGTGTGTGACACGGGGTGCATGGGTTCTGTTTTGGGGACGGCGGTCACGTGGAGGGTGCGAGACGCCGGCTCGCTCCATGTGAGTCGTGCTGCCTGTTACCATGAACCTAGTGGCCCCATGGTCCTGGTGTGGGATGTGCAGGACGCAGCCCGGGCTCGGGGCAGGGTCTAGACGGGGCTGTCCTTGCAGGCAGCCCTGTGCCCTGCCAGCCCATCCCCGAAGCCATGGTTCAGACAGGCGGTTTGGCCTGGGGTTCAGGGCTCCCCACCTGACTGAACTAGTGGTTACAGTGAAGGGATCCCTAGTGGGTTCTGCTGGCAGTGAGCCTGTCCACCCCAATCATGCATTCCAGGCTTGGGGACAGGACAGCAGGTAGGTCCATGGCCACATGACCCCCGATTTTATTTTTCATTTATTTTTATTTTTTAAAGCTTATTTATTTGAGAGAGTGCACACACATCTGTGTGAGCGAGGGAGGGGCAGAGGGGGAGAGAGAATCCCCAAGCAGGCTCCCCTGATGAGCACAGAGCCCAACGTGGGGCTCGATCCCAGGACCCTGAGATCAAGACCGGAGCCGAAATGCGTCAGACACTCAGCTGACTGAGCCACTCAGGCGCCCCCGTAAGCCCCAGTTTTAATGGGGCCCTGGAGGCCCATCTGATCCCGGGGCATCTCTGGGAAGGGCTGGGGTCACCGCCCCGTGTTGCTGGCAGCTCAGGTCTGGACGCTGGGGGAGGCTACTGGCCTTCCGTCCAGGAGGCTGTTCCGTGTGCTGTTCCATGAGAGCCTGCGGCCCCTGCAGCTTGCCCCGGGAGCCCCTTGCCTAAAGCCTGTCCCTGCAGGTTCCTGCCACCCTTGGCTCTGCTCTCTGGGGAGCTGGTTTTGTCACAGTGTCCACGACTCCGAGGTTCCCGGTGCAGGTGCCCTCCTCACACGTGCCGCCGCGGGGAACACAGGCTGAGCTTTCCGGTCCCTTAGCACCCACTGGGGTTGTTCGGGTGGGCCCCCAACTTCCCAGAGCGAGCCAGTGGCAGGCAGTCAAGCTCTAGGCCTGGCCCCGGCCACTCTGGAGCCGTGGTGTCCGCTGTTGTAGCTGCTGGTCGTCAGGGTGGGTGAGGGCTCCTGGCTCGTGTGCCGCCGTCTGCCGCCTCTCAGTTCTCTGCTCTGGCTTTTCCATCCGTTCTTCTTGGTTTTCCGTATACGTGATTATATCCTCAGAAAGTCCGTCCCAGCTGCTGTGACAACACCCGGGCCAGGGGTGTAGACAACAGACTCCTCCCAGCTCTAGAGGCTGACGTCCTCTCCGTGTCCTCACATGGCAGAAGGGGCGAGGCAGCTCCCCGGGGCCTCTCTACAAGGCACCCATCCCATTGTGGGGACTGCACTTGCCAACGGCCGCACTTACAGACACCGTCACACATACGAATTTGGGGGACTCGTTCAGTCCAAGCGGATGGCTTCTCATCTTCCTTCCCTGTGCCATGGCCCCTCGCGCCCCTCGTGCCTCCACACAAGTGAAAGAGAAGAGGTCTGAAAACAAACAGGCCCTCCTGCCTAGAGGGCTGGGAACGAGGCCGTGCCCCCAGTAGAGCTGCTTGCTCCATGCCCTGGGGCCCTGCAGGTGCGTGCAGGACCGGGGCAGAGATGCAGGGGGAGAGAGTGACACAGGGCCGGTGGGAGGACTCTTCCGCTAGCATTCCAGGGGCTGCGACAGCTCTGACACAGCGCCAGCAGCCACAGGTGATGAGCTGGGGCATGGACACGGAGCACGTGATTACAGCCCCCCAGAAGCATTGCAGTTGGGCATAGCCCGGAGGGCTCAGGGTTCCAGGCAGAGAAGGTGCAGCTGGAGGAACAGCCAGGAGAGGATGTTTGGGACAGGAGTGGGGATATGTGTGCTGAGGCAGGACCGAGGACGCAGGGGCTTGGGAGTCCTGCTCTCACCTCTGCACGCTCTCCTGCATCTGCCTCACATCTGCTCAGGCAGGTGGGTCACATCCTTCAGGTGCTCAGAATGCCCAGCGGTCCCGTCCTGCTTGGGTCAAGGCTGGAGCCCTTGCAAGGGCCCCCACACTCTTCTCCACCCACTTCCCCACCCAGCTCCAGCCACTGGTGGTGAGCCCGACCCCAGGGCCTTTGCACAGATGCTAGCTGGCCTCCCTCTAGCCTCTCCTAAATCTCCCCTCCTTGGGCAGCTTCCCTGGCCACCCTGGCAACTCCCTGCTTCCTACACCTCCTAGATCCTCTGGACTGATACCCATTGTCCTTTACCTTCTCACCATCCTTGCGCCGATGCTATCTTGTTTGGGAACTCGGGAGAACGGGTTTTGCTGCTCATTTCCCCTATGCCCATGCCGCAGGTGCCTGCTGTGCACGCGGACAAAGGGAGGCAGGGCTCGGGTCCCAGCCTCATGCCCGCTGCGGCCCTGGAGTAACCGGGAAGCCCCTCCGGTCGCCTCCAGTGCACGAGTACATGGGGCACCCAGCATGTGGGTGCACAAACCCCAGGCCTTCTGGGCCTCTTCCCTGGTGCTGAGAGCTGAGTTGTTACCCTGACCACTTCGATCTTCACTTTCAAAAATAATCCCCAAACACCTTCTGAACTCTTTGTTTCTGAAGAGCAATTTTTGTGGAAGAAAAGCCGCAGCCAGCTTTTATGTGAGGCTTGAAGGTCTCAGGTCGGGAGACATATAAGGACCACCTCGAGGGCTGTGCTGCTCCCACTGGGCAAAGCCCCCAGGAGAAAATGCTGGCCCCACCCTGCCATCGCTGGGAGGACGTGTGCCGGCGGTTGGCAGACGTGGAACAGACTGTGAGACGAGGAAGTGCGTGCAGCGGAGCTGGGTGTGTGCGTCTGTGGTGCCCCGAGCACAGCTGGGTCCTCAGAACATCAGCTCGTGGCTGGCGGCATGCTTGTGAAAACAGTAACCCTGACGGAACGCAAAATATCCTGTTTACTCGCTTGTAATGTCGCTAAGAAAATTACCTTCAATGGCTAGTCACTGTAGGGGATCGCCAAAATTAAAGCAACGAACCTCACTTAGGAAGGTGTAAAAGTGAAAACTAAGGGGTGTTACGATGCAGGACTCACTCAGCATGCCTCTGTTTGTCTTCCCCTTGACG
Organism: Ursus arctos; assembly: GCF_023065955.2. Classification (NCBI taxonomy): domain Eukaryota; kingdom Metazoa; phylum Chordata; class Mammalia; order Carnivora; family Ursidae; genus Ursus; species Ursus arctos. Next base: position 47,663,758 of record NW_026622908.1, read on the forward strand.
TGGGACACTGGTTTGCAGTTATCCTGTAGACATTCGCGTTAACTGGGGAGTGAACGCCAGGACGAGGAATGAGCAGAGTGTGTGGCATTCACGCCCAGGCTGGCGGAATGTGTGTAGCACAGACTGAGGGGTGTTGAGGAGGAAGGTCAGGCTTGGGCCCTGCCCTTGGAGGATGGACCACCCCTTGGCAGCTGGGCGGCACCCTGAGATTGTGGGGTGGGAGCTCTGCCCTCAAAGCTGACCCACCACGAAGCTCCATGCCCCGTGCTTCCATAGTCCCCCACCTCAGGCCCCGCACAGGCTGGACTGTCGTGGAACCTACGTGGCTTCCATCCACGGAAGAAGCAGCTTGCAGGGGAGAATGAGGACGTTGCCCCCAGGTTACTCAGACTCTGAGGAAGGTCACTGTGACAAGGGGGTCACTCAGTTCTCATGGGTGCACGCCTTGTAGAATGAGGCTTGGGACAAGTTGTCGGGTGATGCACACACCAGCAGAGTTCTAGAAACGGCTGCGACCAGCCACCGCCCCTCCCCCAGTGCCCTTTGTGAGTCCCATGGAAAGCCCTCGGGGTTTCTCTTGGCCTTGGGCCCTGGCCTCCAGTGAGCCTGGCAGTAGAGCTAGGTTCACTCAGGAGTCAGATGCGGGCCTCAGCCACACCGTAGAACCCTACCAGGGATCCAGGTGGGACCGCGATGCCAGGCAAAGTGGTGACGGTAGCAGGGGATGTCTGATGAGTCAGGGGCTCCCCAGGCCCAGGACGGAAGCACGTAGTCCCTGCATTCAGGGCTGGACTGGGGGACTGGCAGTGGGACTCGGAGCAAGATGAGAGCACAGAGTGTCCAGGGGCTGAGGCAGCACCCATGGGTCCCAGTGGGCACAGTGGGCAGGACCCAGCAGCAGATGCTCCATCTCTCAGCCCTCAGAAACTCTGATTATGGAGACATTCTTCTCCTTGACCTCAGGGAGAACTGGGGCAAGGTGGAGTGCTGCTTGCCCAGGCAGAGAGGAAGGCCACGTGGAGCACATCCAGACGCTCGGCTCCGGAGTGGCCACGAGGAGAAAGCGTCCTCCTTTTGCCTGGCAGAGCGGTCATTCCTTTCCACAGGGGCACAGTGCTGGTGCTGGCTCCCAGGAGAGCCCATCAGGGAGTCAGCTGTGAGCCAGGGATGTCCTGTCTGGCACGGTCATCCTCCCTGAGCAGACCCAGACCTCCAGGGGCGTGCCCCTCGGTGGCTCACAGACTGGCTCTTAGATGAGGCCATAGCACGGTGGCCCCTTTGGGAAGAGGACAGACTGGCCCTTCTTGAGATGGAACAGCTCCTTACAGGAATACAGCAAGTTAGGTCTAGTGGGAATATCCCCATTGAAAACAGCCCCCAAATGCTAATAACATATGTTTAAAAATTCTTTCTGAAATGTTTGAAAATATGAGAAAGAAAAGGGGGAACTCTGAGAGTTGCTTCCAGCAAGTCTGAGCATTTCAGGCAGCACCGTGGGGTGGAGGGTGGGGGCCACAATAAGTGGAGGGGTGGACAATATTCGTGGATTGAAGCAGGATGTGCAGATGTTGGTTTCTGTCATGGCAGTTTGCCTCGACATGATCTCTTTCCCCACAAGTCCTGCTTTTTGTGGTTTGTGAGACTTGGGAAGTTGATTCTAAGTCCAAAAGGCTAAGAAGAGTCAAGGCATTCTTGTAAAAGAAACACAAAGTGGGAAGCCTTGCTCAGGTAGAAACCAAGACTGTGAGAACTATTGTCTGCATTAAATGACAGACGGAGAGTCCAGTGAACCAAACAGAGACCAGAGTGCTGGGTGACAGTGGCGCAGTGGGAGACAGTTAGCCAGGCACGAAATAAGGCCCCTGCTTGATGCCACTTCCAAACGTCAGTTCCGGGTGGGCTCAAAATGTAAAGGCAGGAAGATTCTGGGAAGGTGGCCAAGTAGGAAGGACCTGTGAGGAGAGACCTGTCTCCCCACCCGGACAACAGCTGCATAGGCAGGATCTGTCTGGTGGAAATGTTTTGAACCCTGGGGTCTGTTGAAGGCTTGCAACTTTCAGGGGGAATGCTTGGAGAGTACGTCGCAGTCTATTTTGGCCAATGTTAGCTCTTACCACAGCAGCAGCTCCTCACCTGACCCCCAGCCCCAATATATGCATTGTGGGAGTCCCAGAAAGAGAAGAGAGAGAAAGGGGCAAAGAGAATACTTGAAGAAATAATGCCTGGAAACTTCCCAAATTTGAGGAAAGACATGAATATAAACACCCAGGAAGCTCAGCAAACACCAAGGAAGATGAACGTAATGTTGTAATCAAACTTCCAGACCCAAAGACAAAGAATTTGAAAGCAGCAAGAGAGAAGGGAATCCTCATATACAAGGGATCCTCAATCAATTATGAACAGATTTTTCATGAAAAAAACTTTGGAGGCCAGAAGACAGAGGGTTGATACATTCCAATGCTGAAAGGAAAAACCTGTCAACCAAGAATCCTATATCCAGGGATACTCTCCTTCAAGAGTGAAGGATAAATTAAGACATTCCCAGATAAACAAAAGAGGGAGTTCATGTCCACAAAACCTGCCCTACAAAAAAATACTCCAGTGAGTTCTGTAAACTGAAATAACAGGATGTTAGTACCTTTAAACTATGGAGAAATAAAGACCTCAATAAAGGTAAATACATGGCCAATTATAAAACACAGTTTTGTGACAAATTGGTAGCCACTTTTGTTCCTACGTGATTTAAGAGGCTAATGCATTTAAAGAAAAAGATATTAGTGTAAAATCTAGTATTACTCTAACGGTACTTTGTGACTCCAAATCTTGCTTTCTACAAAATTGAAGAAACTAATGCATTTTAAGAGTTATTTATGTCTGGGGGCACATGATGTATAAAGATGGAATTTTGTGACATCGACAACCAAAGGAGGTGGGGGTGAAGCTGCAGAGGAACTGAGGCTTTGCATGTCATTGAAGCGAAGCTGGTACAAATGCAGATTAGAGTGTTATAACTTCAGGATGTTAAATGTCATCTTTGTGGTCACCACAAAGAAAATAGCATAGAATATACACAAAAGGAACTGAGAAAGAGGTTTACATATTTCACCACAAAGAATCAACGAAACGCAGAAAAGAGACAGTAGTGCAGGAAACAAGGGACAAAACCCAAACCAAACAAAACCGTAGGGCATACAGAAAACAAACATCACAGGGACGGAAGTTGGCCTTACCAGAATACTTTACATGTAAACGGATGAAGCTCTTCAAAAGACGGAGATTGGCAGAATGGATAGAAGCACACGGTCCAGTATGTGCTGTCTATGAGAAACTCAATTTTTTTTTTTTTTGAGAAACTTGCTTTAGACCCAAAGACACAAGCAGGTGGAAAGTGAAAGGATGGAAAACACCTTCCATGCAAACAGCAACCAAAGGAGAACAGGAGTGGCTTTACTGAGATCAGACAAAAACAGACTTTAAATTTTAAAAATTTACAAGACAAAGATGGACATTTATGTATTAATAAAAGTTTCAAATCAGCAAAAATATGTAAGAATTATAAACAGTTTTGCCCCAAATGACACTATATGAAGCAAAAACTCTTAAAATTGAAGGGAGAAATAGTTGTATAATAATAGTGGGAAACTGAATGCCCCACTCACAATAGTGGACAGAACAACCAGAAGATAGAGAGACAGAGGACTAATACAACACAGTAAATCAGCTAGATCTAGTGACACACGCGGAACTCCCAACGGACACACACGCATCCTTCGCAAGTGCACGTGGGACATTTTCCAGGATGGACCATATGTTAGGCAACAAACTAAGTCTTGACAGATTTAAAAAATAGCTGTCATACAAGTATCTTCTCTGACCACAACGGGGGGAAGTTGAAAAGCAACAAGAAAAGGAAAACTGGAAAATTCACAACGTTGTGGAAATTAAGCAGCTTTTAAACAACAAATGGATCAAAGAAGGAATCCAAAAGAAATTAGAAAATACTTAGAGAAGAACAGAAATGAAAACATAATATACCAACACTTACGGGACACAGTGAAAACAGTGCTAAGGGGGGAATGTATAGCTATACACGTTTATATTAAAAAACAAGAAACATCTCAAAGCAGCAATCTAACTTTACAACTTAAGGAACTAGAAAAAGAAGAACTAACTAAACCCAGAGGTAGTAGAAGGAAGGAAATAATAAAGATTAGAGCAGGGATCAACAAAAAAGAGAGTAGAGAAACAATAGGGGGAAAAAATCAAAACCAAAAGTTGGTTCTCTGAAAAGATAGACAAGTTTGACAAACCTTTAGCTCGATGGACTAAGAAAAAGAGGAAAGACTCAAACTACTAAAATCATAAAGAGGGACGTTACTGCTGATTCTACAAAAATAAAAATGATTATAAGAGAATACTGTGAACAATTATATGCCAACAACTTGGGTAACTAAGATGAAATGGGCAAGTTCCTAGAAACACAGAACCTACCAAGACTGGATTGCTATATCGTTAGTTCACTGTATGCTAACTAAGTGGAATTTAAATAAAAACTAAAGAACAAAACAAAAAACCAAAAAAACCTACCAAGACTAAATCACAAGGAAATGGGAAATCTTAATAGATCTATAAGTAGTGAGGAGATTGAACCAGTGTTCAAAATTCTCCCAACAAAAGAGAAGTCGTGGACCTGAAGTCTTCGTTGGTGAATTCTACCAAACATTTAGAGAAGAATCCCAATTCTTAAACTTTTCCGAAACACTGAAGAGGAGGGAATACTTCCTAACTTGCTCTGTGAAGCCAGCATTCCCCTGACACCAAAGCCAGACAAAGACACTATAAGGAAAGAGAACCACAGACCAGTATCTACTACGAGCATTGGTGCAAAAGTCCTCAATAAAATACTAGCAAACCAATCCAGAAGCATATCAAAAAATTATACACCCCGATCAAGTGGGGTTTGTTCATGGAATGCAAGGATGGTTCGGCACACAAATCATCAGTGTAATATGCACAGCAGTGGGATAAAGGGGAAAATTACGTGATCATCTCAACTGATGTAGAAAAAACATTTGCCAAATTCAACACCCTTTCATGATAAAGACACTCGACAAACCCAGAATAGATGGGAACTACCCCAACCTAATAAAAGTCGTTGTTAACCTTAAAATATAAAACTGCCCATTATTTTACCAGCAAAAAACAAATTTTGGGGGGAGTAGCAGAGACCTGTAATCCGGGACAAGCAAGCCACAGCAAAATCAACCATTGGCAAGTTCCCAGAGCAGAGGAAAGGAGGCTCTTTTACGGAGGAAGGTGAGAGCTGGGAGGGCCTTCTCATAGGCTGGACTGTGACTGTGTCTCATTGGCTGGGCTGTTGTCTCTATAGGAGGAAAATTTCCTTTCTCCTGATGTGGTAGTGAAGTACTGTTCACCTGCAAGTTGCCTCTCTTCCTGTTGGATTTGCAGTGTATTCTCAGATAGGACACCAAAGTGACAGGTAACAAAAGAAAAAAAAATTGAACTTCATAAAAATTTTAAAATTTTGTGCATCAAAAGACACCATCACAGAGTAAAAATCAACTCACATAATAGATGAAAATATATGCGAATCCTATATCTGATAAGGGAATGTCCAGAAAATACAGAAAATATATTCAAACCCTATAACTGATAAGGGAATGTCCAGAAAATACTCAACAACAAAAATCCCCAAACAATCCAATTCAAAAATAGGCAAAGGACTTGAACAGACATATTTCCAAAGACGATTTAAGATGGCCAACAAGCACATGGAAAGATGGTCAACATCACTGATTATCAGGAAAGTGCAAATCAAAACTACAGTGAGGTATCACTTCACACCCACTAGGGTGACTATAATAAAAAAAATTGTGATAATAGCAAACAAGACAAGGTGGAAAAATTGGAACCCCCATTCACTATTAAGGGTGTAAATTCATTCAGCCACTGAGAAAACAGTACAGCAGTTCCTCAAATAATTAAAATTAGAACTGCCATACAATCCAGCCATTTGACCTCTGAGTATATCCCCAGAAGAATTAAAAGCAGGGTGTTGACGAGACACCCGTGTTCGTAGGAGCATTATTCACAGTAGCTAAAATGTGGAAGCAACCCAAGTGGCCACAGGTAAATAGAATGTGGTGTGTACATACAGTCGAATGAATGGTGCTCGGCCATAGAAGGAGGCAGACTCTGGCACCTGCCACAACACGGATGACCCTACAGGACATGTTGCTCGGTGAGTAAGCTGGTCACAACAGGACAAACACTGTAGGGCTCTACTCCTGTGAGTTACCTAGAATCGTCAAAATCATAGAGGGTAGATGTGGCTGCCGGGAGCCGGGGGGAGGGACAATGGGGAGTTACTGCCACGTGGGTGTAGAGTCTTGGTTTTACAAAGTTGAAGGGATTGTGGGGATGGATGGATGGATGGACGGACAGACGGACGGACAATGGTGTGAATGTATTTTATACCACTAAGCTGTACACTTAAAAATGGTTTAGATGATCAATTTTACGTTATGTACATTTTATTCCAGGAAAAAAAAATGAGGTGAATGGCAAAATTGTCAAGCTTTTAGAAAATAATCCAGAAGACCATATTTCTGACCCCAAGGCAGGGAAAGTTTTGTGAAATAGGACCAAAAAGAAAAACGGCGATGAGTCTGATTCACTGAGGTTAGGAACCTCTGTGTGCCGCGTCGCTGGTGTCCCTCGCCGGGGGTCTTGTGAGATGTCGCGTTCTGAGTCCTTGCATGTTGAAAATGCCTTTTTCTCATGATCACTCTTAAATGATAGTTTACTTGGGTGTGGGATTCCGTGTTCAAGCTGTGAGCCCTCGGCACCGCGAAGGCGCCCCACGCAGTCTCCGGGCGCCGTCCCCGTCTCACCCCGGGCGGGCACACGGTCATGTCTCTCTGGCAGCTCTGAGCTTTCCTCCGCCTCGATGCCCTCCGCTCACCCCCAGGATCTCTGAGCGGTGTGGGTCTTTACCTTCCTTGGCGCTCACCGAGCACTTTCGGTCAAGAGCTCATGCCTTCGTTCTGAGAGGTCATTGTCCTGGCGTGTGGATCTGAATATTGCCCTGAGGCCACGGCCCCGCTCACGGTGGATGCGTCCCCCAAATCCTCCCTTCGTTCGGGCTGTCTGTCGGGTTTACAGATCGTTCGCTTTCTTGTTCTCCGCTCTTCTGTGTTAAAATTTCATTCTGTCTTTGTCGTGGTAAATTAATTTTGTGTCTGTGGGGGAAGACATGCCCACTCTTACATCTGGAAACCAGAAAGCTCTTTTTAAAAATGTTTTGAAGTTTAGTAACAGTGTTTTGTTTTTCTGTGCCATGTTGGTTTTCACAGTTACCTTCTCCAGGGCAACAGGGATGCCTCTGGCTGACAGTGTGGACTCCGGAGCCAGATTGCCTGCACTGAGCCTGGCTTTACTCCTGGCACATCGTGGCGTGCCTCAGTTTCCCCACCTGTAAAGTGGGAGAAATAATGGCACACATTGCACAAGGTGTTGTCAGGATCAAATGAGAGCCTCCCCTGGCGCACGGGCAGCACGTGGTACATGCGAGCCCTAGCCCACCGCACGTGACACTCATATTCCCAGTGCCTTAGGAACGTGTTTAAATTTGGTTTAAGGAAGGGATCGTGCCAGGGAGTGGCAGGGAGGGGCTTAGGGAAGGCTGTTGTTCTGCACCTGGGTTCACAAAGACTCAGCTGCAGCCCCCAGGAAATCAGACTGTGAGGCTGGGGTCAGCTTTCCCAAGGCGACCCCGGGAGGGGAAGCCAGCCTCATTTGTAGGCATACCTCGCCAGCCCGCCGAGCATCCCCATCCAGCCCGGCCAGTTCGCAGGGTGGCCTGCCCTGCCCAGGCCTCGTGAGGTGGGTAGGAAAGGCCAGCCGTGGCCGGCCCCACCGTGGGAACCACACTGAGTGCAGAGGCGGTCATGCGACTCAGGGGAGGGGAGAAGACCCTCCCACGCACCCCCGCCAGCAGCTTCCTTACAGCACTGCCCTTGCCTCCCCAGGGGGCAGCCCCACCAAAGCCACCCCTGCCCACGGGGGACCACGTCTCGTGCTTCCCGCCCGCTGCGCAGGTGCCTTCTGCATCTGGGGGCTGTGCACGTGGTTCTGGTGGGCACGTCTCCCGTCTGCCACAGCCCACACCTGCTCCCCAGTTCTTCCCGCACCCACCATGTGCTTGTAGAGCTCTCTGGTGGGAAACCCCCGCCCTCAGGGGAGATGAGAGGAGAAGGCCAGTCCTAGAGCAGGCTGACGTGGGACAGGGACCCTGAAGAAAAGTCTGTGTGTGGGCTGCGGCTGGCCGGGACTGCAGCGGCCGGCAGCTCCCCTGGGGCCCAAGGAGCCCCGGGCACCCCTCCTCCTGGGCGCCCCCAGCCCGTGAGGCAGCTGCTTCCTGCATGGACACGTCTGGGCCGCAGCCGTGCCTCCTGTGGGGTTCCCAAACTTCCCGCATCAGTGAACCAGCTTCCTTATAAATCCCGTGTTTGAAATAATGGAGAGGGTCGTTTCTGAGCCCCTGGCTCATCCCTGGCCCCAGCCAGTGCCCCACAGCCTGAGACTGACCCTGAGCGCCTCCGGGCCCCTCATCCCACCTGTCCCTCCCCAGGGGGACCAGCATGAGCCCCGGGGGTGTTACACGGCCTGACAGAGGGGAAGCCCAGGGGACTCAGTGGGCAGAAGAGACACCAGGACCAAGAAGTGGACACAATGCTCAGTGTTTATTTGCAAGATGGGGGCAGGGTGGGCAGAGGGAGTGCTGGGGGCACCAACCCCTCCCTGGCCTGCCTCCCAGCAGCTGTGCTCACCCCAGGCCCAGGTTCTGATGTGGGCGTGGGCGGGCAGCCACCCTGCCTGACGCCACTCCCCCGAGGGAGCTGGCGGCTCCTGGACAGGCCCCAGCCCGCATGGTGCCACGGGAGGTGGCCAGCAGAAGCCTGGTCCACGGGGCTTTGGGGAGTAGTGGGGGGCATGCAGGTCCACAGTGGGGGACAGCATGGCAGCTCCGGGGCAGTCTACTATGGGGCAACCCTCTGGCACTAAGAAGGGGGTGAGTCCGGGTGGCACAGGCACTTCTCTGATGAGGGGCAGGCCCTGACGGCCAGGCAAGTGGCCAAGACGGGCGGAGGGGCTCCAAGGGCAAGGCCCCCTCCCGGAGCCCTCCTCAAGCAGGTCCTCACTGTGCCGTCGCCCTCCAGGGCGACCCCCAAGCACAGGTCCCATGAGGGCCCAGGCGGCAGGTGTGCCCGGGCTCCTGCAGTGGGCTGGCCGAGCTTTCCGTGGTTGGGTGGTGTGTGTGCTGACTCCAGATTGGGGTGGGGGGAGGCTGGAGGGAGGGGGTCAGAATGGCGACAGATAGCGGTGGACCCCTAGGTCAGAAAGATGGGGGTGCTGTGCTCGGGAGCCTCGGGCGAGCGGACGCAGGACGGGGCACAGCTGCACTTGTCCACGTGGGTGTACGTGTGCTGGACGGCGGTCCCGTCGGGACACTGCATGGTCACCTCCTCCTCGTGAACCGCCATCTCCTGGCAGCAGGTGCACTGGCGCTCCATAGCCTGGACCTCCATGGAGTACCTGCAGACGCACAGCCGCCCTCAGGACCCGCCTGGTCCAGACTCGGCCACCCAGCTCCTGGTTTCTCTGGGGTCTGGAGCCGATGGCCCCGCCCACTCCGGGCAGCCCCAAGCTCATCCTCGGGGCACTAGGGGCTTCTCTGCCCTGGCCAGGGACGGTACTCAGGGTCACTGAACTCTGACCTCCCCAGCCAGGCCCCCGCTCGTCTTGGCCCCAGGCAGAACCCTCCTCCTTCCTCCGGAACCTTCCCTGGGTCTTGAGCCAGCCCCGCGCCCTTCCTCCCGCTCTTTGGGCCCACTTGCTCGCCCGGGCCAAGCCAGGGCGGTGTGGGGCGGGGAGGGGCCTCTCGGGGAGGGGCACAGGCTGGCTCACTTGGACACTCCGGGGCATGAGCCCCCGCAGAACGTGACGTTGACCGGGGCCTGGGTGGCACAGCCCTGGCGTGTCAGGACGGTCCTGTTGACGCGGACTTGGCACTTGTCTGGGCAGACGGAGGAAAGGCGATGGAGGTGCGGGAGGGGATCTCTGAGGACCCTGACCTGGGGCCGCTCCCCGCCCGCCACCCTCCCGAGCCCGGCGCTCAAGGTGGGGGTCCTGGGGCCAGGGGCAGCTTGGGGCAGGAATCAACGGATAGAGACTGGGAGGAGGGGGAGGGCGCGTGGGCGGGCCTCGACTTACCCACTTCCTCACAGGAGTAGCAGCAGCCGGTTTTCCTGAGGATGCCCTGAAGGGGGAGGGGGAGACAGAGGGAGGGCTGGTGGTGGGGTGGGGGAATCTGGAAGAGCGGGGCCTCCGAGGCGGTGGGGGTCCCAGTGGGGAATCTGGGGTGTGTCGGGTGGGGCCTCTGCCGTGGGGCAGCCCGAGCCGCAGGACACACCTGGCAGCTGGACACGTCCGGGCAGGGCGTGGGCCTCGGGGTGAGCACGTGGAGCCCGTTCTTGACCTCGCAGCCGTACTGCGTGCAGTTGTCCACGCGGCTGTTGACCCAGGTCTCGTTGGGCTGAAAGGCAATGGGGAAGGTGCAGGCTCGCAGGGAATCATCTGGTGAGCTGAGAGGGGCCGAAGGGAAGGGTCTCTCGGCCGGAGGCGCTGAGCCCGAACCCCCTCTTACCCGGACCAGCCAGCCGTCCTCTGTGGGACAGGCTGTCTGCACGCACTCCCCACAGCACTGTCCAGCCACCTTCCGGTACTCGTAGCCCTGAGGGACGCGGGTGGTTACATCGCTACCCCAGCCCTGCTCCCCAGCCCTCCTGCCCTCCCATCCACACCATATGGGCGGGCCCTCCTTGGCAACCCCGGCCCCTGCGAAGCCGTGTCCCTGCCCAGGGCTGGGAGCGCCCAGCAGGGCTTACCTGGCGGCAGGTAGTGGTACAGGTGTTCTCCTCACACCGCACGATTGGGCCCTGGGTGTCCCCGGACAGGCAGGTGCACGTGTGGCAGGGAGTGACTGATGGGAAGGTTGCACCGATCTGCAGTGGATGAGTGGTGGTGACAGTGAGGACAGTGGCGGGGGCCCCGGGGCCAGGACCCCTCCCTGCAGCTGGAAGGGCTGGGAGAAGGGGAGGCCTGTAGAGAGCGGGCTCTTCCTTCTTCAGAGGGGATTATGCTTGTGCCCCCTGGCTGAGCACAGACCAGGGCAGAGGCAGGACCCCAGGCCGGCAGGAGGGGCTGGGAGGGCATGGTCCCACCCCAACACTCTTGCCAGGAGGAAGCGCCTGGGACACCCGAAGCCAAGCTCTCAGAGATGGCCAGCAACCCCCCAGGTGCTCCACAGACAGGGCTGCCCCTGTGTCCCCCTCGCCCATGTCCCCACGTGGCTCTAAATGGCCCAGAGCCCCCGCGCTTATCTACTCTCCTGCCGGAGGGTGCAGGCGGGGCTGGGCGTGTGCAGAGGAGGGGTGGAGGTCCCATGTGGGTGAGCTGAGCCTGGGGCCCCACCCGCTGCCCCCCATCCCACTCAGCCATCTGGTTGCTGAGCCCTTACCCCAAAGGCCGTGTGATTGTAGTAACACAGCTGAGGTCCTGGAAGGAAAGGGGGTGCTGAGCACCTGCCCGGCGGTGGGGAGGAAGGGCTCCGACACTCCCCTACCCCAAGCTCCCAGCCCCACTCACGGCAGTCGAAGGTGGGGCAGCAGTCACCCTCCTCCTGGGTGCGGATCAGCTCCTCTCCTGGCCCACATCTGGGTGGGCTCTGGGGGCAGGTGGTCGTGTTGCAGACTGTGGGAGAGTCGGGTTGCTGTCAGCGCCGCCCCCCGCACCGTACCAGGGCAGACCAGAGGTCAGCGGCCTCATTTTCCCACCACACTGGTCCAGCCCCAGGCAATCCTCAGCCCCGCAGACCCCCTCCTCCTTCCCTCCTCACCCTCCGGCCGGTGGGGCAGAGAGCTCACCACACAGCGTCTCCAGACAGCAGGAGTTGTTGGCTAGAGGCCTGGTCACGGTCACAAAGCCAGCCCCGCTACACTGCGGGGGCCGCTCCTGGGCCTCGCACGGCATGGGGGTGCACTGCACTGACCTGGAGCCCTCGTGGCACACGCAGTCCTGGCAGTTGCTGACCCACCGCTCCCCAGGCTGGAATAGAGCGGTTAGAGTCCCTGGAGATCCCTGCACTGGGCCCTGGCCTCTTGGGTCGCATCCCGCCACAGAGAAGGCCCCAGCCCTCAGTGTGGCCAGGTCGGCCCTTGGCCTCCCACTCAAGCTGCCCTCTCTGGAGCAGCCCACGTGACAGGGATGTGTCTCACACCGGGGTACCCCACACAAGCCCCCACGGGCTGCCCGGGCAGAGCAGGCTGGCCTGAGGTGGGGCCCTCCCTCCCTCTGCTCAAGCCAGGGGGCAGAACACTCACGGATTTGGGAAACCCGTTTGGTCCCACACAGCCTGGAAGGGAAGAAGAAGGGGGGTCAGTGGGCATGCTGGGGTCCCAGACCCAGTGGGCAGAGACCACAGGCCCTGGGATATGTCCTTGCAGGCCTGGCCGCCCCACCCGGCCAGGGCTCTTCTTCCTGCTGGGGACAGAAGCCCCTGGAGAAGTCGGTGTCATGGCCACACTGCACCTTCAGGGGGGCACTGGGCTAGGAGAGCGAGCACCCAGGAGGGATGGTCCCAGGCTAGGGTCTTCCCAGCCCTTGGGGTCAAGGCGGCTGTGGCTGGTGCTCACCGCACTCGCGCACGCAGACGTTGGTGTGCGTGTTGAAGAGGGTGTGTCCGTCAGGGCAGAAGCAGCCTTCTGCCAGCCCTCTGCCTGCTCCGCTCTGGCTCCTGCAAGGTGAGGAGGGCATTCCTGGGACCCCCGATCCATAGAAGTGGCAGTCCGAGGGGGAGGGGAGAGGGTATGGCCGAGTGCTGGGGTTGACCAGCTGCCAGGGCCCAGAGTCAGGGGTCAGAGGTTGGGGTGCAGGGAAGGAAGCCCCAGGGACCTGAGGCTGGGGGGGTCCCAGACCCTTCAGGCAGGCTTTACCTGGAGTCGCAGGACGCGGCCTGTGAGGGGCCACATGGCTGGTACACCTTGTCGGGTGGGCAGGTGAAGTCTGGGGACACAGAGACAGGAGTTAGGTGGGCCGAGGAGGCCGGAGCCCCTGGGGCCGCCCCGACTCACTGCACAGCCCGTTGGTGGCGTTCCGCCAGTTGCTGCACACGCCCCTGGCACGGCAGAGCGCCGCGTAGGCCTCCAGGCTCTGGCAGGGCGCCTGGTGGTGGTTGGCTTGGCAGCCGTCAGTGACACAGGAGCTGACGAATGGGTCAGGTGGGATGAGGGCATGGCACTCCGCGAAGACCCTGTGGGGAGGGGCGGTCAGAGGCCGGGGTAGAGGGCAGGATGCTGCCCCACAACCTCCAGGCCCACGGGAGGGACTCACGGGCTCCGCAGCAGCTCGCAGAGGGGCCCCGGGGGGCACGGGGAGGAGGTGGGCGTGGCGGGTGCTGAGGGCAAGGTGCCAGCCGTCGGGGGCGGGCGGGTCGGCGCCCAGCAGTCCTCCCTGCCGCTCTCGGGGACCAGCCACCTGTAGGCCATGTCTTGACAGGTGGGGGCCATGGTGCCGTCTGGCTGGCGGCAGTCGTCGGTCTGGCTGTTGGTGCAGGTGCCTGGGGTGGCGGGGCAGCAGGGTCAGGCTCTCCCCCCCTCCCCTCTGCCCACCTGTGCTGGGCAGCTGTGGCCCGGACGTCCCTGGCACCCACTCACCGCACTGGCCCTCGGTGTTGTGGCTGAAGCGGCTGTAGGACAGCTGGATGTGGAAGACGTCCCCGTCAAAGCTGACGTTCACACCAATGGCAGGAATGCCGATGCGCATCATGGTGGCCCCCGTCACCGACACACTCACGCCGTTCTTGCTGAAGCCCGAGCTCACTTGCGTTTGGTCGAACAGGATCTGGGGATGTGTTGAGGGGACCCATGGCAGGGGGCCGGGGCAGCAGGGCCTGCCTTCGGGGCTCGGCCTCCCCTACCCCAAAGTGCACATGCTCCCCTTGCGGTCCCCGTGGGCCACGTTCAGGTCCCTGAGGCATCACGGCGTGCCCTTGGGAGCTGACCGCCAGGCCTGCAGGCCTTCCCTGGGGGCCCCGGGACAGGGCCACTCACCAGGCTCCCCTGCCCGCGGGCACCGGCGCTGCTGGTGAGGATGACCTCCATGGAGTTGTAGTGGACGCTGAGGGCACGGGGACAGGGGGGCAGTGGCCGTGGCGGCGCCGCAGTAGTGGTTGTTCATATAGATGCTGAGGTTCCCGTAGCGCGGATGGATCTCCTTCATGAGCACGTGGGTGCAGGTGTCCAGGAAGGAGTAGGACGTGCCGTCGAAGGTGGTGTAGTGCGAGCCCCCCCAGCCGCTGCAGGAGCCTGCGGAGCGCCACGTCCCTCACCCAGCGCCACCCGACACCGCCACCCCGGCTGCCCTGGGCCCCGGCTGCCTTTTTTATAAAAGGGGTGGAGCGGGTTGCATGCCGTCCCCAAAGGCAAGTCCCCATGTCCACCCAGACCCTGAGATCATGCCCTGATCTGGGAAAAGGGCTTCATGTCTGTAACTGAGTTAAGGACCTCGAGGTGACACCATCCTGGACTACCAGGTGGCCCTAACTCAATGATGAACGTCCTTGCAGGAGGGGAGCGGCCATGGGAAGATGAGGCCGTGGCTGGAGGCTCGTGGCCACCAGCCCCGGGACACCCGGAGCCCCCTAAACTAAAGTGGTAGGAAGGGCCTCCCCGTGGCCTCCAAAGGGAGAGAGCCGGTCGTTGCTGGTGTTCTGACCCCTGTGTGTGGCGCGTGCTTCCTCCTGGAACCTGACACCATGCCATCCGAGGCCAGGCCAGTGGGCAGCTCTCGGAGGGACGCTCAGGAATTCCCTGGGATAACAGCCCCCTGACCCAGGGCCCCCTTCCAGCCGCACAGGCTGCGGTGCCAGTGGGCTCAGCAAACCTGGGCCTTCCCCCTGCTGTGACTGGCGTGTCACCCTCTCTGGCTGGCACTGTGGGCCTTGGCTCTGGCTCCCTGCGTGTCCCCCACTGCCCCTCAGCCTGCCCCCGCTTACACTCGCACTCAAAGTGGAAGTCACACGGCTCGCTCTCCTGCGACACTCTGACTGGCGGGTGTCCGTTCACGCAGTGGATGCTGGCCACCGGCTTCCGCCCCAGCAGGGCCACCTGGTTATGGCCCTCACACCGAGCCACCGTGCAGTCCGACAGGGTCCAGGACTCGTTCACCTGGGAGAGAGCGGGTGTGGTGCTCACCGGCTGGGACCACAAGACCTGCCCCCACGGCCCTGCCGCAGCCTCAGTCCCCTGCTTCCCTGAGGCAGAGCTCCCCCGCGTCCTGGACGCTCCCAGTGCTGTCCAGCCTCAACCCCATGTGCATTCCGCCAGCCAGAGCTGCCCGTGCAGGGGTCAAGGGGGCTACAACGACCCCCGGCAGGGCTGGGCCCCCCTCGGTTCCCCAACCAGGCACAGAGCACACGCAGGAGGCATACCCATCGGGGAGGGACGATGAGGTCGCAGCCCTGAGGCTGGGAGGGCGAGGACGTGGGGGCCGAGGAGGACTCTGGGGGCGAGGAGGTGGGGCAGGTGCCCTGGAAGCGGTCAATGTCACAGTGCTGGTTGCAGATGGCGTAAAAGGAGCAGCCCGCACTGTCCGTCTTATTGTAGACAACCTCCCCTGTGAGGAGAGAATCCCCAAGACAGCAGGGTCAGCTCAGGAGAGGTCGGGAGGCACAGGGTGGGGCCGCAGAAACAGAAACAGGTGCCCGGGGTGGACAGTGGACACGGAATGACGGGCCCTACCACTCACCAGGTGAGAAGAGCTGCCCAAACGCCCGGCAGAGGCACCGTGTCGTGAAGCTGGGGGACACGGGGGGGCCCGGTGTGGGGAGGACGGATGTGGACAAGGTGGTCACTGTCACTGGCAGCAAGGTGTAGGTGGCTGGGGACAGGGAGGCAGCCGTGGAGAGGCCCAAGGTGGTGCCGGGCGGAGAGCTGGTGGCCTCGGGCGTGGGGGGTAATAGCGAGGTGCCAGGGCTGGCCCCTGTGCTGGAGGCGGCCAGGGCTGTGCTGGGCACGGCGCTGGGGAGTCCGGACGAGGTCTCAGGATGCCAGGGTGGGGACTCACTGCCGCGGAGATGGAGCGTGGAGGCCGTGGAGACCTGGGTGACGGGCACGGAGTGGAATGTACTGGTGGCCCGCGTGGTGGCCTGCGTGGTGGGCGTCACTGGGGACGGCGTGGTAGGCGCGGGGGCGGTGGAGCTGGCGCAGTGGCTGTCGTCCTCGCAGCAGAGCACACGCACGTGGTAGTTGTGGCAGTAGTGCAGGGGCCCCGGCTGCTCGCGGTTACGGCACACCAGCCCAAAGCTCACGTTGCACTGGACTACCTGCCCCAAGTCCTCCAGACGTGCATCCGGCGCCTTCTCCGATCGGCACTGGATGTCCTGGGGGTGCTGGCAGAAGTTGTACCCCGCTGCGCGGAAAACCGAGAAGGTCTCGAAGTCCCCTCCATCCGGGCCCGGTATGGGATAGTCCTCGTCAAACCAGTCCGTCCACGTGCACCGTGGGCTGCAGCCCGTGGAGGACGAGGTGGCCAGGGTGTGCGTGGTGGAGCTGGGCGGTGGGGACGTGGAGAACAGCGGGGTCCCGAAGGTGTACGTACTGGGCAAGGACGCGGGGCGCTTCCACGTGCTGGAGGTCACCACGGAGACCGTGGTGGGTGCACTGGGTGAGCTGGGCTTGGTGGTGGTGGTCGGGGTCCCCAGGGAGGCAGAGGGACCAGGACTGGAGACACTCTCTGTGGTCCTGGCAGAGGTGGGAAGGGTCTGGGTGATGGAGAAAGGGACCCTATACGTGGACCCAGGGGAAGAGGATCCTGTCTGGGAGGTGGAGCCAGTGACTGTAAGGGAGGTCCCAGGAGAAGAGGGTCCTGTCTGAGAGGTAGGGCCAGAGACCCTGGTGGTGGTCTCTGGAGAAGAGGGTCCTGTCTGGGTGCTCCTGGCAGAGGAAGGAAAGATCTGGGTGGTGGGGACAGGGACTGTCTGCGTGGTCACGGGGGAGGAGGGGTGGGTGGTTGTGGACTGTAGTTTAGTGACCCCTGATGAAGTTTGGCTTACGCTGGTGCTGGTGGTGGAGACAGGGACCAGCGGAGTGGTTCCAGGGGAAGAGGGTCCTGTTTGGGAGGTGGAACCAGTAACTGACAGGGTGGTCCCAGGGGAAGAGGGTCCCGTCTGAGCGGTGGGGCCAGAGACACTGGTGGTGGTCTCTGGAGAAGAGGGTCCTGTCTGGGTGGCCCTGGCAGAGGAAGGAAAGATCTGGGTGGTGGGGACAGGGACTGTCTGCGTGGTCTCGGGGGAGGAGCGGTGTGTGGTCGTGGTCTGAGGCTTAAGGGTCCCTGATGACGTCTGGTTTACGCTGGTGCTGGTGGTGGAGACAGGGACAAGTGGAGTGGTTCCAGGGGAAGAGGGTCCTGACTGGGAGGTGGAGCCTGTGACTGACAGGGTGGTCTCAAGGGAAGAGGGTCCTGTCTGAGTGGTGGGGCCAGAGACACTGGTGGTGGTTTGAGGGGAAGAGGGTCCTGTCTGGGTGGTCCTGACAGAGGAAGGAAAGATCTGGGTGGTGGGGACATGGACTGTCCGCGTGGTCACGGGGGAGGAGGGTTGGGTGGTCTTGGTCTGTACCTTAATGACCCCTGATGACGTTTGGCTTATGCTGGTGCTGGTGGTGGAGACAGTGATGAGTGGGGTGGTTCCAGGGGAAGAGGGTCCTGTCTGGGAGGTGGAGCCAGTAACTGACAGGGTGGTCTCTGGGGAAGAGGGTCCTGTCTGAGCGGTGGGGCCAGAGACACTGGTGGTGGTTCCAGGGAAAGAGGGTCTTGTCTGAGCAGTGGGGCCAGAGACCCTGGTGGTGGTCTCTGGGGAAGAAGGTCCTGTCTGGGTGGTCTTGGCAGAGGAAGGTAAGATCTGGGTGGTGGGGATAGGGACTGTCTGCGTTGTCACAGGGGAGGAGGGGTGTGGGGTTGTGGTCCGAGGCTTAAGGGTCCCTAATGACGTTTGGCTTATGCTGGTGCTGGTGGTGGAGACAGGGACGAGTGGAGTGGTTCCAGGGGAAGAGGGTCCTGTATGGGTGGTGAAGCCAGTAACTGACAGGGTGGTCCCAGGGGAAGAGGGTCCTGTCTGAGAGGTAGGGCCAGAAACCCTGGTGGTGGTCTCTGGGGAAGAGGGTCCTGTCTGGGTGGTCCTGACAGAGGAAGGAAAGATCTGGGTGGTGGGGACAGGGACTGTCTGCGTGGTCTCGGGGGAGGAGAGGTGGGTGGTCGTGGTCTGTACCTTAGTGACCCCTGATGACGTCTGGCTTATGCTGGTGCTGGTGGTGGAGACAGGGAACACTGTAGTGGTTCCAGGGGAAGTGGGTCCTGTCTGGGTAGTGGAGCCAGTGACTGACAGGGTGGTCCCATGGGAAGAGGGTCCTGTCTGAGCGGTGGGGCCAGAGACACTGGTGGTGGTTCGAGGGGATGAAGGTCCTGAATGGGTGGTCCTGACAGAGGAAGGAAAGATCTGGGTGGTGGGAACATGGACTGTCTGCGTGGTCACGGGGGAGGAGGGTTGGGTCGTCTTGGTCTGTACCGTAATGACCCCTGATGACGATTGGCTTATGCTGGTGCTGGTGGTGGAGACAGTGACGAGTGGAGAGGTTCCAGGGAAAGAGGGTCCTGTATGGGAGGTGGTGCCAGTTACCGACAAGGTGGTCCCAGGGGAAGAGGGTCCTCTCTGAGAGGTAGGGCCAGAAACCCTGGTGGTGGTCTCTGGGGAAGAAGGTCCTGTCTGGGTGGTCCTGACAGAGGAAGGAAAGATCTGGGTGGTGGGGACAGGGACTGTCTGCGTGGTCACGGGGGAGGAGGGTTGGGTGGTCGTGGTCCGAGGCTTAAGGGTCCCTGATGACGTTTGGCTTACGCTGGTGCTGGTGGTGGAGACAGGGACTGGTGGAGTGGTTCCAGGGGAAGAGGGTCCTGTCTGGGAAGTGGAGCCAGTGACTGACAGGGTGGTCCCAGGGGAAGAGGGTCCTGTCTGAGAGGTAGGGCCAGAAACCCTGGTGGTGGTCTCTGGGGAAGAAGGTCCTGTCTGGGTGGTCCTGACAGAGGAAGGAAAGATCTGGGTGGTGCGGACATGGACTGTCTGCGTGGTCACAGAGGAGGAGGGGTGGGTGGTCGTGGTTTGTAGCTTAGTGACCCCTGACGACCTCTGGCTTCTGCTGGTGCTGGTGGTGGAGACAGGGAGCACTGTAGTGGTTCCAGGGGAGGAGGGTCCTGACTGGGAGGTGGAGCCAGTGACTGACAGGGTGGTCTCAGGGGAAGAGGGTCCTGTCTGAGCAGTGGGGCCAGAGACACTGGTGGTGGTTCGAGGGGAAGAGGGTCCTGTCTGGGTGGTCCTGACAGAGGAAGGAAAGATCTGGGTGGTGGGGACATGGACTGTCCGCGTGGTTACCGGGGAGGAGGGTTGGGTGGTCTTGGTCTGCACCTTAATGACCCCTGATGATGTTTGGCTTATGCTGGTGCTGGTGGTGGAGACAGTGATGAGTGGAGTGGTTCCAGGGGAAGAGGGTCCTGTATGGGTGGTGGAGCCAGTAACTGACAGGGCGGTCCCAGGGGAAGAGGGTCCTGTCTGAGCGGTGGGGCCAGAGACACTGGTGGTGGTTGCAGGGGAAGAGGGTCTTGTCTGAGTAGTGGGGCCAGAGACCCTGGTGGTGGTCTCTGGGGAAGAAGGTCCTGTCTGGGTGGTCCTGGCAGAGGAAGGAAAGATCTGGGTGGTGGGGACAGTGACTGTCTGGGTGGTCACAGGGAAGGAGGGGTGTGTGGTCATGGTCCGAGGCTTAAGGGTCCCTGATGATGTTTGGCTTACGCTGGTGCTGGTGGTGGAGACAGGGACGAGTGGAGTGGTTCCAGGGGAAGAGGGTTCTGTCTGGGAGGTGGAGCCAGTGACTGACAGGGTGGTCCCAGGGGAAGAGGGTCCTGTCTGAGAGGTAGGGCCAGAAACCCTGGTGGTGGTCTCTGGGGAAGAAGGTCCTGTCTGGGTGGTCCTGACAGAGGAAGGAAAGATCTGGGTGGTGGGGACATGGACTGTCTGCGTGGTCACAGGGGAGGAGGGGTGGGTGGTCGTGGTCTGTAGCTTAGTGACCCCTGACGACCTCTGGCTTCTGCTGGTGCTGGTGGTGGAGACAGGGAGCACTGTAGTGGTTCCAGGGGAGGAGGGTCCTGACTGGGAGGTGGAACCAGTGACTGACAGGGTGGTCTCAGGGGAAGAGGGTCCTGTCTGAGCGGTGGGGCCAGAGACACTGGTGGTGGTCTCTGGGGAAGAGGGTCCTGTCTGGGTGGTCCTGACAGAGGAAGGAAAGATCTGGGTGGTGGGGACATGGACTGTCCGCGTGGTTACGGGGGAGGAGGGTTGGGTGGTCTTGGTCTCTACCTTAACGACTCCTGATGACGTTTGGCTTATGCTGCTGCTGGTGGTGGAGACAGTGATGAGTGGAGTGGTTCCAGGGGAAGAGGGTCCTGTATGGGTGGTGAAGCCAGTAACTGACAGGGTGGTCCCAGGGGAAGAGGGCCCTGTCTGAGCGGTGGGGCCAGAGACACTGGTGGTGGTCTCTGGGGAAGAAGGTCCTGTCTGGGTGGTCCTGGCAGAGGAAGGAAAGATCTGGGTGGTGGGGACAGTGACTATCTGGGTGGTCACAGGGAAGGAAGGATGTGTGGTCGTGGTCCGAGGCTTAAGGGTCCCTGATGACGTTTGGCTTACGCTGGTGCTGGTGGTGGAGACAGGGACGAGTGGAGTGGTTACAGGGGAAGAGGGTTCTGTCTGGGAGGTGGAGCCAGTGACTGACAGGGTGGTCCCAGGGGAAGAGGGTCCTGTCTGAGAGGTAGGGCCAGAAACCCTGGTGGTCGTCTCTGGGGAAGAGGGTCCTGTCAGGGTGGTCCTGGTAGAAGAAGGAAAGATCTGGGTGGTGGGGACATGGACTGTCTGCGTGGTCACAGGGGAGGAGGGTTGGGTGCTCTTGGTCTGTACCTTAGTGACCCCTGATGACGTTTGGCTTATGCTGGTGCTGGTGGTGGAGACAGTGACCAGTGGAGAGGTTCCAGAGTAAGAGGGTCCTGTATGGGAGGTGGAGCCAGTGACCGACAGGGTGGTCCCAGAGGAAGAGGGTCCTGTCTGAGAGGTAGGGCCAGAAACCCTGGTGGTCGTCTCTGGGGAAGAGGGTCCTGTCAGGGTGGTCCTGGTAGAAGAAGGAAAGATCTGGGTGGTGGGGACATGGACTGTCTGCGTGGTCACGGGGTAGGAGGGTTGGGTGGTTGTGGCCCGAGGCTTAAGGGTCCCTGAGGACGTTTGGCTTACGCTGGTGCTGGTGGTGGAGACAGGGACGAGTGGAGAGGTTCCAAGGGAAGAGGGTCCTGTCTGGGAGGTGGAGCCAGTGACCAACAGGGTGGTCCCAGGGGAAGAGCGTCCTGTCTGAGTGGTAGTGCCAGAGACACTGGTGGTGGTTCCAGGGGAAGAGGGTCTTGTCTGAGCTGTGGGGCCAGAGACCCTGGTGGTGGTCTCTGGGGAAGAGGGTCCTGTCTGGGTGGTCTTGGCAGAGGAAGGAAAGATCTGGGTGGTGGGGACAGGGACTGTCTGCGTGGTCACAGGGGTGGAGGGGTGTGTGGTCGTGGTCCGAGGCTTAAGGGTCCCTGATGACGTTTGGCCTACGCTGGTGCTGGTGGTGGAGACAGGGACGAGTGGAGTGGTTCCAGGGGAAGAAGGTCCTGTCTGGGAGGTGGAGCCAGTGACTGACAGGGTGGTCCCAGGGGAAGAGGGTCCTGTCTGAGAGGTAGGGCCAGAAACCCTGGTGGTGGTCTCTGGGGAAGTGGGTCCTGTCTGGGTGGTCCTGACAGAGGAAGGAAAGATCTGGGTGGTGGGGACAGGGACTGTCTGCGTGGTCTCGGGGGAGGAGGGGTGGGTGGTCCTGGTCTGTACCTTAGTGACCCCTGACGATATCTGGCTTATGCTGGTGCTGGTGGTGGAGACAGGGAACACTGTAGTGGTTACAGGGGAAGAGGGTCCTGACTGGGAGGTGAAGCCAGTGACTGACAGGGTGGTCCCAGGGGACAAGGGTCCTGTCTGAGCGGTGGAGCCAGAGACACTGGTGGTGGTTCGATGGGAAGAGGGTCCTGTCTGGGTGGTCCTGACAGAGGAAGGAAGGATCTGGGTGGTGAGGACATGGACTGTCTGCGTGGTCACAGGGGAGGAGGGTTGGGTGGTCTTGGTCTGTACCTTAACGACCCCTGATGATGTTTGGCTTATGCTGGTGCTGGTGGTGGAGACAGTGTTGAGTGGACTGGTCCCAGGGGAAGAGGGTCTTGTCTGAATGGTGGGGCCAGAGACCCTGGTGGTGGTCTCTGGGGAAGAGGGTCCTGTCTGGGTGGTCCTGGCAGAGGAAGGAAAGATCTGGGTGGTGGGGACAGGGACTGTCTGCGTGGTCACGTGGGAGGAGGGGTAGGTGGTCGTGTTCTGTAGCTTAGTGACTCCTGATGACGTCTGGCTTATGCTGGTGCTGGTGGTGGATACAGGGAGCACTGTAGTGGTTCCAGGGGAAGAGGGTCCTGACTGGGAGGTGGAGCCAGTGACTGATAGGGTGGTCTCAGGGGAAGAGGGTCCTGTCTGAGCGGTGGGGACAGAGACACTGGTGGTGGTTCGAGGGGAAGAGGGTCCTGTCTGGGTGGTCCTGACAGAGGAAGGAAAGATCTGGGTGGTGGGGACATGGACTGTCTGCGTGGTCACGGATGAGGAGGGTTGGGTAGTCTTGGTCTGTACCTTAATGACCCCTGATGACGTTTGGCTTACGCTGGTACTGGTGGTGGAGACAGTGACGAGTGGAGTGGTTCCAGTGGAAGAGGGTCCTGTCTGGGAGGTGGAGCCAGTCACCGACAGGGTTGTCCCAGGGGAAGAGGGTCCTGTCTGAACGGTGGGGCCAGAGACACTGGTGGTGGTTCCAGGGGAGGAGGGTCTTGTCTGAGCAGTGGCACCAGAGGCCCTGGTGGTGGTCTCTGGGGAAGATGGTCCTGTCTGGGTGGTCCTGACAGAGGAAGGAAAGATCTGGGTGGTGGGGACAGGGACTCTCTGCGTGGTCTCGGGGGAGGAGGGGTGTGTGGTCATGGTCCGAGGTTTAAGGGTCCCTGATGACGTTTGGCTTACGCTGGTGCTGGTGGTGGAGACAGGTACGAGTGGAGAGGTTCCAGGGGAAGAGGGTCCTGTCTGTGAGGTTGAGCCAGTAACTGACAGGGTGGTCTCAGGGGAAAAAGGTCCTGTCTGAGCGGTGGGGACAGAGACACTGGTGGTGGTTCGAGGGGAAGAGCGTCCTATCTGTGTGGTCCTGACAGAGGAAGGAAAGATCTGGGTGGTGGGGACATGGACTGTCTGCGTGGTCACGGGGTAGGAGGGTTGGGTGGTTGTGGCCCGAGGCTTAAGGGTCCCTGAGGACGTTTGGCTTACACTGGTGCTGGTGGTGGAGACAGGGACGAGTGGAGAGGTTCCAAGGGAAGAGGGTCCTGTCTGGGAGGTGGAGCCAGTGACCGACAGGGTGGTCCCAGGGGAAGAGCGTCCTGTCTGAGAGGTAGGGCCAGAAACCCTGGTGGTGGTCTCTGGGGAAGTGGGTCCTGTCTGGGTCGTCCTGACAGAGGAAGGAAAGATCTGGGTGGTGGGGACAGGGACTGTCTGCGTGGTCTCGGGAGAGGAGGGGTGGGTGGTCGTGGTCTGTAGCTTAGTGACCCCTGACGACATCTGGCTTATGCTGGTGCTGCTGGTGGAGACAGGGAGCCCTGTAGTGGTTCCAGGGGAAGAGGGTCCTGACTGGGAGGTGGAGCCAGTGACTGACAGGGTGGTCCCAGGGGACAAGGGTCCTGTCTGAGCGGTGGGGCCAGAGACACTGGTGGTGGTTCGAGGGGAAGAGGGTCCTGTCTGGGTGGTCCTGACAGAGGAAGGAAAGATCTGGGTGGTGGGGACATGGACTGTCTGCGTGGTCTCGGGGGAGGAGGGGTGTGTGGTCGTGGTCCGAGGCTTAAGGGTCCCTGATGACGTTTGGCTTACGCTGGTGCTGGTGGTGGAGACAGGGACGAGTGGAGTGGTTCCAGGGGAAGAGGGTCCTGACTGGGAGGTGGAGCCAGTGACTGACAGGGTGGTCCCAGGGGAAGAGGGTCCCGTCTGAGCGGTGGGGCCAGAGACACTGGTGGTGGTCTCTGGAGAAGAGGGTCCTGTCTGGGTGGTCCTGGCAGAGGAAGGAAAGATCTGGGTGGTGGGGACAGGGACTGTCTGCGTGGTCACGGGGGAGGAGGGTTGGGTGGTCGTGGCCCGAGGCTTAAGGTTCCCTGAGGACGTTTGGCTTACGCTGGTGCTGGTGGTGGAGACAGGGACGAGTGGAGAGGTTCCAACTGAATAGTGTCCTGTCAGGGAGGTGGAGCCAGTGACTGACAGGGTGGTCCCAGGGGAAGAGGGTCCTGTCTGAGATGTAGGCCCAGAAACCCTGGTGGTGGTCTCTGGGAAAGAGGGTCCTATCTGGGTGGTCCTGACAGAGGATGGAACGGTCTGGGTGGTGGGGACAGGGACTGTCTGCGTGGTCACGGGGGAGGAGGGTTGGGTGGTCGTGGTCCGAGGCTTAAGGGTCCCTGATGACGTTTGGCTTACGCTGGTGCTGGTGGTGGAGACAGGGACGAGTGGAGTGGTTCCAGGGGAAGAGGGTCCTGACTGGGAGGTGGAGCCAGTGACTGACAGGGTGGTCCCAGGGGAAGAGGGTCCTGTCTGAGCGGTGGGGCCAGAGACACTGGTGGTGGTCCCAGGGGAAGAGGGTCCTGTCTGAGATGTAGGCCCAGAAACCCTGGTGGTGGTCTCTGGGGAAGAGGGTCCTGTCTGGGTGGTCCTGACAGAGGATGGAACGGTCTGGGTGGTGGGGACAGGGACTGTCTGCGTGGTCACGGGGGAGGAGGGGTGGGTGGTCGTGGTCTGTAGCTTAGTGACCCCTGATGATGTTTGGCTTATGCTGGTGCTGGTGGTGGAGACAAGGACCAGCGGAGCGGTTCCAGGGGAAGAGGGTCCTGTCTGGGAGGTGACTTCCAGGGTGGGCAGGGTGGAGAAGGCGCTTGTCTGAGTGGTCCCTGGGGAAGAGGTCTGGGTTGCCGTGGTCTGCAGCCCTGTGACCCCCGATGACCTTTGTCCTGTGCTGATGCTGGTCATTGTAGGCTCCGTGGTGGCCGAGCTCACGCAGTGGCTGTCGTCCTCACAGCAGAGCACGCGGATATGGAAGTTGAGGCAGGTGCGGCCCCCTGTCTGCCAGTAGTTCCTGCAGATGAGCCCGTAATTCACGTCACAGCGCACGTCCTGGCCCAGCTGCCACAACGGCACGTCTGGGTAGAGCACAGCCTGGCACTCAATGGCCTCGGGCTCCGCACACATCTGGTTGCCGGCGTCCCGGATGTGGTAGTAGGTCTCAATGTCGCCCCCATAGCGGCCGGGCAGGGGCTGGTCACTGTCCAGCCATTCAGTCCAGCGGCAGGTGGGCTGGCATGTGGGGGTGGCCGCAGTCTGGCCAGTGCTAGGGGCCGGAGGAATGGGGGCCGTGGCCGTCCAGGCCGTGGTGCTGGTGGGCAGCACAGGGGTCAAAGCCGGGCTGGTGCCCTGTGAGCTGACCGCAGTGGTGGCCAGGGTGCTGGCGCAGTGGCTGTAGTCCTCACAGCAGAGCACGCGGATCTGGTAGTTGAAGCACATGCTGAACGGGCCACCCTGGTCCTGATTGCGGCACACCAGGCCCTCCTCCCGGCTGCACTGCACCACCTGGCCCAGCTCCTGCAGCGGCATCTCTGGCCACACCTCCGCCCGGCACTGCAGCTGCAGCGGCCGCTTGCAGATGGCTTTGCCCGCAGCCCGGATGTTGGCGTAGGTCTCGAAGTCCCCACCCAAGGCCCCCGGCACCGGGTAGCTCTCGTCTAGCCAGTCCGACCAGGCGCAGCGGGGTTCACAGGCCGTGGACCCGGCCACTGGGGACGTGGGGGCCTGTGTGTGGCTGGAGGTGACAGGTAGGGAGGTCTCGGTCTTGCCCGTGGGTGCCGTGGCCCTGGAGGCAGCCGTGGAGAGGCCCAAGGTGGTGCTGGGCGGAGAGCTGGTGGCCTCAGGCGTGGGGGGTGATAGCGAGGTGCCAGGGCTGGCCCCTGTGCTGGAGGCGGCCGGGGCTGTGCTGGGCACGGCGCTGGGGAGTCCGGACGAGGTCTCAGGATGCCAGGGTGGGGACTCACTGCCGCGGAGATGGAGCGTGGAGGCCGTGGAGACCTGGGTGACGGGCACGGAGTGGAATGTACTGGTGGCCCGCGTGGTGGCCTGCGTGGTGGGCGTCACTGGGGACGGCGTGGTAGGCGCGGGGGCGGTGGAGCTGGCGCAGTGGCTGTCGTCCTCGCAGCAGAGCACACGCACGTGGTAGTTGTGGCAGTAGTGCAGGGGCCCCGGCTGCTCGCGGTTACGGCACACCAGCCCAAAGCTCACGTTGCACTGGACCACCTGCCCCAAGTCCTCCAGACGTGCGTCCGGCGCCTTCTCCGATCGGCACTGGATGTCCTGGGGGTGCTGGCAGAAGTTGTACCCCGCTGCGCGGAAAACCGAGAAGGTCTCGAAGTCCCCTCCATCCGGGCCCGGTATGGGGTAGCCCTCGTCAAACCAGTGTGTCCACGTGCACCGTGGGCTGCAGCCCATGGAGGACGAGGTGGCCAGGGTGTGCGTGGTGGAGCTGGGCAGTGGGGACGTGGAGACCAGTGGGGTCCCGAAGGTGTACGTGCTGGGCAAGGACACGGGGGGCTTCCACGTGCTGGAGGTCACCACGGGGACCGTGGTGGGTGCACTGGGTGAGCTGGGCTTGGTGGTGGTGGTCGGGGTCCCCAGGGAGGCAGAGGGACCAGGACTGGAGACACTCTCTGTGGTCCTGGCAGGGGTGGGAAGGGTCTGGGTGGTGGACCCAGGGGAGGAGGCGTGGGTCTGGAGGGACACTGTGGTCGTGGCTCCTGGCCCTGGAGACGTGGGGGCCCCGGTGGCGGTGCTGCGGGTGCTGGGCGCGGTGGTGCTGGGGCAGTGTGGGGTCGGGTGGCAGCAGAGCACACGGACGTTGTAGTTGAAGCACATGTTGAAAGGCCCCTTCTGGTCCTGGTTCTTGCAGACCAGCCCCCTGTGCAGGCTGCAGCTGAGCACCTGTCCGATCTGGTCGATGCTGACCTCAGGGTAGTTCTCCGCGCGGCACTCGATCTTCCGGGGCTCCTCGCACAGCGTGCCCCCAGCAGCCCTGATGTTGTCGAAGGTCTCCAGGTCCCCGCCCTCGACCCCTGAGGTTGGGAAGTCCACGTCAAACCAGTCTGTCCACTCGCACTGGGGCTGACAGCCGGCTGTGCCCTGGCTGGTGGAGGCCTCGGTTATGGCTGTTTCCAGGGTTCCCGGAGATGTCCTTGCTGGGGTCGTGCGTGGGCTGGACGGGGGGCCAGTGGAGATGCTGCCTGTTGTGGTCTCGGCTCCCGTCGCCGTGGGAGTCGTGTGGGCCTGTGTGGTCCCCGACAGCAGCGTGGTTGTGTGCGCCGTGGTCCGCGCCCGTGGCTCGGTGGTGGGCCCCGCGCAGTGGTCGTGGCTGCAGCAGAGCACGCGTATCTGGTAGTTATAGCACATCTTGAACAGGCCCACCTGCTCCTGGTTCCTGCACACCAGGCCGAAGCCGGCGTCACAGTGCACGCGCTGGCCCAGCTCCTCAGCGCTCCTGCCGGGGAAGTTCTCCGCCTGGCACTCTATGTCCAGAGGCCGCTCGCACACGGCCCCTCCCGCCCTCCTGATCTTGTCGTATGACTCGACGTCCCCCCCGGCCTCCTCAGACTTGGGGTAGTCCTCATCGAACCACTCCGTCCACTGACACCGGGGCCGGCAGGAGGTGGTGGCCAAGGCCGGGGAGCTGCTTGGTGCCCGGGGCGCTGTCGTGGTGGGCTCCGCAGGCGGGGTCTGCACAGTGGGGGCGGGCCCGGGCCGGGTGGTGGCGCCGGGGGACGTGCCGCAGGGCAGGTAGTCGCAGCAGAGGACGCGCAGCTCGTAGTTGTGGCAGAGCGGGGGGCTCTGCTCGCTGTTGAGGCAGGTCAGCCCCCGGGTCACATCACACTCCACCTTCTGGCCCAGCTGCTGCAGAGGGGTGTCAGGGAGCTGCTGTGCGCGGCACTCGATGCTCGCCGGGGCCAGGCACACCTGGTAGCCCCTCTGCCTCAGGCTCACGAACGTCTCGAAGTCTCCACCTGCCATGCCAGGCTCGGGGGGGCCGCTGTCGTACCAGTCGGACCAGAGGCAGAGCTCGACCACACACACGGTGGAGACGGTGGGGACTGAGCCTGTGCACGGGGGACAGGGACCTCGTCAGCCTCCTCTGCACCCCTGCCAGCCACGCCCAGGAGCAGGGGTGACCCGGGGCCGTCGGTCGTGCGGAGGACGCCCGCTCTGACCTCCCGTTCCGCCCGGACTGCTGCCTGGGGTCGGGGCTTGGGAGAGGGAGGCAGGACCAGCAGC
This sequence comes from Ursus arctos, assembly GCF_023065955.2. Taxonomy (NCBI): domain Eukaryota; kingdom Metazoa; phylum Chordata; class Mammalia; order Carnivora; family Ursidae; genus Ursus; species Ursus arctos. The sequence goes on from NW_026622908.1 coordinate 47,692,421, forward strand.
GCGTCCGCCAGGCTCACCTGTCGTGGCGAGCGGGGCCACGGTGGTGGTGAAGGCGAAGGGTGTTGTGGACGGGGTTCCAGGACATTCCACGGCCCTGCGAAGGATCGTTCCGTTGTGTCCGCAGATGGCCGTCAGGCAGGCTCCGAGCCCATCGGTCGTGTTGTAGATGACGTCTTCGTAATGGTAGGTCCTGCCCTCGTAGACGCAGGTGCAGGCTGGGAGACAGGGCCGGCACGCGGCTCACGCACAGCCCGCAGCCCCAGACCCCAGACCCCAGCCCCACGTGGCACCCTTCAGCCTTACCTGCGAGGCTGTGCGTGCACCGGAGGCCACCAGCAGTGCATTCACTGGGGAGGAGGAGAGGGGACGCTGAGGGCCCAGCCCGGCCAGCGCCCCTCCCGGCTCCCCCACCCACTCACCGCCCGCCCATTCACCAGCTCTGGCAGTTCTCTGCTGCGGGGACCCTCGCGCCCACGTCGTGGTACTTCCCGTCCTCATCGTAGCAGCCGCACTGGGCCACGCACTGCATCTGGTCCTCGCTGAAGAACGGCTCACTGGGCGGGCACTTTGGGTAGCAGCCTGGGCAGGCACAGCGCACGGAGGGGACTCACCCTCATGGCCAGGTGCTGGGCGCTGCCCGGGGTGGCCGCCCCGCTGCCTGTGTCCCTCCCCCCTCACCTTCCAGGCCACGCAGGTCGTGCAGACAGCGGCCGCTCGGGTTCCGGCAGGTCCTCATGCAGGGCGCGCCGCACGGCTGGTAGTGCCACTCGCACCGGCCCTCGGGGTTGTAGTAGTCGCAGAACAGGGCTGCGTGTGGAGGGAGAGGCTGAGGGCGCACCCCTTGCTTCCAGCCCTGCCCTCGGAACACCGGTCCCTCACCAGCCCTCCCATCCCGTGGCCGCCTGCCCCGCTGGTCTGTAAGCACACAGACACGGGCAAGCCCGTGGGCACCTAGGCGCCAAGGGTCTCGGGCTTACCATGTGCGGGTCGGGCCCCACCCCTGCACCCACCCTTCACCACCGCGGCAGAGCCCCACTCACGGCAGATGTCCGGGGTCCGCCAGGACACGCACACGCCCATGTCGCGACAGGCCTGGGCGTAGGCGGCCACGGCCGTGCAGAAACACTCACAGTCGCCCCCCGAGTCACAGGCGCACGCGTCGCCCACGCAGGCCTCGTAGTACTTGGTGGGGTCGACCTGGGGGGAGCGGGAGGGTCCGCTTAGCACCGTCAGGGGACTGCCCGCCCGAGTGCAGGAGCGGGCTGTGTGTGGCACCCACATCTGCAGTCTGAGATCCGAGACTCCCACCCACCTGGGCACCTTCCCCCGTGCCCGCATCACGTCTGTGGCTACAGACGGCCCTCCCCGCAGCCGTGTTGTGACCCTGCCTGTGTCCTCGGGGTAAGGGGGCAGCCTCCCAACCACACTCCTCCCTCAAGCAGCAGAGCCCAGAGTGGACCCAAGACATGTTTGCCAGCAGCCCTTTCCTCCTAAACCGGCCGCATGGCACAGGCAGGTCCTGGGTCCTGAGACCGTGCTTGTGAGTGGGCCCCGGAGTCCTCGTGAAGGTCACAGGAAGGACCTTAGGGGAGAGTCTCCGAGGCAAACCACCGGTCCTCAGAGCTTGAGAGGCCCGGCAGGCTGGGGAACGTGGGTAGGACAGGGAGGTGATGCCAGGGGTCCATATGGCTTCTAGGGGGACAGGCCTGAGTGGTCAAGGAAAGCCGCGGGGACGCTCCGGGCTGGGACTCCTGGGCAGTGCTCGTGGCACTCCATTTGGACCTCCCGCCCGGCAGGCACTCACGTCACTTCCGAGCTCGGAGGCCCGGCCCAGGCCAGACCCAGTTCTGGCCAGGAGGGGAGGAGGCAGCCCCAGCCTGCCAGCGCCCGCCCCCCAGCCAGTGCCCCCCCCGCCCAAGCCAGAGCCCAGCCCCTCAGCCCACCTGAGAGTGGCAGGCGGCGAAGGTGGCGCTGTTGATGATGCTGCACTGTTTCTGGGCCCAGGACTTGCGGTACGGGTTGGCGGTGCAGGGGTCCCTGGGGGCCGGGGCGTCGGGGCAGGACGGGGAGAACTTCCAGCTGTTGCCGAACTCCAGGGCGCTGCCCACCACGGACCGGCTCCGCGTGGTGAAGTCATTGCCCGCGTTGTCGTCAAAGTTCCCGCACAGCCCGCAGACCCGGCCCTGCAGACGGGGGACGGCAGCACCGGGGGCTCAGGGCACAGCGCCCAGCCCGGCCTGGCGGGGGGGAGCTCAGGGTAGTGCCCTATGCACGTGCAGGAGGACGGGGCGCACGGTGAGCCCTGTGGTCAGCAGGTGGGCAGGCAGGCACGTGGACAGGTGAGCAGGGGGCAGGCAGGCAGGTGGGCGGCAGGGGGTGGACAGGTGGGCAGGCAGGCCCCATGGAGTGGGGATGCCAGAGGGCTAGAATGCGCTCTAACCAGGACTCTGCCTGTTGGTCGGTTTGGCCTCAACATGCCCGTCCCAGAAGTCAGCGTTGTGAGTGGACTCGCCCTGGCCGTCAGGGGACTGTCAGCTGCCAGACGGCCTCCTCAGGGCCAGCTCTCGGAGGAGGGGCTCTGACCTGCCCAGAGGGGTCCACGGCCCGCCCTCACCTTGTAGTCCTGCCGTAGTTGGATGAACACGCTTGTCTTGCGGTCCCAGGACAGCACTAGGCCGCCGGGGGTCTCCACGGTCAGGTAGGTACCCGTGTACCGGACCTTGTAGGGCGGGTCTCGGCCCGGTCCCCGCTGCAGCACCTTGTAGGCTCCCTCATGCAGGACCAGCTCGGAGTTCTGCAGAGGGCATAGGCAGCTCGCTGTGCAGGGACTGAGGGCCACCCGAGGCCCAGGTCGAGGGCCCCCACGGACGGTGAGGGGCCCAAGGCCCAGGGCTGGGGTCAAGGGTGAGCTGCCTCCCGACACTGTCAGCGAACGCGAGGCAGGAGGCCAAGCAGGGTGTGCCGGGGGCCTGGGGAGGCCACGTGGAAGGTCAGGGCCACAGGTCACTGGGGTGATGCCCCCGGCCAGCAGTGCGGCTCTCTGTCTGGTGAACTCTGACCTCCCTCTGCTGGAATTGGGCACCCCAGTGTAGTGGGCTGAAAACAGGGCCCCCGAAAGGTATGTCCACCTCACAGCCCCTGCGAGTGCGACCTTGTTTGGGGAAAGGGTCTCTGTGGGAGTCAGGGAGGGATGAGCTCGTGCGTGCGGATTAAGGTGGGCCTCATGCCAAACCCAGGTGTGTCCCTGTGACAGGAGAGAAGGGGCGGGCCCACGGAGGAGGCAGGAGGGAGTCCCCCTGGAGGCTGGCGGGGGACTCGGCCCCCGGGACACCTGCTGCCCGAGTCTCAGCTCAGAACCGAGAGAGAATGCATTTCTCTGGCTTCAGGTCCCCTGGCTGTGACCATGTGCCCAGGCAGTCCCGGGACATCCAGCCCGAGGGCAGACAGAGGGACAGGGCCCCCGGTGGCCCGCTCACCCCCAGGAACAGCTTGATGGCCTTGGAGCAGGTGACGCCCGTGGTCCCGCAGGGGACGTTCTCGGTGACCACGCGGAAGGTCCCGTTGGTGGTGCCGTTGCCCCCACAGTAGTCCTGGGACGGGGAGGGGTCAGGCTGAGCTCAGGGCTGCGGGAGCGGACGGGCCGAGCGGGGCGGGGGGCGGGCGCGGAGGGGCCCCCGTGTACCTGGGCCAGTGTGTACTCGCAGCTCCCCTCAAAGCTGTAGCGCTCCCCATCAAAGGTGATGAAGTGGCCGCCCCCATAGGCCACGCAGGTGCCCAAGCAGGCCTCGCGGGTGCACTCCCACTTGCGGTTCCTGCACGTGCTGTGAGGACAGCGGACAGCCTGCTTGCCCCCAGCCCCGGCCCCGCCGCGCTCTCCAGAGGGGCTAATTGAAGGGGTGAGGCGGGCACGGGCCTGCCATCCCCCTGTCTCTGGCTTCCAAGCCCTTGGCGCCTGGGGTGAGGTGGGGCTGCGGGCCCCGGTGGCAGCTCTGACAGCCTGGCCTCGGGGGCACCTTCCAAGGACAGAGGGGACTGCCCAGGGCTTTCCGGGGGTGGGGGCAACGCCAGGCCTCGGCTCCTCCCAGCCTCCCTCCCTCCTGCAGAGGAGGCCCAGCCCACCAAGTGTTACAGTCGACCCTGATGGTGTCCCCGGGCTTGTAGGCGGCCTCGTTGTGCAGACAGGGGCAGTCGTCCTCGGCCACGCAGCCCCCGCTCCCGTCCGACACCAGCCCCGGGGGGCAGACGCAGCCAGACACGCAGTGGGTGCTGAACTGTGGACGGGTACGGCATCAGTGCGCATCCCCCCAAGTGCCCGGGGACACTGGGGGCGGCATGCCCTCCCCGGCCACTCACACAGTCCACATCCAGCGTGTGGCAGCTCCTGAGACACTCGGCCCCGGGCGTGCCCGCTGAGGCGTTGCCGCAGTCCAAGTACACCATGGGGGCTGCACACCCTGCAGACGGAGGCAGCTGGGCTGGGAGGGGCCCCACCCCAGGCCCGCAGACGCCCCTGCCCCTGGGCATGCCAGGAGGCCCTACCTGAGCTCTTCTGCTCCGCTGTTCCTAGGCAACTCAGTTTCCCACCCGCACACGAGCTGCGAGAGACAGACCATCCTGTCTGGGCCCCCTGCCCGCCCACCACCCTGTAGACCCCACCCAGAGCTCCGCCCAGAGCCCAACACAGACGCCCTGCCTGGGCGCCAGACCCTCAGAACCCTCTCCCCGGCCAGGGGAGGGGTCCCTCTTCACCGCTCGGTCGGGGAGGCGGCATCCTCCCCTCCCAGGGAGCCCCTCTGTGTTTCAACATGATCTTTGGGTGTGACACGGGGTGAGACCGTTGTGGGCCCAGGACGGGCAGTGGGGACGGTGGTGCAGGTGGGGGCGTGGGCCCCGCTGGCCGCTTACCACACCACACCGTTGTCATGCACCACCTCCCCGGGGGCCACCACGGAGCCACGGAAGTAGCAGGGACAGGCGTCGGCGGGTACGCAGGCACCCGAGTCGTCCAGGAAGGTGCCCAAGGGGCAGACGCAGCCGTCCACAGGCACGAAGTCGATGCCACAGGTGACGTCGAGCTGGCTCAGAGCACGGCAGGTGGGCTGGCAGCCGTCCACCACGTAGCTGTAGTTCTGGGACTTGGGGCAGCCGCTCACATACTTGGCTGGGGGCGAGGGCAGCGCTCCGGTCAGTGGCTGGAGGACCCCCTCCAGGCTGAAGTTTACATAGCTCGAGACTCAGTTTCCCCTCTGACACCGGGTCCTTAGTTGGCCCGGACGAGGAAGCGTGAAGCTGGGCCCCCCCGGGGTCCCCAGCGCCCCTGGCCCCACCCCCAGTGCAGCCAGAGTGGGCCGGGGACACTCACTGCACACGCCGTCCCTCCAGCCGCCGAGCAGCACCCCCTTGGAGGCACAGGCGTGCACGTAGGAGGACAGGGCCGCGCACAGGCAGTCCTCGCTCTTCTCACAGTTACACGTGTCGAACATGCAGTTCTGGGGACGGAGCCGCGGGGGGCCGTCAGGGACCTCAGCCCACCGGGGCCCCTCCTCTCCCTGTGCATCCTTCCTGGGACCCCCGCCCGGCCGGGCTGGGCCATCTGCCACAAACAGGGCTCTCGGCAGCGACAGATGGAAGCGGCCTGGTGGAGGGCTCCCGGGAGGGACAGCTTGCGCCGCACCAAGTGACCACGTGGGCCGGGTCGGGGAAGGGGCAGCAAGAAGGCATGAGGCCGGGCTAAGGTCAGGGTCAGGAGGGGCCTCCTCGGGACCAGGCCGGGTCTGGCTGCATTCTGCACACGTGGGGTGAAGAGGGTGGAGCTGTGCCACCCCCAACATGGGCAGAGGTGGGCCTGGGCCATCCACTGTCGACACACACCCCTGAGGGTGCATTCGCGCTCACTGCAGGCTTTGAGTGTCGGGGAAAGTGGCCTACGAGTGAACTGTTGTGGGTTGGGTTGGGTTCCCCCAAAAGATGCAGAAGCCCTAACCTCCAGGGCCTAAGAAAATGACCTTATTGGAAATAGGGTCTTTGCAGATGTGATTAAGATGAGATGGGCCCTGAATTCGGACACAGACACAGGGGCGGGGCTCGGAGGCGGAGCCTGGGGTGACATGGTCACGAGCTCAGGGGTACCTGGATCCCCGAGATGCTGGGAGACTCAGGAGGGGGTCTGTAGCCTTAGGAGGGAGCATGGCCCTGCCCACACCTTGCTTTTGGACTTCTGTCCTCCAGGACTGGGATGGAAGCAATTCCTCTAGTTTTTAGCGACCTGGCATGTGCCCCTCTGTGACGCCAACAACCACACCCATGGAGGCCCAGGGGAGGACTGACCAGCCCGTGCTGTGGCGGGGGCCTTGAGCCAGGGAAGCCCCGAGGGGAGGCTGGGCACAGCTCCCAGGTGGGGCAGGGGTCTCACCGAGTGGAAGGGCGCGGGGTTGAGGACAGAGTGGCAGCGGGAGAAGGCTCCGGCCGGGTCAGTCAGCAGGGAGCACCAGTGCTGGGCGTAGTTCTCTGGGACAGGGAAGGCGAGCTAGCTGGCTGCCACCTGCACCCCTCCTCCCCCGTGTCTGCCCACCCCAGCAGCCTCCGCTCCTGCACCCAGACTCCAGGAGGCCCACCACCCTGGGAGAGCTAAGCTGGAATAGGGGGCTGACCCATTGTGCCAACAGGGCAGCAGGGCACTCGCCGCAGAGACGGGCCCCAGGCCCTGATGCCTGCAGGCATGCACACCCGGGTATCGGGGTCCCCCAGCCCCATCCACCCCAGGGCCCAGTGAGACAGGAGGCTTCGGCTCCCAGGCCCGGTCCAGGTAAACGAGGGCCCCCAGGGGTGGGAGTACCGTTCTCGACGCTGAGGGAGCAGGGGTCCTCGAAGCTGTTCTTAACGTTGGGGCAGGCGGCCTGGGTCTTCCAGGTGTTGGCGAAGGCGGCAGCCGTGCCCTCCACCACGCCGCTGAGGGTCCGGAAGTCGTCGGCCTGGTTCTGGTTGAAGTTCCCGCACAGGCCTGGGGACCGGGGCCCAGGGGTGGGGCATTAGCGGGAGTCCAGCCTGGCCATCCGCTAACCCTGAGTCCCTCTAGAAACCATCACAGGGCAGACCACCCCAGGATTTTGGTTCCAGAGCCAGCTGCAGATAAGCCCTGGTAGGGTCAGCCCCTGTGCAAAGCCTGTCCTACTGAGGACAGCGTGGCTCGCTCTCCACCCCCTGCCCCCGGTCACCTCCCCGGGGCCGCAGCTCAGATGTGGGGTGCCCTGGGAGCAGCTCCCGCCCAATCCCTACTTCCTGCCAGCACATCCTGCTTGCTGCTGAGTCTGGGGACCAGACCCTCCAGCCCTGCAGCCGGCCTCACCGCATGTCTGTCCGTGGTAGGAGGGGTCCAGCCTGAGGAACACCTGCATGAGCGGCACCACCTGCACCTGCAGCTGCAGCCCGAGGCCCGTGTGCACCAGGACGAAGAAGGAGGAGGGCCTGAAGACAGTGATGTTGGCTGCGGGGATGGGCCGGAGTCAGGGTCTGGCCGGACCGAGCCCCCTTGCTCCTGAGACAGCCCGGGGGAAGGGGAGGGTGCCCTGGGGATGCACTGGGAGGAGACAGGTGTCTGGTGGGCCCTGGGAGGGGGCGGTGTTGGGAGTGACCAGTCCTGGTCCCCAGGAGGCTCCACACCAGGTCCCCACGGTGGCTGCGATCGGACCATAACCCACTTGCGGACAAGAAACCAACCATGGCATCTTCCAGAACTGCCCCAGGCCACAAAGGACTAGCAAGGGACCCAGCCGGCTGTGTGCGGGCTCTGGGAGCAGGCCGGCTGGCTGCAGCGTGGCCCAGCCGTCCCGGGCCACGTACCTGCTGATATGGGCAGCTGGGTGTAGATGGAGTTTATGAACACCCCGCCGTTGGCCTGGATCTGGATGATCTAGGGAGAGGAAGCAGCCAGGTCGGTGGGGGAGGGGCCAGGGAGCGCTCCCCGGGGGCCCACCCAGCAGAGGCAGAGCCGGGAGGGGAGCCGTGGCCTTGAATCTCCAGCTCCGTGGGACTCAGGGCCGGGGGCTGCGCCGGGGCCGTGGCGTTTAAGAAGGGAGCTGGAGTCTGCGTCCTCCAGGCCTCTGTCTGGCCAGCTTCCCTGTGTCCGCCCCCCCACCCCTGCTGGCACCTCACCGTGTCCCCGCCGTTCACGCTGAGCGCCAGCGATTTGAGGCAGTTCTCGTTGTCCGTCAGGCCACATTTGCGCAGCTCGGCCAGCACGCTGAAGCCGTTGCCTGCACAGGTCTGACAGGGCAAAGCTCACAGTGCGTTAGGGGACAGTGCGGGCACACGTGGGGAGGCCTGTTCCCAGGGTTGCCCGTGTGGGTGCAGACGGATGGTGACCCTCGGTGGTCTGTGACACCTGCGGCCACCTCCAGGCAGCTTGTCTCCGGGCCTGGGAGCCCCTTGGCCCCGTGAGTGTGAGCACAGGGGCTTCCCTTTGGGAATGGGACCCCAGGAGGAGATCCAGGGGGCCTCACCCCCTCTGATGACCATCAAAGGACCCTGCACAGGGGCAGAGGGGGCCTGAAGAGTCCCCAGACAAGCCCGCAAACTCCACTGGGGCCGTACCTTGGACAGGACGTAGCTGCAGTCCCCATGCACATCGTAGAGCCTCTCGTCATAGGTGGAGATGTGTGACCCACCCCGGACAGAGCAGGTGCCAGGGCACGGAAGGTCCTGGCACTGCCACAGCCCCCCGGAACAGGTGCTGGGAAGGGAGGCCGTGAGCAGAGGGGCGTGATGTGGAGAAGGCAGACCCCACCCCATGCACCCCACCCCCCGCCGGGGGCAGGGCGCCAGAAGGCCTACCAGGAGCTGCAGCTGGTGGTGAAGGAGGCACCTGGGGCATAGGTGTGGCCGCCGTGGCTGCAGGAGCACTGCTCCAGGGGCATGCAGCCCCCGTGGGTGACGTCATCCAGCACCGTGCCTGGGGACAGTGGGGGGTCGTAAGTGGGCCGGGTCGGGGGTTGGAACCTCAGTGACCAGGAGCAGCCAGGGGGTGGGGGCCAGTCCCCAAGGGCCAGGAGGACCTGCCTGGGGGGCAGAAGCAGCCGTCTACGCAGTGGTCCTCGCAGAGCTGGGAGCGCTGGGGGTTGGAGCAGGTGTCGGTGCAGGGCGAGCCACACTCGCGGTGCTGCGTGCTGAGGGGGCAGGTCTGGGCTGCAGGGGGAGGCAGCAATTGGGCCCCAGGAAGCCACCAGGTGCAGGGTGGACAGGCAGGCCATCTCTGCTCCCAACCTTCCACATGCCATCAGGGGTCCCCCAAAGCCACAGCTGGGCCCAGGGAGCCCCTTATCTTGGGAGGCTGGGCCCCGCCTGTCGGGCCCCCAGCTGTATTCTGGCAGGCAAGGGAGCCTGGGGCCCAATGCCTCCTGGACAGCCCCCCTGGGCCCACCTGGCTTCTGGGGTGAGCTCAGCTTGCTGCGCCCAGGCCGGGTCCTCCCTCTGGGCCTCCCAGGTCCCCCAGGCGTATTCCTTCTGTTCTCCTGTCCACCCTCCCAACTGACTCCCCTTGTCCCGGGTCCCCAGCCAGATGCCAGATGTCCTGCCCAGGGGTCTTGTCCCCCCCACCCCCATCCCCTGGGACCCCATGTGGGTGTGGGGCCTGGGGCTGGCCCTGGTCTGGGACCACTCACGGCAGAGGTCCGGGCCCCTCCAGTTCTGGGGCTGTCCCCCCGCGTGGGCACACTGGCGGGAGTACTCCGCAAAGGTGGCACAAGGGCAGGTGGGGCAGCGACACAGGTCCTGGGTGCAGGCCGCCACGTACACGGCGGGGTCCACCAGCGTGTTGCACTCCGCAAAGGCCCGGCCGAGCAGGGTGCGGTGGCAGACGCCCTCCTGGGGAGCACAGAGGTTTGGCACTGTCCACCCTCGGTGCATGTGGGGGGACCCCGGGCCCTACAGACTTTTCCAAGCCAGGGGACCCCCTTCCTCCCCTTGAGGTTCCTTTTATCCCTCCATCCATCTGTCCGTCCCACACATTTACCCACCGTCTGTCATCCCTCCATCCTCCCGTGCATCCCTTGCCCAGCCAGCCGGCCACCCTCCTATCCTTCCCCTCCACCACCGTGGACGTGCCACCCCGGGTGCAGGACTCTGCCACCCCGGGTGCAGGACTTGCTTGGCTCTGGGGACTGAGCCGTGACTGTGCAGTGCACCTCCCCCACGCACTCGGCTCCAGGATGCACCTGTCCATGGCATGAGCACCGAGGAAGGGTGCCCCCCACCCCAGAGGCCAGTCAGAGAAGGGGGAGGCCCTCAGGCAGCCCACCGATGAACCCTTCCTCCTTCCCAGCACCCCACCCCCGCCCCCAACAAGCTGGGGGTGAGCTGCAGCTCCACATCCTGATTTAAGGCTCACAGATAGATTCTCAAAGTGGGGTCCTCCCAGCTCCCTTGTAGGGCTTCTTCGCCTGGGCTCCCAAGTGCCCCACGACGGGCAGGACTGTGCGTGTGCGGACACGTATTTGCCCACTCAGAGGGCACATGTGCTCAGAACATGTGTGCAGTCAGTGCAGGGGAGTCGGCGAGAGGGTGTGTCTCCAGAGTGGAGGCCTGTCCTCTGCCACCCAAGGGCTAGGAGACCCCCTCTCACCCGGACACCGCAGGACCCAGCCCGGGAAGCCTGGTCCACCCTCCTGGCTGTCCCCATGCCCTGCGGGGAGCAGGGGCCATGGGCTCACCCTGTCTGTGCAGTTGCTGGCTGGGGAAAGCGGGGGATCCTGGCACTGCTCTGTGGGCCCGTCCAGCTTCTGCAGATTCCCGAACTGCACAGGGGTCAGCCTGGCATCTGTGGGCAGGGGATGCTTGGTGTGGAGCGCATTGAGGGCCCCCTGCCTGGGGCACCCGAAACTTCTGGGGTATCACTGCCCTGAGTATTGCCCAGTGCCTGGGTGAGGCCACCCCAGGCTGCCCCCTCCAGGTCTCCTGGGGACCATCCAGCTCCCCCCCAGGTGGGACCCACAGGCTCGGCTTCCTGACTCCACCCCCCCAACCCCCACGGGCACTCACTGTGGGAGTAGAACTCGTTGACAGCCGGGAGCCCGTTGAAGTCCCCGCACAGACCGCAGGTCTGGTTTGCGTACTTGGGGTCCAGCTCCAGCTGGGGGCAGAGGAGGGGCAGCTCCAGCCTCAGCCAGCCCGGCCGAGCCCACAGCCCCTGCTGCCCCTGCCCTGGGGACTGGGAGGCTCTCCCCGACAGGCCTGGAGGGGTGTGGGGGTGAGGCATCCTCACCAGGGCGCTGTCCTCTCTGTTCCACATGAAGGTCAGCACCAGCCGGACAGTGACCTTGACGTACACACTGCTCTGCTCCACCAGCAGGCCCGCGCGGCTGTAGGGCAGCTCCTCCCTGGGGTGGAAAGTTCCGGTCGTCCCACAGCCAGGTGTCCAGCAGGGTCCAGGGCCTTCCCCACGAGCCCTAGGCCCCGAGCCCACCCCGGAGTCCCGGCTGCTCCCCTGCCTGCGCCAGGCTCACCGTTGCCCATTGATGAGGACGGAGCCGTTGGAGGCCTCCAGCACCAGCCCCTGGGTCTTGAGGACGATGCGGGTGATGGTGGGCCTGGAGCCGGCCAGGCCGCGGCGGAGCTGGACGTTGAAGTCCTCGTAGGCGGCGCCGCAGTGCGCGGAGAAGACGTAGTTGCACAGGCCCGGGAAGCGGAAGACGTCCCCGTCGAAGGTCTTGTAGTGGAAGTCGCCCCAGGTGCTGCACACGCGCCCGTTGTGTGCGGGGTTCCGGGCTGCGGGGAGAGCGTGTGGGGCCCCGGCAGATGCCACCGGCCTCGCCCAGCCACCCGTGGGCAGCTGACCCCGCGTTGGGGTGGGAGCCACGAGGGCAGCTGCTCACCAGCCTCGCCGCCCTTAGCTGTCCTGATGCTCCCTGAGAGCCCTGCCCCTGCCCCAGCATCCGGGGCCAGCCCCCAGGAGAGCTGTGCACGGGGAGGGCTCCCAGCTGGGACCAAAGCCATTCAGCCGCCCACACTGTGCCAGCTTTACCCCCCAGATCTGTGAGCCCCCACCCCGTCAGCAGTGGGCAGCGTCCACTCACAGCTCATGGTGGGCAAGACGGTGATGGGCGGGAGGACGGTCATGCTCCAAGCTGCAGAGTGAGGGTGGGTCACACTAGAGAAGCAGCCGGGCTGGGGAGCCCGTCCTCCTCACTGGCCGCCCTGGGGCGTCAGAGAGACGTAGGCCCCCCTGACCTAGCCCAGCGAGCCCAGGACTAGGGCTGCCCCTCCCGGCCCTCGCCGTCTGCCCCAGACACATCGTTGCCCGGGCTTTCCTGTCTGTGGGCTGCCCTGGGTGTGCACATGTGCGTGAGCCCGCGCCCCCTGCCGTCCCTTCTTGTGGGCAGGTGGGACCCAGAAGGGTCTCTGCCTGATGCGCCGCCGATGTGGAAGGGGGTCTGTCCCCCATCCCCCGTCCAGATCCCCGGCCCACTCGGGGCCCAGCCCCTTCCGCCTGCCGGGGGCGCCCCGCCGCCCGGAGCGTGGGCCACGTACCGATGTCCGCTCTCCGACTGAGCGCGGCAGCCTCTGTGCTTGCCCGGCCGGGCTCCACGCTGCCCTGGGTCTCTGCGGGGAAAGGGGACGGGAGTCCATGAGAGCCGGACATTCGCCATCGGTTCTGGGTAGGCTTCAGGGTGGCGGCCCCACGACACGCTACGGGGTAGAAAGTGAGGCCCTGCCGGGATGGGAGCCTCCACAGGGGCCACAGCTACCCAGTTTCCTTGCGCTGACCCCCAGCCTCCCCATCTACAAATTCAGGGCGGGGCCTCATCCTGCCGGGCCGGGGCAGTTGGCGCTGCCGGCTCCGGGCAGGAGAATGGAATCAGGAAAAGGCGTTGGCCCCGTTGACCCTGGCCACCCCAGAAGAGGGCTCGGCCCCATCCCGGGCCTCCTTTGGAGAAGGACAAAGACCGGCTTTGTTGGGGAGAAAGACACACGCAGTTAGGGAGGCTTCTGGGCATGACTTAGCAGAAACCCAAGACCAGAGCCAGATTTGAGTTAGAACCATCTGTCACGGTGGCAGGAGGCCTGGGGGCCCTGGCGTGGGGTGGCTGTCCCCGGGGGCCTGTGTGCCCACCACCTCCAGGCAGGGCCTCTTCCACCAGCCTGACGGGGGCCAAGCCCAGGCGCTCTCCCCCGGTGGCCAGACCCCCACGCCCCCTCACCGCCGTGGTGGGCAGCGGGGAGCCCTCCCAGGCCCCTCGGCCGAGCTCAGCCTGCAGCACCCCCTTCCCATGGCCCTGACCTCCTTCCTTTGGTCTGCCGGGAGTCTCCACGCTCAGCCCAAGACGGAGCTTCCTGGGGAGCGGGAGGCGGGGCCCCGATGTCCCCATGTCCCTGGTGCAACCAGCTCAGCGAGGGGCACAGGGAGGCCACCGCGACAGCCTCTGCTTCCTGTTCGACTATCCCAGCGGGGACCTCAGACACGGAAACCACAGGGACTGGCCCGGCATTAATCTTTCCTTTCGAGGGCCCCGGGTGACTGCATTTCCCACAGGCACAGCCGCTCCCTGTGTCCACCCCTGACCCCAGACCTGCCGCCCCTCCCGCGTGAGCCTGGCCAGGGCCAGCCGCTGGCCACCTCACGGTCAGAAACCAGAGGGTCTTGCAGGCAGTTGGCACCGCATGCCGCCTCCCCATCCAGGCCTGGTTCCGGCAAGAATTGGCTCCACTGGGGGCCCTCCTCAGGCGGGGTCACTCGCCCAGCGAGACCTGGTCTCCATCACTGGGCCAGAGAAATGCCCGGTACCGACTGTCCCTTCACACCGAGGCTGATAGCACAACCCTGCCTGACGTGGGGCCTCCTCTCAGACCGCCTTCGCCCACCCCTAGTGGGATTTGCCCCCCTGAGAGAAGCAGCTGGAGGACGATGGGGCTCACTGGTGGGACCCACTCTTGAGGCACGTGGTCTGAGGCCCGCATGGCCCAGAGAAGCCTGAAGAGCCGGGCCGTGGGGGCCGGCTGTGCAAACCAGCCAACAGGAACCTGATTAGCACAGCAGGCTGGGGGCCCGGCACCCCCGCTGGGAGCCACTATGGGGAGGTCCCCCCTACTCCCAGCCCTGCTCGGAGGGGCCCCAAGAAAGGCGGCCACTGATGGAGGGAGCCGTGGGCCAGTGTCCAGCTGCCCAGACCCCCGAACCTGGGCGAGGCACTGCGGGGAGCCCTCGAGGGCACAGAGCTCAGCGCTGGGACCGGGCGGGGCAGACTGCAGTGGCCAGGGCTCCAGGCCAGCCCTGCTGGGTGTCACCCAGGCAGCCCCTGAGGCCGTGTCTTTCATGTTGACAGTAAGTATGAGGACCAGTGGTGCTTCCCCTAGGTGCTAAGTGCCACGGAATGGCTGGGGAGGCGCCGAGGGCGGGGAGGTGGGCTCAGATGGGGCTGCCCTGCGGCCGGCTCACCTGTCAGCTGTTCCAACCCCAACCTGAGGTGGAATTTTGGAGCCTCCGTGGGGGCTGCACTGATGGCTGTCGCCCTCCCAGGGAGCAGAGAGACGCCCAGCCTCGGCCCGCTCACCCAGCCCCCACCCCAACACCCTGTCGCCGGTTCTCCCGGGGGGACCCAGCTTCTCTCGGTGCAGGCGGAGAGCCTGGGGGCCCCACTGGGGCACACGGGTGGCATCCTGCTGCCCACTCTCAGCAAGAGAGCTCCCCAGCCAGTGGCCTGCGGGGACCCCCCACTGCAGCGATGGAGCCAGCAGGGTCTTCGTCCTCACCTGTCTTCTGCACCAAGAGCAGGGCCGCGAGGACCCAGGACAGCGCCAGGCACCCGCTCAGGGCACCCATCCTGGGGGCTGGCACGGCGGCGGGCGGGTGGCCGGGAGGGAGTGGGCCCCAGTGCTCGCTCCCTGGGGGCCCTGGGGCTTATATAGCAGGAAGCCTTGGCCCCGAGCCCGGCTCCTGGGCCACGCAGGGCTCCGTCCTTTCCCCCGAGGCAGCCACGTGTGTTTGCTCTCGGGGAGGGGCCTCGGCAGGAAAGACGCCTGGAGGAGGAAGGATTTGTGGCTGTGGACCCCTGCCCCCACTCTCCCCCATCCCCCGCTCCTCCACAGCTCCTGAGAATCAGAGGGAGAGGGGCGGCCACCTAGTGCCAGGACGGTAGTGCCGGCAGCCCATCCTGGGTGGCAGAGCCCCTGCATGCGGCCACCTGGGCCGCCCTGGTCCTGTCTCACTCACTCAGTAGGGAGGTGGTCAGCACGACCCCATGCTCAGCCTGCAGGTCGAGCCCCTCCCCGGAACCTGGACGAGGCCTCAGCCATCGGGCAGCCTTGGGCGCTGGCCGGGGGTGCTCACTCCTGGTCCCTGGGGCTTCTGCTCAGCTAGGGGGTGGTCAGCCATGTGCGGAGGGCGGGGTGCCTGGGCTGCGTGGCTGTGGGGGTCCTGGGAGGAGGCTCCGTGCCCAGAGACCTTAGCCCTGCTGACCATTACCCCTGTGGGTCTCTGAGCTCCTCTCTGTCACCACGTTCAGATTTGAAGGGAAACGGAGGCCCTGGGAATGGACACCCAGGCTGGCCCTTGTCCAACGCATGCCCTGGCCGAGGCAGGGCCAGAGACTCCCAGCAGGGCAGGTTTGACCCTCACCTGGCTCCCGAGGCTGGCTAGGTGACCTGAGGCCGGGGAGCACAGAGGAAGCCCCTGCCCCTCAGGGTCGCCCAGCCACCAGGGTCCTCGGTGGATGGCAGGCCGTGCGGGGGCTGATGTCTACATGGCGACATGCTCCTGAGGACCCCTGGCAGGGCTGATAGGGTCACCTGGGGGGGCCGGGGGGTCTCTCAACCCCAGTCCTGCCCTGAGCGGAAGCCACGAAGTCCCAGCTCCCCGGCTGGCGTGGGCTTGTTGCGGGGGTCACACGGTACCCTTCTCCCCGTCAGCGACTAGCTCAGCCTCGCCCCTGCGCCCTTCTGACTCACGCTCCAGATGTCTTATTCTCCGGCTCTGGCAACAGTGCTGGACACCCTTCCCCACGCCGGAGTGTGTCTGAGAGTGGCCCTTGGGACGGACCCCAGCTGGGAAGCACAGGAGCCCCTCGGGTGGTGGGCAGGACCCCTTCCCAGAGCACACAGCGGGGATCCCCCTGCATCTGTCTTTCCGAGGATTCATTCACGGAAGTGGAGTTGCTGGGGCAACGGGAAAACCATCCTCAAAGCTTTCACGGTTTCCCCTGGCGGTCGCCCCTCGGCTTGGCTGATGGCCCTCAGGCCATGCGTGTCTGGAGGCCCGGGATCTGCTGGTTCCCAGCCTCTTTAGTGCTGGGAGGGTGCACCCACCTGGGAGCCGGCCCCTGATTCCGCATCGAATCTCCCGCAGACGGGCCTTACGTCCACGGCCCTGCAAACCTGTGGGTCTCCCTCAGCCTGAACCCCGGGGCCCGGCCCCTGCTGCTTCCCAGAGGGCTCCGGCTCTCGGTGTTCGCCCCACTGGGCGCCCGGCCACGCCCAGGCACCTGCCCTGCTGGCCCATCCCTCAGCGCCCCGACTCAGCGAGCACCCCACCGCCATCAGAGGGCCCCGCCAGCCACCCCCTCCCACCACTGCACATGTGAGCAGCCCTGGGCACCTGAGTTTGTAAGTTATTCGGGACTTCAAGTTTGCCATCTACCCCTCCGCGCCCCCACCCAGGAAGGAGAGCCCCATGTGGGCAGGGGCGTTGCCCAGTGTTCAGAGCTGGCACACAGTAGGCACTCAATCAATGCGCCGAACGAGTGAGATGGAGACCTGGCGAGGTCCGGATCCTGTGCGGCCCCTCCCTCCCCGTGAGCACTGTCCTGTGGGCAGACGGGCGGAGGGCCCCGGGGCACAGCTATTGGGACATCCCGGATGCGGCTCCGGGCCCTGTTTGTTCAGCCAGCTTACCGCTTCACACTTGACGGAGCTGAGGACAGACGGAGATAAAGGGAGGGAAGGGGAGCGGGCTGCCGGGAAGGAGCCGCCTCCTGGAGCTCCGGAGGGCTCCGCCAGGGACCGTGCCAGGAGCCTGTTGCGCCCTGGGCCCGCCCCTGTCCTCACTCAGCCCACAGACCCAGGGGCCGCGCGGAGCACAGAGGCGGACTGTCCCCTCCCCTCCAGGGCTTGCTGGGTGCCCAGGGGTCTTCAGCAACCCCGCACCCCCTTCTGAGCCCACCCCTCCCTGCATCCCTGCATCCCAGCGGTGCCAGGGGCGCAGAGGCGAGCGCGGGGCTCCCAGGATGCACTGAGACACAGGCCTTAACTGAGTATGGCCGGTCTGCCCAGTTTCACCTCGGGCACCGTGGAGGGTGCAGGAGGATTGGGGCGCGGCCCTGGGGGGCACAGGCGTGGCTGGCGCTAGGTCAGCCCAGAGCCCGCCCGGACTGTCCTGAGGATGGGGCTTTCACACTTGCTGCCTCCTACCCCCCAGATGGCTGTGTGGCCACAACCACGGGGATCCTGGCAGCCCTGGTCTACACTCCAGGGGCTCGTGCTCCCCGTAGCTAAGGGGCCCAGTGGTGTGACTGACAGGCTGAAGCCTGGCAGTGCAGGCTGGGTGACCCCGGTGGGGAGGGTGGCCCGGGCAGGGAAGCACCCCGGGTGACATGTGGGTGACAGGCCACGATCCTGGGCTTTGGGATGGCAGGGCCTCATTCCTGTTCCCAACACACTCAGGGTGTTTCCAGTGTGACGCAGGGGCCCAGCCTGGTCCAGAAGAAACAGGATGAGGACGCATTGGGCCATCATGGCCCGCAGGCCCCCAGCTTGTCCATCGACAGACATTCCTAAGCTCCTCCACCCCATGCTGGGCATTTGGGATGCACAGAAGTACCCTTGACAGCCCTGCTGGAGGGGGCAAGTCACCCGGAGCAGGCGTGAGACTCTGGGGTGGGGGCTGGGCCCTGGAGCCACCTCCACTGTGAGAAGGGCCATGCCCATTCCTCCCACCCTGCCCCCCAGACAGCAAGCATGTAGACAGCCTCCCACAGGACACGCCCTGCCCCAGGTGGAGACCATGAGCCCCCCAACCTCTTCTACCTTTTCCTGGTCTTCACACAGATCCCTTTCCCCGTCCACATCCTCTGTCCCTGCCTTCTTCCTTCCTTCCTTCTAGCGAATTCTGAGCCCCAGGGTGGGACTGTCCTGGGCCCTGCGGATGCAACTTGGATAAGGAGAGCAAACGCCCTGCCCCATGGAGCTCACAACACACAGAGCCATTTGGGGCCGCAAGAGGAGCTTTGGAGGGACCAATAGCGCTGTGTGGGGCGGGGGTCCACCGTCCGTCCGGATCACCTTTAATCTTTCCAAAAAGAGGCTGTCCATTAGAAACTCCTCGGGCCCTGTTGCCCGCCCTCTCCTCTGTGTCTCGGGATCTGACGGCCCCGCAGACTATTCGAGCGGAACCATGCAGCGCGTACTCCTCGGGTCTGGTTTATCTGCTCAGCCTCATGGCTGTCAGGTTGGCCGTGGCGGTAGGGGCCGGTTGCCCTCCCTTTCGTAGGCTCAGGAGTATCTCACCGTGTGAGTATACCAGATCTTGTTTCCCGTACCTCTCTTGTTGGACACGGGGTTGTTTCCAGCCGTTGGCTGCTGTGAACACGGGTGTGTGAGTATCTGCCTGAGTCCCTGCTTGCAGTTTCTTTGGGGACGGACCCAGGAGTAGACTTGGTGAAGCATGTCATAATTCTGCGCTTAACTTTCTAGGGAATTGCCAAACGAGTTTTCGCAATAGGGGCCATTGGCATTCCCACCAGTAGTGCACAACGGGCGGGCTCTGGTGAGGGAGCCTCTCTCCTGGGGTGTAGCCTGCCGACTTCCTGCAAAACCGACAAGGGGTCAGGGGGCTCTGTGGGGGCTCTTTCCCGATGGCACTGACCCCATCCGTGTGGGCTCCACCCTCATGACTCTGTCACCTCCCACAGTCCCCACCTGCTGACGTCATCACCTCTTGGGGTGAGGACTTCAACATATGGGTTTGGGGAGGCCATACTCAGACCGCAGGAAGCTCCAACAGTTTTCTCATGAAGTTGTTAGAGTTTTTCTACACGTAAGATCATGTCATCTGTGACATCCTTTCCAATCCAGGCCACAGTCCCTTGTATTTCTTTCTCTTGCCTGATTGTTCAGCCTGAATTTCCAGCGCTCCGCTGAATAAGAGCGGTGAGAGTGGGCGTCGTCTTGTCCCCGATCTTAGAGGAAAAGCTCTCATCTTTCACCGCCGAGAATGACATCAGGGGTGGGCTTGGTGTATGTCACCTTTACTATGACATAATTTTCCTCCAATCCTGGTTGGTTGAGTGTTTTTATCATGAGAGGATGTCGAATTCCGGCAAATTCCTTCTGCATCCATTGAGATGCCCGTGTGCCCCGCCCCCGCCCTGTTCTATTAATGGGCTGACTGGTGGATTCCTGTGCTCCGGGAGCATATAGCCCTCGGTCGTGGCGTATAATTTTCTCATGTGCTTCTGCACTGGTTTTCTGGTATTTTGTTGAGGATTTCGTGGCGGTTACGGGGCCATGTGTGTCGTTCGTGTTGGGGGAGCACTGGCCTCCCAGAGCCAGGCGGAAGCGGTTCGGTCCTCCGCGGTGTTTTGGAGAAGTTTGGGAAGTATCGGTGCTGGTTCTTCTCCAAACACCGGTAGACCTCACCCGTGAACCCTTCCCGTCCCGAGATTTTCTTCGCGGGGGGGCCGTGATTGCCGACCGCCCTCCGCACCAGCGACAGGTCTGTCCGGTCCATCGATCTTGTGAGTGGGTTTGTTGATTGTGTGTTTCTGAGAATCCATCCGTGTCTCCCAGTTCAGCGAGTCTGAAAAAACTGTCGGCAGGACTCCCTAAGATCACGTTACTTCTGTCAGGTCCGTGGGAACAACCCTTCGGTTTCGACGTCGGCGCTGAGCCTTCTTCCCTCTTGTCGGCGCGGCTCGTTGCTTCTGTCGGTCTTTGAGGAGAAACAGCTGTTGGATTTGCTGGTTCTCTCTGCAGCTTTCTGTCCTGTCTCCTTTGTCCCTGCTCTGACCGCCACGAGCGGCTTCCTCCCCGAGCTCCGGGTGCAGTTCTGCTTCTCTTGCTGCCGCCTGGGGAGACCCGTCCTCACGTCGGTGCTCACGGCTGCGCATCGCCCCTCCGCACGCCCCGTGCTGAGCCTCCCAGGTTTTGGCGTGTTCACCGTTTTCACTGATCTTTAAGTATTTCTTAATCTCTTCTTCACCTGTTGTTGGTTAAGACTGTGCTGTTTAGGGGTACCTGGGGGCTCAGTCGGTTGAGCGTCTGCCTTCGGCTCAGGTCACGATCGGGGTCCTGGGATCGAGCCCCACATCGGGCTCTCTGCTTGGTGGGGAGGCTGCTTCTCCCTCTCCCGCTGCTCGTGCTTTATCTCTCACTCGCTCTCTCTCTCAAATAAATAAAATCTTTAAAAAAAATACTGTGTCGTTCAATTTTCACATACCTGTGAATTTCACAATTTTTCTTCTTTTTTTAAAGATTTACTTACTTATTTTAGAGATCGGGAGCAGGGGGAGGGGCAGAGGGAGAAAGAGAATCTCAAACAGACTCCCTGCTGACGTGGAGCCCCGACGGGGGCTCGATCCCAGGACCCAGAGGTCGTGACCCCAGCCGGAACCGAGAGTCGGACGCTCCGCCGAGGGCGCCAGCCGGGCACCCCCTCGCTTTTCCTTCTCCTGATGGTTGTGGTCAGGAAGAATGCTTCCTGTGATTTGAATGTTTAGGATGTAGTGCACCTGCCTTGGAGCGTGGCACCTAGTTTATCTCGGAGAATATTCCACGTGCACTTGAGGACCTCGCGCGGTCTGTAGGTGTGACGGGTCTGTGGCGCGTCCTCCGTCTCCTTGTCCGCCTTCTGTCTGGTCGTCCCGCCCATCGCTGACACGTGGGACGGGGCCTCCCCGCTCCGTGCTGTCCTGTGGCCGCATGTGTGCGGGTGGGGCCCGTGTGTTTATCGCTGCGGTGTTTCTTGCGGCATTGGCTCTGGATCAATACGTGATATCCTTCTCCGTCTCTCCTTACCCTTTGGAACTGAAGGTCTACTTTACGTGGCGTTGATGTGGTCACCCTGCCTCGCTTTTGGTTACTATTGGCGTGGAATACATTTTTCTAAGCTTTCGCTTTCGGCCCGTCTGTAACCTTAGTTCTCACGCGAGGGTCTCACAGACGGCGTGCAGCTGGATCCTGTTTTAAAATCAGTCCCACCAATCTCTGTACATTTGCGGTAATGACTGATAAGGACGGACTGGCCTCCGCGGGATTACTGTCAGTCTGCCGTGCGTCGTCTGGGGTTTTTGCTCTCCGCCCCCTCCGCCCCCTCCGCCCCCACCTTCGTGTGTGCTTGGTTGGCTCTGTAGTGATGGATTTTTATTCCCTTCTCACTTCCTTTGGTGTCCGCTGGCTGTGGGGTCACCAAACCCCCCAGACTCACACGGTCTGCTCGGGCTTGGTGCCGGCTGAGCTCCTGCTGCTCGTGCCCCTGTGTGGCCCCACCCTCCTTGTGCTGTTGTGACAAATTACACCTGCTATGGGGGGGGGAGGGGCTGCCCCAAAACACAGATTCCTGGTTGGTTTTGTGCATCTGTGTTTTAGATCCCATAGACAGAGGCGCCTGGGGGGCTCAGTCGTGAAGCGTCTGCCTTCGGCTCAGGCCGTGATCCCAGGGTCCTGCTTCTCCCTCTCCCGCTCCCCCTGCCTGTGTTCCCTTTCTCACTGGCTGTCTCTCTCTCTGTCAAATGAATAAATAAAATCTTTAAAAAAATAAAAAGGAAAATAAACCCACACGACATTAAGAGTGGAGGACAAACAGCACCGCGGGAACGTTGAACTCCACACGTGTGCAGACCTTTCCTTGCACACACAGCTTTTGCTGACCGTCCGGTGTCCTCCCTTTCAGCACCCTGCGAAGGAGGGCTTGTCGTACAGCACCCCCCCCAGCGTTTGTTTACCTGGAAACGTCCTAATCGCTCCCTTGTTTTTGAAGGACAGCTGGGCCAGACAGCAAATCCATGGCTGACCACGGCTGCTTTCAGGACGTCAGACTCTATCGCCTACGGCCTCTGTCTTCCAAGATCTCCGCGACCACGTCAGCTAACGGTGTCGCTGGGGAGAGCTTGCAGGTGGCGAGCGGCCTTCAGGATCCCGTGCTGTCTGCCAGCAGCCCGATGATACTGTGTCGGCGTCGATCTCTCGGAGTTTATCCTACTTGGAGTTGTTTTTTTTTTTTTTAAGATTTTATTTATTTATTCAACAGGATAGAGACAGCCAGCGAGAGAGGGAACACAAGCAGGGGGAGTGGGAGAGGAAGAAGCAGGCTCCCAGCGGAGGAGCCTGACATGGGGCTCGATCCCATAACGCCGGGATCACGCCCTGAGCCGAAGGCAGACGCCCAACCGCTGTGCCACCCAGGCGCCCCTACTTGGGGTTTGTTGACCTCCTGCACGTTTTTGCTTTGATTTCTTCACACAACGCCTCCGCCCCTTTCTCCTCTCTTCTGGGACCCTGGTCATGCGTGTCTCGCCCGCTCGGCAGCATCCTGCTTGCTCGCTTTCCCTCGCTCCTTTCTTCAAGCAGAGTCCCCACTTCGGTCACGGTGCGTTTCTGCTAGAATTCCTGTTTGGTTTGTTCGTCCTCGTTCTCATCTGTTTGAGACGCGCGCGCATCCATGTCCTGACGGCCTTTGGTCCCGTCCAGCCTTCGCTCTGGCCCTCAGGACACACGTTACACAGTCGTTGCAAAGTCCTAGTCTCGCAATTCTGACACCTGCACTTCCTCAGGGATGATGGCTCTCATTTTAGTTTGTTCCTTTTAATAACCATGGTTTCTTGTTTCTTTGTGAGCCTTGTGATTTTTGTTGAAAATTGGGGATTTGACTATTATAATATGGTAGCTCTGGAAGTTAGACTCTCCTCCTTGTCTGGTGTTTGCTGGGTTTTTTCTTTTCTTTTCCTCCTTCCTTTCGTTGTTGTCAAAGGCTGAAGTGTCCCTTTGTTTTGATACTTCTCCAAACGGTGTTGACAAGGACTCTTCCTTGCCTGGTATGGTCGCTGACGTCTCTGCTCCTTTAGCTCGTGTCCAGCTAACGCTTGGGCAGAGTTTCCTCGACTCCCCAGAGCTCCCCTGTCTTGCGGTCTGGCTCTGTGCTGGGACGGTCCTCCAGCACTCGGGCAGGCTTGCTCTGAGCCTGGGGATCTTGCCTGAGCATGGTCATGGCTTTCCCAATCCCCGTGGGCACATACCTGCTTTCAGAAGTCGTCATTTTCCAAAAAGCCCTACCTCAACCTGTGCAGACCGAAGGGGGCTACTGTGTGTCTCCCCCCCGTGATTGCTTGTTCTAGGGGTCTGGGGGTCTGTAGTCACCTAGCAGCTTGTGCGAGCAGAGCCTGCTGCTTCGGCCACCTGAGTTCCAAGGTGAGCAAAACAGAAGCGAGCACCTCATGTCAACCCTCCAGGGACCCACCAGACGACTGAGAACAGATGGACGCAGCAATCCGCAGACATGACTTCCTCTGCTCCTCCTGGTTTTGGGGGAGGAATGGGAACTGGGCTGCCAATCCGAGGACAAAGCCGCCACTGCCCCGGGGCTGTGGGGCAAGGATGAGAAAAAACCGCCGCACAAATTTCCACCCATTGTGAAGACGGCCTTTTCTTGACCGAACTCTAGCTTGGTTCCTGTGGACCTTTGCCTGTGCAGAGAGCGCCCGCCACGTTGGCTCAGACACTCGTCCTTGCTTTTTTCAGTGTTTCTGTGGGGAACAAACACTTAAGAGCTTCCCACTCCACTAATTTCCTGATTGGTTTATATTTTTAAAAAGATTTGTACTAAAAATAGAAGTTCATGAGCCTGTACGGATATAAATGAATAAATGAAAAATAAATAAATGGGGGAGAAGAGGGAGCTCTTCCTGCAGCAGGTGCCAACCAGGGAGAGCGGAAGTGACCAGAAAGGCGTCAGTCGTGGTGACGGCCGGAGGGGTGAGACACCTGCGGGGCCCGCAGACATCTCCACAGACCCTCCTCGGTTCCGAGGGGCAGATGGTTGGTTTCCAGTGGAGAGACCTGGCAGACACGCCCTGAGTGACGCAGGGGGACATCCACCCGGCAATGGGTCCAGCTGCCGTCCGGTGCCTCCAAGTGCGATGTATGGAGAGGCACACGTTCGCTCTGTTAGTTTTCCAGCCTAAGGTGAGGAAGCTGCACACAGACCCAGACTTGGGGGCGCTGCCCAACCTAGGCAGCCTGCACCCCTTGAAAAGGTCATGGTCAAGGAACACAGCGGAAGGCTGAGCACAGATCCCAGACTAAAGGAGAAGAGGGAGGGCGCTCATGGGACATGGGGTCCTGGATCAAATCCCGGGCTGCGAGAATGTGGGGCCATGACAACCACCGTCGTATCAGGATGACCGAGGACCGTGGTTTAGAGGGTGCTGCGTGTCACGGCTTCTCCTCTGAGCGTGACCCCTGCCCTGTTTCTAGGAGACACACACCCACCTATGTCGGGGCGAAGGGGCATGCCTCTCAAACCCACGTGGCTCGGAAAAAAACACGTGGATACAGAGGGCGGGCAGGTGCACGTACACACACGAGAGCAAACATCCGTGTATGAGGATAAAGGGCAGACAGGAGCTCTTTTTACTATCTCTGCAATTTACCCATAAACTCGAAACCACATCAAAATAAAAGGTTCTCCAGAAAGCTCCATTCCGACTGCCAGCACGCAGCGGAGGGGAGAGGACAAGGCCCAGAGTGGAGGAGGAAGCGGGGGAGGGCAGAGCCAACCCAAGCAGGCAGCAGATGTGCCCACGAGGGGATCCTGCGCTTCCAGGGCCCGCCCTGGGGCAGGTCCAAAGCAGGGCCCGCAGGTGCCTCCTTCTCTTCCCCACCGCCCCTCCCCCTCCTCCTTCCCACCGGCCCTGGTCAATCTCCAGGACAAGCAGCCGCCCATGCAGGGTCTTGGGAAGCCTCGGAGCCTGGCTGGGGGGGGCAGGCACAGGCCAGCACAGGCAGGGCCAGTGTGGACGGAAGAGAAGGTTGGAGGCAAGCCGCTGAGCCTGGTTTGCTCAGGATTAACCCAGTAGAGGGAGCGCAAACAGCAGGAGGGGCAGCGTCCGGTGGAAGGCAGAGATTACCAAGTGTCCACCAGCAAACAGACCCTCCCTTCCCTCCAGGAACCCCAGTGTTGACTCAGCACC
This sequence comes from Ursus arctos, assembly GCF_023065955.2. Classification (NCBI taxonomy): domain Eukaryota; kingdom Metazoa; phylum Chordata; class Mammalia; order Carnivora; family Ursidae; genus Ursus; species Ursus arctos. The sequence goes on from NW_026622908.1 coordinate 47,717,584, forward strand.
CGCAAGGTTGGCAGAGGGGCCCAGAGGCAGCCCACACAGCCTGGGGCCACTTCCCCCGCTACGTGCGGGGAGAGACGTCAATGCCGGTGGCTGGGGTACCGCCCGCTGACTCCCCCCACCAGCCCAGGGCCCCAGCAGTGACCAGTGACCTGGAGAAGGGACTGGGGGACACGCCCGCATCCAGCACGCCAGCCTTGTCCTGGCTCAGGCCCCACAGCTGGGGAGGCCGAGCAGCAGAGCACCGTCCCTCTGTGAGGCCCCATCCTCTTGGCAGACGCAGGGCCCGGCACGGTCTCCCGTAGCCCCCAGCTTCGCCTTCTTACGTTTTCTTGGGGAGGCTGTCAGGGGTCCTGTCGGGCCTGTCAGGGCCCCTGCTGCGTCCCGGTGTCGGGGCTGTGGCCAACGCGCTCGGTAAGTGGGTGTGGAGTGCGCGGAGCTAACACGCTAGGGGTGAAGGTGTCCACGCTGCTCATGTGGGGAGAGAATGCATCCCCAGCTCGGGTCATGAAACCACAGGCTGGGGCTAGAGCTGCACCCGGGTCAGTGGTCAGAGAACTTAACTCTGACCTGTTAGCCAGCTCACGGGGCTGGGGGTGCACAGCAGGGTCTGGGCAGTCAGGAGAGGCCCCGGGGGCACGCACGGCGAGCCGGGCTTGCGTGTGTGGGTGTGAGGGTGAGGGTCAGGCCCCTCTGCCCGGCGACAGCCTCTCTGGAGGAGGGGCTCTACTGTCCCAGGGCTCGGTGCCCCCCCCGTGTGCACACCCGCACATCCCGCCAGGCCTGTGTGTGGGACACGCACACCCGCATGCCGACGGAGAAGCAGCTCGCTCCTCCAGAAACAGACTCAGCTTCCCCGATGCCCACAGTTGGAGGTGTGGACGCCGGCCCGGGGACAGCCATCGTGATGACCGTGGGCGGGGAGGTGGCGCCCCCGTGAGAGCTCAGTGGGCTTCATGAGCCGGGCAAGTTCCCGCTACGGTGGATGAGGCGCCGGGCAGGTCCTGACCCTCCGTGGGGTGCGGCCCCTGCCAGGGCTGCTCTCTGCAGGTCTCGGCTTCTTGTTGGTTTGCACAAAGCACTGAGGTCCTCTCGGGGACCGTGGAAGCCTGGGAGCCGTCGGTTGAGGACAGAGCAAGGCCTCAGGACGACAGGACACTTGTCCGGGCTGGGGCTATTGGGGAATTCGCCCCCCAAACCCCCCACTGAGGAGCCCCAGGCCCCGGCTTCCTGCTGAGATCAAGTTAGCCAGCCTCCTGGGGCCAGGCCAATGGCCGTGGGGGTGGAGCGCAGGAAGGAGCCCCCACACCCCTGGGCTCTACTTGGGACCCACCAAAATGCAAGGCAGGGCTACTGCCTGGGGACAGGCTGCCACGGGGCTCCTGGCTCTGTGCTCCGCTGGGGTACTCCTGGGGAGGAGGAACGGCTGGGGCCAAGGTGCGCAGTTTCTGGATCCCCCCTGCTCAGACGGAGCCCCTGAAGTGGGCTGTATCTGCCTACTGGCTGGGTCCCCCCTCCGCCCACACCCCAAGGGCACCTGACCTGCTCTGTCATTGCATGGGGGATGGGCGGCGGTGCTCGCTCAGGGACAAGGTGGCCCCGAGCTTGACAGGGGCACCCATGGAGTGGGAAGTGGGGCACACGTCCCCTGAGCCCCACTGGGGGGCTGCCCAAGCTGTTTCCTTGGAGGAGCGGTGGGTCCTCGTCGGGCTGCACCAGCTCTGACCCGTCTTGGGCACCCTTCCTGGACCCCCCATGGCAGCCCCACCAGGCATCACCTGCTCAGGCCCTTGAGACCCCGGGGTGGGCACTGGGCAGGCCAGGGTGCTGGGCCCAGAGCAAGGCTCTTAGGGACCCAGGTCATCAATGTGTTTTCCCAAGCTGTTGGGCACTGCTGGTATTTTCAGTCTTGTCCAAGGGATCTCTCCCCACGTCCACCTCTTCCCCTCCAGGGTCCTCAGTCTCTGGGGTACAGCGAGGAGGCCCAGCGTCCCCTCCCCTCCCCACCATCACCTCCAGCGTGGCCCTGGCAGCGTGGCCCTGTGGAGCTCCTGCCTCCCAGCCCCCCTCCCGCTGTCCATCGGCTGGCCTATCGCCTTTTCCCCTGACCCCTCCTCACTCCCCACCTGCCCTGAGCCCAGCCCCCCAACTGGTCTCCCACTCCTTCCATCACCCCCTCTGTCCATCCTCAACCACCCGCGGGGGTCTGAAGGACAAGACGGGGCTGGACCACCTCTTCCCGGACCCCCCACGGCCCCCTCACTCAGGCCCCCCAAGACTACAGCCTGGTCCTCGCTGACCTTTGTGCCCCATTCGACCACCTGGCCACCTTAGTCCTGGCCACCTCGGACACGCCCACAGCCTGCACAGCCTAGGACGCCCTGCCCCCACCCGCAGGCCCAGAATCCCCCCAGCTCAACCTCTTGCCCTCTTCTGCCTATTCCCCTGCGGCCTTCTTCCGAGGAATCTGTGTGCTCTGCCTGCCCACCATTGCCCCGCTCAGCGGGGCCCGGGTGCAGGAGGCTCCCCCTCAGGGCCCCGGCCCCCCGGCCAGTGGGGGGCTGCCGTGTCCAGCATGCTCCCTGGCTCTGACCTCCCTGCGCTCCGTCACGGTGGACCGGACGTTTGAGGGCCTCTGATGCAATGCATTTGCCAACTTCCTCCCAGACCTCACCGCGGCGGCTCCGCCTGGGGCCACGCAGGGCAGCCGAGTCGGGCTCACACTCCCCTCCGCTCCCTCTTCCGGTCCTGCTCCGTGTCCCACCTGTCTCCTGTCCAGGGCGCGGCCGTCCCCCCAGGACAGTTGTTCACAGCGCGGTTCTGACGCTGCAGACGTTTCCAGGGGGGCGGAGGTTCACGGGTCTGGCTGCCACGCCGGCTGTCCCTGGTTCTGCTTCTGCTGACTCCACGGGGGTTTGTCTGGGAAGTGGACACTTCGCCTGCTGCCTCCTATCCGTGTGTGTCACTGGGACGAGGGGCGCCCAGGTCTTGCACAGGGGCTGGCCCGCCGCCGGCAAGCCGTGGCCCTCAATACCTTGCTCACCTGGAAGGGGACACCCCGAGGGCAGCACCCGTGTGGCCCCCCGCTGCCCTCCTGCCTCAGCCCCAAGCCCAGAAGTCCTCACTCTGTCCCCAAAATCATCCTTCTTTGGTCTCTGCTCCCAAAGTTTAGCTGGCCGCCCCAGAGGCCTCTGTGTCCAGCACCCAAGCCCCCTGGGCTCTCTGCGAAGCCAACCCGGCACCCAGGGCCCAGGTCTGTGGCCAAAGGGGCAGAGTTGCAGCCCCCACGCTCCCAGGATCCGGGCCTCGGGGCTCTGGCTCTGGAGGCAGCTATAAGCTGCCCACATGGCCGTAGGCTCCCTGGCATCCCATGGCCATCTCTGGGAGCACCTGGCATCCCTTTCTCCGGGCAGAAGCTCCCCACCACCTGGACTCTCCAAGCGTGAAGGTGGGACCCCCCCTTCCCTGTCAGAGCCACGAGCTTCTCACCCGGCCCTCAAGGGCTCTGCAGGCCAGACCGACAGGCTGCAGGAGCTGGGTCTCAAGCTGCCCGAGACAGCCCAGGCCCACTGGGGCCACTTCTGGTCACTTATCTCCACCCCAGAGATGACAACTCATCCCCCACACTGTCCTGGAGTCCAAGAGAGGTGGTGGCCCCAGGCTGACGCCTTGGTGGCCACGCCCGGCTTGTAGCTTTTTCCAGAAACAACTTGCATAATCCGGCCGGGGGCTGCGCGCTGGAGCTGGCAGGCAGGGACCCGCTCTTGCTCTCCGGTTACTTCCTGCCGCCAGCCCCAGATCCAGGCAGAGGGCCGTGCTGTCCCCGGGGGGTGGGGGATTAGTCACTGCACCCTGTGCCCCAAGGAAGAGGCGGCTCCTTCTGACACCCGATCCACTCAGGGGGGTCAGCGGCACTGACGTGGGTGCCGCCCACAGCCATGGGGTCAGCCGGTCAGTGGAACAGCAGCGCCCAAACCAGAGGCCCAGGGACGTGCTGCTCCCAAGGAGGGTGTCCTGTGCAGCTAGCGGCCTGTTCCCCGCCCCCGCGTGGCCGTCCACCTCACACTCAGGCCGTGTTCTTGAGCCCAAGGGGTCATGGGGTCCTGGCCAAGGGAACCCCTCCACCACTGGCTGGTCACTGATAGGAGGGGTCCAGCTCTGAGGTCGGTCCCCCTTGCCGTGTGGCTGCAGCCACAGCTGGGCGGGCAGGCCTGGGGACTGGACCCACCCAGGTGGGTGCGCTACGGAAACTGTAAAGGGTGGTCCCCCCCCCCCCGCCCCTGGGGCTGCCCTGGCCAGGTCTTTGGAGCAAGGCGACCCCTGTCCACACTCCCGGGGCTGTTGCAGGGCTCGGTCCAGCCTGAGGCCAGCGTGTTGCGGGGGGCGGGGGGGGGCGGTGGTCTGGGGGCTCCCCTGGGACCTCCAAGGAAGGAGTTGAGGAACGTGGAGGTTCTCAGGGCAGAGCTGGGGTCACAGGGAGGATGAGGGGAGGGGAAGGATTTGGTCTGCGGTGGGCCTTTGCACACATGAGTGCACACAGACACACACACCTCCACACTCGTGCATGCACACCGAACCCGGCGTCTGTGTGATGAGGGGTCTGACGCTTTGTGGGAGAGAAGACGGAGCCCTCTTCTAGAACGCTTCACCCCGCAAGGCCTGCTGGTGTCCGATGTGGCCAGCTGGGTGGATAGACAGGGCCATACAGGACTCCCTCCCTCCCTCCCTCTATTCTGTGAACGGATAGGTGCTGTCCCCCAGCAGCTGAAGGCAGCAGGCACCCCTACGCGGACCTCCCTGGCCTGCCCAGTCCTGGGTGCCGGCCGAGGACATGGTGTGAGCCCTCTGGCACCCAGTCTGTCCCCACCCCATTCCTGGGTTTCACGGATAAGCTGAAAAACCACACAGAGTCCACACATTGCAAAATGCTCCCAATGTATTTATGAATCCAGTTGGTCATTTCCTGAGGCTCAGGGCCGAGGTAGGGGTGAGGCTGTGCCTCCTGGTGGCCAGCCAAACATCGGGCACCAAGTCCAAGTGACCGTCGTTGATAAGACCCCACGTGATGCTCAAGTCCTGGGAACGCAGGCTGGACCCGTGGCCCGAGGAGCCCTCCCACCCCAGCCTGGTCCCGAGTGGGGCTGCAGGATTGTTGGCCGCCACACATGCAAGGGCCAGCTGGACCCCGGGGAGGGACGAGGTGGGCGGGCAGGGCGTCCTGGCCTCAGGTCCCCGGAGCCGACGCCGCAGGGCATAGGTTGCTCTTATTGGTGTATCGCGGAGGACGGTGGCCGGGAGCCCCGAGGACGGGTGCCGGTCAGTCTGCTGGGGGGGCCTGTGGCCCTGGACCCCATCCTCCAGCCCGTGCGCTCGATCTCCTGGCTCTGCTCCTCGTCACTCTGCGTGTGGCCTGGGGTGCCGTGGGAGCCACAGCGCTGCCCCACGCAGCCGCACTCCTCCACCTGGGGGTAGCTGAAGGCCCGGCTGGAGCCGTCCGTGCAGCGCAGGGTCACGTTCCTCAGGGACACCCGCAGCTCCTGGCAGCACTCACAGCGGTGCTGTACCGCGTTGGCCTCCAGCGAGTACCTGTGGGCGGGGCCTGCTCAGCACCAGGCGCCTCGGCCCCCAGCGCCCCACACCTGTGTCGCGGGCACCTGCTCTCAGAGGCGCCCTGGCCGGCGTGTGGTGCTGGCGCCCACGTGCCCGCACGCCCGTCGTGGGGTGCAAACCCTCCCGCAGCTGACCAGGCCGCCGCCAATGGGGCTGCTGAGTCTGCGGTCTCGAAACGGGACAGGCTGATTTCCGACAGCGCGTGGGCCGCCGGCCTCCGAACCCCCGCTCAGCCCTTCCGTCTACCCTCAGCGCCCGCTGCTGCCCCCAGCTGTCCCTCCTGGCCCTTCCTCGCCATCCCGTGCGCCGGGGCACCGTGCATCCCTGAACGCTGCCCCGCACAAGCTGGTCCCGCCGGGCGGAGGCGGGGCTCACGTACATGGAGGCGCTGTCCCCGCAGTTGCCCCGGCAGAAGGTGAGGAGCACGGGCCGGAGGGAGCTGCAGCCTCGCTGCCTGATGACCTGGTGCTCGTGGAACATGGCGCAGGTCGACCCTGGGGCGACACAGGAGGTCGTGCGGAGGGTCAGGAAGGGCTGGGACCCCTGGACCCCCACGTGGGCCGATTGGCCACCCCCTGTGGACCTTCCCACTCACTGTTCTGGGACTGGGGTGGAGGGCAGGACAGACAGCAGCCATCGTCGCTCAGCTGAGCCCGGTCCTATGCCAACAAAAGGGTGCCTTGAGGGCCGGAGCAGCAGGCCCAGAGTGGGGGGACAGACAGGGGGGACGGTGCCCCACATAGGCGGGTGGTGCCCCTGCGGCCACTGCACAGGGCCAACCTCGGCTCCCCACCCCACCCTGGGCGAATCCTGCCCCGGCCTCCCGTGGGCCCACAGTGGGCCAGGCTGGGCTGTGGGCTCCCGGAGCTCACCTCGGGACAGCTGAGCGGGGGACACGCCTTCTTCCTGGTCACCACCACAAGCCCATCCCGGTGCTTCTCACACTCGTGGGTCACACAGGGGTTCCGGGGGTCTGACCAGGACTGGCCGGGCTGCAAGGAGGAGCCGACCGGCAGAGTGAGTGGGCAGGGGAGGTCTGTGTGTCTGCCTCCCAGCCCATGGACTTCCCTCCTGGCCTCTGCCAGGCACATGCCTTGTGATGACGGCTCCCCCGGGGCCCCAGTGCGCCAGGACGCGGCTGGCTCAGCACTCCCCACCCCTGCTGTCACCGTGCACCTCCCAGCTCCTCCGTCCAGGCAGGCGTGGGACCTGGCCCCGATCCCCGGCCTCCCCGGAGCCTGGGCGGGGCGGGGTGGCTTTGCCTCACCCAGGACTCCCTCGGCGGCCCTGGGGCCCCCACGCCACAGCCACTACTCACATAGAAGAGGTGGGTGGAGCTGTCGCTGGTGTTCACAACGCAGGCCTGCTGGACACACACCCCGCAGCACTGCCCGTTCTGCTCCCGGTATTCGAAGCCCTGCGGGGGGAGGCAGACATCCTGCCTGAGCCCCAGCATCTGCTTCCCCGGGTGGCAGGGCCGTGCAGCGGCGACAACTCACCATGGGGCAGTGGGTGTTGCAGATCTGGGTCTCACAGCTGATCACTGCCGTGTCCGAATGGGGGCTGCCGGACGCCTCACACCGGCACGTTTCACACAGACTGGAGGAGACCACGGAGCCGGGCTGGGGAGAGTCAGGGCGACCAGGGCTGGTGAGCTTCCGGAATATCCCCCGCCTGGCCTGGCCCCCCTAGGCAGACCGGGCCCTCTAGGGGACCCTAGATGCTGCTGCCTGGGAGGGGGAGCCCCAAGCCTGCACCTCCCTGACCAGGGTGCCCGGGGACGTCACATGCTCCAGAGGGCCCAGCTGGGGGAAACTGAGGCTGGGGGACCTCGTCACGTTCAGGAGAGAGCTGAGGGATCCGGGCTCGTCCACCCTGCTGATGCTGTGAGTGCCAAAGCCGGTGGGCCGACCTGGGCCTCAGCTACACTGGGCTGTGGATGGTGGTCCCTGGAGAGCTCAGGGCTGCTGGAGGTGCCCCCGGGCTGGCAGGGGGCCCTGGCACGGCCTGCAGGCCCTGTCTCGGGGAGAAGCTGGCAGGGGCGGGGACAAGCAGGGCTCGGCTTCCTGTGTGCTGCGGGGGCTGACTTCCGTGTCGCTCTTACCTGGTACAAGGTGCCGTTGACGCTGCAGACACTCCAGCCTGTCCAAGAGGGGACGCGCAGTCTCACTGACCCACCCTCACGTCCTGCCGCCCAGCCTGCCGCCCCAGCCCCCAGAGCAGCAGATACCACACATACTACTGCGAGAGCGGGCTGGCCCCCGGGCCCCAGGCAGTGGTGCCCAAGTCCGGTATCACCCCGAGCCAGAGAACCCCGAGAGAGGCTGCCCCCGCCCCCTGCAGTGCCCGGGGCGGCCCCATGCGGACATAGCAGACACTCACTGCAGTTTTGGCTCGGGCAGCAGGCCCCCTCCTCATGGGTCAGGATCGGGCGGGAGCCCTCGGGACAGGCCACGGGCTTGGGGCAGTAGCTGGTGTCGCAGGCTGCGATGCACGGGAAGGAGGCGCTCAGGGGCCTGCGTCCGGCTCTGCACGCTCCCACCCCCACCCCAGTGCTGTGCCCGGGGGTCTCCAGCACCGCTGACCACCCAGTGGGCAGGCGGCAGGCTTTCCAAGGGGCGTGGGCCACTCTGGGAGACAAAGCTTCTAGTCGGCCTGGGCACAGGAGCCCCCTGCCCTCCTGGCATACCCACCCTCCCCAGAGCACATCTGTTGGGAGAGGTCACCGGCTGAGGCCTTAGTGGGGGGCAGGAGGGTGCTGTCCCGCTTGGTTGTGCCCCCCTGCCCGGTCCCAGCACCACTGCCCCTGGTGGGAAGGTGCCCCCGGGCACTCAGCTGAAGGCATGGGCAGCAGCCCCGGGCTCACCGCAGTTGTACTGGGGACAGCACTGGTTGGCCTGGGGGGCCGCAGGTACAGGCACAAAGCCGGGCACGGGGCAGGCTGGGGGCAGGGGGCAGGGCTGCCTCTGACAGCTCATGGTCAGTGTGCCGTTCTCACAGGTGCATCTCTGGCAGTCCACGTTGATGGTGTGGCCGGGCTGCAGGACAGGGCACGTGTGAGCCCAGGACCGTGGGGCTGGCCCCCGGCCGGTCCCAGCACAGCTGCAGCCAGGCCGGAGGGGTGCCGGGAGCCTGCAGAGGGCCAGCAGGGGAACCAGAGGGAAGGGCTTCCGGAGTGCAGGGTGGTGGCTTCAGGGGCGGGACATGGGGTGAGAGGCGCCAGGTGGATGGTCACCTCCATTCTCACTGTGTCTGAGCAGAGCAGGAGGGGGCCCCAGTGGAGGACAGGGCAGGGCCACCCCGGGGGCAGGCACCCCCATATGGAAGCCCCCCACATCCTGCTAGAGAAGCATTGACCCCTCCCTGCCCCTCCTCTGAGGCTCTGGCACTGAGAGGACGCCCTGCCCCCCACCCCAGCTGGCCACACTTACCTCCACAGGCTCCCCGTGGGGCCCCAGGCACTCTGCAGGGAGAGAGATTGAGGTCACAGGGGGGCAGCTGCGGCCCCCAGCCTCTCAAGGGCAGGACCCATTTGGGGGCCCAGACAGTCCCGGGCCATGGCAGAAAGCCCCAGGATCTGGCTGGGAATCACAGATCCAGAGGGGCAGCTGGCCCTGGTGCACCTGCCAGCCCCCAGCTCCACCCGTGGGCACATACTGTGACAGTCTATGGGCACGCAGACTTCAGAGCTCGTGCTGAAAAGCATCATGTCCTCTGGACAGAAGCAGCCTTCTGTGATGGGGCCAGCATCCTGCAGAGCCCTGTGGGGACAGCAGAGGGCTGGCCTGGTCCCTGTGCCCTCCAGGGTAGGAGAAAGCCACCCTGGGGGCTCTGGGGTAGGTCCAGGAGAGAGAGACAGGTGCATACATGAGGCTGGCGTTGTCACTCCCGTAGCAGTAGGAGAGCTTGGATGGGCCGCAGGGCTGGTACACCTTGTCCGCAGGGCAGGTGAACGCTGCGTGTTGGGGGGAGAGGCCACGGCTGAGACCAAGGGCACCAGCCCAGAGCAAACTCCCAGGCCTTGCTCTGGGCCTCATCCCCACACCCGCTGAGTGCCTGACCCCAGCGGGGCTCTGCAGCCCAGAAGCTGGCCCCCTCGGGCCCCACCCCTGCGCTCCAGGCCCTGGGCACCCCGATCTGGGGGCACTTCCTTCTCTCCAAGAGCCGAGTGCGCCATGCCCTAGAGTCGGCCCTCCTCCTCCAGGAAGTCCAGCTGCTGACTGCCAGCCCAGCGTGTCTGTCCCCTGGCCGCACGCCGGCCACTGCTGCTCAGTGGGACGGGTGGCCCAAGGCTGGTGGGCACTCACGGCACGTGTGGTTGGTGTGTTTCCTCCAGTCGATGCACACGCCATGGGAGGCGCAGAGGGCCGCATACAGCTCCAAGCCGGAGCACACCACGTCTGAGCTGTTCACACGGCACTGGTCGAAGACACAGCCTTGGTAGAATGTCAGCGGGGGGATCACAGCGTGGCACCGCTCGAAGACCCTGCGGCCAGCAGCGCCAGGTCAGGGGGCAGCTCGGGCTTTCCCTGAGGTCTGTGTGCCCCCAGGACGGCCCGCGGCAGCATGGCCGTTGCTTTCTCAAATTCTCCCCTGGGCCTCCCTGTCCGCCCGGAAACGCCAGTGCTGCCCTGGGGCCATGACACAGGCCCGGACCCAGAGTGAGCTGGAGGTCGGGCCGCTCCTGCTCCTGGTGTCTCAGCAGCCACCCATGGCCCTCCTTGCCATCGACCCCCTGCCCCCCTGGGAGCCGCCGTAGACCCACTCTTCCCACCCACCCCGAGGGTGAGGTCAGGGGGGCTGCCTGCCCCAGCCCCTCCCCGAATCTCACTTGCTCAGAATCAGCTGGCAGATGGATGACGATGAGCACAGGGCGGGGGAGGGCGTGGGCCTGGCTACGGTGGGCGTTGGGGAAGGCCCTTGGCAGAACGGCTGGTGGGGCGTTGTCACCTTCCAGTGGCCGGACATCTCGGAGCAGGAGGCCGCCACCGCCCCCCCAGGCAGGCGACACTCATCCTTCTTGTCATTGGTGCAGGTGCCTGGGGTGGGGGGGGGCAGGTGTCAGGCCGGCAGGGGACAGCCGAGCGCCCCCCACCCATGGGCCACAGGGTCCCTGACTGGGGTGGGGCCTGACGCTCGGGGCAGCACTCGCTGGGCTGGCTGTGGGACCCGACCCTGGGCACTTCCGTATGCCCCCAAGAAGGCAGGCCGTTCCCACGGAGGAGGGCGGGTGTGAGCCTCAGGCGTGGGGCCCGCGTTTGGGCCCCTCTGGTGTGCAGACCGCACGTCCTCGGTGTAGCAGAAGCAGCTGCAGGCTTGGGGCCACGCGGGCAGCCTCTGCCCCGGCCAAGAATGCGATCCCCAGGGGTCTCCCCAGCGCGACCCTTCCCACCATGGACAGGCTCAGCTCTGTGCCACCGGCAGAGAAAGGGCCCAGCATCCGTGGAGCTCGCTGGGGACGGGACTCACCGCACTGGCCCTCCGTGTTGTTCGCAAACTTGCTGAAAGGCACCTCCACCGAGAAGATGAGGCCAGAGAACATGACCTGGACGCCTAGTTCGGGGATGGTCACGTACATCTTGATCCCGATTTGGGACACGCTCACGCCATCTTTCTGGAAGCCGGGCCTGACCACTTGACCGTTGAAGATGATCTAGACCCCGCGGAGAAGGAGACAGAGTGAGACGGCGCCCCAGCCACCCCGGCCCGTGCGGAGCTGCCGGGGGGCTCCCCACCTGGTTGGTCATCACCCCGAGGACGGGCCTGCGGGTCAGCACAACGCGGTCCTGCCGGTACTCGACGATGAGGGACTGCGGGCAGGAGAGCCCGTCCTCGGCCCCGCAGAAGTAGTTGTCGATGAGCACGCGGAAGTGGCCGTACACGGGCACGATCTGCTGCACAAGCACGTACGTGCAGTTGTCCAGGAACGTGTAGTACGTGCCGTCAAAGGTGATGTAGTGGGGGTCGCCCCAGCCGCTGCACACACCTGCGGGCGCACGGCAGCCTTACGCGGGGCCTCCGACATGCAAGGCTGGCGCCGGGACGCCCGTGCCCAGCACCAGCTCCGGACTCTGTCCAGCGGGTGCGTCATGAGGCCTGAGCGGTGGGGCCGGGCTCCCCTGGCCTCCCCCCTGCCTGACACGGCCCCGGGGACCCTGGGGCTCAGGCAGAATTCCACTCGGGACCCCGGGGAGGCCTGGCGCTGTCCGTTCCCCGCCTCACCGTCGGGAAGTCCTTCCTAGTGTCTAACCCAAGTCCATCCCGCTCCCTCGATGGGACCCCCACCCGGCCCCACCGCCCCGCCTGGCTCCTGGCTCACACTGGCACTGGTAGTGTGGGCAGCAGCTGTCGTGGTCGGCCACCTTCACGGGGGGGAAGCCATTGGCGCAGGTCGGCGGCTGTGCCTGTGGGCACGGGCGCGGCTGCACACTGATGACGCCGTTGCCCTCGCAGGTGGCCTGAGAGCAGTTGGGCATGGGCCAGGTCTCGCCTCTCTGTGGAAGGACAGCTCTCAGCCTCGGGACACTGCAGTCCCCCCGAGAGGGGAGCCGCAGGAAACCAGGATGGGACCTGCCCTCTCCACCCCCCGCTCCACACTGTTCCTCACACAGGGCCTCCCCCACTGGAATTCTACTCCAAACCCACACACCCTCCCCGCTGCCTGGCGCCATCGGAGCCTCGCCCACCCACGTGGGCACCCCGTATCTGCAGGTTGCATGCACTCCTGGGTACCCGGCTGGCACCCCCCTCAGCAGCCCTGCGGGACCAGAACAGGCACCTTCCCAGCAGTCAGCCTACGTCCCCCCGCGGGTGACTAGCTTTCCCGCCCGCAGCCACACTGGAAAGATGCCGAGGGTCCCTGCACCAGTCTCTGAGAAGGGCAGAGAGGGGAGTTACCATTCTTGGAGGGACTGCATTCGGGCATCCCTGCTTAGTGACGGGCACGGGGACCGAAGGGGAGGATCCAGGCGGGGAGGTGGTCGGGGCAGGAGGTGGCACACTGCTGGGGCAGGCCTGGTCCGTCCGCCTGACCACGTGGCAGTCAAGACTGCACAAGGCATAATAGCAGTGACCAGCGAGGTCGGTCTGTTGGTAAATGATGGATCCTGCGAGAGAAAGGGTCAGGTGGCGGTGAGCGGAACCTTGCTGGGGGGAGAGCCACAGCCCAGAGTGGGTCTTCTAGGTGCGACATCCACCCCAGGGGTGGACCTGGGTGGAGGCCTTCCTGCCCAGAAATGACACAAAGAAATCCTCAAAGATGGCTCAGTGCCGTGGTCAGAGAAGATCTGCAGCCCCGTCACACAGACAAGGAACCCCTCTCCTCTCCATACATTGTGGCTTTTGTGGACAAAACGGCAGTGGCCAGGGGCAGCATCACCACACCCATAGGCACAGTTCACATACCTGAGGGGTACAGCTTGCCAGACACGCTGCAGTAGCATGTCGTGGTGGAAGGCGCCACGGAGCTGGGCAACGGCGCGGAGCTGGGCAACGGCGAGAAGCTGGGCAATGGCTGGGAGCTGGGCAAGGGCACAGTGGACACCACAGACGTAAATCCAGGAGCAGGGGAGCCCGGAGTAGGTGAAGTCACGTGGGTCTTCACAGATGTGGAACCGCAGTGCTCTGGGGGCTCACAGCACAACACCCGGACCTCATAGTTGAGGCACATCCCGATATTACCCTTTTGGTCCCGGTTCTGGCACACCAGGCCCTTGCTGAGGTCGCACTGCACCACCTGGCCCAGCTTCTCGATGCTGACCTCGGGGTGGCTCTCGGCCCGGCACTCCAGCTGCGAGATGTACTCGGGACGGCGGCAGATTTTCTCTCCCTTTCTCAAGATGTTGCTGAAGCTTTCCACGTCTCCTCCGTGGGGCCCCGGGGACGGGAAGTCCACGTCAAACCACTTGGTCCACGTGCACTGTGGCTGGCAGGTGCCAGTCACATGAGCGGAGTGGGTTGCTTCAGGCGTGAGAACAGGGGTTGTGCTGGTTGTAGGAGCAGACGTTGTGCCGGTTTTGTGCACTGATGTTGGGCTGGCTGGTGGCACAGAGGTTTTGCTGGTTTCTGGCACAGAGGTTGGGCTGGTTGCGGACACAGTGGTTGATCTGGTTTCTGGCACAGAGAAACCAGGGCTCGTTGTTGGCACAGGGGTTGATCTGGTTTGCGGTACAGAGGTTCCACTGGTTGTTGGCACAGGGGTTGAGGTGGTTTCAGGCACAGAGATTGGGATGGTTGTTGGCACAGGGGTTGAGCTGGTTACTGGCACAGAGATTGGGCTGGTTGGTGGCACAGAGGTTGAGCTGGTTTCTGGCACAGAGGTTGGGCTCGTTCTTGGCACAGGCGTAGAGCTGGTTACTGGCACCGAGATCGGGATGGTTGGTGGCACAGGGGTTGAGCTTGTCTCAGGCAGAGAGATTGGGATGGTTGGTGGAACAGAGATTGAGCTGGTTACTGGCACAGAGATTGGGCTCGTTGGTTGCAGAGGGGTTGAGCTGGTTCGTGGCACAGAGACTGTGGTGGTTGGTGGCACAGAGGTTGATCTGGTTTCAGGCACAGAGGTTGGGCTTGTTCTTGGCACAGGGGTTGAGCTGGTTTCTGGCACAGAGATTGGGATGGATGGTGGCACAGAGGATGACCTGGTTCCAGGCACAGAGGTTGGGCTCGTTGGTGGCAGAGGGGTTGAGCTGGTTTCTGGCACAGAGATTGGGCTGTTTGGTGGCACAGAGGTTGAGCTGGTTTCAGGCACAGAGGTTGCAATGGTTGGTGGCACAGGGGTTGAGCGGGATGTCACTAGGTGGGCGGTGGTCTCAGTTAGGCTGGTGTGGCTCACACTCGGGGTGTGAGGGACCGTGACAGTTTTGTGGGTAGAGCAATTCTCTGGGGGCTCACAGCACAACACCCGGACCTCATAGTTGAGGCACATCCCGATATTACCCTTTTGGTCCCGGTTCTGGCACACCAGGCCCTTGCTGAGGTCGCACTGCACCACCTGGCCCAGCTTCTCGATGCTGACCTCGGGGTGGCTCTCGGCCCGGCACTCCAGCTGCGAGATGTACTCGGGACGGCGGCAGATTTTCTCTCCCTTTCTCAAGATGTTGCTGAAGCTTTCCACGTCTCCTCCGTGGGGCCCCGGGGACGGGAAGTCCACGTCAAACCACTTGGTCCACGTGCACTGTGGCTGGCAGGTGCCAGTCACATGAGCGGAGTGGGTTGCTTCAGGCGTGAGAACAGGGGTTGTGCTGGTTGTAGGAGCAGACGTTGTGCCGGTTTTGTGCACTGATGTTGGGCTGGCTGGTGGCACAGAGGTTTTGCTGGTTTCTGGCACAGAGGTTGGGCTGGTTGTGGACACAGTGGTTGATCTGGTTTCTGGCACAGAGGTTGGGCTGGTTGGTGACACAGGGGTTGATCTGGTTTGTGGTACAGAGGTTCCACTGGTTGTTGGCACAGGGGTTGATCTGGTTTGTGGTACAGAGGTTCCACTGGTTGTTGGCACAGGGGTTGAGGTGGTTTCAGGCACAGAGATTGGGATGGTTGGTGGCACAGAGGTTGGGCTCGTTGGTGGCAGAGGGGTTGAGCTGGTTTCTGGCACAGAGGTTGGGCTGGTTGGTGGCACAGAGGTTGAGCTGGTTTCTGGCACAGAGATTGGGATGGTTGGTGGCACAGAGGTTGATCTGGTTTCTGGCACAGAGGTTGGGCTTGTTGTTGGCACAGGGGTTGATCTGGTTTGTGGTACAGAGGTTCCACTCGTTGTTGGCACAGGGGTTGAGGTGGTTTCAGGCACAGAGATTGGGATGGTTGGTGGCACAGAGGTTGCGCTCGTTGGTGGCAGAGGGGTTGAGCGAGTTTCTGGCACAGAGGTTGGGCTGGTTGGTGGCACAGTCGTTGAGCTGGTCCCAGGCACAGAGGTTGGGCTGGTTGGTGGCAGAGGGGTTGAGCTGGTTCCTGGCACAGAGGTTGGGCTGCTTGGTGGCACAGAGGTTGAGCTGGTTTCTGGCACAGAGATTGTGATGGTTGGTGGCACAGAGATTGAGCTGGTTCCAGGCACAGAGGTTGGGCTGGTTGGGGGCAGAGGGGTTGAGGTGGTTTCTGGCACAGAGGTTGGGGTGGTTGGTGGCACAGAGGTTGACCTGGTTTCCGGCAAAGAGATTGTGCTGGTTGGCGGCACAGAGGTTGACCTGGTTTCTGGCACAGAGGTTGGGCTTGTTGTTGGCACAGGGGTTGAGCTGGTTTCTGGCACTGAGATTGGGCTGGTTGGCGGCACAGGGGTTGACCTGGTTTCTGGCACAGAGGTTGGGCTTGTTGTTGGCACAGGGGATGAGCTGGTTTCTGGCACAGCCGTTGGGGTGGTTGGTGGCACAGAGGTTGACGTGGTTCCTGGCACAGAGGTTGGAATGGTTGGAGGCATAGGGGTTGAGCTGGTTTCAGGCACAGAGATTGGGCTGATTGGTGGCACAGAGGTTTTGCTCGTTTCTGGCACAGAGGTTGGGCTCGATGGTGGCACAGAGGTTGAGCTTGTAGTTGGCACAGGGGTTGAGCTGGTTTCTTGCACATAGGTTGGGCTGGTTGGTGGCAGAGGGGTTGAGCTGGTTACTGGCACAGAGATTGGGCTGATTGGTGGCACAGAGGTTTTGCTAGTTTCTGGAACAGAGGATGGGCTGGATGGTGTCACAGAGGTCGAGCTTGTTGTTGGCACAGGGTTTGAGCTGGTTTCTGGCTCATAGGTTGGGTTGGTTGGTGGCAGAGGGGTTGATCTGGTTTGTGGTACAGAGGTTCCACTGGTTGTTGGCACAGGGGTTGAAGTGGTTTCAGGCACAGAGATTGGGATGGTTGGTGGCACAGAGGTTGGGCTCGTTGATGGCAGAGGGGTTGAGCGAGTTTCTGGCACAGAGGTTGGGCTGGTTGGTGGCACAGTCGTTGAGCTGGTCCCAGGCACAGAGGTTGGGCTGGTTGGTGGCAGAGGGGTTGAGCTGGTTTCTGGCACAGATGTTGGGCTGGTTGGTGGCACAGAGGTTGAGCTGGTTTCTGGCACAGAGATTGGGATGGTTGGTGGCACAGAGGTTGACCTGGTTTCTGGCACAGAGGTTGGGCTTGTTGTTGGCACAGGGGTTGAGCTGGTTTCTGGCACTGAGATTGGGCTGGTTGGCGGCACAGGGGTTGACCTGGTTTCTGGCACAGAGGTTGGGCTTGTTGTTGGCACAGGGGATGAGCTGGTTTCTGGCACAGCTGTTGGGGTGGTTGGTGGCACAGAGGTTGACGTGGTTTCTGGCACAGAGGTTGGAATGGTTGGAGGCATAGGGGTTGAGCTGGTTTCAGGCACAGAGATTGGGCTGATTGGTGGCACAGAGGTTTTGCTCGTTTCTGGCACAGAGGTTGGGCTCGATGGTGGCACAGAGGTTGAGCTTGTAGTTGGCACAGGGGTTGAGCTGGTTTCTTGCACATAGGTTGGGCTGGTTGGTGGCAGAGGGGTTGAGCTGGTTACTGGCACAGAGATTGGGCTGATTGGTGGCACAGAGGTTTTGCTAGTTTCTGGAACAGAGGATGGGCTGGATGGTGTCACAGAGGTCGAGCTTGTTGTTGGCACAGGGTTTGAGCTGGTTTCTGGCTCATAGGTTGGGTTGGTTGGTGGCAGAGGGGTTGATCTGGTTTGTGGTACAGAGGTTCCACTGGTTGTTGGCACAGGGGTTGAAGTGGTTTCAGGCACAGAGATTGGGATGGTTGGTGGCACAGAGGTTGGGCTCGTTGATGGCAGAGGGGTTGAGCGAGTTTCTGGCACAGAGGTTGGGCTGGTTGGTGGCACAGTCGTTGAGCTGGTCCCAGGCACAGAGGTTGGGCTGGTTGGTGGCAGAGGGGTTGAGCTGGTTTCTGGCACAGATGTTGGGCTGGTTGATGGCACAGAGGTTGAGCTGGTTTCTGGCACAGAGATTGGGATGGTTGGTGGCACAGAGGTTGACCTGGTTTCTGGCACAGAGGTTGGGCTTGTTGTTGGCACAGGGGTTGAGGTGGTTTCAGGCACAGAGGTTCCACTGGTTGTTGGCACAGGGGTTGAGGTGGTTTCAGGCACAGAGATTGGACTGGTTGGTGGCACAGAAGTTGAGCTGGTTTCTGGCACAGAGATTGGGATGGTTGGTGGCACAGAGGTTGACCTGGTTTCTGGCACAGAGGTTCGGCTTGTTCTTGGCACAGGCGTAGAGCTGGTTACTGACACAGAGATTGGGATAGTTGGTGGCAGAGGGGTTGAGCTAGTTTCTGGCACAGAGGTTGGGCTGCTTGGTGGCACAGAGGTTGAGCTGGTTCCAGGCACAGAGGTTGGGCTGGTTGGGGGCAGAGGGGTTGAGGTGGTTTCTGGCACATATGTTGGGCTGGTTTGCGGCACAGAGGTTGACCTGGTTTCTGGCACAGAGGTTGGGCTTGTTGGCACAGGGGTTGAGCTGGTTTCTGGCACAGCTGTTGGGCTGGTTGGTGGCACAGAGATTGACCTGGTTTCTGGCACAGAGGTTGGAATGGTTGGGGGCATAGCTGTTGAGCTGGTTTCAGGCACAGAGAATGGGATGGTTGGTGGCACAGATGTTTTGCTGGTTTCTGGTACAGAGGTTGGGCTTGATGGTGGCACAGAGGTTGAGCTTGTAGTTGGCACAGGGATTGATGTGGTTTCTGGCACATAGGTTGGGCTGGTTGGTGGCAGAGGGGTTGAGCTGGTTACTGGCACAGAGGTTGGGCTGATTGGTGGCACAGAGGTTTTGCTAGTTTCTGGAACAGAGGATGGGCTGGATGGTGGCACAGAGGTTGAGCTTTTTGTTGGCACAGGGTTTGAGCTGGTTTCTGGCACATAGGTTGGGCTGGTTGGTGGCAGAAGGGTTGAGCTGGTTTCTGACACAGAGGTTGGGCTGGTTGGTGGCACAGAGGTTGTTCTGGTTTCTGGCACAGAGTTTGGGCTGGTTGCGGGCACAGTGGTTGATCTGGTTTCTGGCACAGAGAAACCAGGGCTCGTTGTTGGCACAGGGGTTGATCTGGTTTGTGGTACAGAGGTTCCACTGGTTGTTGGCACAGATGTTGAGGTTGTTTCAGGCACAGAGCTTGGGATGGTTGGTGGCACAGAGGTTGCGCTTGTTCTTGACACAGGCATAGAGCTGGTTGCTGGCACAGAGATTGGGATGGTTGGTGGCACAGGGGTTGAGCTGGTTACTGGCACAGAGGTTGGGCTCGTTCTTGGCACAGGCGTAGAGCTGGTTACTGGCACCGAGATCAGGATGGTTGGTGGCACAGGGGTTGAGCTTGTCTCAGGCAGAGAGATTGGCATGGTTGGTGGAACAGAGATTGAGCTGGTCACTGGCACAGAGATTGGGCTCATTGGTTGCAGAGGGGTTGAGCTGGTTCGTGGCACAGAGACTGTGGTGGTTGGTGGCACAGAGGTTGATCTGGTTTCAGGCACAGAGGTTGGGCTCATTATTGGCACAGGCGTAGAGCTGGTTACTGGCACAGAGATTGGGATGGATGGTGGCACAGGGGCTGAGCTGGTCTCAGGCAGAGAGATTGGCATGGTTGGTGGGACTGAGATTGAGCTGGTTACTGGCACAGAGATTGGGCTCGTTGGTTGCAGAGGGGTTGAGCTGGTTCGTGGCACAGAGGTTGGGCTCGTTGGTGGCAGAGGGGTTGAGCTGGTTTCTGGCACAGAGCTTGGGCTGTTTGGTGGCACAGAGGTTGAGCTGGTTTCAGGCACAGAGGTTGCAATGGTTGGTGGCACAGGGGTTGAGCGGGATGTCACCAGGTGGGCGGTGGTCTCAGTAAGGCTGGTGTGGCTCACACTCGGGGTGTGAGGGACCGTGACAGTTTTGTGGGTAAAGCAATTCTCTGGGGGCTCACAGCACAACACCCGGACCTCATAGTTGAGGCACATCCCGATATTACCCTTTTGGTCCCGGTTCTGGCACACCAGGCCCTTGCTGAGGTCGCACTGCACCACCTGGCCCAGCTTCTCGATGCTGACCTCGGGGTGGCTCTCGGCCCGGCACTCCAGCTGCGAGATGTACTCGGGACGGCGGCAGATTTTCTCTCCCTTTCTCAAGATGTTGCTGAAGCTTTCCACGTCTCCTCCGTGGGGCCCCGGGGACGGGAAGTCCACGTCAAACCACTTGGTCCACGTGCACTGTGGCTGGCAGGTGCCAGTCACATGAGCGGAGTGGGTTGCTTCAGGCGTGAGAACAGGGGTTGTGCTGGTTGTAGGAGCAGACGTTGTGCCGGTTTTGTGCACTGATGTTGGGCTGGCTGGTGGCACAGAGGTTTTGCTGGTTTCTGGCACAGAGGTTGGGCTGGTTGCGGACACAGTGGTTGATCTGGTTTCTGGCACAGAGAAACCAGGGCTCGTTGTTGGCACAGGCGTTGATCTGGTTTGTGGTACAGAGGTTCCACTGGTTGTTGGCACAGGGGTTGAGGTGGTTTCAGGCACAGAGATTGGACTGGTTGGTGGCACAGAGGTTGAGGTGGTTTCCGGCACAGAGGTTGGGCTCGTTCTTGGCACAGGCGTAGAGCTGGTCACTGGCACCGAGATCGGGATGGTTGTTGGCACAGGGGTTGAGCTGGTTACTGGCACAGAGATTGGGCTGGTTGGGGACACAGAGGTTGATCTGGTTTCTGGCACAGAGGTTGGGCTCGTTCTTGGCACAGGCGTAGAGCTGGCTACTGGCACCGAGATCGGGATGGTTGGTGGCACAGGGGTTGAGCTTGTCTCAGGTAGAGAGATTGGCATGGTTGGTGGAACAGAGATTGAGCTGGTTACTGGCACAGAGATTGGGCTCGTTGGTTGCAGAGGGGTTGAGCTGGTTCGTGGCACAGAGACTGTGGTGGTTGGTGGCACAGAGGTTGATCTGGTTTCAGGCACAGAGGTTGGGCTTGTTCTTGGCACAGGGGTTGAGCTGGTTTCTGGCACAGAGATTGGGCTCGTTGGTGGCACAGAGGATGACCTGGTTCCAGGCACAGAGGTTGGGCTCGTTGGTGGCAGAGGGGTTGAGCTGGTTTCTGGCACAGAGCTTGGGCTGTTTGGTGGCACAGAGGTTGAGCTGGTTTCAGGCACAGAGGTTGCAATGGTTGGTGGCACAGGGGTTGAGCGGGATGTCACCAGGTGGGCGGTGGTCTCAGTAAGGCTGGTGTGGCTCACACTCGGGGTGTGAGGGACCGTGACAGTTTTGTGGGTAAAGCAATTCTCTGGGGGCTCACAGCACAACACCCGGACCTCATAGTTGAGGCACATCCCGATATTACCCTTTTGGTCCCGGTTCTGGCACACCAGGCCCTTGCTGAGGTCGCACTGCACCACCTGGCCCAGCTTCTCGATGCTGACCTCGGGGTGGCTCTCGGCCCGGCACTCCAGCTGCGAGATGTACTCGGGACGGCGGCAGATTTTCTCTCCCTTTCTCAAGATGTTGCTGAAGCTTTCCACGTCTCCTCCGTGGGGCCCCGGGGACGGGAAGTCCACGTCAAACCACTTGGTCCACGTGCACTGTGGCTGGCAGGTGCCAGTCACATGAGCGGAGTGGGTTGCTTCAGGCGTGAGAACAGGGGTTGTGCTGGTTGTAGGAGCAGACGTTGTGCCGGTTTTGTGCACTGATGTTGGGCTGGCTGGTGGCACAGAGGTTTTGCTGGTTTCTGGCACAGAGGTTGGGCTGGTTGCGGACACAGTGGTTGATCTGGTTTCTGGCACAGAGAAACCAGGGCTCGTTGTTGGCACAGGCGTTGATCTGGTTTGTGGTACAGAGGTTCCACTGGTTGTTGGCACAGGGGTTGAGGTGGTTTCAGGCACAGAGATTGGACTGGTTGGTGGCACAGAGGTTGAGGTGGTTTCCGGCACAGAGGTTGGGCTCGTTCTTGGCACAGGCGTAGAGCTGGTCACTGGCACTGAGATCGGGATGGTTGTTGGCACAGGGGTTGAGCTGATTACTGGCACAGAGATTGGGCTGGTTGGGGACACAGAGGTTGATCTGGTTTCTGGCACAGAGTTTGGGCTCGTTCTTGGCACAGGCGTAGAGCTGGCTACTGGCACCGAGATCGGGATGGTTGGTGGCACAGAGGTTGATCTGGTTTCAGGCACAGAGGTTGGGCTTGTTCTTGGCACAGGGGTTGAGCTGGTTTCTGGCACAGAGATTGGGATGGATGGTGGCACAGAGGATGACCTGGTTCCAGGCACAGAGGTTGGGCTCGTTGGTGGCAGAGGGGTTGAGCTGGTTTCTGGCACAGAGCTTGGGCTGTTTGGTGGCACAGAGGTTGAGCTGGTTTCAGGCACAGAGGTTGCAATGGTTGGTGGCACAGGGGTTGAGCGGGATGTCACTAGGTGGGCGGTGGTCTCAGTTAGGCTGGTGTGGCTCACACTCGGGGTGTGAGGGACCGTGACAGTTTTGTGGGTAAAGCAATTCTCTGGGGGCTCACAGCACAACACCCGGACCTCATAGTTGAGGCACATCCCGATATTACCCTTTTGGTCCCGGTTCTGGCACACCAGGCCCTTGCTGAGGTCGCACTGCACCACCTGGCCCAGCTTCTCGATGCTGACCTCGGGGTGGCTCTCGGCCCGGCACTCCAGCTGCGAGATGTACTCGGGACGGCGGCAGATTTTCTCTCCCTTTCTCAAGATGTTGCTGAAGCTTTCCACGTCTCCTCCGTGGGGCCCCGGGGATGGGAAGTCCACGTCAAACCACTTGGTCCACGTGCACTGTGGCTGGCAGGTGCCAGTCACATGAGCGGAGTGGGTTGCTTCAGGCGTGAGAACAGGGGTTGTGCTGGTTGTAGGAGCAGACGTTGTGCCGGTTTTGTGCACTGATGTTGGGCTGGCTGGTGGCACAGAGGTTTTGCTGGTTTCTGGCACAGAGGTTGGGCTGGTTGTGGACACAGTGGTTGATCTGGTTTCTGGCACAGAGGTTGGGCTGGTTGGTGACACAGGGGTTGATCTGGTTTGTGGTACAGAGGTTCCACTGGTTGTTGGCACAGGGGTTGATCTGGTTTGTGGTACAGAGGTTCCACTGGTTGTTGGCACAGGGGTTGAGGTGGTTTCAGGCACAGAGATTGGGATGGTTGGTGGCACAGAGGTTGGGCTCGTTGGTGGCAGAGGGGTTGAGCTGGTTTCTGGCACAGAGGTTGGGCTGGTTGGTGGCACAGAGGTTGAGCTGGTTTCTGGCACAGAGATTGGGATGGTTGGTGGCACAGAGGTTGATCTGGTTTCTGGCACAGAGGTTGGGCTTGTTGTTGGCACAGGGGTTGATCTGGTTTGTGGTACAGAGGTTCCACTCGTTGTTGGCACAGGGGTTGAGGTGGTTTCAGGCACAGAGATTGGGATGGTTGGTGGCACAGAGGTTGCGCT
The DNA here is from genome assembly GCF_023065955.2 of Ursus arctos. NCBI lineage: Eukaryota > Metazoa > Chordata > Mammalia > Carnivora > Ursidae > Ursus > Ursus arctos. The sequence continues at coordinate 47,740,535 of NW_026622908.1, forward strand.
CGTTGGTGGCAGAGGGGTTGAGCGAGTTTCTGGCACAGAGGTTGGGCTGGTTGGTGGCACAGTCGTTGAGCTGGTCCCAGGCACAGAGGTTGGGCTGGTTGGTGGCAGAGGGGTTGAGCTGGTTCCTGGCACAGAGGTTGGGCTGCTTGGTGGCACAGAGGTTGAGCTGGTTTCTGGCACAGAGATTGTGATGGTTGGTGGCACAGAGATTGAGCTGGTTCCAGGCACAGAGGTTGGGCTGGTTGGGGGCAGAGGGGTTGAGGTGGTTTCTGGCACAGAGGTTGGGGTGGTTGGTGGCACAGAGGTTGACCTGGTTTCCGGCAAAGAGATTGTGCTGGTTGGCGGCACAGAGGTTGACCTGGTTTCTGGCACAGAGGTTGGGCTTGTTGTTGGCACAGGGGTTGAGCTGGTTTCTGGCACTGAGATTGGGCTGGTTGGCGGCACAGGGGTTGACCTGGTTTCTGGCACAGAGGTTGGGCTTGTTGTTGGCACAGGGGATGAGCTGGTTTCTGGCACAGCCGTTGGGGTGGTTGGTGGCACAGAGGTTGACGTGGTTTCTGGCACAGAGGTTGGAATGGTTGGAGGCATAGGGGTTGAGCTGGTTTCAGGCACAGAGATTGGGCTGATTGGTGGCACAGAGGTTTTGCTCGTTTCTGGCACAGAGGTTGGGCTCGATGGTGGCACAGAGGTTGAGCTTGTAGTTGGCACAGGGGTTGAGCTGGTTTCTTGCACATAGGTTGGGCTGGTTGGTGGCAGAGGGGTTGAGCTGGTTACTGGCACAGAGATTGGGCTGATTGGTGGCACAGAGGTTTTGCTAGTTTCTGGAACAGAGGATGGGCTGGATGGTGGCACAGAGGTCGAGCTTGTTGTTGGCACAAGGTTTGAGCTGGTTTCTGGCTCATAGGTTGGGTTGGTTGGTGGCAGAGGGGTTGATCTGGTTTGTGGTACAGAGGTTCCACTGGTTGTTGGCACAGGGGTTGAAGTGGTTTCAGGCACAGAGATTGGGATGGTTGGTGGCACAGAGGTTGGGCTCGTTGATGGCAGAGGGGTTGAGTGAGTTTCTGGCACAGAGGTTGGGCTGGTTGGTGGCACAGGGTTTGAGCTGGTCCCAGGCACAGAGGTTGGGCTGGTTGGTGGCAGAGGGGTTGAGCTGGTTTCTGGCACAGATGTTGGGCTGGTTGATGGCACAGAGGTTGAGCTGGTTTCTGGCACAGAGATTGGGATGGTTGGTGGCACAGAGGTTGACCTGGTTTCTGGCACAGAGGTTGGGCTTGTTGTTGGCACAGGGGTTGATCTGGTTTGTGGTACAGAGGTTCCACTGGTTGTTGGCACAGGGGTTGAGGTGGTTTCAGGCACAGAGATTGGACTGGTTGGTGGCACAGAAGTTGAGCTGGTTTCTGGCACAGAGATTGGGATGGTTGGTGGCACAGAGGTTGACCTGGTTTCTGGCACAGAGGTTCGGCTTGTTCTTGGCACAGGCGTAGAGCTGATTACTGACACAGAGATTGGGATGGTTGGTGGCAGAGGGGTTGAGCTAGTTTCTGGCACAGAGGTTGGGCTGGTTGGTGGCACAGAGGTTGAGCTTGTCTCAGGCAGAGAGATTGGCATGGTTGGTGGAACAGAGATTGAGCTGGTTACTGGCACAGAGATTGGGCTCGTTGGTTGCAGAGGGGTTGAGCTGGTTCGTGGCACAGAGACTGTGGTGGTTGGTGGCACAGAGGTTGAGCTGGTTCCAGGCACAGAGGTTGGGCTCGTTGGTGGCAGAGGGGTTGAGCTGGTTTCTGGCACAGAGCTTGGGCTGTTTGGTGGCACAGAGGTTGAGCTGGTTTCAGGCACAGAGGTTGCAATGGTTGGTGGCACAGGGGTTGAGCGGGATGTCACTAGGTGGGCGGTGGTCTCAGTTAGGCTGGTGTGGCTCACACTCGGGGTGTGAGGGACCGTGACAGTTTTGTGGGTAAAGCAATTCTCTGGGGGCTCACAGCACAACACCCGGACCTCATAGTTGAGGCACATCCCGATATTACCCTTTTGGTCCCGGTTCTGGCACACCAGGCCCTTGCTGAGGTCGCACTGCACCACCTGGCCCAGCTTCTCGATGCTGACCTCGGGGTGGCTCTCGGCCCGGCACTCCAGCTGCGAGATGTACTCGGGACGGCGGCAGATTTTCTCTCCCCTTTTCTTGATGTTGCAGTAGGTTTCCACGTCTCCTCCGTGGGGCCCCGGGGACGGGAAGTCCACGTCAAACCACTTGGTCCACGTGCACTGTGGCTGGCAGGTGCCAGTCACATGAGCGGAGTGGGTTGTTTCAGGCGTGAGAACAGGGGTTGTGCTGGTTGTGGGAGCAGACGTTGTGCCGGTTTTGTGCACTGATGTTGGGCTGGCTGGTGGCACAGAGGTTTTGCTGGTTTCTGGCACAGAGGTTGGGCTGGTTACAGACACAGTGGTTGATCTGGTTTCAGGCACAGAGGTTGGGCTCATTATTGGCACAGGCGTAGAGCTGGTTACTGGCACAGAGGTTGGGATGGTTGGTGGCACAGGGGTTGAGCGGGATGTCACTAGGTGGGCAGTGGTCTCAGTTAGGCTGGTGTGGCTCACACTCAGGGTGTGAGGGACCGTGACAGTTTTGTGGGTAGAGCAATTCTCTGGGGGCTCACAGCACAACACCCGGACCTCATAGTTGAGGCACATCCCGATATTGCCTTCCTGGTCCCGATTTCGGCACACCAGGCCCTTGCTGAGGTCGCACTGCACCACTTGGTCCAGCTCCTCGATGCTGACGTCAGGGTGGCTCTCGGCCCGGCACTCCAGCTGCGAGATGTACTCGGGACGGCGGCAGATTTTCTCTCCCCTTCTCTTGATGTTGCAGTAGGTTTCCACGTCTCCTCCGTGGGGCCCCGGGGACGGGAAGTCCACGTCAAACCACTTGGTCCACGTGCACTGTGGTTGGCAGGTGACAGTCACCGGTGAGGAGACCACGTGTGTGCCGGGTGTCGTGCTGGTTTTGGGGTGCATGGGCGGTAAGCTGGTTCTGCTCTGTTGTGTGGGAGAGGAGGGAATTCCAGTGGTCCAGGTAAGCTGTGTTTGGGTCTCAGTTTCCCTTGAGGTCGAGTGTGTGGTCTCCAGTGTCGCAGGGTGTGTGGTGCTTCTGCACACGTCCTGCAGCTCACAGCACTCAATCCGGATTTCATAGTTATAGCAAATTGGGGGCGTCTGGTTTTTATTCAGGCATATCAGCCCCACGTTCTTGTTACAGATCACGTCCTGTCCCAACTTCTCCAGTGGGATGTTTGGGAAGTACTCTGCCCTGCACTCCACGTTGCTGGGCTTTTCACAGAACTTATATCCTTTGGATCTCAAATAAGGAAAAGTGTCAAAATCTCCACTGTTTATACCAGGCCCAGGGTAGCTGCTGTCGAACCACTGGGTCCACGTGCAGAGCTTTTGTAAACAAGGCTCACGTGTTGTTGAAACTGGCATTGGGCTCGGAATCAAGAGAGTAGTTTTCACCACAGCAGTTGTAGGAGTACCCGGGGTAGTCGTGGTGGTACCCGGGGCAGGTGTATGGGTACCCGGGGCAGGTGTAGGGGTACCTGGGGCAGGTGTTTTGCTAGTTGGCACGGATGGGACCCTGCTAACCCCTTGCGTGGGCCCGGTTTCTGTACTCCTGGAAGTTGCAGGAGGCGGGGTCTGGGCTGGACTGCTGGAGGTGCGGCAGGTCCGGGGGAAGCAGCACAGAATCCTGATCTGGTAGTTGTGGCAGAGCCCTGACGTCTGGTTGCGGTTGTGGCAGGTCAGGCCCACCGTCGGGCTGCACTCTACGTGCTGCCCCAGGATGTCGAGTGGCACCCCAGGGGCCCCCTCAGCTTGGCACTCCACTCTCCTTGGCACCGCGCAAACCTGGTACCCGTGGGCACGGAGGTTTTCCAGCGTGTCGAAGTCACCGCTGTCGATGCCCCGTCCTGGATGGCTGACATCCAGCCACGGCGACCACTGGCACTCCTCCCCACAGGGGTGGGGCTGGACAGTCGGACTGGAGGTTGTGCCTGTGTGCGCCGTGCTCTTGGCACGGGTGTGGCATGTGCGGGCCGGACGTGTTGAGCTCACGACTGCGGACAGAACGGCAGGCGGAGGGGCTAAGTCTCTTGGGGTCCTCGAGGCATCCCCTCTCACCCCCGTCCCTGTCCCCCTGTCTGTCAGCTGCTGTGTGACTGTCTCCACCTGCGATGGGAGCCTGGGGAGAGCAAGCACCAAGTCCCGGGACACACCTGGCACTGGGCTGGGGTGGGGCCCACAGCAATGGAACTAACAGGTGAGTTGATCTCATTCAGGGGGAAGCCTGCTCCCCAGGCACGCCCTGAGCAGACCTGCACTCTTGGGGGAAGCTCGGAGGAGGGCGAGCAGTCGAGGCACCTGCCCCTCAGCCAGCGTAAGGGGAGCAGGGGCAACGGTAGGGCAAGAGCTTCCCAGGGCGCTCCTGGCGGCCCTCCTCCCCGAGGCCGGCCTCGGGGACCTTTCTTCATAGCCTCTGCCCTGTACCCAACGGTACTCCTGAGGACACCAGCCCTGCCAGGGAGACGGGCTGAGCCGGCGCTTCCCAGATGCAGGGAGGGCAGGCTGCCGGCTCTCGGGCCCCTCCTGGATCCTCGGGGAGAGGGACAGCCCTGCTTGGTGCCCAGCGCGTCTGCCTTACCGAGCGGGGACGTGGAGAAGGAGAAGGTGGTGGGCGGCGCGGGGGTTGTGGGGCTGCAGGTGTAGACGCTCCTCTCGATGGTGCCGCTGGCGGAGCAGCGGGCAGAGATGCACCCGCCGGTGCCGTCAGTCGTGTGGTAGATGACGTCCCCCGGACGGAAGCGCCGTCCGTCGTAGATGCAGACGCAGGCTGTGAGGAGAAGGTCGGGCCCATTAGGGGCTGGGGGCAGGTGGGGACCCCAAGACCCCTCATCCCAGGAGGGCCGCCGGCTTCTCACCCTCAGAGTCGTAGACACAGTGCACGCCGCTCTCGGTGCAAACGCTGGTGGCGAGGGAGAAAGTGAGTCGGGGGGGTGTAGGGGAGCCACCCCCCAGCCCGGCCGGTGGACACAGAGCCCGAGGTCACACCCTCTCGGGGAGCCCCTTCCAATCAGTGAGAGATGGAGGCAGGCGTCCAGCACGCCACGCACCCCGGCGACATTCTGACGGACACTTCCTCTCCGGGGCATCTGTTCCAGGGGGCCCTCTGGGTGGCATCATGACTCAGCTCCTGCTTAACCCCCTCCCTGCCACCTCTCAGGCTTAACCCACTCCCTGCCACCCCCATTCTGCAACAGGGAGGCTCCCAGCTGGAGCCCAGGAGCCTAGGCTGTGGCACCCCCACCAGTCTGAAGGATGAGGCCCGTGGGAAGGTGGCGGGTTGGATCCCTCACACGCTCCAGGCTCCTTGTGCCTCTGGCCACGCGACTCACCAGGAGTGGCAGTTCTTGTCGGAGGGCACTGCCGTGCCTGGCCGGTATGACTTGCCCTGGACGCGGCAGGGCAGCGGTGGCGGTGGGGTCGGGCACGTGGCCACACACTGCATCTTGTCCTCGTCGAAGATGGGGGCCTCATGCGGGCACTTGGGGTAGCAGCCTGCGGGCCAGAGAGGCCTGAGTCCAAGCCAGACCACCTGCCTGACCACCTCCCCACCCCGTGGCCTCGGCTCAGACCCCAGGCCTAGTTCTCACCCACAGCCTGGTGGGCACGTGGGGCTGCTTCCACAAAGGCCCCTCGAGAGGTTGAAAAAGGTCCAGCCCAGCCAAGGGTGCCAGAACCCCCAAGACAACCCCTTCTGGCCAGCGTGGCAGCAGCCTACCTTCCAGGCCACGCAGGTCGTGCAGACAGCGGCCGCCCGGGTTCCGGCAGGTCCTCATGCAGGGCGCGCCGCACGGCTGGTAGTGCCACTCGCACCGGCCCTCGGGGTTGTAGTAGTCACAGAACAGGGCTGCGGGCAAGCAGGCGGGCTCGGTGGGCCAGCTCCAGCCCGGAGCAAGCCACCCAGCGGCCCCAGGCAGAGTACAGCCCTTGGAAGGACAGTCTTGGGGGCCCCGCACAGGCTGGACAAGATCTCCCTGCACCCCGACCTCCCACCAAGCCTCACGGGCTGTTCTCAAGCCCTTCCCTCCGCTCTGCCTCCCAGATGGGACCTTGGAGTGTATGGGCCTTGAATGCCCAAGGTCAGATGCTGCCGTGGGTCCCCTAGCTTCTCGGCGGTGCCACCCGTTGGCTACGGCCAGGGCGGTTCCCCAGCAATGCTCCCCTTCAGCCAGGTTCCAGCTGGGTGGGAAGTGGGGGCTCTGCTAACCCCTTTCGGTTCCAGAACATTCTGCCATCTCTCCACTGATGACACCCCTCCCCCATTTCCGCATTTCACTTTCCTTTCCAACGCCTTCTGCCCAACCTGTGGCTGACCAGCCTTAATCACACACTACTCTGTCACTCCCTGTGGCCCCCTCCACCCTGACGACACATCATATGCACTCACGGCAGATGTCCGGGGTCCGCCAGGACACGCACACGCCCACGTCGTGGCAGGCCTGGGCGTAGGCGGCCACGGCCGTGCAGAAACACTCACAGTCGCCCCCTGAGTCACAGGCGCACGCGTCGCCCACACAGGCCGCGTAGTACTTGGCGGGCTCCACCTGGGGGGAGGAGGAGGCTTCAGATTTGGGGTCTGGAGCTCCTGGGGGTCAGGCCTGAGATGTGACCTGACCTGGGCTGGTTTCCCCCAGAGCTCAGGGACAGCAGATGCGCGGTCCCCCACGGCTGACCACAGGCTGGTCTAAAGGGTGGAAGGTGACGCCAGCCCCCCAACTTCTGTCCCTTCCTCCCCAGGCGCCCCGGGGTACAGCCACGTACGTGGGCGTGGCAGGCGGCGAAGGTGGCGCTGTTGATGATGCTGCACTGTTTCTGGGCCCAGGACTTGCGGTACGGGTTGGCGGTGCAGGGGTCCCTGGGGGCCGGGGCGTCGGGGCAGGACGGGGAGAACTTCCAGCTGTTGCCGAACTCCAGGGCACTGCCCACCACGGACCGGCTCCGCGTGGTGAAGTCATTGCCCGCGTTGTCGTCAAAGTTCCCGCACAGCCCGCAGACCCGGCCCTGCAGACGGGGGACGGCGGCACCGGGGGCTCAGGGCACAGCGCCCAGCCCGGCCTGGCGGGGGGGCTCAGGGCATGTGCAGGAGGGGCCAGAGTCCCCGCCCTGCCTCTGTGACCCCACTCGCTCCTCTGGGGCCCCACATCCCCACGACATCCCCAGGAGGAGGGGGGTCCTGAGTGCACAGGATGGCTCTCCGCCTTCACCGTGTGCGGCCCCACTCAGCACACGGGGTCACGGTGGCATCCCTCCTGAAGGAAAGGGGGTGCAAGAGAGGCAGCACGGCCCATGGTGTCCCCTAAAGAGCAGCTCAGGTCCTGGCCCAGGACCCGTGAGTGTGGCCTCATGTGGACATAGGACCACTGCACATGGGGATCCAGTTAGGATGAGGATGTCCTGGGTGAGGGTGGGCTGATGACACAGGGCCTGTGACCACGGGGACGCGTGGGACAAAAACACGTGGGGACAGTAACGTGAGGGTGCAGGCAGAGGCTGGAGGATGGCCTGGGGCCCCGGAAGCTGGAGGAAGCAGGAGGGACCCTCCCGCAGAGCCTCCAGAGGGAGTGGGCCCTGGGACAGCTGGACGGGACTTCCAGTGTCCAGAAGCGCGAGAAGGAGCCACGAGTTTGTGACAGCGTCCCGACAGCTGCAAGACACTGCATGCACAGTGAAGGGCCCCCCACCTGCCGTCTCCTTCGAGGCACAGCAGCTGAATCCCCGCTCTGTCCATCTGCCTGCCCCACCCCACACCGGTCCCAGACGGCTCTCGGTCTGGGGCAAGGGCGGGCCATCCCGGGGGGCAGGGGTACCCACCTTGAACTCAGGGCTGAGTTTGAGGAAGATGCTGGTCTTCCTGTCCCACAGCAGTACCAGGCCAGCCTCAGTGTCCACCACCAGGTAGATGCCCATCTGGCGGATGGAGTAGGGGGCCTCCTGCCCGGCACCCTTCTCGATCACCTCCACACCACCATCACTCAGTCTCAGCTCGTAGCTCTGCACGGGAAGGGGTCACTCAGGCCTGTCCCCGCTCGCCTTCCCCGGCATCCGTCCAAGGAGGGGCCCCCGGCCCCACCCGGCCCCCCGCTCACCCCCAGGAACAGCTTGATGGCCTTGGAGCAGGTGACGCCCGTGGTCCCGCAGGGGACGTTCTCGGTGACGACACGGAAGGTCCCGTTGGCAGTGCCGTTCCCGCCACAGTGGTCCTGGGGAGAGGCGGAGGCTGTTCCTGCGGCCAGGGGCTGGGGTACCCAGAGCCGCACCGCAGGACCGCGGGACAGCCGGGGAGCCGCCGGGACCGTGTACCTGAAGCAGGGTGTAGGCGCAGTCCCCACTGAAGCTGAAGCGCCTGCCATCGAAGGTGAGGTAGTGGCCGTCCCCGTACACGGCGCAGGTGGCCAGGCAGGCCTCGTCTGTGCACTGCCACATCCTGTTCTTACAGGTGCTGGGGCGGGGGGGGCACCGGTCAGTCCGGGCTGGCGCAGGGAGTCGGGGGTGGGGACCGCGGGCAGGCCTGGAGGGCTGGGGCCACACCCCCGCGTACCAGGTGTTGCAGCCCACCCGGACGGTCTGGCCGGGCAGGTAGCTGGCCTCGTTGTGCACACAGGGGCAGTCTGCTGCGGCAATGCAGCGGCCCTCGCCGTCGGCCACCAGCCCGTCGGGACACACGCAGCCAGGCTCACACTGGGAGCTGTACTGTGGGGTGCAGGAGACATGGCTCAGTGGGCCAGGGGTCGACAACGGAGGTGTCCCACCCCCAACAGCCTGTGGCGGTCTTCCTGGGACCAGCCCCAGAGGGCCCTCGGCAGGTGGGGTCCCCGGGGGTGTGGGGGGCACTCACGCAGTCCATGTCCAGGGTGAAGCAGCTCTTCTGGCAGCCGGCCCCAGCGGTCCCCGGCGTGGCATTGCGACAGTCCAGGTAGACCATGGGCGGGGTGCAGACTGGGGAGGCAGGCACCATTCAGGGCCCCCAGCCACCACCCGCCGGGCTGGCTCTGAGAGACGCAGCTGCACACCGTGTGTCCCAGCAGCCAAGTCTGTGCCACCCGCCTGGGGCACGGCCAGCGGGGTGCGTGTGTGAGCGCGTGTGTGCACGCATGTGTCCACAGTGTGCATGAGAGCCCCTCCCTCGCTGCGGACTCACCTGGGGTGGGAACCTGGCCTCCGATGCAGGTCAGCGTGCCTTGGGTGCAGGTGCTGGGACGAGAGGGTGGTCAGAGGGTCCCCCATGCTGGCCGCCCTCCCCACCAGGCCCATCCGGCCAGGGCTCTTACCAGATGACTCCACGCTCATGCAGTGACTCCCCGTTGGGGACCACGGAGCCCCCGTAGTAGCAGGGACAGCTGGTGGCCGGCACACACTTGCCCGCATCGTCCATGAAGGTGCCACGGGGGCAGGTGCAGCCGTCCACGGGGACAAAGCTGATGCCACAGGTGACGTCCTCATGACTCCGGGCCCGGCAGGTGGGCTGGCAGGTGCTGATGTGGTAGCGGTAGGTCAGCGACTTGGGGCAGGTGGTCATGGACTTCGCTGCAGGATGCCGGGCAGGGGACATCCGTCAGGACAGAGCGGCAGCCATCACCCGCACCCCGCCCCCACCTCCCCCTGCCCCAGCTACAGGGTCCCAGGCCAGGCTGGTCCCGGCGCTCCAGGCCTCCGAGCCCCGCACGGGGATGGGGGCCCTGGAGCAGGTGTTCTGATGGGGGGACACTCACTGCACACGCCGTCCCTCCAGCCACAGAGCAGCACCCCCTTGGAGGCACAGGCGTGCACGTAGGAGGACAGGGCCGCGCACAGGCAGTCCTCGCTCTTCTCACAGTTACACGTGTCGAACATGCAGTTCTGGGGATGGAGCCGTCGTCACACGCACGCGGTGAGCATCCCCCACGCTGCTGCCCCCGCCTCCTCTAGGACCCTTCCTCGAGCCCACGCCAGTGTCCCCCATGCCCCCCGCAGACCCTTGGCACCAAGCCCCCTCCAGGTGGGTGCTGGAAGGACCACGGCCCCTCCTCCCTGGGACCCAACAGGTGCCCGCCCATGAGGTCCGGCCCAGACCCCAGAGCATCTCGGCCACCACCAATTTCTCATGTGGACTCCAGGGCCCGGTGGGCCACGAGCCCTCAGGGGTTGTCAGCCCCGTGCCTGGTTACGGGGATGGAGGCCCAGATAAACTCCAGACCTCGGGACCATGTCGGACCCTTGTGGAGCCCCTCTCCCCACACGGAGGGCAGCGCGTGGCCAGAGGGGAGAGGCCAGGGGGCGGGCATTACCGAGTAGTAGGTGCCAGGGTGCACGGCAGCGTGGCACCGGGCGAAGGGGCCGTGGGGGTCCGTCAGCCGGGAGCACCAGTGCTGAGCATACTTCTCTGTGGACAGAGGAGCAAGTGTGGTCGGCAGGCCGGACGGTCGTCCCCTGCTGCGGCCGGCAGGCACCACCCCCACAGCACCCTGCTTCTCTTCTTCCAGAAGTTCCACGGCCGTAACGGGAAACGCGTTGGCAAGTTTGCCCGTTTACCTCCTAAATCCCTCCTCCAGGCCCAGAGTGGATTCTGCAGCCCGGGGTCACGGGCACCCGGGTGGGCCGCAGCAATCCACGTACCGTTCTCGACGCTGAGGGAGCAGGGGTCCTCGAAGCTGTTCTTAACGTTGGGGCAGGCGGCCTGGGTCTTCCAGGTGTTGGCGAAGGCGGCGGCCGTGCCCTCCACCACGCCGCTGAGGGTCCGGAAGTCGTCGGCCTGGTTCTGGTTGAAGTTCCCGCACAGGCCTGGGGCAGGAGGGCAGCATGAGACCCCGCGAGCCCTGGCCACTCAGGGCGGGCTCTGGCTCCCAGGGCAGGCGGCGCCTCTTACCGCAGGTCCGCCCACGGAGCTCGGGCCCCAGCCTCACAAACACCTGCATGAGTGGCGCCAGCTGGATACTCAGCTGCAGGCCCAGGTTGGTCTGGGCGATGATGAAAAAGGTCGAGGGTCTGAAGAGCGTGACGTTGGCTGTGGACACAGGGGACAAGGCCTCAGTGGGCTGTGAAGGGCGGGACCCTCCAGCGGGGGGTGGGGGGGGTCAGGCCCAGCGTCCTCACCTGCGGAGACAGGCATCTGGGTGAAGATCTGGTTCACAAACACCTCTCCACTGGCCTTGACCGTGATGACCTGGGAGTAGCAGGGAGCGGGGTCAGGTGACTTGTGCCTGCAGGACCCCTGGCCCTGGCGGCCACAGGCTCCCACGAGGAGGGGCTGATGACCCAAGTTCTGCCCCAGGCTCAGCTTCTTATCTGCGTTTCCCTCAAGGACCAAGCATTCTCTCAGGTAAAAACCCGAGTGATTTCATGAAAAAATAAAATTAAAAAAGCAAAAATAAATTAAAAATAAAATACAATAGAGGGAAGTTGCCTTCAATGAAGCCGAGCTACCAGGAGTGCCCTGGTCCCTCCTTCCGGGGCTGGTGGGGCAGGCGTGGAGGCCCCGGTGCCCCTCCCCCCAGCAGTTCCATCTGGGGACTGTCACTCAGAGACCCATGGGGTGGGAGGGTCCTCAGGCTGCGCCCCAGCCCCTCGCTCCCCCACACCAGGATCAAGGGCAGACGTCACTTGCCATGAAGGACACAGACTCCCCCAACCCACATCTGCACTCACCACGTGCCCCCCCCCCGCCGACCCCCGGGTCTGCGCTCACCGTGTGCCCCCCGCCCAGGCTCAGCGTCAGGCTCCTCAGGCACGTCTCGCTGTCCGTCAGGCCGCACCTGCGCAGCTCTGCCAGCACGGTGAAGGCGCTGCCGTTACAGGGCTGCAGACACGGGTAGTCACGCTCTGCCCAGAGGCGCCAGCCCACCTCCCTGCCTCCCCGCCCACCCTAGAAGTCCTGTGGGGTGGCGCCAAGAGCTGGGGGTGGCAGATGCAGCGGCTGCCTGCAGCCCAGGCAGGGGTGGGCTGGCCCCAGACCCGCGGCCGAAGCCACTCTGCCGGAGCGAGGACCCTGGGGCCCGTACCTTAGCCAGCACGTAGCTGCAGTCCCCGTGCACGGTGTACTGCCTTTCGTCGAACGTGGAGAAGTGGGCACCCCCCAGCACCGAGCAGGTGCCTGGGCACGGCAGCTCCCGGCAGCTCCACTGGCCTCTGGAGCAGGTGCTGAACCGGGAGAGACCATGTGTGTGCAGCCCCTGGGAGCACCCAGCCCCCCCCCCACTGGCAGGTGGACACGGGTCTTGCCCAGACCCGCCTGCATCACCGCATAGACCGGGCCCATCGGTGTCTGCGTGGTGAGCCCCTGGCCTGTACCCGGGGCCCCGGGTGAGAGATGCCAGCCAGCACTTGGGCCATGGCCTCCCGAGGGCCATCCCAGGACATGCCCGGGGGTCCAGGAGGGCAGGGGCCTGGGGTCCTACCAGTTGGTGCAGTCCGTGGCGTAGCCGGCTCCGGGAGCGTAGGTGGCCCCATTGTGCACACAGGCGCACTGGGATGCCGGGATGCAGCCGGTCTGGCCGATGTCGTCGAGCACCGTCCCTGCAGAGGCAGGCAGGCCATCGGGCAGGTGCCAGGCTGCGTCCACCTCCTGAGCAGGTGGAGGGGACCGGCCCTCTGCCCCAGGTCGCCCTGCCCCCCAGGGGCTCCTCAGACCCCGGGGCCCAGAACACGTCTGTGTGATGCTCGGCGGGGGGGGGGGGGCTGCTCTCACCCTCAGGACAGAAGCAGCCAGCCACGCAGTGGTCCTCGCAGAGCTGGGAGTGCTCCGGGTTGGAGCAGGTGTCGGTGCAGGGCGAGCCGCACTCGTGATACTGCATGTTGAGGGGGCAGGTCTGGGCTGCAGGGCAGAGGACGGAGCCCGTGTCACATTCTGCCCCCACCTCCGGGCCCAGGCAGGACAGCATGAGGGGGGCACTCACGGCAGAGGTGGGGGCCCCTCCAGTCCAAGGGCAGCCCCCCGGCGTGGGTGCACTGGCGGGAGTACTCGGCGAGCGTGGGGCAGATGCAGCTGGTGCGGTCGGCGTGCTCACAGAGGCAGAGGTCTTGCCGGCAGGCCTGCACATAGCTGCTGGCGTCCACCAGAGCGCGGCAGCCCGAGAACAGCCAGCTGCTCAGGACCTCCTCGCAGATGCCCTGGGGGCGGAGCCGGGGGCCACGCTGAGGGCAGACTCCAGACCCTCCCCCGGACTCCTGGCCCCCACCCGCCTCGGCCCCCGCAGGAGCAGGACCCGCCCCCCAGTGCCCATTCACGCCAGGGCTTACAGTGCCGGGCGAGCAGTCCCTCGGGGGCACAGGGACAGGGTCCTGACACTGCTCTGTGGGGCCGTCCATCTTCTGCAGATTCCCAAACTCGATGGGGGTCAGCTTGACACCTGCGGGAAGTGCAACGCCAGGCTCTTTAAGTTCCCGGGGCCCCGTGCCTTCCCCCAAGGTGTCTCCCCCCACACACACACTTCTTCTCCCATCCACACTGCTGGGTTAAGGGATGTCTGAGGATTAACTGGGGGATCACCAAGTCATTCAGGGTTGCAGGCAGAGGGCTGAGGCCTGGTAACTGGGGCTCTCCAAGCCCAGGGCAGCACACAGTCCAGGGGGCTGGAGCGTGAACTTGACCTGCCCCGGCCCTCAGAGCCCAGCCAAGCCCACACGGGGCACCGGACGCTTGGGCAGGCACATTCCCCGTGGCTGCAAGCCCCTTATGGGTGAGCCTCATGTGGGCTTCATGGGCCTGGCGAGAGGGACCTGGGAGTCGGGGACTCTGGTTGGTGTGGGTCACATGAAATACCACTTCCCGGAAGCAGGAGGCCCAAGAAACCGTGAGAGGTCTGCTCGGAGGCGGTGCCGAGGGCACGGGGAGGCACATGTGTGGGTGTGCTGGCATTGTGCACGTGTGGGCACGTGCGTGCAGCTCTGCGTGTGCGTGTGCACGGGCACACAAGCTGGGGACATGTCTGTGCACGTGTGGGCATGTGCGTGCAGCTCTGTGAGAGCGTGTGCACGGGCACACAAGCTGGGGACATCTGACCGGGATTCTGGAACACAGCCTCCGGGGGAGCACTGGGGAAGGAGCCCGGCTACCGTGGGGCAGCCGCAGGGAGGGGCTCACCGTGGGAGAGGAACTCATTGAACACAGGCTGACCACTGAAGTCTCCGCAGAGCCCACAGGTCTGGTTGCTATACTTGGGGTCCAGCTCCAGCTGGAATAAGAGCGCACGTCAGACACCTGGACCCACAGGGACGTCTCAGGACGGGGAGGACAGACGAGGCAGGGACATTCCCAAGGAGGGGCTGGGGGCTCCTCACAGAGGCGACGTGGGCCGTGGACCCCTGCCCCCCACGCCTTCAGGGTCTCCATGGGGGGGAGGTAGGTCCCTCTGGGCCCCCCCCACTGGCCCTGTGCGGCGGGGTCTGGCCATCCCATCCCTCTCGGGGGAGGCTGTGGGGCTGGCGGTGCCCCCACCCCGGCCCCAGGCCCCGGCCTCACCAGCACACTGTCGTCTTGGTCCCACATGAAGACCAGGCCCAGCCGGGCCACCACCTTCAGATAGCTGCTGCTGAACTCGATGAGGACCCCGAACTGGCTAAAGGGCAGCTGAACTCTGTGGAGAGAGGGCTGGGCTGAGGCCGAGGGCACGCAGGGACGGGGCAACGGCGGTCTGGCCCTTGACCAGGGAGGGCCCCTGTGGGCACGTATGTACCCAGAGCACTGTGCCCACGGACAGAGCCACAGGAGGACAGGACAGGAGACCCCGGAGCTCCGGTCTCACAGAGGAACTAGGAAGGGAGCCACTTCCCCAGGCAGGAAAAGAGCCCCGGGCCTCTGGGGGCACACGCAGGGGGCCCAGCACAGGGACCCGGGGAGAGCCCGGGTGGGCCCCACACTCAGGGACGACCCCACGCCCCCCCACAACCACCCAGACTCACAGGTGGCCGTTGACCAGGATGGAGCCCTTGGTCAGCTGGATGACCATGCCATCGAGCTTCATGGTGACTCTGATGACCGTGGTGGTGTTGGACTCCCGGCCGCGGCGGAGCTGGACGTTGAAGTCCTCGTAGGCGGCGCCGCAGTGCGCGGAGAAGACGTAGTTGCACAGGCCCGGGAAGCGGAAGACGTCCCCGTCGAAGGTCTTGTAGTGGAAGTCGCCCCAGGTGCTGCACACGCGCCCGTTGTGTGCGGGGTTCCGGGCTGCGGGCCAAGGCGGTCCTGAGGGTGCCGTCCTGCGCCCCGAGCCCAGGACACGGCTGCCTGGGGGCCGGGCGGCTGGGGAGGAGCTGCCTGCACCCAGGCCCTCCTGGGAACGCGGACCCTCTTCCAGTCCTTAGTCAGCATCCCCTTGGGGAGCGGGACCCCTTCCAGCCGCCCCCCAGCCCGGCCTCGCAGACCCTCGCTCACCTCGAACCACCGGGGCCGTCCTCAGAGGGGGCACGAAGGTCATCCCGTGGAGTGGGCGGCCTGTGGGAACGGGGGCACGGCGTCACGCCGCCTGCACGCATGGCTGCGACTGGAGTCGGGCCTCTCTGCCCCCCTGGCCACGCCCATTGGCACCATGCCCATTGGTGCCACGCCCAGCTTGGAGCTGGACGTCGGGTCCACAGGGGCAGCCAAGGCTCCTGCAGGCTGGCGGCCTTCCCTCCCGGCCATCCCGAGGGGCTGTGAGCTCTCCGGCCCAGAACTCTGCCCAGAACTCTTCCCTGGTGCCCAGAGTCTCAGAAGTGCCCGAGTCAACTCCAGGCGCCCAGGACTCCTTGAGTGCTGTGGCCGGGCACGGAGAGCCTGCCTCTTTGCCCAGTTCAGAGGAATGACCCTCTCCCGGGGCTGCACGCCCAGCATGGTGGCACAGGAGTACCCGAAGAGGCCACCCCGCCAGCCCCTGCCACAGGCCAGGGGGACCCATACGTGGCTAGGGGATCAGGACTATGGGGAGAGACGCGGCTGTGAGTTCGGGCCTCCAGCCTGCCGTCCTGTCAGAAGCTGCTTCAGGGATGGACACAAGCAGCCTTGGGGGATCGAGCTGCCAGGTGATTGACCGGGGCTGTGTGGGGGGGGTGTCCTCCAGCCCCCAAATTCTAGCCCCAAGGGAGGGGGGCAGAGCAGCCCTGACAGGTGGAGGTCAACTCACCACCAAGCTCCTGGGGGACGGGAAGGTCTGGAGACTTGTGGCCACGTTCCACAGAGCCGTCCTGGGCCTGGCCTATCAGAAGAAGAGAGGACACTGGCCTGAGCCAGGCAGACAGGGCACAGAGAGGTGGACGGGCAGATGGAGGGGCCTGGAACAGGGGGAGGGTTCTCTCTGCGCGGGGCTGGGAATTCAGGGAGGGTCTCTGTCCACGCTGCCCATGTCAGGCCCACGACCCTCTATGAATATTCCCTCAGCTTGGCCCCATGAGCACTTGGGGGTCCCCTGGCCCTGGTGTGGCATGTCCCAGAGCCCTTCGTTCACTCACTATTCCTTCATTCACACTGAGAATCTCTCTGCTTGGGACATGGGGGCATGGGGCAGCCTGTGGAGGGACCAGACGGTAGGAGCTATGGGTCGGCTGAGCATGTCAGGAGACAACCAGAGCCCTGAGGGAGAATTTGGGACAGACTGGGGGATGCGGAGCCGAGTGAGGTGGGGCTGCCTGGCCCAGCCCCTGACCCTGCAGGGACAGTCTACACTCATCCCTGACGCAGGTGCCCCGGGAGCACCCAGCAGGGGCTGGCCCCGCACATGGCGGCGGGAGGCCGGGGACTGCAGGGTGCAGGCGTGCAGGGTGCCATGGTGTGGTCCCCATGGTGCTAAGGGCCTCAGGAACGTTGCCCCTCACCCCGGGCAGCTCCTCTTGGAGCACGCTGTCACCGACACCTGTCCGGGGCCCAGGTGTCCCCTGGCTCTGAGGCCGAGAGGTGCAGACCTGGGTGGGAGGGGGCCTCAGAGGGTCCGTGAACCTCTCCCCAGCCTCCTCACAGCATGGACCTCACGATCACACCTGCCCCCCAAGGCCGAGGCCCCCTGGAAACCCCTCTCAAGGCCCAGATGGGGAAAACGAGCCGGTGAACTGGGGGCGTCGCAGGGACAGGTGAGCAGCCCTGCCAGGCTAGCCCAGGGCCCCGAGCACCTGCTCAGAGCAGGCCTGGCAGGGGGCAGAGGCAGCGAGCAGCAGGAAGACACACATGGATGGACATGCCGGCCAGAGGCTGGCCTGCTGGCTGGGAAGGCAGGCAGGATGCTCAGAGACGCTGGGTTCCTGCTTCCCTCGAGCAGCCCAACCTCAGGGGCCCCTGCTCCCACATGGACCCCTGCAGCCCCGAGAGCTCCTCCCAACCCCACAAGCTGACAACTGCAGGGTGGTGAGGGTCAGGCCCGGGAGCCGCTCACAGACACACTCAGCTTCCCCGGGGCCAGGGCAAGGCCTCGGAGCTGCCCGCCGCTCCCCCAGCCACAGAGCCACCCCAGGATGTGGGGGAGCCGCAGGGATGCCAGGTCAGAGCCGGGGCCAGGCTGGGAAAGCTGCTCTTCGGGAGCCTTACCTGCGTGCTGGGCACTGGCCAGGGTGAGGGCCAGGGCCCAGAGAGGGGCCAGCTTCCAGCCGACACCCATCCTACAGAGGGAGGGAAGTCCCCAGGGGCAGCGTCTGAGGAAGGACCTGCGTGGGCACCAGCCTTTTGTAGCCCCAGAGCTGGCTCCAGCCCCAGCGGCTTCACGTGGGTGGGCGGGGCGGGCCTGCCGCTCCCCTCACCCAGGTAAACAGTGGGCACTCGCTTGGGGCTGGCCAGCAGCCGGGGACAGGCAGAGATGGGTGTAGCTGCCAGGCGGGGCCTGGTTTCCTGAGGGCTCCCCAAGCCCTGGCCTGGAGGGATCCTTCTGCCGCACCCCTCGCACCTACAGTTTCCCTGGGCGTGCTTCTCTGGAGCCGGACCCCACGGACTTCCTGGGCCTGATGGGACAGCCAGGACCTCACCCTCTCAAGAGGGTCTCAGGGGGCAGCGCCCCCAGGGATAGGACCCTGCCCCACGGCGCAGCCCCCAGCTTGGCACCGCCTTGGACCCCGGCTGGGCTTCCGGTTCCTGGCTCCAGGCAGGCCGTGGGCAGCCCCGGGCCAGCTTGAGTCACACGTGGCCTCGTGGCCACGAGGGGTGGAAGTGGCCACGCCCACCGGGCCGAGAAGCTGCCACCTGGCTTACCCCAGAAATCATCCCGACAGGTGGGCCGAGACGGCCCTGTAGTACAACGGACACCCCGCCCCACACCATGGGTGTGTGGGCGTCGGGTCCTTTTGGGGTGCTGTGTACCAGGGCTGACCTCTCCCCCACAAGGTGTTCACACACCCCACAGACCAGCAGCTCCACTGCCTATGAGCGGCCCGACCAGGTGGTCGCCACTGGGGAGGGTGGCGGCAAAGGCAGTGAGAGCACCTGGCCTGGGCCTTCTGAGCATCTCTCACCTGCACGGGGTGGGCAGGGGTGTCTGTCCCAGTGCCTTATGGTCACCTGGTCTTGGGGTCTCTGAGTCATCCCCTCCCCATGCCCCGACTTGGCCCTGGCACCTGTGAGGGAGCACGGCGTGCGCTGGGGGGGCGTGGGGATCATGTGGGATCGTGTGGGAGCAGGAACGGAAGCCTGATGGGGGTGAGTGAGTGCAGCCCCCAGCAGGCTGCTGCTTCGCCGTTCTGACCACCCCCCCCCAGTTCCCCAGCTTGGCCTTGGAGCTGGACACCAGGTCCCCTGTGGCTGAGCAGGGCAGCGGGGTCCCCAGGGACGCAGGGTGGTCGAGTCTGGCTCCAAAGGCCTGTGAGGCTGTGGTGGTCAGGATGGTGAATGGTGGGAAACTGGGGCCGTGGGCAAGGCCTCGAGGGTCTGTGAGTGGGGGCCGGGACCCTGGCTGAGGGAGTGTGAAGGACAGATGTTCCCCCCCCAAGGGCAGATAGGCACAGGTCCAGCAGTGTCCATGCTGCCGGCCCTGGACTCACGCCCGAGTTCACATGGGACCCATCGCTCCTCTGAGTCAGCAGCCGTGCCCTCCGGGAGACACGTCCTGCATGTACAAGGCTGGGCCACCCGGCCGGCTGCGGGCACTGCTGGCCACCCAGTGCTGGCCACCCAGGCGCCTCCAGGCCACAGCAGGTCGGGCCCCAGGTTAACTTCCCTTCCCAGGCTCATCCCCCTCCATCTCCCGTTAGATGCTGCCTGGGGCCGCTGCCCGCGTCCACGACAGCCTGGCTGCCCCGGGCTCCCTCCTGGGGCCCAACCTGAACCACAGGACCCGGGATATCAGGCACTTTCCTGTCCTCTGAAAACCCAACCCAGGCAGGACACCCTGGGAGGTCCCAGACCGGGTGCCAGCTCACGTCTCAGCTGAGGGACCCCTGGGGAGGGCACTGGAGTCAGGGCAGGTGTGGGACTGGCCACCTAGCTTCAAACATCAGGGTCCTTCTTCCCTGTGACCTTGTGCCCCTGGAGCTGGTTGAGGGCAAGCATGCGCCCTTCTGAGTATCCGTGCTTGGCCATCGTGTCCCCAACATCGTCCACTCGGTGGCCATGCACTGAGCCAAAGCCAAGACTACAGAGGGGCTGTGGAAGGGTGAGGGGTTGGGGGTCCCCTGGAGCAGCCAGGCAGTGACTCTGCCCTCCTGCCCCTTCTTGGAAGACTTCACATTCAGCGAGTGGTGGAGTGGGGACAGGGCGAGGCTGGGGCTAGCTGTGGCCTCTCTGAGCCTCCATTTCCTCATCTGAGGACAGGGTCCATGGCAGTCTTTGCAGGCAGTGGGTCACACGAGAAGGGGACCCGCAGCACGGGTGCCATGCACAGGGGCAGGGGGCACACGTGGGGACAGGCCTGGCCCAGGGCAGTGGCCCCAGAAGCCTTTGCTCCCCCAGGGTCCCTGGGGGGCCACACGGCCAGGGCCTGGGCCACCGCCCACCCCCCACCCCGAGGTCTGATAAAGTGATGGGGCGGGAGTCCAGTGAGACGGGACGGGGTCCGGCCCTCACAGGATCTGGCTGGCCTTGCCGTGCAGAAGGGAGGAAAGGCGCGCAGGCCTTGGCCACAACCCAGAGTGGGGCTCTTGCTGTCACTGCTATCACTGCACCACTCAGATTTGGGGCAGAAAGCGGCCATTGGACGTCCCTCTTTGTCACGGGTGACTGGACCGGGGCTGACCCAGGTGAGGACGAAGCCCACCAGCCCGGGATCCAGCCTGAGCAGGGCCCCACTGGGAGCAAGGGCCCGCAGGTGGGGTGAGAGCCAGTGCTCCCCTCCGGGGGGTGAGGGTGAAGGTGGGGCCAGGCTCTGGGCCCCCGGGGGCACCGTGTTCCGTGCAGCTCAGATGCAAGCAGCCCCAGCCCCTCGGTGTGTCCTGGCCTGAGACAGGGCCCCTCGCCCGCTCCTCTGAAGCCCGTCGCTGTAGGAAGCGTCACCGTCCTGGGGCTTCGGGCTCCCAGCCCTGGCCTGACCCTCACCCCAACCAGCCCACCCAGCTGTTCTTGGCCAAGGTGACCAGGGAGGGGGACACTGGTTTCCATGCCGCCTGCCCCCCATTGGATATCCTACCCTGGGCACAGCCAAGGCCCCGAAGCAGGTGACCCACAGAGCTCCTGGGGTCACTTGGCACTGGCCAGCGGGACCTAGGCGGCTGCTCCCCAACTGCCCTTCTTCTCATGACGCTGCAGGAGGGGGTCTGTCCGGGGGAGGCCGGGCTAAGGCGGGGACAGGAGGCAGCCTCGCGGCTCTTCTCAAGTGGGGTTCCATGGGGCTGCTGTTCTCTCTCTGGGATGAGGTCAGCGAGGATTTTCCTGCCAGCCTCTTGCCCTCCAGGGCCTGCAGTGGGGACACACCCCAATTCCCGCCTCCCACCCGGGGTGCCTCCCACCCAGCAGTCGGCACCCGCACCCCACACTCCAGGCCCCCAACCCCTCCCCCAGAGAAGGTCGCACCCAGACCGCCCTGCGTCTCGCAGCCTCCGCCCTCCACAGACGTGAGCACCGCTGCCCCCAGGCCCCTCCCGGGGGCCCCGAGGCCCGGCCAGCCGCTCCAACGCACTGACAGCCAGCACTGGCCAGAGCGCCTGACGCAGCAGGCACGCTTCTCGGGGCCTTCGCCGTTTCATTCAGTCCTTAAAAACCCAGACCTCGCAGTGGGAGGCAGTGTGCTTACCCCCTCTTGGAGGACGACTCGGATGGCAGGCGCCTGGGGGGCTGGGGCTCCAGACTCGAGGAGACGGTGGAATCCCACCCGCCATGTGGCCCGGGGCCCATGTATCACCCTCCCTGCGCCTCAGGTCCCTCCTTCTCCGGGAAACAGTGACCACAGGGCCAGCGGCTCGGACACACGAACCAGCGAGGCGTCCCCTGAGCTTCATCTGGTCCCCAGAAGTGCCCGCACTGCCCTCATGGGATCCACCCCCGCCTTGCCCCCCGAGACGTGGGCTGGGTCGGGCCTTGCAGAGCTCCTGCTTCCTCATCCCTGAAAACGCCTGATGACTCCACACTGTGTCATTTCTTGGACTTTTTGCACATTTAATGAGTGTGGGATCGTGGCTCCCCCGACGGACGTCAAATCTTGGACCGTGGCGGTTAAACGGGCCATATCTTCCTCTCCCGGCCGTGCCTGAAATCAAGGCAGAGCTCCTGATCCACGCAGCCCAGCCGTCAGGGCCCGCGGCCCCGCCTGCAGTTGCGCGGGCCGCCCAGGACTTCCCGAGGGTCGGGGGTGTGCCCGGGCCGCCCGCACCCACTGTGCAGGTGCCAAGCTTGCTGGCGTCACAGATTGGGAAATGGGCATTTGCAGAAGGGTTACCGCTTGTCCCGGGTGATAGGGAGTGATTTCTCAACCGGGACAGGCCGCGTCCTTACAACCACGAAGAGGAAGTGGGAAGTGGGGCTCTGGGAGCCACTGATAGCGGGCCGGATTATCTGTGGGCGCTGTGGACAGAGAGGGCAGGTGTGGGCCGGGTGTCTCCAGGCCGGAGCTTCCTTGATAAGGACAAAGACAATGATCCCTCCCTGCTTTGCCGCGGGGGGCCCGGGGGGAGCCATCCCACGATGCCCGCGGCTGGGCTCCGCCTCCTGGTCCTGAGGGCCTGAGACCCTCACTGCCCGATGGGCTGGGGGGCAGGGGCGTGCTCTCCCACGAGACAGAAAGGGAGCAGAGAGTAAATTTGGTTTTACGGCGGGGCTGCACTGATTCGAAACCTCCGTGCGTGTATTTATTTATGTGAATCACTGGACAAACAGAATTCCTCCGGAGAGCTGGGCTGGCCACTGAGCCCTGGCCCCCAAGGTCCACGGTCTGGCCGAGGGATCAGCTCCCCCCGTGCCCCACCCCCACCCGGTTCCCCAGCACCACCCCATCCACGGCGGGCCCCAACCCTGCCCCCACAGCCCCCGTAGGGTCTGTGACAGTGGGGGAAGGCACTGTCTGTCGGGGCTGTTCCCTGAAGGTGAGCACATTTGTGTCCTAGGGAGTCAGGGAGCGGCTCACAGGCTACGCCTCCTCTGACCCCAAGGGGCCACCAGCCCCACCAACATGCTGTTTCCCCACTGGGGAGCTGGGACCTGCCCGTTGATCACCAGGAAGGACAGACAGAATGTGCTGTCGTCCACGTGTCCCTCACCGCGCTCCCCACGGCACATACACCACGGGTCAGCCTCTCTGACACCCGCACGGCAGGGGTGTGGGGGTGGAGGGTCTGTCTAATACTATCAGCAAATTTAAAAGGTATTTTTCTCAGTGTAAAATCCTATTTGTGGTAATTACAGCACCACTTCTGGGTATATCCCACAAAGAATTGAAAGCAGGGTCTTGAGACACTTGGGTCCCCACATTCGAGCGGCATTGCTAACAGCGAAAAGGCAGAAGTGTCACCGACGGACGAGCGGATAAACGTGGTCCATCCACACACCGGACTGTCACTCGGCCCGAACACGGAGGGACACGCTGACACCGGCCACAGCGTGGATGGACCTGGGGGACGTGACGCTGAGTGAAACAGGCCAGACACAAAGGGACAAATCCTGCAGGATTCACCCACACGAGGTCCCTGGGGTCTCCAGATTCACAGGGACAGAGAGTGGACGGCAGGGGCCGGGGGAGGGACGGGGGTCGGTGTCTCGGGGGGACAGAGTTTCCCTTTGGGAAGATGGAAAGTTCTGGAGACGGACGGTGGGGACGGCTGCACAGCACGAATGAGCTTAGTGCCCGAGCTGTGGGCTCAGAGGTGGTGAACACCGTACGCTCCGTGTTCTGTGTGTTTTACCACAATTTTTTTAATTGGAAAAAAATTAAAGCAAAACCCCCGCCTTGAGAAAATAACCATAAATAAAGGTAGACCTTCGCAGATCTAAAAGGAGACATTTTGCAGCAAACTCTCTGAGCCTGTTGCCCCCCCACCCCCGCGGGTCCTCCGGCCCCACAGCCCCGCCCAGGCCTCCAGCCAGAGGGGCTTCTGCTCCTCCACTTTCCCAGGTTCCTATACAATACAAATAAACCAGCCAGGTCTCGGGTATGTTCACAAAAGCCATGGTTTGGAGGGAGCTGAGCCGCAGCGGGGGAGCTAGGCCAGCATCCCCAAGGCTCCCAGGGCTGGCGGGGTGTCCGCACTGGGAGCTCTCCCGCCTGGGCACCCACTGTGGGGGCTAGAAGCCCAGAGGTGCTGGGGAACCACCCTGCCCGGGGCTCCCTCTCAGCAAACCAGCGTGCGTGCGGACGGGCAGTCACCCCTGCAATCTCTGAGGAATTCTGTGAGGGCAAACGGCCACAGGTGTTCTGTACACACCTACTCTGAATCACTACCCCCCAGGGCCCCACCTGCACCGCGGCTGGACTGCGATACCCCACCTCCCTCGGCCTGGCCCCGGGGGCGGGGGGGGCAACACCGTGTCCCTCCAGAGGGACCAGGGACACAAGAGCCAGGGGCCCAGGCAGCCAGGAAGTGACCCTGGGAGAGAGACACTCGTGGCCCAGGCAACCTGGATTTGAAAAGACGTGCTGGCAAGATGCCGAAGGAAATCACGAGGACGGCGGGGCTGCAGCTGGGGATTCCTTCCCCGGAAACACGTCCCTCAGCCAGAGAGCCGAAGCACGGTGGTGGCGTCCCCAGAGAGGTTCTGGGGAGACCCTGACACCCTCCCCTGCAGACCCCGGGCCCCTGGCTGGGAGGGCCAGTAGGGAGCTCTCAGGAGCCCCGGGGACAGCCGAGACAGCACCCCATCCCTTGGTACGTCCAGCCTCCGCTCCTGAGGCTGGACACGCCCTCTGACCCTGGACTGGAGGCTGAGGCAGGACGGAGGCAGGGATGGCAGGCCGCAGGGGGGACCCTGATGGGCTGCAGAGCCCTCCCACCCCGCCCGGCTTACAGCCCTGCCTCTGTGGCCCCAGCGCTGAAGAGGCTTGACAAGCAGAGACAATGGGCCACTTAGAGCGTCCACCCCATTCCCACAAGCCACAGCCCCGCTCAGACAGGATGTCACCCCCATGCAGTCTCCGTGAGCCGCCAGCCAGCGTCTTGCTCCCACTCTCTGCTCTGTGCTCGAGTGGGGCACAAGTGCCCTTGGTCAGGTGCCCAACCCGATGGCGGGCTGCCCCGCACGGCTGGCTTTCCCCGGGGCATCGGGCATAGACGGAGTGGCCGTGTGCGCGGCTCTGTCTCCGGGCCCCCGCTGCCCCGCCCGGCCTCGGCTCTACGGCTGTGGAATGCCACTGGGTCTGGACTAGAGGAGTCTGAGGAGTGGTGGCGAGGTCCTCCCGCGTGGCTCTTGGGAGCGCTGTGGCTGCGGCCCCACCAATCTTAGACCGAGCTCGTCGGTGCCGAAAAGGCAGCTGGGGCTGGGGGAGGACAGAGTCCGCAGGCCGGAGTGAGGGCAGGCAGCCTCTCTTCCTCCAGTCTGTTCACGTGAGGGGCTCCTTCCGGGTCACTTCCAGCAGTTCCCTGCGGTTCTCTGTAGAGGTCGTGCCTACTTCTTGTTCAGTTTATTCCTAAGTGTTTGAACGGTTTTGTTTTTTAAAGATTTACTTATTTGGGAGAGAGAGCACAAGCGGGGTTGGGCAGAGGGAGAGGGAGAAGCAGACTCCCCGCGGAGCAGGGAGCCCGACGTGAGGCTCCATCCCAGGACCCCGGGATCGTGACCTGAGCTGACACCAAGCATTGGACGCTTATGCGACGGAGCCACCCAGATGCCCCGTATTGGGAGGTTTTTTGATGCTAATTTCCAGTAGTTTATTACAGAGTTATTGTGCTGCAATTACTTTCTTGTATGTCTCAGGCTGGGTCACGGCCTAGATGTCCAGGCCCCCATCCATGTGAGCGACCTGTAGGTGTCGTCTTACATGGTGGAAGGGACTTTGTGGGTGCCATTAAATTAAGGATCTTGGGATGGGAGTGAGGGTTACCCTGGATGATCTGAGGGTCCCGATGTAACAGGTCCAGAGTCTTTATAAAAGGGAGGCCAGAGGCCAGAGGAAGGAAGCAGCAGGAAGAAGGCGGTGGGGGCAGAGTCAGGGGGAGAAGACGTACACAGCCACACGATGGGGGGCAGGCCGCGAGCCAGGGAGCGTGGGCGCCTCTAGGAGCTGGAAAAGCAGGGGACAGACTCCCGCCAACCCTGAGCCTCTAGGAGGCGGCTCCTTTTTTCTGTTGACCTGTCCATGAAAACTTCTGCCAAGTTCTAAATTGAGCTGTTGGCTTCCTTATTGCTGAGGTTTGAATCCAAGCTCTTTACCACATTTGTGATGCGTAAATACTTTCCCCCGTTGACGGCTGGTCTTCTCATCCTCGTCACGGGTCCGCCAAGGAGTGGCAGGTTTTGCTGAGAAGAGGCTCGGTTTACCAAGTCCTTGTTTCATGATCCACCAAGATTTTCTCCCGTTTTCTTCTAGAGGTTTACAATTTTAGGTTTTATATTGAGGTCCTTGATCCATTTTGAGTGGATTTATCACAAAACTGTAGCAGGAGATCTCAGCCAGTCTGTGAAACAGACGCTCAGGATGGGGAACCATCCCCGCGAGGACCCCCCCCCACGCCCACCACTCCGTGACCCCTGGCGACCACAAATCCATTCTCTACTCCGATAATTTGTTGTTTCGAGAATAGTCTCTGACCTTCGGGGACTGGCCTTTCCTCATGCGGCGTAATTCTCGGGAGATTCGCCTCATCGTTTTGTGTACAGATAGTTTGCGGTTTGCTGTGGTGTCGCGGTCGGTGGTGCGGATCGAACCCGTCGCCTGTGGAAGGACAGCTGAGCTGTCCTCCATTCCCCGCTGTTCCAGAAATACAGCTGCAGCGGATACCGTGAGAACGTCAGCGTTTACGTGTCTGGGACAAACGTCCACGGACGCACGTCTCCGCCCCTCCCAGCACCACACAGTTTGCTCCTTGTGGTTTCGTAGGTCCTGAAATCAGGGACACCGATTGCTCCCCGCGATGGAAGTTCCCGCAGCCCTGCCTGAGCTTTGCCCTGCGACTTCCGACACGTCGTGCTTTCGTTTGCACGCGGCTCAGTCTATCTTTGTGCTCCCTCCAACTCTCCCTCCTCGGCCCGTGGATTACTTAGCGTGTGTTTCTGAGCGTTTGGAGATCTTCTGGCTAACTTTCCATTACTGGCTCCTAATTATTTTTTTAAAGATTTTATTTATTTATTTGACAGAGAGACAGTCGGCGAGAGAGGGAACACAGGCAGGAGGAGTGGGAGAGGAAGACGCAGGCTCCCAGCGGAGCAGGGAGCGCGATGCGGGGCTCGATCCCAGGACCCTGGGATCACACCCTGAGCGGAAGGCAGACGTGTAACGACTGAGCCACCCAGGCGCCCCTGGTACCTGATTCTGTCGTCAGAGAACCGACTCTGCCCGGTCTGGTGTCAGTTACGTCCTGTGGGTAGAGGTTGTTGCGTGACCAGGATGTGGCCCATCTCGGTTGACGCCCTGTGTGTGCCCGTAAAGCGTGTATGCTCTGCCGTTGGCTGGCGTGTTCACGGACTGTCAGGTCCTGTTGGTCGACGGGATTAAGTTCGTCCACATCCTTGTCAATTCCCGGACCAGCTGTTGTATCAATAGCCGGGGGGCGGGGGGTGGCGACGCCTCAGGTAACGGTCAATGTGTGTATTTCTCCCTTCGGTTTTGTCCGTGCTCCGTTCACGTATTTGGCAGCTTTGATGGGACAGCTTCTGGTGAGCGGCTCACCGCACCCCCCTCGGAGGGTGTCCTGTCTTCCTTCACTGATGCGCCCCTGGCTGGGAGGGGCAGGGCTGCGTGTCGGCACCGCCGCCCTGACCTCGGGGGAAGGGGTTGTCTTCCCGCCCTGACTCTGCTAGACTTCCAGCCGGAGCTTGGGGCGCCCGCCGGCAGCCTGGCGGGGCGGGGAGGCTGGCCCCCCTCGGCCTTTGCAGGAGGTCGGGGGCACAGTTTGTTCCTGTAGTCGGCCAGCTGCTGGGTTGGCATCTAAAAGCACTCTGGGGGCTCCTGGGGGGCTCAGCCCCTGACGCGTCTGCCTGCGGCTCAGGTCATGATCTCAGGGTCCTGGGATCGAGCCCCGCATCGGGCTCCCAGCTCCGCAGGGGAACCTGCTTCTTCCTCTTCCTCTGCCTCTTCCCGCTGCACTCTCTCTCTCCCAAATAACTAAATGAATGAATAAAGAAAAGCTTAAAAGGGCTCTGTCCCGCCCGCCCGCCCCTTTCCCCACCATCTTGGCTCAGGCCAGCAGGTTTTGCTGGTGCATGACGCATTGCCAGAAATCGCCACGCTCCCCTTCCTTCCGGGCTGCTCTGGAACGCCCCCTGCGAATCGTGCTAATAAGTGCCCCCTGGTGCTCCGTCCTCCAAGAATTATTTGTATCTTTGTATTCGGTGTTGTCCCCGTAATGCACAGTTGTCTGGAATGACCCCGAACCGGATCTTCCCAGGGATCGCCCCAGGTTCTTATAGTACGACTTCCCCACTCTTGACTTTTCTACTGAGATTGGGTCTCGGTCGACTGAAGTATGGCCTTCGAGGGCTTTTAGTTTCCAGGGAAGTTATACGGGAGCGATCTCACCCTTTGCCGATTGTCTTTGGGGGCTCCGTCCCCTCCCGCCACAGGCTTCGCCTGGAGCCACCGGCGTCTGAAGACCGTGTCCTTCCCTGCCACCTGTTTGCGGCCACCTCCTCTGGCCATCCCCTGCTGCAGGCTGCCCCCTCCCCACCACGGGTTTCCCCACAGAACTGCGTCCCTTTCGCAATCGCACACGGATTACTGAGATTCTATAACCAAACCATAATCCCGCTCAGTTCTAACTCCCGTGAAAGCAAGAGTTTTGTCTCTTCGGTGCTCGGCTCAGTGAAACACAGATGTTCGCGAAGAGCTCACTGAATGAGCAAGACGGAGTCTTGCTTCGACTCAGAAATGTCCCGTTGTGTTTTTATTGTGTCTGCAAGCCCCTCGAGTTCCGTGTGGTTCGCTAAGCCTACTACCGCCCCGTTCAGTTTGTTCCTCTTTCCTCATTTCTTTCCGGTTAATCAATGCGCTCTTTATTTTAAAAGTAAACTCTATTGAGGTACAATTTCCGTGCAATCAAATGAATTCATTTCCAGTTAATAGTCGGTGAGTTTGGGCAAATGTCGGAACCACCATCACAGGGAACATACAACATTCCCATCACCCCAAAGCGCCGGTGCGAGCCCCCCTCCCATCAACCCCACCCGATTTCTGACCCAGGCAACCGCCGGCCTGGGTTTGGTCGCTTGCCCTCATTGCTGCCGTTCTGGAACCTCGTACACATGGAGTCATGACGGATTCCTGCCGCTCGACATACGAGCTGAGATGCGTCTGTGTGGTGCGCTGTCCGCGGTCTGCTTCTCTCTGGTCTCGACTGCTGTGCATTGTGGGGGCCGCCGCTGGCTCACTTCAGCCACTGCTGCCGGGTCGTTCCGTTGTGTCCAGTCTCTTACACTCGTCGGTGTGCTGCCATCAACACTCTTGTGCAAGTCTCTCTACAGACACACGTGTTGCGTTTCGTTTGGGTGAAGATCTGGGAGTAGAATTCTGGGGCCGAAGGTGCGGTGTGCTTCTGCCAGACAGCTTTCCGAAGCGATGGTGCCGAGCGGCCTCTCCTCTGCAGTGGCTCCACGGCCTTGCCAGCACTGAGTGTAGCCCGTTAACGACTCTGTGTTGTTGAGCTTTAACACCTGTTTCTGGCTTTTTAGCAACGCAGCTTTATATTTTTAGGGATCTCTTCAAGGACTGTAGTGCGCGCCCTCAATTTACCCGCGTCTGTCTTGAATGAGTATTGTACCACTCGAGAGGCACCTGGCTGGCTCCGTCGGCTAAGCACCAACTCTTGATTTCAGCTCAGGTCTCGATCTCAGGGTCATGAGTTCAAGCCCCACTGGGTGTGGAGTCGGCTTAAAAAAATATTATACCATTCAACGTGAAACATAAAAGCTTTAGAACAGCCTGATTTCATTTATCCTCCATCCTCGATGTTATTAGGGTTATTTATTTAACTACCACATGTGTCATAAACGCCTATAATTAATTGTTTAACTTAAAGAGCTAGTAGTCCTTTAAAGAAAGTAAGAAAATTACTTTTTTTTTCATTTCTATTTACCCACGTACTGCCATTTCTGGTATGTCTATTATGACATCTTTGACCTATAGGCGATTTAGAACTCACCATGCTGTTTGATTTTCAAATATTTTCTCGCTGTCTTATTGCTACTGATTTTTAGTTAATTTCTATTTTAGTGAGAAAACGCTTTGATGATTTCAGTCCTTAAAAGCTTATTGAGCCTTGCTTTATAGCCTGGTGTTGTTCTCAAGATCTTGGTGAATGGTCCACATGGACTTGTAAAGAACGTGTATTGGGAGCTCCTGGGTAGTATTTAAAACACTAACCTGTTCAAGTCTGCTCACGGTGTCGTTCAGATCTTTGATAGCCTTACCGAGTTTTTGTTTATTTGGTTTATCAATTACCGAGAAAAAAGTGTTAAAATCTCCAAGTATTGTGGATGTATCTGTTTCTCCCTTAAATTTTGTCAATTTTTACTTTGTGTATTTTGAAGCTTTGTTATTAGGCATGTACACATTTAACATTGCCGTGCTTTCCTGTGAATTGGCACTTTCTCATTATAAAATGACCCTTTCTATCTTTGGTAATACCCCTTGTCTTGAAGTCTACTTTGTCTGATAGTAATATAGCCACTGTGGCCTCCTTGTGATTCCTGATCATGCGACACACATTTTTTCCATCCTTTCACTTTTAACCTCTCTGCGTACATATATTTACAACATGTCGCTTGCAGACAGCATACAGTTGGCTCGTGCTTTTTTGTATCCAATCTGAAAATATTTGCCCTTTTAATTAGATAGTTTAGTCCACTTACATTTAATGTAAATGTTTATATGATTGGATTTATATTTACCATTTTATTATTTGTTTCCTCTGTATGCTCTATGTGTTTTTTTCCTGTCCACTTTAAAGATTTTCTTTTTCTTTTTAGCACATTGACAATCATATGCATAGGTGTGATTTTTTAAAATATTTATTCTTCTTGGGTTTTGTTCCTTGGAACCAGGATCCTTAATTTTTGGTCAAATGAGAAAACATTTGACCATTTTTTTCTTCAAATGCATTTTCTATCCCCTTTTCCTTTGTTCTCTTCAAACAACTTAATTTCTGACATTATCTCAGGTCACTGAGACTTTTTAGAATAACCATTTCCTCTTTGTTCCTCAATGTAGATCACTTCTACTCACCTCCTCCAAGCTCATTGATCCTTTCCTCTGCACTATCCTATCTTCTGTTAATGATTACTCATTAATAACCATTGAATGACTATTTTATTTCAGATATATTTTTTTTTCAGTTTAAGGATTTCCATTTGGTCAGTTTTCAGAGTTTCTGTATCTCTCCTGAACTTCCTCACCTCTTTTCCTTCTGTTATATCCATTTTCCTCTGAAATTACTTAGCATCTTTGTAATAGCTACTTTAAAAAGTTTATGTTCTAATTCCAAAACATGATCTCTGTGGCTGTTCTCTTCCTCTTGGTTGTTGGACACACTATCATGCCATGTGACATTGGACCTTGTGCATGATACATGGCAGAGACTTCAGATTCGGTTATCTTCGTCACAAGAGTGTTCTGTTTGGTGCTGGCAGGAGTTAAATTATTGGTGGATTTAACTGTGTGGAGTTCCCTCAAAAAGTTAAAAATAGAGCTACCCTATGACCCAGCAATTGCATTACTGGGTATTTACCCCATAGACACAGAGTAGTGAAAAGAAGGGGCACCTGTATCTCAGTGTTCATAGCAGCAATGTCCACAATAGCCACACTGTGGAAGCAGCCGAGATGTCCTTCAACAGATGAATGGCTAAAGAAGATGTGGTTCATCTCTACAATGGAATATTACTCAGCCATCAGAAAGGATGATTACCCAACATTTGCAGCAACATGGATGGGACTGGAGGAGATTATGCTAAGTGAAGTAAGTCAAGCAGAGAAAGACAATTATCATATGGTTTCACTCATTTATGGAACATAAGGAATAGCAGGGAGATCGGTAGTAGAAGGAAGGGAAGAATGAAGGGGAGGTAAACAGAAGGGGGAATGCACCACTAGAGACTATGGACTCTGGGAAACAAACTGAGGGTTTCAGAGGGGAGGGGGTGGGGAATTCGGATAGGCTGATGATGGGTATTGGGGAGGGCATGTATTGCATGGTGCACTGAGTGTTATTCACAAATAATGAATCATGGAACACTACATCAAAAACTAAGGATGTACTGTATGGTGACTAACATAACATAATAAAAAAAATTTTTTTTAATTATTGGTGGATTGATGATCTTGAGGAAGGTGCTTTAGGCTTTGTTATCCGGACTTCTTTCAGTTTTGTGTCAGGTTTCAGTTATCCCAAGAAACCACTCTTCGTCCTGGGACACAGTCCTTACCCCAGAAGAAGTGCTTATGGAGTTTTAATGGGAAGTGCAAGCTGTTAATCAGGTGTCTCTGAGGTGGCCGACTTACCTCTTTCAGGCTTCCACTGTTTCTTTCCACTGTGAGGCTAGCTTTGTCCCCCACCCACCCCCAGCTATGTGCAATGTTTAAGGACTCAGCTGATAACTTGTGGCTGCATCATCTCCATATCTTCCTTCCTAACTTCCAGTCTATCCAGCAACCTGGAACTTGGACTTCAGACTCTGAGCCCCATGAGTATGCTGCATTTTACTTGAGCTCTGCCAAGTGTGCCTGCAACCTGGGGAGGTTCTTCTGGGGGAAACCAGCAAAATGTGGGCCAGTCCTCTTTGGCTTCTCTTTCTCAAGGGCAGTACCCATCTGGTTGCCATCTGCTCTGGGTTGCTCCTCATACTTAAAACCATTGTATTTTATCTTTTGTCCCGAGCCTATCATCCT
Source organism: Ursus arctos (assembly GCF_023065955.2). Classification (NCBI taxonomy): domain Eukaryota; kingdom Metazoa; phylum Chordata; class Mammalia; order Carnivora; family Ursidae; genus Ursus; species Ursus arctos. Next base: position 47,772,954 of record NW_026622908.1, read on the forward strand.
TACTGGCAGGCGTGCCAGTCTGATATGAGCTGCTCCAAAAACAGGGAGGAGGCCACTCACAGCGATTCATCTCTTCGTCCTTTTCTTTATTCTCAGAGAACTTTTGATATCTTCCACATTACTTGTTCAGTGGTGTGCACTGTCATTCTTCTTACTGGTGTCAGTGGAGACATCAGCTCTCCCTGTGTCATCTGTTTCCTTCACGCACCTGCCTGATGTTCAGCCTCTCTCATCTCAGTCTGTTCCCTTTCTCATCTCTTTCACTTTTTGCTTCACTGAATCAATGTTTTTTGAATCGTATTTTCTAGAATATACTTCATCTGTCTTTTTATTTTTTTATTTTTTTACAAAACTATGCCTCCCCCCACCTCTCACGGGAAATGTGTGTTATAATAGCTAATGAATCTTTCCACAAGCCCCACTTCAGGTGGTTGGACTTGTTCATTGTTTGCTTGCTCTGAGGTGGCTTCTTCTGACCTCTGGTATCTTCCTATTCACGAGGGCCATGGGTTCTACTCATCCCCAGACTCATCAGTCAGGTAGTTTATCAGTCGATTACAACATCTGACATGACCACATCTCCCCCCCCCCAGGCCCAGCCCTCTTAGCTGAAGCCCTGCAGGTGGGTACCCCCCGGAGGAGGTCTGATGCTAGTTAGGGGTAAGGGAACAGCCTGACACCAGGCTGTGACTCTAGGTGGGTGTGACAAGGGTGGGAAAGGGTGGGTCCCACATGGCCCTTCGGAGGGAGGCCACAGGGCAGTCCCTGATGTGAACTGGCCCCATCCAGGAAGGTCTTCTGGAGCCTCACGGTGGGAGGAGGATGATGGGGTGGACCCCCAGTCTGGGCCAGGACCACGGCTTTGGTTATCCGTCCTTTGGCCCCTCAGTGGGTTCTCAGAGGTCTTGGAGACACTTGGGAGCTTGCTCCAATAGCTTCTGCGTCCTTGTCCAGGTCCCCTCCCCCACTGCCTGTGGGTGGGGCCTGTCTAGACTACAGGCTTCTCAACCCACCTGGCTTTTGTCCCCTGAGCCCCTCAAGCAGAAGCCAAGGCTGCAGACAAAGGGGTGTTTGCTTTCCTCTCCCCAGCTGGTGACTTCACCCTGGCTCTGGGCCAGCCTCGGGGGCCCAGGCCCACTCTCCCAGAGTGACAGAGGCCAGAGCAAGCTCCCAGGAGGCATGGGCATTTCTGGGGCTCAGCCAGAGGGCCCAATCTGGGAGCTTGACCTCAGGAGCCTATCCCCCATCTGCAGACACAGCAAAGGGGGACAGGAGGTTAAGGATGGACTCCAGGTGTTTTGCTGCCTGGAGGGGGATGCAGAGGGTTTCATGGAGGGGCGCCCTGGCGAGGCTCGGATGCAGGGTACAACTTATAGGTAGACGTGGTCTGGAAGTGGGCAGGCGTCCTGGGGCAAAATTCAGAACGGGCATGGTCAGGGAGTGAAGAAGTGGGAGAAGGAAGGGGCTGCTGGGTGCCCTGGGGAGGTCTCAGCCTGGAGCCCCAACATCTGTGGGTCTGCACCCACTGAGGCCCCCAGCCCCAGCCCTCCCCGGGCTGTGGGGTGGGAGTGAGCCATGCTGCCCGTTGGTGGCCTGGGAACGCCCGCGTCTCCTGGGCCTGCCAGCCCCACCTGAGACAACATCCTGGCCCCGATAACGCCAATTTCATGCACTGGGGTGCACACAGCACTAATCTGCTTATCCCAAAGGTCATCCAGGCCATGCCCAAGAGGAGCCCACACTGGGCCGGGACAGGGGAAGAGGGAGGGGCTCGCTCCACTGCCCCAGCTCAGCTGTCCAGCAGGGTCCCCTTCCCCCTCCCTGCAGGGGTCACCTTGGAGCCATGCCGACCTGCAGGACAGCTGGGCCAGAAAGGACCTCCATGCATGGTAGGGGCCAGGACCCAGGCTGGGGGTTGCCCATATGTGGTTGGAAAAGGTCAGGATACCCTCACCCCCTCCTGGATGGCTGGACACTATCTGTAAACCCTAGGCTTACAACCAGGACCAAGTTCCTTGACCCCTTTTTCGTCAGGCATCTGTGGGCAGGGTGGCAGGGGGGCATTTGCTGGGTGACTCTGGGCCTCAGTTCTCTGGCTGGACGTTAAGAGTATTGGGGCAGGTACAGCATATCCCTGAGGCCCTCCCTGGGGCTGGGCACTGGGCACCCAGAGGAAGGGAAGTGAGATCCCTGCCCACAGGGCTGCCTGCCAGGGTAGAGGGAGTGGGAAGAGTGAGGAGCACTGCCCTTCCCTTGTGGGGTGCAGCAGGTTGGTGGGGACAGGAAGCATGGAGCTGGAGAGTGACGGGTCCTGGAGAAACCATCAAGGAGTGGGGCCAGCATGACTGCACCCTGCAAGCTACTTGAGGATGGACAGGGAGGGCAATAAGAAGTGGCCAACATGGTAGGCACTGTGGGGCACCACCTGGGCCCCGCTGGGACCACAGCCCTCTCCCCACCCCCAGCCACTGGAAGGGTTGGCTCTGAGGCTGGACCAGCCCTCCCCGGGAGCAGCCCGCTGCCCCCACAGCCTGCTCCATGAGGGGCACATGGACCCAGCCCCTCGACCCAGCTCTGGTGTCCCCAAGCCCCAGGGCTCCCAGGACGGTTGCCTTGAGGCTTGGCCGGTGCCTCTACCTGCAGAGGCACCCCTCACCCCACAGGTGGTGCTCCCCAGAGCCCCCCACCCCTGCTCTCTCCCCTCAGATGGGATTTGGGGACTCCTGAGGGACGGTGGTCAGTTGGTCCCTCTGTCTCCAGAGAAAGGTTTGCCTGGCTCCAGGCAGCAGTGACCACTGCCCGACAGGGGTTTACACCATGAACGCAGAAGTAATTGGAGCAAAACTGGCACATTCTATTTGCTGAACCAGAAGGTGTCAAAGAGCAAACACTCCACAGAGGCCTGCTGGCCAGCAACTTCACCGCTGGGTGTTGTCCACACATGCTGTGGGGCTCCTGGGAGATGTGCTGGTGATCTGGCAGGTCGGGCCAGGGGGGACACCGTCCACACCACACTGCTGGATGGGGAGGCTGTCCTCCGGCGAGTCAGACCCAGTTCAGGGTCCAGCTCGGGACGGATCTCTGTGCTTACCACGTGGCGGTACTCGGCACTACTGGGGGCAGAGCCAGCTGGCCTTGCTGGCCCAAGGGGGTGCTGGGCCCCGGCACCCAGTGGGATTCCCTCCCATCCTGTCTGCCCCCAGGAACAACGCTGTCCGAGCTGACTTGAGGGTGTGTGCTAGGCGCAGCGTCCCCCAAGTGGACAGGCACAGGAAGGTCATGCCCGCGCTCCGCCCGCCCCCACTGCCCATCACCATGGCCAGCCTCTGTCCACTGCAGGCAGCACCGGGAGCGGCCTGCATCGCCCAGGCCGGCAGACCTCAGCCTTCCTGGCCGGCTGTGGACTGAAGAGGCCGCGTGCCTCTCGTGGGATCGTTCACTCCTATTTGCCTCCGTGAGCTCCTTCGTTCCTTCCTCTGCATTTATTCCAGTGTTTCTGGGTCCCCGCCCTCTGGAGCTCGCGGCATCTGGGGACGGACTGTTGGCAGACACTGACACAGCAGTGTGGAGGGGCAGGCTCGGGTCAGCGCTGGGGGCAGTGGGGACCCTGACCCAGGAGAGTCCTCCAGAGGCTTGAGGCCCAATTCCAGGCCCTGCTCCCTGGGCCCGAGCTGGGGTGGACGCAGCACGTTCGGAAGGACCCCACCCGTGGGGCTGCTTGCCTGCTGCCGTGGGACCTACCCTGTTCCTTGGGCCTCACAGACCACGCGCACCTGCTTGGTCCAGAAAGTCAGCCCTTTGCACCCCACCCGCCTCCCTCTTGGGCGCTATGAGCGAACTTAGTGCTGCTGAAATCCACACTTACAAACCGTTAAGCTGGTGAATTTTATGTTAAGTGACTTTTGCCACAATTAAGAGAGAGAGAGAGAAAGTGAAGGCCGGGCGGCCCCACCTCCTCTGGCTGGGGCAGAGGGAGAGGGCAGGGAAGGAACCCGCCCCGCTCAGCACACGGGCCTCACACAGGCTGCCGTCGGCCCAGGAGGACAGGAGCATGTGGCTCCACATGGAGACCCTGGGGACTTGAGGGTGCCCGCGGACACACGTCCAGCTGGCCACGGGTGGAGCCCGTCTTTCCTTCTCTTGTTCAGCAAACACGTATTGAGCTCGACCGCACACCAGGCACTGCTGTGCCCTCCGGGTGTTCACTCCACGCGGCCTGCCTGGCGCCCTGACCCACCGAGGGGCCACCTGGGGAGCCGTCCGAGGGGGTGCTCTTGGCAGAGGGCACCTGCCTCAGGAGGCCCGGCCCAAACCACAGCTCTGTTGTCGCGTCGTGGTGGACTCGTGGGTGCCTCCTCCCCCAAGGGGCATTTGATGACAGCCCACGATGACAAAGGCGAGAGCGCCAGCCTCGGGGCTAATCCAGGATCTCCACTGGCCCAGGGCGAAGCAGTTCCGGGTTCCCTGGGGAAGCCTGAGTCACGGGTGCTGCAGCCCCGCAGGGTTCACGGGCCTGTGAGCCATGAACTTGGCACCGGGACAGCGAAAGTCACGTCTATTCAGAGACAAGGAAAATATCGTCTCTGTTCCCCCTCCTCCCTGGGAAAACAAAGGCCTGGTTCATCTGTGCCTTTGGGAACATGCCCCCAGTCGGAGCGGCCGGGCCCTTGCGTGAAGGAGGGGAGACATGACTCAGCCATGGCCGAACCCCAGGCTGTCGGAGGTTGACCGATGTCTGCAGCCACTGTTCATGCCTCAGCCAAGGAGGAGCTGGGGGCCCTGGGGGCAACAGCTGAGTCGACGGTCTCCAGATGGCCCACTCGGAAGGACCCCTCTATGGTGACACCCGGGCTCTCGCCCCTCCTGTCAGGTGGGGCCCCTGTGGGCAGAAGCTTGCCGTCCAGAGCCAGCTCTCCGGTGTGGCAGGGCCTCCACGCACCGTCCCTGGGGCTGGGCTGCCCAGCAAAGCACATCCATCGAGATTCTAAGGGCACTTCTGAGCCCATGTGGGAGGGCCAGCCAAGGCACCGAAGGACAAGGGACAGGCTGGGGATGGGGCTGTCCTCAGCTGTCCTGTGTCCTTCCAACTAGAGAGGCTCGGGGACTCTGTGCAGCCGCCTGCCCCGTGGGGGTGGTCTCCCATCTCCTTCCTCGTCCCACAGACACATGCCTGGGGCAGCCCCCCCCCGGACCTCACAGCTCAAGGGAGAAGATGGCAAACAGCGGTCACACAGGTGGTGACCAGAATGGTCAGCACAGAGTCTCAGGCCACCGCCACCCCGTGCAGCCCCCATGCACGGCAGTGGACCACGGGACGCTGGGCTCAGGACCCTTGTCCTGCCACCCCCAAGAGTCCCCAGCAGCCACCCCGGTTGGCCCACCAGGAGTGGGGACCAGCCCCTTGCAGCTTAGCCACCTCTGTGTGGGGTGCTCAAGGCAGAGCTTCCTTCAGGGCACCCGTGGGGCAGGAGGAAGGCCATCGGTGCACCTGCAGGCCTCACGCTCCCCCCCACAGAGCTTCCCATGACAAGGCCCATGGGTGGGGCCCGGGAGAGCAGGCCCTCACTGGCCCTGTCCATCGTGCTCAAGGACAGGGAAGCCTGGGGGTCGCCAGAGCAAGGTTTGGGGTTTGCATAAGCAGTAGAGACAGTGTGGTCTGCCTAGCCTGGGCTTCATTGAGCCCTGCCTCTGCCTGGGGCCCAGAAGCAATGCCCCAGGAGGGCAAGTGCCCTCTGACGTCAGGTCATGGTGTTCAGGGGCCCGACCAGCTGAAGCCAGCGGGTCTGTGGGAGGAATAGCCCTGCTCGCCTGCACCTGTTCCCACCTCGCAGCCGTTAGGGGCAACGTGGAGGGGGCAGACCCTGCCTGCCACAGTGCATCCCCAGCCGGGCTCAGCAGGACGGTGGTAGGGCTGCTGCCCCACCGTGACCCTTCCCTGCGCCCCAGTCCTCCCCAGCAAACCACGAAGATGAGCCACCCATCGCCCGTGAGGGATGGCGGTTTGCAGGGACAGGTCAAGGTCGGGGCGTGGCACACAGGTTCCCAGCTACTCTGAACACATTGCTGCCCTCTGTGCCAGGGCAGAGGCGGTCACACAGAAGGACATGCCAACGGATGGAAGCCCCAGCTGGCAGCAGCCCACTCACGCTGTCCAGAAACCCGGTGGCTTCCCGGCTCTGAGGAGCCTCTGTGCTTTTTTTAAAAAAGGCGTTATAAACAGAAACTGGAAAAATGCAAGGACGTCCTCCCTGAGTGTCAGGGTGGGCCACCAGCCCTCTGTCCCCCATAAAAGGCTCCCCGAGTGTCCACAGCCAAACAGACCGAGGTGCAGGCCCAGGATGGTGGGACACAGGCCACACAGCCCTTCCCGCAGAGCCCCCAACTGCCAGCTCCACCATGCCTCGGGGTTTGGTGGAGATGCTGTGCAGTGTGGTGTCCGCGGGTCCGACTGTCATCGTGCCCGTGGCGTGTAACCCACGGGGCTGCCGTTCTAGAGTTCCGCCACACGAGCAGCTGGTCTCCGCAAGCAGACACGTTGCTTGCACACGGCCCCAGCAGGAGCCGGATCTGCAGTGCCCTCAGCTCAAACCGAGCCAGACCCAGGACGGAGCCTGGCGGGTCTCACCCCTGAAGCACGCTGCCCCCCCCCCCGGCCCCATAGCGTGTCACCCTGAGCGGCAAACCCAAACCACTTCCTCCGGGCCCTGGGGCCTGACCCCTCCCATGGCCTGCTCTCCCTCCTCTCTGTGAGTCACCCCATGGGCCGGGCCTATGCCGGGTTGCAGGGGTCCCCCGAGCCCCCCACCCTGTCTCAGGAGCAGCTGGACCCCAGCCAGGCTGGGCCTCTGCCCCTTGCACTTTGGAAGGACACTGGGTGAGGATGTGTTGGTGCAGCCTGGAGGGACTGTCCAGAGCTGGCACTTGCTGGGGGACCATCCATCCCCATCCCCAGGAACTGGTCCCCACATTCCTGAACAATGGGGCGGAGGCCACATGGATGCTTCCTGTTTGCATACAGGGCTGGCCAGTCTGCCTTATTTAGTTATGAGATTTATGGGGTTTTAATGAAGCCCCATCTAATGACGCAGTCACTGGTCAGCATCAAAGTGGGGAGTGGTCTGAGAGACAGAGACACAGAGATGCGGAGAGACAAAGCCCAAGGCTGCTTTGCTGGGGGGGCAGCTGAGCAGGGAGGGGCCGCAGGAGGCCACAGGGACGCAGGCTGGTGAGGACCTTCTGGCTTCTCCCGGCCTCATCCCTCATCAGGCTCCCGGCTGTGGAGGTCAGAGGTCGGAGGTCGGCAGGGTTGCCCATGCCCCGCAGGGAGATATGTATCAGTGTGTCATACAGGCAATAACCCAGGCAGGGCCAGAGCCCCCGGAATTTGCTCCTCTCCGCCCCCTGCAAGCACCCAGGCTGCTGGGTCAGACGTGCAGGGGCTCCTCCTCCCCGGCCGCCCAGCCCAGTTCAGGTGAGGGCCGAGCCGGGAGGGGTCTGCTCAAGGGGACACGTCCAGGTGGCTGTGAGACCCTGGGCTTGTCCCTCCTTCCTCCTTAAGAAGACCCTGGAATCCTCCAAACAACTGAAAAGGGGCCTCAAACCAGCACATGCCCCCCTGTGTTCACCGAGCAGAGCTGTGAGCACCCCAAGTGTCCACCGACAGACAAGCAGATAAACGTGGTCCATCCACACACCGGACTGTCACTCGGCCTGAACACAGAGGGACATGCTGACACTGGCCACAGCGTGGATGGACTTGGGGGACGTGACGTTGAGTGAAACAGACCAGACACGAAGGGGCAAATCCTGCAGGATTCACCTGCATGAGGTCCCTGGGGTCTCCAGATTCACAGGGACAGAGAGTGGACAGTGGGCGCCGGGGCTGGGGGAGGGATGGGGGTTGGTGTCTCAGGGGGACGGAGAGTGGACAGTGGGTGCCGGGCCGAGGGAGGGATGGGGGTCGGTGTCTCGGGGACGGAGAGTGGACGGTGGGTGCCGGGCCGAGGGAGGGTTGGGGGTCGGTGTCTCAGGGGGACGGAGAGTGGACAGTGGGTGCCGGGCCGAGGGAGGGACGGGGGTCGGTGTCTCGGGAACGGAGAGTGGATGGTGGGCGCTGGGGCCGGGGGAGGGACGGGTGTCGGTGTCTCAGGGGGACAGAGAGTGGACGGTGGGCGCCGGGGCTGGGGGAGGGACGGGGGTCGGTGTCTCAGGGGGACAGAGAGTGGACGGTGGGTGCCGGGGTGGGGGAGGGACGGGGGTCGGTGTCTCAGGGGGACAGAGAGTGGACGGTGGGTGCCAGGGTTGGGGGAGGGACGGGGGTCGGTGTCTCAGGGGGACGGAGAGTGGATGGTGGGTGCCGGGGCCGGGGGAGGGACGGGTGTCGGTGTCTCAGGGGGACAGAGAGTGGACGGTGGGTGCCGGGGTGGGGGAGGGACGGGGGTCGGCATCTCAGGGGGACGGAGAGTGGACGGTGGGTGCCTTTACCACAATTAAAAATTTTTAATTTTCATGAACAGGAACAACATTAAAGTAATAATTGGAATAATATCCTGACAGTAAAAGACAAAAGTCCTCAGAAGGGAAGGACTCAGAGACAGATAAGCAAGGCCAGAAAACCAAGCACCTGGGCTGGATGGTCAGCCACTGGCATCAGGAGGGGGGAGGCTGGCACAGAATGGCTCCCCGGTGTGGACCCTCATGAGAATACATCACCAAAGGTGAGTCACCTCATTAAAGGGGGGTGGACAGGAGTCTGAGAAAGGTGGGCCTGGCTGGGACACAATCATTTATTTTAAGTGACAAAAGCAAGGGTTTTCAAATTTTGTTTTATACCCAGCCGAACCGTCACTCAAACTGGAGGACAGAACCAGGGTTCTCGAGGACCCCGAGGGCTCGGTGCCGAGACCCACGGACTCAGACCCTAGGAGCAAGCATTGAGCTGCCACAAGTCATATGTAGGGAGGGGAGCTGCCGCTCTCCAGCCGGCCTGGAGAGAGAGCACGCATCTGGGGCAACCGGATTGGGGGTGGGTGGGAGAGCCCAGCAGGCCCGTCACCCCTGTGGCTGCGTTCTGATGCCCTTGGGGCCCTTCTCCCACCACGCCACCCCCACTTCCATCTGTGCAGGACACCCAGAGCCCCGTGCGTCAGCCAGCACCCGGCAGGCTCCCCAGGCAGGGCTGGGGAGGGGACAGGAACTCCCCCACCCCGATCCCAGCCATCGGAGGGGTGCACCCAACTGCAGTGAGGGCCCCCAGGGTCAACGGTGCAGCCGGCATCTGCCGTGTTCCCGAGAGGCTCCATCCAGCTTCCGGGTAGACCATGCCAGTACCCCACCTTGGGTGGGGAGGACAGAAATGGTCCCTGTGGCTGGTAAACTTCGAAGCCTGGAGCACGGCCCACCACCCAGGCAACAGGTCTAAAAGGGCCCCGAGACAACTGTTCTTTGGGGTCTGGTCTTTTTTGGGCCCTGATTTCACAGACAGGAGGCCACAGTGAACACTGGAGACCCTGTCCGGCATCCTTCCCCAGGAGGGTCTTGGAGGCCAGCTTTAAGTGGGGGTCACATTGGGGCCCACACTCACTGCAGAGGTTACCCTCCAAGTTAGCACGTGTCCAGGTCCCAATGGGGCCCTTCAAGCAAAGGTGGGAGTTGACTCTGTCAGGGGTAGGGGCAGTTCGGGCAGTGGAGGGGGGCAGGTACCCAGGGGCCCAGGCTGCAAAAGGGGCGGCATCCAGGCTTCCCGGGGGAGGGGCCTGGCTGGAGCTCAGGGGCCATCGAGGAGGCATGGCGGCCCACGGTGCAGAGCTTGGCTGAGCCCTGTCCTTGTTCCTGGACGGACTGGGAGCTCCTCTCAGCCGTGCAGGAAACCGGACGGTGGTTGGACAGCTCGCTGAGCCTGGAGATGCAAACGGCAGTAAAGCCACCCTGTCACTGCCCTGGGGTAGCCCAGTGATGGCCTCGGGCCGCCAGGAGAAGCCCGCTATCCCTCTGGGGCCCCTTTCTATAAGCCGGCTGACACTTGAGGAGATCAGAGCTGAAATGCCCAAATTATCCCCTGACAGCGCAGGGAGGAGGAGGCTTGGCTGCAGGGTGCGTAGGAAGAGCGGGAGGGAGAGCTGAGGGAGAGTTCCGGCCAGGATGGGGCAGGTACTTCCTGCAACGTAACCAGCCCGGGGCCAGGGTGGCGGGGCCATGCTACTGGGCCCAGTGCATGATCCCAACGTCACTCGCCCTTTTCAGCCAGCTTGCCATCTGTGAAGTGAGGATGAGGACCCCCCTCAGGATCGCCGGGAGGATTAAGCGGTTCTGCCCTCGGCACCAGGCGCTGAGCTGGTGCCTACGCCCCCGTTATCCCCGCAGAGTTTTAGGACATGGCTTCTCAGCGGAAAACCTCATGGCCCTCTCTAAGCTTCCCGTCCTGTCCACCTGCTCTCCCTCCCTGTGTAGTCGTGGGCTGGATGAGCCTGTGCGTGCCCGGGGGCAGCCCTGACACAGTCCCCAGAGGAGGCAGCTCACGCAACGGACACGTATTCTCTCCCGGTGTCTGGAGGTGCCGGGGGCGGGGACCCCCTGAGGTCTCTCTCTTCATGTGTGGACGGCCGTGCTCTCCCTGGGTCCTCACGGGTTCGTCCTTCCGTGCGTGTCTATGTCCTGATTCCCTCTTCCTGTAAGGACCCTGGTCACACTGGTGACCTCGTGTTACCTTGATGGCCCCTTTAAAGACCCCCTCTCTAAATACAGCCGTCTTCTGAGGTGTTGGGGGTAGGGCTCCTACATACAAAGTTTGAGAAACGTGGTTCAGCCCAGCATAATCTATAGGAAAGTGAATCCGAGCTCACTGCACGAGGGAGGAAATGCCTTCCGGGGCCCAGCAGGCGGGTGGGTGCGGGGACGGGCTGCGGCACCCCTAACCAGGGCACTGGATGTGACTCCATCAGCAAGCTCGGGAGCTCCTCTGCTGGGGCCCACGGGCGCTGAGGTTCTCAGAGCTGTCCCATCTGTGCACGCCTGGTCACCGGTGTGCGGGCTCTGCCTGGCCGGCTTAGGGGACGGAGAGGCTGACCACGGCCCAGGGGAGGACCCGGGACCCGACAGACTGTCTGGGGCGGGGCTCGGGGCCACAGCTGCTGTCTGCGCACAGCAGGCCTGAGACCCAACGCTGAACAGCACAGAGGATCCCACCTCCCATTCCCTGTAGCAGGAACGACTTCAAACACACTGAAGGACGGAACACGATCGCACGGGTGCCCGTGTACCACCACCAAGTTCAGCCACCACGGGTGGGGTGCCATTCCCGCTTCACCCACACTTCCATCAAGAAAGAAAATATTCCCTGTCCCTACACCCGGTCCATGTGGCCTTGTGGGTCGTGCAGACTGATGAGACCAGCCTCCCCACCTTTGAAACGCTCCTGGTCCTCTGTGGCTCTTTGCCCCCCACGCAGCCCGGTGGAGCAGCCACCTGCGTCCCATGAGATGCTCTCCACAGATTCTGAAGGGCCTTTCACTGGATTTATCCGGCTGTTGGCTGAGAACTGACTGTAGTTTTCTTTCTCTCTCTTTTTTTTAAATTTATTTGTTTATTTGACAGACAGAGAGAGACAACGAGAGAGGGAACACAAGCAGGGGGAGTGGGAGAGGAAGAAGCAGGCTCCCAGCGGAGGAGCCTGATGTGGGGCTCGATCCCAGAACGCCGGGATCACGCCCTGAGCCGAAGGCAGACGCTTAACGACTGTGCCACCCAGGCGCCCCATGACCGTAGTTTTCGAAACCGAATCTGACGTCTCGTGAGCACAGCGTCTCTGTGAACGAAGACCCTCCTGTTTGCGGTCCGCGGGGCAGAGTGAGCCCCCCGTGAAGGCTGCGGCCTCGTTGTTTGATTTGTTCTTAGGAATCTGCACGGGTTCTGAGGCTGCTTCCGTTACATTTGCTACTTGGTTTTGTGCAGTTTTTTCCTTTATCGACATTGTATCCAACAAGGTTCCTGAGCTCTCTGGCCTCGGAACGGAGCCCTGTTCTCTTGGCTGTTGGCGGGTCACAGCATCTTTAACTCAGGGCTTAATCTCTTTGTAGTCCTGGTATTTACTATTTCTTTCTCTTGTTTTATCAATTTGGCAAGAACCTCCAGAGAGCCGTGGGTGGACAGCGTCCGCTTTCCCCGACGTTCATGGGGACGATCTCGAAGTCCCAGCACCGGTTCCTACGCCTGCTCCCATTCCGTGACAGAAACCCCCCAACATGCTAGGACTGTTGCTTGTGGCCTTAGTTTTCTTTTTAAAACAGTCGAGACCAGCTGTTTACTTCTGTCAGATGCTGCTTTCGCATCTACTGAGAAGAGCGCAGGGTTTTTCTCCTGGAATCTGTGATGTGGAAATCCCCTGGGCTCGGAGCGAGCCGCCGGCTCCCCCTTCCGCTCCCCTAGCGGCATTGCACCTCCCGGCCCGGGCAGCCGCGAGCAGCAGCGGGCGACCTCGGGCTCAGGACTGCATGCCGCGGGGCCTCCCACGGGCAGCGCACGGCGACCTCAGAGACCCTCGGTCCCGGAGTGAGAGGGTGTGCCGCCGGGCACCCGCCACGCCACAGCTAACAGGAAGCCCGCATGACCAAACACCAAGATTCAGGGGCTTTGGTGACGGCCACACAGCGGAGCTCCCTGGCTGGCTCCCATCGCCGGTACATTTTCTCGTGCTGAAGTGTCCTTGGATGCTGGGAGAACTCGACTTGCTTAGGACTGTTGGGACGTAGGGTGTGGGGGGGGAGGGGGTTCATACATAGCACCCCCCCCCCACCTGAGTGCTTGAACCAGCCAAAAAACAAGCACGGCCTCAGAGAGGCAGAGGCAGGGCCACACCTGACCTTGTGAATTATAAATTCACAGACTGAAAGCCACGGACTACGGACTACGTTTGCGGGTATGCTTCCCCCTGGAATTCAACAGACAACCTTCCAGTCGCTGGCAGCACGGGGCCTGGACGAACTCCCCTCCGGTCACCCCTGGGGGAAGGGAGAGAGAAGAGGCAGGATGCCCGCCCTCTGTTTCCAGTGGCTGCCTGCTGCCTGGGGGAGAGCGAGCAGAGGGCGGCAGCGCCAGGGTGAAGGGGACCAGCCCTGCGTGGACGGAGAAAGGCGCATGCCCTCGTGGCTTCTCTTGCCCACCTGAATTCGCTATGCTGATGTATTCCCCAGGGTGTCCGTCTCCATGGTACTGAGTGAGACGTGTGCACAGTGTTCCTTCCTTGGGTGGATCTTGAGCGATTTGGGGACCACGTAATTCCAGTTTCCGAATCAGACGGCCGGGCTTTCCCACGTTTTCTACCATCTAGTCTGTGTGATGTGATGCCACCAAAGCCCCGGTCGTGCACCCCACCCCGTGGCCTGTCCTCACTGATCTGGGCATGGTTGTGCACATGGCTTGACGGGGGTGACGCGGGAAGTGCTCGGGCTGGAGCTGTCCTCTTGTCACTCCGCAGACGGTGGGGCACCGTGTGAATTGCCGCCTCACTCTGGAGAAGAGGACACGTGCTGGGGGGCATCTGTGAGCCCCGCTGCTCCAGCCACAGCCGGCCCTGTGGACCCCCCAGCTGACGGCAGACGCCGGACAAGCCAGCCCGGGCTGCAGACTGGAATCACGAGCTGAGTAAGTCGTAGTTATTTGAGGCAACTGTCAGACGGCTCGCTCTTGTATCGAGTATGAGTTACCCGCCGTAAACGCCATCAGGTGATGTGCACAGTCTGGTAAATGTCAGCGTCTGCGTGCAGTCACGTGCCCACCACGGAGCGTGTCCACGCCACTCTGCAGCCGGTCCCCTCCCCGGGCCCACGTCCCAGGAAACCACGGCTCTGCTTTCTGCTCCCACGCTTTGCCATCTCCAGACGCCTCACTAGGAACCGTGCGGTCGTGTGTCATCCGGCGCTTTCTAGAAGCCTCCGTGCTGCACAAGTGGGTGCTGGCTCGTGTTCGCCGCTTACACCACAGACTCAGCTCTGACTCCAGACAAGTCTCCCCCAGGAAAGGGAGGTGGGGAGACAGCCAGGGTGGGGGGCCAGGCCTCCTCAAGTCCCCACCCTGCCTTCCAAAGCCACTGCTCAGGGAAGGCTCTTTCCCGGCTTTTTCCACGGAGGCCCCGTGATTGAGGGCGAGACCGTGGGGCCCGGGGCTCCCCTAACCCGTGGTGCCTGGCAGAGCCCAGAAGGAGTAGCTCCAGGGTCTGGACCGGACCTGACATCACAGCAGGGTGACCCCAAAGCCCCTTCTCTCTCTGGGACCAGGCAGGGGTCCCGATTCTACCACCTTCCCCTGTGGTGAAGAATAGCATAGCCTCTGGGGGGCCTGGTGGGCAGCAGACTGGCTGCGGTCCGTTCCTTGTAACGGTCACGATCCCACTGTGAGGTGAAGGGCTGGGAGGGCGTCCCAGGCCCTCAGTAGACCGAGCCTGCCGGCATAGCCAGAGCCTGAGCCAGACTGACCCCTGGAGGCCACACCAGGCCCACAAGGCCCAGCTCCTGAGAGCGTGAGTGCCCCCTGACCCAGACACTTGGGGTGCGGTGGTGTCTCCAGGAACCGGGCATAGCAGAGCCATGAGGCACACCTCTAATCTAGGGGATGCTGTGTGGAAAGACAAGGTAGGCCAGTGTGGCCAACACAGGCCATAAGCTCTGGATACCCCGTTGGGCCGTGGGTGGCCTGTCCCCCTGTCCCCAGAGCACCCTCAGCCAGCAGCAGGGACCATGGGGCCCAGCATCTGAGCTCACAAGGGCAGCTGCCACCTGGCCCCTAACCCAGGTCCCACATCCCCACTGAGCCCCAGGACAACGCAGCTCAGGGATGTGGGCCAGATGAGGAAGCCGAAAGAGCTGGACATGACCGGAACGCCTCCCTCGCGGCCCCTCCCCCCTCCCCACCCGCACCCGCCCTCCTCCTCTGAAAAGGACGCAGAGAGAACCAAGAAGACAGCCCTGGCTGGGCCGACAGGGCGGGTCTCTGTTGGGGAGGGGCACCTGCTCTGCTGATCTCTCGCTGAGAAGCCCGATTTACAGAAGGGCGCCCAGCTGAGTCCCGCGAACGCGTGATCAAGAACATCTGAGGCCCGTCTCCTGTCATCAGCTGCACCAGGGGGCAGCCCCGGGAGACGAGGTGGGGGCCGCTTGGCCTCAGGTCGGAGGGCAGATCAGCATCTCCAACTGGCCCCAAGGGTGTCCGTGAAAGCTGGTGGGCAGCCCAGAGAAGAAGGGACCACGGGGGGAAAGCATGGCCTGCACGCTGGGGTCCCCACGGGAATTCTCCCCAGGTAGAAACCAGGCTTGGACAGGGAAGGGACATCCACGGGGCAGACTCTGGGCCGGTGGGCTCTCCTCCAGACCCAGCCACTCTGGTGGAGAGCAGAGGCTGGGAAGCAGTGGAGGGGAAGGGTGGGGAGGGGCACAGCCAAGGCGGTCGCTCCCAGGCGGAGGGGCAGGGTGGCTGCCCACTGCGCGGGTATCCCTAGCAGACCCCTCAGAGCCCTCGTGTGAACAGTGGGAGCAGAAGGGGCGGCCTGTAAGAAGCGAAGGGACCCCCCCAAACGGCCCCCAGGCCAGGCGGTGTTGGTGCCCAGTGTGCGGATCATTCATCCGTCCCTCCAGAGGGCTGGGCGGGGGCTCTGGGGAGCACCCTTTGCTTCCTCTGGGGCAGTCTCAGCGACCATCTGCCGACGGCCATCAAATGATTTTGAAGCCAAAAACCTCTTTCCAAACAAAGCCTCATGGAAACCTCCACATGTCAAAGAGAAAACCTTGGCTCTGCTGCTGACACTGGGGGTCTGCGGGCACAGCCGAGAGAAGCAAGCGGGCGCAGCTGCACCCTCGCCCACCCCGGCGTCCAGAGCCCCCACCTCTCAGCTGCAGAGCCAGGAGGTGGATGAGGACGCTGGCCCCGAGGCTGACCCTCTTCCCAACCAGATGCAGACCCCCCCCGTTCTTGTCCTGCAGTTGGTCCAGCCTATGCTGGGCTGCCCGCCGGAAGGGCACAGCCTGGCGGAGCAGAAGGGACCCACTGCCAGGGTGGGCCAGGAGCTCAGCTCCGTGTCAGTGACACACACCGCACACTAAGAGAATTTCTGGAGCTCACAGCCCTCATGGCCTGGGGGGTGGGGAGGACACCTCGGAACAGGTGAGAGCCACAGGGCAGGCACCTTGACCGTTTTACAGAAAGGCTGGTTCTGAAGCACCCGGAAAGCCCCACTTGGCCACACGGCAGAGGCCGGCCCCGTGCCCTCAGCAAACCTCCGGCCCTAGGAGGCCACTTGGTGCCTCCAGGGCCACCAGGCCAACTACCCGCCTACAGCGTCCTCAGGTCTAGGCCAGGGACAATGTGGGCTCCTGCGATCACCAGAGGGGGCTGTGCAGGGTCGTCTGGACCCCACCAGGCCAGGAGGGGTTGCACAGACCCCAGGTCCCAGGTCCCAGGGTCGTGCTGGTGTGCAGACTCTTCCTGACTGGCCATCACCGGCCTCCCTGATGTCGGGCGGGGGCAGGTCAGGGAGGGCTCATGAGGGAGGGCCGAGCCCTCAGCCCAGCCCCGCAGGACACAGAGAATGCAGAGGAAGGGGGTTTCCGGTGCCCCGTGCCAGCCCTCGCTGGCCCCCAGCACCGTGGAGCCTGCTGTGGGCACCGCCCTTCCTGACAGCCTCCATCCGGTCGGCTGTAAAATGTGGCAGAGTCTCGTGGGAGAGGACGCTGTGGGTCCCCGGGGACGTCGGCACCCTCCCCTTAGGCTGCTGAGGGTGCTGGCAGGTAGGGTGACTGCACTCGGGGCTCCGCGGCCTCGCCAGCTGGTCAGGCCGGGGGTCTGCTGCCTCGGAACAGACAGCTGGCTCCTTGCCCAACCTTGTGAGCTCCGGCTCTGGTCCAGCTGTCCCCACGGCCACCCAGACAGCCCACCAGCCTGGCACTGTGTGTCATAAAAGGACCAGAGGAGTCCCTTCCCTGAAATTCCCACTTTGGAGGCTCAGCTCACACAACAGCTTCCCAAATACATGCGGGCCGGTGGCCACGTGGATGAACGCCCGGGCACAAGCACACGCACACTCACAGGGCCAGCCTCCCGCCTGGGTCCACAGAGCCACCCAGAGCTTGTGCAAGTGGGTCTGAGGGCGGGCGGCTGTGCGGGCACCCTCAGCAGCCAGGAGAGACCCAGCAGTCAGCCTTGGCAGCAGGAGCTGGCTTGCTGCCTCTGGTCCGTGGACCGAGAATGTTCTTCTTCTTGCCGGCGGAGAGACCCAGGGTGAGGCATGTTTCACACACACACACGCAAACGTGTGTGCACATTCACACTCAGGCCGCACATGCTCACACACGCCCACATCCAGGAGCACACGCTTGCCCTGAGCTGTCGGGCCTCACCAAGGCAAGAGCCTGCAAAGCCCCCTGAGCGCCCTCTTTTGCAAACTCTGAACTGGAAGTCCTCCCGGAAGCGGCCTCCTGCTCTGTGGCCGCCCAGAAAGGGCTTTACACACGCCGAGCGGGGCAGGGCAGGACAGAGGGGCAGGGCAGGACTGCGCTTTCGGAGGCATCCTACAGGAGGTGGTCACGAGGGACGCTCCCCTCTGAGCTTCCTCCAGCCACTCGCCCCACAGCAGCCACCCAGACCCTCGGCCACAACTGAAACGCACCAGCACAGCGTCTGCCCAAGTTTATTTTGGAAAGCAAAGAATTGAACAAAGACTCAGAAAATAAATATCCTCAGAGAGGAGGTCCGCTTAGGTGAGGAAGCTCAGAGGGTCAGCGGGGGGGGGGTGTGTGCGGAGGTCGGGGCGGGGGGGCCTGGACGCGGGACCCTGCTCATTCCCTCCCCGGATACAGGCCCCTGGGGCTGGCGCGCCGGGCGCGGCCGGGGACACTGCGCTGAGCCCGCGGGAGCTCGCACACGGTGTCCTGGCACTGGCAGCTCTCGATGTGGGTGTAGGTGTGGTTCCGCGAGCTGCCATCAGGGCAGCTCAGCTCCACCTCCCGCTGGCTGGTGCGCTCCTCCTTGCAGCAGGAGCACCTGTGGTCCAGGGCCTGGGCCTCGGCCGAGTACCTGGGGGAGGGCCGCGGTGAGGAGCCACTCCCCCCCTCCCCGCTCTGCCACCCCCAGCAGGGCGCACGCAGGGCCTGGGACTCACATGGCAAAGGTCCCGCAGCTCCCAGAGCAGTAATTCATTGTGACCTTCTTGGTGCAGCCAGAGTAAGAGATTTCCTCCGTAACAGGAATGGTGGAGCAGAAGATCCTGGTCTCATTGCGAGGGATGCCTGGCAAGAGGGGGCGGAGGCTCTGGGGTGGGGTCTCCACACCTTCAGGGGGCCTACCGGATCTTCCCTCACGGCTTCTTCTCTCTCCCCAAGCGCCCCCGGCCTCAGCCACCCCCCAGCAAGCACGACATCCCAGGTGACGCCCTCAAATTGAGCATCTGGTGGAGAGTGGCAGAGGAGACAGGGATCCCGGGACACCGTCCCCCATGCCTCTTCCCCTCGAGGGTCCCAGCTGGAGCCCCCCTGCCCGGCTGCGCCTTGGGCCCCGGGAGCCACCATCCCAGCAGCCCCCACTCACATTTCTTGCAGCATCCGTTGGGCATGAGTGTGATGGAGCCCTGGAGGGAAGGAGAATGAGCCTAGGACTCAGGACGGCCCACAACAGTGAGCAACCCCTTCCTGCCACGGGGTGGGAAGGAACAGGGACCAGCCTGGCCCTGGGGACCCCCACTCACCGGGACGCAGATGCTGGGGTCAAAGTCGGGGCAGGTGATGTTGGAGACGGAAGAGATGAGCTGGTTGTGGATTTTCATGCAGCTGAAGAAGGTGCAATTGTTCGTGGGGTCGTTACTTATGTCCCCGGGCTGCAGGGCAGAGGGCAGTGTGGTGAGGCCCAGCAGGAGGCCCGGCTGGCGGGCCCAGAGCCACCAGGCAGGTGACACCCAGGAGGGGCCCCGGGACAGCCGCCAGCCTGTAGTCCACAGACACGTCCACATCCTTGCCCCCGGCACCTGCAGACGTGACCTTATTTGGAGAAAGGGTGTTTATAGACGGGACTAAGTTGAAGACCTCGAGATGAGACCACCCTCGATTACACAGGTGGCCCTAAACCCAATGACCAGTGTCCTTAGAGAGAGAGGAGGGGCCACGGGAAGGTGAGGCAGAGAGTGGACAGATGCAGCCACAAACCCAGGGCCTCCTGGAGCCCCCAAAGCTGAAGAGGCAGGGGGGTCCCCCAGAGCCTTTGGAGGGAGTGCAGCCCGGCAACACCTTGATCTTGGACTCGGGCTCCACGCTGGGAAAGTCAGTCAGTCCCAGTGTTTCCAGCCCTAGTCTGTGGTCACTTGTCATGGCAACCCCAGGACACTTGCACAGCCATGCCCAGCCCTGGGGAGACTCAGCCATGGCTTCAGGTCAGCCCCTCCCGTGTCAAGGGATGGGACGTGACAGGTGGGACTCCCCGCTCACCTTTAGGACAATGTTCTCCATGCCGGGTCTCTTGATGATGCAGTGAGTCTGCTGACACTTCCTGCAGCACTCCCCGGGGACGTCCACCAGCTCGAAGCCCTGCAGGACATGCACGGCTCAGGTTGGCATAGGTAGACAGGCACCGGGAGCCGGCCGAGGGGCGGCCCTGGGGAGTAGGGGAGGCTTACAGGGCTGCAGGAGCTGTTGCAGTGCACGTGGGTGCAGGAGATGATGTTAAGCTGCGTGCTGCTGTCCGTGCTGTTGGTGCAGACGCAGTCCTGGCACTTGGAGGAATACACTGGGGACCCGGGCTGAGGGCACAGGGAGGGCAGGTGAGGCAGGGCCACCTCCCACACCTGCCGCCTGCCTGCAGGACGGCTGGCCCTGCCCAGAGGCCCCCGGGCCTGACACACACCACGGAGGCCCCAGAGCGGGTACCTACCCCCCCCCGGGCACCCTGCCCAACCTGAGAGCCAGCCCGGGACCCCCACCCCTCGGCCCAGGGCTCACCTGGTACTCAGCATTCCCGTGAACGCACACACCCTTGGGCACTGGGAGGAAGAGAATGCGGACATGGGTCAGGCTGGCCTGCCTGGCCCCAATGGCTGACGCCCGGCCACCGGACGCACGGGCACTCAGGCCTGGGGTGGGTATGTGTACCATGTGGAGCGACCCCACCCACGGTTCCCAGACCCCCAGGCCCACTGACCACAGGAGTAGGAGGGGCAGCACTTCCCAGGTCTGGTCTCGCTGCTCACTTCGAAGCCCAGGGGGCACTTGGGCGGTGTCTCCTCGCACAGGCTGGTATTGCACTCTGGAGGGGAGGGGGACAGAGTGGGCAGGGCGGGGCCTGTGGGCAGAGGCCTCCTCCCACACCCAGCTCGGTGGCCCGCGTCCTGACGGCCCAGCCCCCGCAGGCCCCCAGTCGGAGGCCCCCTGGCTCAGCGAGGAGGTGAGAACAGCCCCGGGGGTGGCGGGGTGCGCCCCGAGGCCCCAGGCGCCCAGCGCTGCCTGCGGGCGGCCTTACTGCAAGTCGTGATATTGCAGCACGGGTCTGCGGGGTTGACCTCCGTGAGCGGGTAGGTGCCGTCCTCCGTGCACGTGACCGGCTCCTGGCGGCACTCCTTGGGCTGACAGATGATGCCGCGCCCGCCCTCCAGGCACACGCAGTCTTTGCAGTCGAACTCAAAGTGCTCCCCGAACTGCAGGGACGAAGTGGGTGGGCAGGGGATCACGGCGCCAGCGCCCCTGCCCGTGCGCCGGGGCCGTACCACAGCACGCTCGCACTCTGCCCACAGGAGGCGACACGCCGAGGGTCCCGTGGGAAGCCTGGGCCCTCCCCCCCCAGCACACGGGGCCACATCCCTGATGCCACAGCGATGACCTGCTCCTAGCGTTTGCCTCCACCGGCCCGGCCCGCGGCAAATGTTCCGCACACGTATGTGGGGTTCGCAGAATGGAGCTAAGGAATCGACCACGTGTGGGAGACACGGACAACACTGCAGCGGCCAAGATGCCATCTCGGGTTTAGACGGCATGTGGGTGGCATGAAGGGGTGGATGCACATGTGGACCCGTGGGTAGATGGATGGACAGTTGGACAGACAAAGGGATAGATGGACAATTGGGTGAATGCTTGGATGAGTAGAAGGAAGGAGGGGCGGAGAAGGGAGAGAGGAGGGAAGGGGGAAGGAGGTGGACGGGTGGGGGGGTGGGCGCCCAGGGGACACCACTGCTGGCTCAGCCTTCCAGGACTTCAATGACATGACTCAAGGTTTGAGACTCCCAGGTTCTCATGTGCAACCCTCCCTAGCTCCCCAAATTCCGGGTTTGTGGGTTCCCACCCCAGCACCGAGAGGAACGGCCCTACCTTTCTAGGCACATCGTCAGGCCCCACACAGCCTAGAAGGGAGAGAACACAAGTCCATTAGCAGAGTCCTGGTGCCGCGGGACTGGGGTGGGCTTCACAGAGCAACGCGGGTGGGCAGCATACCACACAGCTCCACGCAGACGTCGAATCCTGGGGCGTAGTTCATGGTGCCCTCGGGACAGAAGCAGCCTTCCACCAGGTGGGTGTTCCTCTGGTGCGGGGGGTCTGGGGGCGGGAGGGCATCATGTGATGGGTGTACACGGGCTGGGGAACAGGCATGTGGGACCCCGATGCCCGGACAGCGCCCACCACCCCCGGCGCACAGCCTGAGGGGCCAGCCCGCTGTCCCGGCGCACCTTATAGCAACTAAGCTAGACTCGCATGAGGGCTCGTCTGCAGGACCACAGGCCCGGTACTCCCTGTGAGGTGGGCACGTCACCGCTGCGGGAAGGAGATAGGAATCAGAGGAGCTGGGGTTGGGAGGGAGGAGCCCGTGGGCCCCCTGGCGAGGGACAGGCCCACCCAGCCTCTCCTGCACCAGCTGGGGGTGACCAGCCGCCTGGTGCTGCCCATCTCGGCCCCCCATGCCATCCCTGAGCTGGGAGGCAGGGGCCCAGTGGCCTAGCAAGGATGGCCGTAGCCCCAGGCCCCCAGCCCCCCAAGCCCTGCCTTCTTCCCAGCCCGAGGCCCAGGCCGGCTCTCCCTGTCCTCCCGGCCCTCCCACCCCAGTGTGGCTTCAGGCCGGGCACGGCACCCAGCGGAGCACAAGCCCCTATCCGGCCCGCGGGACCACAGGTCTGGGGCAGGGGCAGGGGCAGGCAGGCACACACAGCAGATCCCATGGGTGTGGTTCCGCCAGTCGATGCAGATGTTGCCCTGGGCACAGAGGGTCGCGTAGGCCTGCAGGCTGGCGCACTCCAGGCCGGAGTCGGGCACAAAGCAGCTGTCAAACATGCACGCGTCGTAGTAGTGCTGGGGGGGTACCAGGGCGTGGCACGGGGCGAACACGCTGTGAGGGAAGGCGCGCGGGTCAGGCTCTGGGCGGCCCTCCCCACCAGCCCAGCACGTCTCCCTGGCCACCCTCCCAGAGCCCGGCTCAGCCCGTATCCCACTGAACGGGCGCCTGTAGGCGGACAGTGGCAACAGGGCCACCTCGGGGAAGAGGAGCGGGCACAGTGGACGGCCCGAGGACAGGCTGCTGCAGGCCAGGCTCTCGGGCAGGGGGGAGCTCCATGCTACATGGCTGCCAGCTTTGGGTGTGCCTCCCTGATCCCAGCCCTGAATGCTAGCTCTGTCCCCGGTCAGCTCCTCTCCCTGAGGCCTCCAGCTCAGCTGACCTTGCTGAGGCGGGAGAGATCTGGGAGGACAGAAAAGGCACAGGGATATCTGTCAAGACAGCTGAGCCCCGTAGACATCGGGAGCCCCCGTCCTGGGCCCTCCGTGACTCAGCACCTGCCCACTGGCGCCCTGACTTCCCTCTGACACCCCAGCCCCGTGCTCAGCCCTCTGCCTCGGCTCCCCTTTGCAACGGGGGTGCGGCACGGAAAGGAAGCCGCTCCCCGAGACCCCAGGTTCCCTAGGGACTGGCGGGGGCACCTGTCTTTGATGAGCTCGCAGAGAGGAGAGGCGCAGCCCTTGTGGGTGGTGGTGCTGCCCCCTGGCGGCGTGCTGGCGGGGGGCTTGGTGGTCGTGCTGGTGTGGGGACAGTGCGGCTTGGAGGGGTCATTCACCACCCACTGATCAGCTGCAGACTCGCAGTTGGAAACGACCTCCCCGCTGGGCAGCACGCAGTCGTCTGCCGTATTGTTGGTGCACGTACCTGTGTCGGGAGGGAGCCCACGTCGTACCAGCACCAGACCCCGGCCTCCCCTTCTCCAGCCCAGGTCCCCCGGTGACCTCAGGCCAGGGCCGAGGGCACAGACGACACAGGACTCCCATCGGCCTCTTCCCACGGGATTCCGAGCGGGGCGCTCACACCCAGCCTCCCCCCGGCCCCGAGCCGTCCTCTTCAGGGGTGGGCCCGGGGGCTCACCACACTGGCCCTTGGTGTTGTTGCCAAACAGGTGGTAGGGCAGCCTGATGGAGAAGGAGAGTCCATTGTAGGAGATGAGGGCGCCCAGCTTGGAGACTTCCACCACGTAGTTGATGCCCGACTGGTACACGTGCACCTCATTCTTCACGTAGGGCAGCGCCACCACCTGCCTGTTGACCTGCACCTGTGACCAAACCCCTGGGGTCAGGACGGCCAGCAGGCAGGTGCGGTGGCCACTCACCTGGGGCCCCGCCCTGGCCACCTTGGGAAACAGAGCCCCGTGGGTCTAACAAGAGTGAGTCGGGGCAAGCCGAGTCTTCAGAGAGCACCTGGGATCACCCCGCCCCTGCCTGTTTTCAGGCCTGTGCGTCCAGTGGGGGACCTCTGCCTGGCCCCTGGCCCTGGCCCACTTCCCACCTCCTTTCCATTGCTCTGGGCCCGACTTGTCCTGGCCGGTCCCCAGGGGAGGTCTCAAGGACACTGCGCTCAGAGGCCCCTGGAGACACTGGGGCTCATGCCGAGGGTAGAGCTCCCCAGGCCACAGGAACCAGCAACCCCACACGAGCGTGTGCCCAGTGCCTGTGCTCGGGGAGGGAGCTTCTGCCACAGAGGCCTGGGACCAGGGCGGGTGGTGGGAGCACGAGTGGGGAAGGTCAAGGGACCCCTGCATGTCGCCAAGGGCCTGAGAGAACGGCCCAGTCCCCGCCGAGCGAGGGAACGGGTGCACCTGTGCGCCTGTGTGGGCGCCCTCGCCCTCGCCACGCACCTGGACCTCAATGGGCATCAGCTGCAGCGTCTTGAGCAGCACCTCCTGGGACTCGTAGCGCACGATGAGCGTGCGGGGGCAGGACACCTGGTCGTTGACGTCACAGTGGTAGTTGTCGATGTAGACCCCAAAGTTGCCCAGCGTGGGGGCGATCTCCTCCACAAGCACGTACGTGCAGTTTCCCTGGTAGCTGTAGTACAGCCCGTCGAACGTCACGTAGTGGGGGTCCCCCCAGCCTGTGCAGTAGCCTGAAGAAGGAGCTGCACTGAGCCACACCGAGCCCCGGCCCGGGGGCTGCACGGGGACAGGCGCCGGTGAAAGCCCAGGGACGGGTGGGATCAGCAAGCAGGAATGGGGAGGGGGGGCGCACATTCCCGCTCCTGGGGCGTGCGGGGCATCCAAGCCCATTCTGTGGGACAGAGCCTCGCCGTGGAGCCAAAAGGCCTGGGTTCCGAGTCCAGCTCTGCCCCTCCAGCCCCAGGACCAGCCTCCTTCTGGGAGGTGGCTGTGCCCCACCAGGCAAGCCCCTCCCACGCCCGGACCCCCAGCCCGAGATGGGAAGCAAGCAGGAGGCCCAGCACAGTCGGCCGGCACATTCAGCCTGCGGTCTGCACCCAAGGACCTCAGGGCCTGCAGCCCCCTGCTCACAGAAGGGAGAAGATGGAGGGCCCTGCAGTGTCAGGGGGCTTACAGTCACATTCCCAGTGCTCGCAGCACTCGTGGGGACCCCGGACGAGCACGGGCTGGAGGCCGTTGGAGCAGGTGGGCATGGGCGGGGTTTCGCACTCCACCTCCACGAGCTCCACGGTGTTGTTGTACTTGCAGATCGCCATGGTGCAGTTACACAGCCACCACGTCTCGTTCTCCTACGGCGGGAATGGCTCGGCATCAGCAGAGGCCAGCCTGGACCCACCCCGGCCCCCGCTGGAGGCTGGGGCACCGGGTGCCCCGGGCAGGAGGCAGCTCACTGCCAGCCACCTCACTGCAGCAAGGGAGGCGTGGGTGAGAAGGGGGCTCCAGCAGACCTGAGCCCAAAAGTCCACTTGAAGCCTCAGTGGTGGCACAGGGCGTCGGGACAGGGGTGTCTTGGGTGACCAGCAGAAAGGCAGTGCCTGGGCTCTGGAAGCCTGGCTGGTGGGTGCATGGTCTCAGGGCCAAGAGGACAAAAAGTCGCCCACAGCACACTGACCTGTCTGGGAGGATCGAAGTCTGGGCACGCAGGGGGCTTGGTGGTGGCCGGTGTGCTCGATGCCGTGGGCGTGGGTGGTTTGGATGTCGAGGTCGGTGTCGTCTTGGAGGGGGTGGGCGTTGGGGAGGGTGTGGACGGGCATGACCAGTTGAAGATCTCGATGGCGCACAACACCGAGCAGTTCACGTAATAGCAGGTGTCCCCGTGCGTGCCGTTGTACACCAACTCGCCTGCGAGGGGAGAGAGACCAGTCCTGCACTGTCCCCCAGGGCTGTCCACCAGGGCTGTCCACCAGGGCATGCAGGCAGGTGCCCACGAGGCCACCAACCCCCACTTCCCTGACTCATGGCTACAGCAAAGGGGGGCTGATCACAGGGCAGCCGCCCACACCCAGCATCCAGCTTCCCAAGCGAGCTCCTGGTTTAGACTGACCACTGGTGAAACCAGAGACCAAAGCCCAACCAGCCTCTGTCGCCTGAGAGCCAGAGTGAAAATCTTGGGTACCTGGTGCATAGTATGTGCCGTTCAAAAAGCAGCATGTCTCCTGAGGGGAGGAGGCGACTGGGGTCGTGATGCCTGGGCGCGTGCTTATACTGACGTTTGGAGTGGAGATTGGGGTCGGTGTGGGCGTGGGCACAAAGGAGGTCGTGGTGCTGGTGATCTGTGGCCTGGACGGTGTGGGCGGCGTGGGCGTTCCTGTGGTGGTCGTTGACACCGTCGTAGGAGTGGGCGTGGAGGGGGTGCCCGTGGTGGTGCTGATGGTGGGGGTTGGGGTCGGGGTGCCCGTGGTGGTACTGATGGTGGGGGTTGGGGTCGGGGTGCCCGTGGTGGTGGTGATGGTGGGGGTCGGGGTCGGGGTGCCCGTGGTGGTGGTGATGGTGGGTGTCGGAGTCAGGGTGCCTGTGGTGGTGCTGATGGTGGGGGTCGGGGTCGGGGTGCCCGTGGTGGTAGTGATGGTGGGGGTTGGGGTTGGGGTGCCTGTGGTGGTGCTGATGGTGGGGGTTGGGGTTGGGGTGCCTATGGTGGTGGTGATGGTGGGGGTTGGAGTCGGGGTGCCCGTGGTGGTGGTACTTGAGGTGGGTGTTGGGGTCTCTGTGCCTGTGGTGATGGTGATGGTGGGGGTCGGGGTGCCCGTAGTGGTGGTGGTTGGACTGGTAGTGATGGTGGGTGTTGGGGTTGGAGTGCCTGTGGTGGTGGTGATGGTGGGGGTTGGAGTCAGGGTGCCCGTGGTGGTGGTACTTGGGGTGGGTGTTGGGGTCTCTGTGCCTGTGGTGATGGTGATGGTGGGGGTCGGGGTGCCCGTAGTGGTGGTGGTTGGACTGGTAGTGATGGTGGGTGTTGGGGTTGGGGTGCCTGTGGTGGTGGTGATGGTGGGAGTTGGAGTCGGGGTGCTCGTGGTAGTGCTGATGGTGGGGGTTAGGGTTGGGGTGCCTGTGGTGGTGGTGATGGTGGGGGTCGGGGTCGTAGTGGTGGTGGTTGGACTGGTAGTGATGGTGGGTGTTGGGGTTGGAGTGCCTGTGGTGGTGGTGATGGTGGGTGTTGGGGTCGGGGTGCCCGTGGTGGTGGTAGTCGTGGTGGTGCTTGGAGTGGTGGTGATGGTGGGGGTTGGGGTTGGGGTTGGGGTGCCCGTGGTCGTGCTAATGGTGGGTGTTGGGGTCGGGGTGCCTGTGGTGGTGGTAGTTGTGGTGGTGCTCATAGTGGTGGTGATGGTGGGGGTTGGGGTTGGGGTGCCCGTGGTAGTGCTAATGGTGGGGGATGGGGTTGGGGTGCCTGTCGTGGTGCTGATGGTGGGTGTAGGAGTCGGGGTGCCCGTGGTGGTGGTAGTTGTGGTGGTGCTTGGAGTGGTGGTGATGGTGGGGGTTGGGGTCTCGGTGCCTGTGGTAGTGCTGATGGTGGCGGTTGGTGTTGGGGTGCCCGTGGTGGTGCTGATGGTGGATGTCAGGGTGCCTGTGGTGGTGGTGACAGTGGGTGTAGGGGTTGGTGTGCCTGTGGTGGTGGTGGTGGTACTTGGGGTGGGTGTCGGGGTCTCTGTGCCCGTGGTGGTGGTGATGGTGGGGGTCAGGGTGCCTGTGGTGGTTGGACTGGTAGTGATGGTGGGTGTTGGGGTTGGAGTGCCTGTGGTAGTGGTAATGGTGGGTGTAGGGGTTGGGGTGCCTGTGGTGGTGGTGGTGGTGGTGGTACTTGGGGTGGGTGTTGGGGTCTCTGTGCCTGTGGTGGTGGTGATGGTGGGGGTCGGGGTGCCTGTGGTGGTGGTGATGGTGGGAGTTGGAGTCGGGGTGCCCGTGGTAGTGCTGATGGTGGGGGTTGGGGTTGGGGTGCCTGTGGTGGTGGTGATGGTGGGGGTCGGGGTCGTAGTGGTGGTGGTTGGACTGGTAGTGATGGTGGGTGTTGGGGTTGGAGTGCCTGTGGTGGTGGTGATGGTGGGTGTTGGGGTCGGGGTGCCCGTGGTGGTGGTAGTCGTGGTGGTGCTTGGAGTGGTGGTGATGGTGGGGGTTGGGGTTGGGGTTGGGGTGCCCGTGGTCGTGCTAATGGTGGGCGTTGGGGTCGGGGTGCCTGTGGTGGTGGTAGTTGTGGTGGTGCTCATAGTGGTGGTGATGGTGGGGGTTGGGGTTGGGGTGCCCGTGGTAGTGCTAATGGTGGGGGATGGGGTTGGGGTGCCTGTCGTGGTGCTGATGGTGGGTGTAGGAGTCGGGGTGCCCGTGGTGGTGGTAGTTGTGGTGGTGCTTGGAGTGGTGGTGATGGTGGGGGTTGGGGTCTCGGTGCCTGTGGTAGTGCTGATGGTGGCGGTTGGTGTTGGGGTGCCCGTGGTGGTGCTGATGGTGGATGTCAGGGTGCCTGTGGTGGTGGTGACAGTGGGTGTAGGGGTTGGTGTGCCTGTGGTGGTGGTGGTGGTACTTGGGGTGGGTGTCGGGGTCTCTGTGCCCGTGGTGGTGGTGATGGTGGGGGTCAGGGTGCCTGTGGTGGTTGGACTGGTAGTGATGGTGGGTGTTGGGGTTGGAGTGCCTGTGGTAGTGGTAATGGTGGGTGTAGGGGTTGGGGTGCCTGTGGTGGTGGTGGTGGTGGTGGTACTTGGGGTGGGGGTTGGGGTCGGGGTGCCTGTGGTGGTGGTGATGGTGGGAGTTGGAGTCGGGGTGCCCGTGGTAGTGCTGATGGTGGGGGTTGGGGTTGGGGTGCCTGTGGTGGTGGTGATGGTGGGGGTCGGGGTCGTAGTGGTGGTGGTTGGACTGGTAGTGATGGTGGGTGTTGGGGTTGGAGTGCCTGTGGTGGTGGTGATGGTGGGTGTTGGGGTCGGGGTGCCCGTGGTGGTGGTAGTCGTGGTGGTGCTTGGAGTGGTGGTGATGGTGGGGGTTGGGGTTGGGGTTGGGGTGCCCGTGGTCGTGCTAATGGTGGGCGTTGGGGTCGGGGTGCCTGTGGTGGTGGTAGTTGTGGTGGTGCTTGTAGTGGTGGTGATGGTGGGGGTTGGGGT
Source organism: Ursus arctos (assembly GCF_023065955.2). NCBI lineage: Eukaryota > Metazoa > Chordata > Mammalia > Carnivora > Ursidae > Ursus > Ursus arctos. The sequence continues at coordinate 47,801,733 of NW_026622908.1, forward strand.
TGGGGTGCCCGTGGTAGTGCTAATGGTGGGGGATGGGGTTGGGGTGCCTGTCGTGGTGCTGATGGTGGGTGTAGGAGTCGGGGTGCCCGTGGTGGTGGTAGTTGTGGTGGTGCTTGGAGTGGTGGTGATGGTGGGGGTTGGGGTCTCGGTGCCTGTGGTAGTGCTGATGGTGGCGGTTGGTGTTGGGGTGCCCGTGGTGGTGCTGATGGTGGATGTCAGGGTGCCTGTGGTGGTGGTGACAGTGGGTGTAGGGGTTGGTGTGCCTGTGGTGGTGGTGGTGGTACTTGGGGTGGGTGTCGGGGTCTCTGTGCCCGTGGTGGTGGTGATGGTGGGGGTCAGGGTGCCTGTGGTGGTTGGACTGGTAGTGATGGTGGGTGTTGGGGTTGGAGTGCCTGTGGTAGTGGTAATGGTGGGTGTAGGGGTTGGGGTGCCTGTGGTGGTGGTGGTGGTGGTGGTACTTGGGGTGGGTGTTGGGGTCTCTGTGCCTGTGGTGGTGGTGATGGTGGGGGTCGGGGTGCCTGTGGTGGTTGGACTGGTAGTGACGGTGGGTGTTGGGGTTGGGGTGCCCGTGGTTGTGCTAATGGTGGGTGTTGGGGTCGGGGTGCCCGTGGTGGTGGTAGTCGTGGTGGTGCTCAGAGTGGTGGTGATGGTGGGTGTAGGGGTTGGGGTGCCTGTGGTAGTGCTAATGGTGGGGGTTGGGGTTGGGGTGCCTGTCGTGGTGCTGATGGTGGGTGTCGGAGTCAGGGTGCCCGTGGTGGTGGTGATGGTGGGGGTTGGAGTCGGGGTGCCCGTGGTGGTGCTAGTCGTGGTGGTGCTTGGAGTGGTGGTGATGGTGGGGGTTGGGGTTGGGGTGCCCGTGGTCGTGCTAATGGTGGGTGTTGGGGTCGGGGTGCCCGTAGTGGTAGTGGTTGGACTGGTAGTGATGGTGGGTGTTGGGGTTGGAGTACCTATGGTGGTGGTGATGGTGGATGTCGGGGTCGGGGTGCCCGTGGTGGTGGTAGTTGTGGTGGTGCTTGGAGTGGTGGTAATGATGGGGGTTGGGGTCTCGGTGCCTGTGGTAGTGCTGATGGTGGCGGTTGGTGTTGGGGTGCCCGTGGTGGTGCTGATGGTGGATGTCAGGGTGCCTGTGGTGGTGGTGACGGTGGGTGTAGGGGTTGGGGTGCCTGTGGTGGTGGTGGTGGTACTTGGGGTGGTTGTCAGGGTCTCTGTGCCTGTGGTGGTGGTGATGGTAGGGGTCGGGGTGCCTGTGGTGGTTGGACTGGTAGTGATGGTGGGTGTTGGGGTTGGAGTGCCAGTGGTAGTGGTAATGGTGGGTGTAGGGGTTGGGGTGCCTGTGGTGGTGGTGGTGGTACTTGGGGTGGGTGTTGGGGTCTCTGTGCCTGTGGTGGTAGTGATGGTGGGGGTTGGGGTGCCTGTGGTGGTTGGACTGGTAGTGATGGTGGGTGTTGGGGTTGGGGTGCCCGTGGTCGTGCTAATGGTGGGTGTTGGGGTCGGGGTGCCCGTGGTGGTGGTAGTCGTGGTGGTGCTCAGAGTGGTGGTGATGGTGGGTGTAGGGGTTGGGGTGCCCGTGGTCATGCTAATGGTGGGGGTTGGGGTTGGGGTGCCCGTGGTGGTGCTGATGGTGGGGGTTGGGGTTGGGCTGCCCGTGGTGGTGCTGATGGTGGGGGTTGGAGTCGGAGTGCCTGTGGTGGTGGTGATGGTGGGTGTCGGAGTTGGGGTGCCCGTGATGGTGGTAGTCGTGGTGGTGCTCGGAGTGGTGGTGATGGTGGGGGTTGGGGTTGGGGTGCCCGTGGTCGTGCTAATGGTGGGCGTTGGGGTCGGGGTGCCCGTAGTGGTGGTAGTCGTGGTGGTGCTCAGAGTGGTGGTGATGGTGGGGGTAGGGGTTGGGGTGCCCGTGGTGGTGCTGATGGTGGGGGTTGGAGTCGGGGTGCCTGTGGTGGTGGTGATGGTGGGTGTCGGAGTCGGGGTGCCCGTGATGGTGGTAGTCGTGGTGGTGCTCGGAGTGGTGGTGATGGTGGGGGTTGGGGTTGGGGTGCCCGTGGTCGTGCTAATGGTGGGCGTTGGGGTCGGGGTGCCCGTAGTGGTGGTAGTCGTGGTGGTGCTCAGAGTGGTGGTGATGGTGGGGGTTGGGGTTGGGGTGCCCGTGGTCGTGCTTATGGTGGGCGTTGCGGTCGGGGTGCCCGTGGTGGTGGTAGTCGTGGTGGTGCTTGGAGTGGTGGTGATGGTGGAGGTTGGGGTTGGGGTGCCCATGGTCGTGCTAATGGTGGGCGTTGGGGTCGGGGTGCCCGTAGTGGTGGTAGTCGTGGTGGTGCTCGGAGTGGTGGTGATGGTGGGGGTTGGGGTTGGGGTGCCCGTGGTCGTGCTAATGGTGGGGGTTGGGGTTGGGGTGCCTGTCGTGGTGCTGATGGTGGGTGTCGGAGTCGGGGTGCCCGTGGTGGTGGTAGTCGTGGTGGTGCTCAGAGTGGTGGTGATGGTGGGGGTTGGGGTTGGGGTGCCCGTGGTCTTGCTAATGGTGGGCGTTGCGGTCGGGGTGCCCGTGGTGGTGGTAGTCGTGGTGGTGCTTGGAGTGGTGGTGATGGTGGGGGTTGGGGTTGCGGTGCCCGTGGTCGTGCTAATGGTGGGCGTTGGGGTCGGGGTGCCCGTAGTGGTGGTAGTCGTGGTGGTGCTCAGAGTGGTGGTGATGGTGGGTGCAGGGGTTGGGGTGCCCGTGGTAGTGCTAATGGTGGGGGTTGGGGTTGGGGTGCCTGTCGTGGTGCTGATGGTGGGTGTCGGAGTCGGGGTGCCCGTGGTGATAGTAGTAGTGGTGGTGCTCAGAGTGGTGGTGATGGTGGGGGTTGGGGTCTCAGTGCCTGTGGTAGTGCTGATGGTGGCGGTTGGTGTTGGGGTGCCCGTGGTGGTGGTGATGGTGGGTGTTGGGGTCGGGGTGCCCGTGGTGGTGGTAGTCGTGGTGGTGGTTGGACTGGTTGTGATGGTGGGTGTTGGGGTCTCTGTGCCCGTGGTGGTGGTGATGGTGGGGGTCGGAGTCGGGGTGCCTGTGGTGGTGGTAGTCGTGGTGGTGCTCGGAGTGGTGGTGATGGTGGGGGTCGGGGTCTCTGTGCCCGTGGTGGTGCTGATGGTGGATGTTGGGGTGCCTGTGGTGGTGGTGACTGTGGGTGTAGGGGTTGGGGTGCCTGTGGTGGTGGTGGTGGTACTTGGGGTGGGTGTTGGGGTCTCTGTGCCCGTGGTGGTGGTGATGGTGGGGGTTGGGGTGCCTGTGGTGGTGGTAGTTGGACTGGTTGTGATGGTGGGTGTCGGGGTCTCTGTGACTGTGGAGGTGGTGATGGTGGGAGTCGGGGTCGAGGTCGGAGTTCCCGTGGTGGTGGTCGTGGTGGTCGTGGTGGTGGTGGTGGTGGTGGTGGTGGTAGGGGTAGTGGTCAGGGTGGTGGCAGGAGGAGGTGTGGAGATACAGTCCTCAGGTCCTGAACAGCAGACGTTGATCTCATAGTTGAGGCAGAAGGGCTGCGGTATGATCCCTCCTGGCTTCTGGTCTTCATTTCTGCATACCAGCCCAACGGAGAGGTCACACACCACCTTTTGCCCAAGTTCTTCGATGGGAACGTTAGGAAACTGCGTGGCTCTGCAGGAGATGTTGACTGCCCAGCCTTCTTTACAGATGTTCTCAATTGATTCGATGTCTCCACCCGGTTTGGAAAAGCTTGGTTTACCTGAATCCAGCCAGCCCGTCCAGTTGCACTGAGGCACACAGGGAGAAATTGTTGGCTCTCTGGTGGTTGATACTGGGGTAGGTGTGGTGGTGGTGGTGGTTGGGGGTTGTGGAATAGGTGTGGATGTTGAGGTGGTTGTGGTAGTCGGGATAGGTGTTGGAGTTGGGGTCTCTGTGCCCGTGGTTGTGGTGATGGTGGGAGTCAGAGTTGGCGTGCCTGTGATGGTGGTGGTTGGAGTGGTGGTTGGAGTGGTGGTTGGCGTGGTGGTCAGAGTGGTGGTTGGAGTGCTGGTGGGAGTGGTGGTGATGGTGGGTGTCGGCGTCTCTGTGCCTGTGGTGGTAGTGACGGTGGATGTCAGGGTCGAGGTGCCCGTGGTGGTGGTGGTACTCGGTGTGGTGGTGGTCGGAGTGGGTGTCGGGGTCCCAGTGCCTGTGGTAGTGGTAATAGTGGTTGTCGAGGTTGGAATGCCGATGGTGGTGGTGATTGGGGTGGTGGTTGGAGTAGTGGTGATGGTAGGTGTCGGAGTCTCTGTACCTGTGGTGATGGTGATGGTGGGGGTCGGGGTTGGGGTGCCTGTGGTGGTGGTACTCAGGGTGGGTGTTGGGGTCTCAGTGCCTGTGGTGGTGGTAATGGTGGGTGTAGGGGTTGGGGTGCCTGTGGTGGTGGTGGTACTCGGGGTGGGTGTTGGGGTCTCAGTGCCCGTGGTGGTGGTGATGGTGGGGGTTGGGGTGCCCGTGGTGGTGGTGGTTGGACTGGTAGTGATGGTGGGTGTCGGGGTTGGAGTGCCTGTGGTGGTGGTGATGGTGGGGGTTGGGGTTGGGGTGCCTGTGGTGGTGGTGATGGTGGGTGTCGGAGTCGGGGTGCCCGTGGTAGTGGTAGTCGTGGTGGTGCTCGGAGTGGTGGTGATGGTGGGGGTTGGGGTTAGGGTGCCCGTGGTCGTGCTAATGGTGGGCGTTGGGGTCGGGGTGCCCGTGGTGGTGGTAGTCGTGGTGGTGCTCAGTGTGGTGGTGATGGTGGGGGTTGGGGTCTCGATGCCTGTGGTAGTGCTAATGGTGGGTGTTGGGGTCGGGGTGCCTGTGGTGGTGGTGACGGTGGGTGTAGGGGTTGGGGTGCCCGTGGTGGTGGTGACAGTGGGTGTAGGGGTTGGGGTGCCTGTGGTGGTGGTGGTACTTGGGGTGGGTGTCGGGGTCTCTGTGCCCATGGTGGTGGTGATGGTGGGGGTCGGGGTTCCCGTGGTGGTGGTAATTGTGGTGGTGCTCAGAGTGGTGGTGATGGTGGGGGTTGGGGTTGGGGTGCCCGTGGTCGTGCTAATGGTGGGTGTTGGGGTCGGGGTGCCTGTGGTGGTGGTAGTCGTGGTGGTGCTCAGAGTGGTGGTGATGGTGGGGGTTGGGGTCTCGGTGCCTGTGGTAGTGCTGATGGTGGGGGTTGGGGTCGGGGTGCCCGTGGTGGTGGTGACGGTGGGTGTAGGGGTTGGGGTGCCTGTGGTGGTGGTGGTACTTGGGGTGGGTGTCGGGGTCTCTGTGCCCGTGGTGGTGGTGATGGTGGGGGTCGGGGTGCCTGTGGTGGTGGTAGTTGTGGTGGTGCTCGGAGTGGTGGTGATGGTGGGTGTAGGGGCTGGGGTGCCCGTGGTCGTGCTGATGGTGGGGGTTGGGGTCGGGGTGCCCGTGGTAGTGCTGATGGTGGGTGTCAGAGTCAGGGTGCCCGTGGTGGTGCTGATGGTGGGGGTTGGGGTTGGGGTGCCTGTGGTGGTGGTGATGGTGGGTGTAGGGGTTGGGGTGCCCGTGGTCGTGCTAATGGTGGGCGTTGGGGTCGGGGTGCCCGTGGTGGTGGTAGTCGTGGTGGTGCTCAGAGTGGTGGTGATGGTGGGGGTTGGGGTTGGGGTGCCCGTGGTGGTGCTGATGGTGGGTGTAGGGGTTGGGGTGCCCGTGGTGGTGCTGATGGTGGGTGTAGGGGTTGGGGTGCCTGTGGTGGTGGTGATGGTGGGTGTCGGAGTCGGGGTGCCCGTGGTGGTGGTAGTCGTGGTGGTGCACGGAGTGGTGGTGATGGTGGGGGTTGGGGTCTCAGTTCCTGTGGTAGTGCTGATGGTGGCGGTTGGTGTTGGGGTGCCCGTGGTGGTGGTGATGGTGGGTGTAGGGGTTGGGGTGCCCGTGGTGGTGCTGATGGTGGCTGTTGGTGTTGGGGTGCCCGTGGTGGTGGTGATGGTGGCTGTTGGTGTTGGGGTGCCCGTGGTGGTGGTGATGGTGGGTGTTGGGGTCGGGGTGCCCGTGGTGGTGGTGATGGTGGGTGTTGGGGTCGGGGTGCCCGTGGTGGTGGTAGTCGTGGTGGTGGTTGGACTGGTTGTGATGGTGGGTGTTGGGGTCTCTGTGCCCGTGGTGGTGGTGATGGCGGGGGTCGGAGTCGGGGTGCCTGTGGTGGTGGTAGTCGTGGTGGTGCTCGGAGTGGTGGTGATGGTGGGGGTCGGGGTCTCTGTGCCCGTGGTGGTGCTGATGGTGGATGTTGGGGTGCCTGTGGTGGTGGAGACTGTGGGTGTAGGGGTTGGGGTGCCTGTGGTGGTGGTGGTGGTACTTGGGGTGGGTGTTGGGGTCTCTGTGCCCATGGTGGTGGTGATGGTGGGGGTTGGGGTGCCTGTGGTGGTGGTGACTGTGGGTGTAGGGGTTGGGGTGCCTGTGGTGGTGGTGGTGGTACTTGGGGTGGGTGTTGGGGTCTCTGTGCCCGTGGTGGTGGTGATGGTGGGGGTTGGGGTGCCTGTGGTGGTGGTAGTTGGACTGGTTGTGATGGTGGGTGTCGGGGTCTCTGTGACTGTGGAGGTGGTGATGGTGGGAGTCGGGGTCGAGGTCGGAGTTCCCGTGGTGGTGGTCGTGGTGGTCGTGGTGGTGGTGGTGGTGGTGGTGGTGGTAGGGGTAGTGGTCAGGGTGGTGGCAGGAGGAGGTGTGGAGATACAGTCCTCAGGTCCTGAACAGCAGACGTTGATCTCATAGTTGAGGCAGAAGGGCTGCGGTATGATCCCTCCTGGCTTCTGGTCTTCATTTCTGCATACCAGCCCAACGGAGAGGTCACACACCACCTTTTGCCCAAGTTCTTCGATGGGAACGTTAGGAAACTGCGTGGCTCTGCAGGAGATGTTGACTGCCCAGCCTTCTTTACAGATGTTCTCAATTGATTCGATGTCTCCACCCGGTTTGGAAAAGCTTGGTTTACCTGAATCCAGCCAGCCCGTCCAGTTGCACTGAGGCACACAGGGAGAAATTGTTGGCTCTCTGGTGGTTGATACTGGGGTAGGTGTGGTGGTGGTGGTGGTTGGGGGTTGTGGAATAGGTGTGGATGTTGAGGTGGTTGTGGTAGTCGGGATAGGTGTTGGAGTTGGGGTCTCTGTGCCCGTGGTTGTGGTGATGGTGGGAGTCAGAGTTGGCGTGCCTGTGATGGTGGTGGTTGGAGTGGTGGTTGGCGTGGTGGTCGGAGTGGCGGTCGGCGTGGTGGTCAGAGTGCCGGTGATGGTGGTGGTCGGAGTGGTGGTTGGAGTGGTGGTCGGCGTGGTGGTCAGAGTGCTGGTGATGGTGGTGGACGGTGTTGTGGTTGGAGTGGTGGTCGGAGTGGTGGTCGGAGTGGTGGTTGGCGTGGTGGTCAGAGTGGTGGTTGGCGTGGTGGTCAGAGTGCTGGTGATGGTGGTGGACGGCGTTGTGGTCGGAGTGATGGTCGGTGTGGTTGTCGGAGTGGTGGTCGGCGTGGTAGTCAGAGTGCTGGTGATGGTGGTGGTAGGTGTGGTGGTCGGAGTGGTGGTAGGCGTGGTGGTCGGCGTGGTGGTCGGCGTGGTGGTCGGAGTGGTGGTCAGCGTGGTGGTCAGGGTGCTGGTGATAGTGGTGGTCAGCGTGGTGGTAGGCGTGGTGGTCGGCGTGGTGGTCGGAGTGGTGGTCGGCGTGGTGGTCGGAGTGGTGGTCGGCGTGGTGGTCGGCGTGGTGGTCAGAGTGCTGGTGATGGTGGTGGTCGGCGTGGTGGTAGGCGTGGTGGTCGGCGTGGTGGTCGGCGTGGTGGTCAGAGTGCTGGTGATGGTGGTGGTCGGCGTGGTGGTCGGCGTGGTGGTAGGCGTGGTGGTCGGCGTGGTGGTCAGAGTGCTGGTGATGGTGGTGGTCGGCGTGGTGGTCGGCGTGGTGGTCAGAGTGCTGGTGATGGTAGTGGTCGTTGTGGTTGGCGTGGTGGTCGGAGTGGTGGTGGGTTTTGGGGTCGGGGTGCCCGTGGTGGTGGTAGTCGGGGGTCCTGGCGTAGGTGTGGAGGTCATGGTCGTGGTTGAGGTGGAGGTGGTGGGAGTGGTCGTGGGGGCCGTGGTTGTGGACAGGGGACATTCATTCATCGGCACGCAGCAATTGACGCGTATCTCGTAGTCATAACAGACTGCAAACGGCCCGTTTCCAAACTGGTCTTCATTGTAGCAAATGAACCCAAAGGAGACATTGCACTGTGCCTTCTGGCCCGCCAGCTCCCAGCTCAGGTGGGGCTCCGTGGCCAACCTGCACTCAATGTCCTCAGGGGCACTGCAGACGCTGTGGAAGGTCTCCCAGTCTCCACCATCACTCTGCGTAGTGGGGTGGTTCTCATTGATCCAGTCGGACCAGAAGCAGCACAGCTCTGGGGAAGGAAAACCCGAGATTGGTCTCCACCAGCTTCCAGGGAGCTCTCTGGGGCCCAGAGAGGTCAGAGTCCCCATGACCGCCCTTCCTATCATGGCCAAAGAGCCAGCTTATAGAGTACAGGGCCAGACACCACTGCACACTGAGCCCCAGAGAAGGAAGAGCCCCTCACGCCACATCTGGGTGACAGACCCTGGCCCCAGGGCTCCGGCCCTGTGCCCTTTCCTCAGCTGATTTCAAATCCTGGTGCCCAAAAAAGTAAATCCCGGAAGGGTCACCCACTGCAGTGAGGAGGCCCATGGGAAGTGGCCTGGTCTGGACTCCTGACCGACAGTGCCGTCACCCAGCACCGGTCCGCTCCCCGTGCTGAGCCCAGGGACTGGTGAGAGCACCCTCCCTGCACAAGCAAGCGGCCCAGCCACCTGGCCCCACAGCTGGGTCTCCTGGAAAGTTCCCTTTCCCTCCTGTCCCACCACCGCCCACCCGCCACTGGGGACGGCCCAAGGGACCTACTTGTAGTTACTGGGGCCGAGGATGGAGCTACAGAAGCACGGGGAGGGAAAGAAACCTGTCATTAGATAGTTGGACGTCTTTAAAAATCTTTTTTCATTTTAACAACTTCCTCTTTCCTGCGGCTGTCGCGCCCCAGCGGCTTGTCCAGTGGTGGCTTCCACCTCAGCGGGAATGAGCGCATGGGAGTCTAGGGACGTTTGTCTGCTTTCTCAAGGACAGCCTCAGGGATATTCTCTTGCTGGTTCAGGAAATATCCCTGGGTCACCTTCCCTGCGGTCTGGGCTCAGGGGTGTGGTTGTGATATTGGCTGGCATCTCCACTCAAAAGGCCAGGGGCCCAGGGACATCCCCTGAGCCAAGATGCCGGTCGTTGTCACCTCCAGCTAACAGAGGTGAGAGCCTGCTGTGTCCTGCCCCCCGCCCCCGTCCCCCTTCAGCCCCTGGAAGGGCCACTTCCGCCGGGCTTGGGGGAAGGCAGGCACGCCCTGGCGGTGAGGGGGGCGTGCCCTGGGGCCTTACTTGTGCTGGTGGTTGGGGTGGTGGTGGTGGTGGTGGTGGTGGTGGTGGTGGTGGTGACGGGGCTGCTGGGGGTGACGGGGATCGTAGTGGAGGGCGGCCGGGGGGTGGAGACTACACAGATGTTGAAGTGTTTCTCTATCGTCCCGTTGGGGCCACAGATCTCCCAGTAGCAGAAGGAGCCATCCTGGGTGTAGTTGAGAATCTTCCCTGGGGGGCAGGAGGGAGGCCCAGGTGAGCAGGGCAGGAACAAGACAGAGACTCTCCAGAACCCCTCAGGTGTCCCCCAGCGTTAACATACACTGGACCAAGTCCCCCTCGGGACTCCACGTCCGGACCCTGAAGGGCACAGAAGCGGGATGGCGGACGGGCGACCTCGGCTCCCGTCACCAGCGCGGGGGAGACCGCGGCAAGTCGGAGCCGGCTCTGAGCTGGGGAAGGCCCTGGGGGGCCACCGGGCGGGGGAGGGTGAGACGGAGCCCCGCCCCCGGAGTCCGGACACAGGCCGCCTGGAGGCTCTCCCGGGGCCCCCTCGGGGTGGACGCAGGGGGCAGCTTACCTTCTTCGGGCCGGCAGACGACCTCCGAGGTGTTGGTACACACGCTGCAAAGCAAGTGCAGAGTTCAGACCCCGGGGACGGGCCCTCCTGGCCTCCCGCCCTGGCCTCCCGCCCTCCTGTGGCTCCGAGTCCGTCGCCGGGTTCGGACTGTGGGCAGAGGAGGAGGACGAGGTGAGGCCGGCAACGGCGGGCAGAGGAGGCTGTGAAGAGAAGGCTCACCTCCGCCCGTGGACAGGAGCTCGTGCCCCCAAGCCCTGGCTCCTGTGGCGGGCACACGTGGCCGCGTGCGTGCCCTTGCGTGTGTGAGCGCGTGGCGTGCGTGCGGGTGTGTGCGCGTGCGTACACGTGTGTCTGACCTCCCCCGGGCCTGGCACGTGAGCTTAGGTACCAAGACTGGCAGTCCTTATCGGTGGGGACGGATCCTCCAGGCGGGTAGCGGGTGTCCCCGACGTAGCAGCCGCACTTGTCAGCCCGGACACACTGTTTCAGGTCCTCGTCGTAGATGGGCCTGCCCTTGGGACACTGGGGGTAGCAGCCTGACGGGCACAGGGCATGGGGCTTGGACCGCTGCGGAGGGCCCCACGGCCACCACACCCCACCTACCGCCCACATCACAGCAGGTCCTTCTCTCCAGGAGGTTCCTCTGGGAAGGCCAGGGAACCACAGGACAGAGGCCTGGACCCCCCCCCCCCCCCGACTGGGCCCTGTATGCTGCCATATGGCCAAAGGGACAGCCAGCTTGACCCAACCATGTCCTTCCCACGGGCTAGGATGCTCCCTCCCAGAGCTGGCTCACTTCATCACGCCCCTAGTTCTCGGCTCAGAGGCCCTGCAGAGTCCCCCAGACCCGCTGTCTGGGACACCCTGGCTTGTCCCGCCCTGCAGCTTCCTGGGGGCCCTGTCCGCTCCTGGATCCTGTCTGCCTCTCTCAGCTCCGTGGGCACACTCTGAAGAAAGGTGACCCCGGTCCACCTGGACGTCAGGGCACCAGCTCCACGGGGCATCCCTCGCGGGGACGCCGTCCCTCCACCCCTGAGGCCCGCTCACCCTCCAGGTAGGACACAGAGATGTTAGAATGGATGCCGTTGATGGTCCTGCAGGTCTCGAAGCTGCGGTTCCCACAGGGCTCGTAGTGCCACTCACACTCGTCTGGGGGGTTGTAGTAGTCACAGAATATGGCTGCAGACGGGGAGCGGAGGTGGCCAGATTCAGGGAGGGCTGAGGCCAGGCCAGCACAGCCCCCAAGGAGCAACACTTGGGCCCTGGGGCCAGGGAGGCAGAAAGGGGACCCCATATGCCCATCGCTTCGAGGGGGAAGGACTGCCAGCGCAGCCCCCCGGCCCCAGGACAGGCAGACACTCACGGCACAGGTCTGGCGTCCTCCAGAACACGCAGGCCCCCTCCTTAGTGCACGCCTGAGCGTAGGAGGCCACGGCGGAGCAGAAGCACTCACAGTCCCCGCCTGTGTCGCAGGAGCAGGAGTCGTGGACGCAGGCCTCGTAGAAGGGCTTGGGGTCCACCTGGGGGAGAACGCTCCGTGTGCCCTGGGCCCGCACCGCCCGCGTGGGGCCACACCTGCCCAGGAGCTCCGCACCCCGGGACAGGGTGCGGTCACCCAGCACTAGCCTCCCCGGAGACAGGCGGCCAACCCTCCACTCGCCCCCCATGGCCGGAGCTGCGGGCGTCCTTCCTCCCTCCCCGGAAGGCGCAGGAGGAGGGGCTGAGCCAGGGAAGGACAGAAGGTGGAGCTGAAGCCGCAGGAAAGGTGCCGCGTGGTGGTGGCAGGCTGACTACCGAGCGCGAGCCCACGGCCACGGGCTGGTCACGGGCCTGCCACAGCCCGCCGCACCTTGCTGTGGCAGACGCCGAAGACGGAGCTCTTGATGAGGCTGCACTGCTTCTCGGCCCAGGAGAGGCGGTGCGGATTCCGGGCGCACGGATCCGGGGTGATGCTCACGTCCGGACAGGTGGGGGCCTCCTTCCAGCTGTTCCCAAAGTCCAGCTCGCTGTCCACCACCATGTGGTCCCTCGTGGTGAAGTCATTGCTGGAGCGGTGGTCGAAGTTTCCACACAGCCCGCACACCGTGCCCTGCGGAGACAGCGAGCCGGGGGCTCCGTGCGGGGGCTCCGACAGCACCGGGAGGGGCAGGCGGGGGAGGGCCACCACGCACCTTGTAGGACGGGGCCAACTTGATGAAGATGCTGGTCTTCTTGTCCCAGATGACGATGATGCCGATGCTGGCCTCCACCACCAGGTACTGGCCCACCTCCCGGGTGCTGTAGGCCACATGGTGGCCCGTGTCCCGCTGGATCACCACACGGCGCTTGTCCTCCAGCTTCAGCTCCGTCCTCTGTGCCGGGGCAGAGGCCCCGTCACTGGCCGGTTCCGAGGGTCCCTGAGGGCTCAGGCGTCCCCAGGGTCAGGCGGCACTCACCCCCAAGAAGATCTTGATGGCCTTGGAGCAGGTGACGCCCGTGGTGCCACAGGGAACGTTCTCGGTGATGATGCTGAAGGACCCCGAGGAGGAGTTCTGGCCACAGAAGTCCTGGGGGCCACAGGGGGTGTGAGCCGGACCGGCCAGGCCACCGGTGCCCCCTGGCCCCACCCCGGCTGGGCTTTGCACAGCCACAGCCCTCCTCTGCTAAGAGGGGTGACCACGCGGCAGGAGGACCCTCAACCCCACACGCAAGCCCCTCACTCCCCGCACGGGGTGGATTAGGGTCACAGAACGGGCGGACCGAGGCAGGGCTGGCCCAAAACACCGACCCCTTCCCTGGGGCCCCCTCAAGGGGCTGACGGCAGCTCCGAGTGTGGCGTGGGGCCCCGGGACCGGGGCCGGGCAGGTTCTTGGCCTCACCTGAGCCGCCACGTAGGAGCAGTGCCCGTCGAAATCATAGTACTTCCCATCAAAGGTGATGTAGTGGCCACTGCCATAGACGGAGCAGGAGCCGTAGCACAGGGACTCGGTGCACGCCCAGCGGCCTTGCCGGCAGGTGCTGAGGAGAGGGGGAAGAGGGCCTGGAGGGGCCGCAGCAGCCCAGGTCCACCCCCACCCCGCTCAGAGGGCAGCCTGGCCGGGCAGTGCCGTGTGGACGGCCCCGCCAGCGGCTCGCACCACACCTCCACACCCTCGGCCGTGTGGATGGTGCCGCCCCCGCACCCCCGCGGCACGTCCCCCGCCAGAGCGCGTGGGGCCAGGGTCCACCGGACCAGGCCACTCACCAGGTGTTGCAGTCCACCTTGATCTTGTCCCCGGGGGAGTACAGGTCCTTGTTGTGCACGCACGGGCACTCCTCCTCCACGACACACCCGCCGCGGCCGTCATCCATCAGCCCGTCCGGGCAGACGCAGCCGCTGACGCACTCCGTCTGGTACTGCAGGGGCCGGAGAGCGGGCTTCAGGCCCCGATGGCCAAGCCGGCCCTTCCCGTGCCTGCCCCCTCTCCTCACGCTGCAGACACCCTTTTGTCCCTTCCCCGCCCCGACCCCTGCCCTCTCTCCTCTCTCGGGCTCACACCTGGGCCGGGAGACGGCGAGGGCTGCTGGCCAGGGATCCCTGCACAGGCCCCGAGCCCTCCGGGGGCTGGGCAGGGGCCCCCAGGGACGGGAGGGCCAGTGCGGCCCAGGCATGTGAAGGACCGGCATCCAGACCCCAGGTCCAGTGAGGAAGCCAGTCCGCGCCCTCCCCCGCGGGCAGCCCCCCACACTCACGTGGCCGGCAGCCAGTGTCTGGCAGCTGGTAGGCCGTGGGCTCTGGATGGTTAGTGCGGTCAGGTTGCTGCAGTCAACATGGATCTTGGGGGCGGCGCAGCCTGAGGGACAGAGAGGGCCACCTCGCCTCAACGGAAGTTGGGGTGGGGGCTGGGCCAGCAGGGACGGGGTGGGCGCAGGAAGCCATACCCACGGCAGCATCTACTTACTCTGGCCGAGCAGCCGGACCTGCATGCAGTTCAGCCTCCCGTTCCGGCAGACGCTGCGGGGAAGGGGGGGAGGTGAGCGGGCGTGGCTCCAGGGGAAGGGGGTGGACACGGGGACGCTCCCCACTGAGGCCACCACTCACCAGCGCTCCTCCTGCCTCAGCACCACCTCCCCGGCCTCCAGGTAGAGGCCACGGTGGTAGCAGGAGCACTTGGCCAGGGGCACACAGCGGCCCTTCTCGTCCAGGAAGGTGTCGTCGGGGCAGCCGCAGCCATCCACGGGCGCGAAGCCCTGAAGGCAGTGGGTGTCGGCCTCGGAGAGCGAGCGGCAGGTGGGCTGGCAGCTGGTCAGGTTGTACAGGAACACCTGTGAGTTGGGGCAGGAGCCCACGTCCTCATCTGCGGAGAGCGGAGGGGTCAGCGTGAGGCGTGGAGGGACGGCCCCCAGCTCCCCTCCCCGCAGGCCACCCCAAGCCCCGCTCTGTCCAGGACGGGCATCTGCCCGCCCAGCCAAGGGGCCCACGAGAGCCCACGGGAGTCCCTCCACGCTGGAGGCCACGAGCAAAGAGCAGCAGAGGGCTGCCGCGGTGGGCTGACCCCTCCCGCCACGGGGCACACCGGACGCCGCAGAGGATGGCACTCACTGCAGACTTGCTCCCGCCAGCCCCACAGCATGACGCCCTTAGAGGCACAGGCGCGGGCGTAAGAGGACAGCGCGGCACACATGCAGCCCTCGCTGTTCTGGCAGTTACACGTGTCGTATTTGCACCTCTGGGGGCGAAGGAGGCAGGCAGTGAGGGAGGGAAGAGGGTGGGCACAGACACCCACCTGCACACACAGGTGTGCACACTCAGACACCTGTGCACGTTCACACACAGGCTTACGTCCCTGCAAGGTGCACATACACGCATGCACACACACACACGTGTGCTTGCACAAACACGCCCAGCAGCTTCGAGCGGCAGCCCGGCAGGCAGGGTCAGGCTCAGCCCGGGCACAGAGCACACCTTGCTGGCACGGATCAGGTGGTGAGGAGTGCACATGCGGATCCCACCCACCTTGTAATAGTCCGAGGGGTCCACGGCTGAGTGGCACCGGCCGAAGGGGGTCTCTGCCTTCTTCAGGAGGGAGCACCAGTGCTCGGCATAGTTGGCTGGAGAGGGGGTCAGAGCCTCAGTGGGGGCAGAGCCCTCCAGCAGGTCTCCTGAGCCCAGCTGCCTGGCCACCCAGGCTCCTCCAGCTCCGTGCAAGACCACGCCCCTTGTAAGGAGGGACACCCACCGCCTCCCCTCGCTCGACCTCCCCAGACGTGGTGGGCGGCATGGTGGGTGGGAGGGCGTGCGGTCATGGCACCAGACCAGCCCCAGGACGGGAGCCACCACCCAGTGATTAACGAGCAGGCGGGCCCCTTTGCTGTGTCTCTTGGCGGACAGCCACCAAGGGCCACCATAAACCAGCCATGTGGCAGAAAGCAGCAGGTGAATGGGCTGGCCACCGGGCCTCCACCTGCCCCCACCCGCGTGCCACGTCCCCCTGGGAGCCTCACACGCCCCACGAGGCTGAGCCTCACCGCTCTCGATGTTGAGGGAGCAGGGGTCATCCAGCCAGTCCAGCTTGTCCTGGCAGCTCGACTGGGCCTTCCAGGTGTTGGCGAAGCCGGCCCCCGTGGCCTCCACCAGCCCACCGGCCGTCTTAAAGTCATCCCCTTCCAGGCCGTTGAAATTCCCGCAGAGGCCTGAGGGGCCAGGAAAGGGTTAGGAAGGGGCAGGGCACTGGGGGGCAGGCGCTGGGGGGCAGGCCCTGAGCGGGGCCTCTGTGGGGGCTACCCAAGGGCACCACTCACCCTGCACGCGGCCCTGGGCAGCCTGGCCCAGCGTCACGAAGAGCTGCATGACAGGCACGAGCTGGACCTGCAGGCTGAGGCCGGAGGCAGTGCTCACCAGGAGGTGGTAGGAGGACGGTTGGAAGATGGAGAAGCTGGCTGCAAGGCAGGCGGCAGGGGCCCCGGCTGGTCAGCAGGGGCTCTCGAGCCGTGGGGCCGCCCTCCCACCAGCAGCCCCCAACCCCGCTGGGCGCCCCGGCGGCGGGGCTCACCTGTCACGTGGGGCAGGTTCACCTGCAGCTCATTCAGCAGGACGCTGCCGTCCGACTTGAAGACCAGCACCTGCAGGAGGGGCAGAGGGGACGGCCGGGCTGAGAAGGTCCCCGGGGACCCTGGGGTACTGGGCGGGGGGGTGGGGGGCACCCACGTTCTTCTTGTCGTCGGCCAACAGCACCACTGTCTTCAGGCAGGTCTGCTTGTCCGTGGAGCCGCAGGGGGCCAGCTCACCCAGGAGGGCGTAGGAGTCGTTGTGGTCGCCCTGCGGGGGACAGTGGCTGTGGTAGTGACTGACATGGAGCCTGACGCGGGGCCAGGCCCCAGCTCAGCCCGCCCGCTGCCTGGCCAGCTACCTTGATCAGCACGTAGTAGCAGTCCCCGTGGAAGGTGTACTTCTTCCCGTCGAAGGTGGTGATGTGGGAACCACCCTCCAGGGCACAGGTGCCTGGGCACGCCAGGTCTTTGCACACCCAGCGGCCGGCGGTACAGACGCTGTGGGCGGTGGAGCACAGCGTCAGGTTCAGCTTCCCCAGCAGCCCTGCCCCCCCAGCCCACCGGCCCCAGCCCTGCCCCCCCCAGCCCTGCCCCCCCAGCCCTACCCTCCAGCCCTGCCACCCCAGCCCTGCACCCCCAGCCCGCCGGCCCCAGCCCTGCACCCCCAGCCTGCTGGTCCCAGCCCTGCCATCCTAGCCCTGCCCCCCCAGCCCTGCCCCCCAAGCCCTGTGTCCCCAGCCTGCTGGCCCCAGGCCCTGCACCCCCAGCCCTGCCCCCCAGCCCACCGGCCCCAGCCCTGCCCCCCCAACCCTGCCCCCCCAGCCCTGCCCCCCAGCCCTGCACCCCCAGCCTGCTGGCCCCAGCCCTGCCCCCCCCAGCCCTGCCCCCCAGCCCTGCCCCCCCAGCCCTGCCCCCCAGTCCTACCACCCCAGCCCTGCCACCCCAGCCCTGCACCCCCAGCTCCCAGCCCCAGCCATCCCACCCCAGCCTGCCGGCCCCAGCCGTGCCACCCCAGCCCTGTACCCCCAGCCCTGCCACCCAGCCGTGCCACCCCCAAGCCCTGGGCCCCGGACCCACCACTCCTCGCAGTCGCTGCTGATTTGCTGGCCGGGGGAGTACAGGCTCCCGTGAAGCTTGCAGTGGCACTGGCTCACGGGGATGCAGCCGCTGCCTGCGATGTCATCGTACACGGTGCCTGGACGATGCGGGACGTGACGTTACAGTCGGCCAGCCTCCGAAAGGCCGGAATCCCCACACCGGGGCTCCCGCTGGTGGGGCCACAGCCCCAGGCCGGCGTGCGGAAAGTGGGGCTATCCCCGCAGGTGCCTCTGGTCCTTTGGGCAACACCTGTGACCCCTCCCCGTGCTGTGGGAGCCTGGCTCCAGACCACCTTCCTGGGGGCCTCCAGGCTCCGTGAGTGGGGCAGCAGGACATGTGCCCACGGAGTGATGACCGGGAAGGTGTCCCCCCAGTGAGACTCCCCAAAGCCACCAGTGTGTATGCTGGGGGGTCTTCGGCATTCTCCAGGGAAAGGGGCACCGCTCCTCGCTTCCGGCACTGTTGCTGCCCCCACCCCCCACACAGCTGCCCCTGGGTCCCTGGGTGCACCGGCCTGAGGGGGCCACATCGGGGCAGCGCCCCCACCCCCAGCCCCCGCCCCACGGCCTCCACCGCACACACCTTCCGGGCAGAAGCAGCCGTCCATGCGGTGCTCCTCACACAGGCTGCTAACCTCCAGATGTGAGCAGGTGTCCATGCAGGGCGAGCCGCTCTCCAGGTAGACCATGTTCCCGGGGCAGCTCTTGGCTAGAAGGGCAAAGGCAGGCCCCTGAGCGGGCACCGTGGGCACATACACCGAGGGGAGGGGAGTGCAGTGGGCCAGGGAGCAGGGCACAGACGCGGCTCCTCCCGGGCCAGGGCGCTGGGCCGCCCTGCCCCCAGAGGCCCCCCAACACTCAGGGCCCCATGGGTGCCCGCCTCCCCACCCACCCTGGCAGCAGCGCGGCTCTTACGGCAGAGCTCGGAGGTCCTCCAATTGCCGGGCTGCCCGCCCGCGTGGGAGCACTGGCGGGAGAACTCGGCGAGGGTGCTGCAGACGCAGGAGGTGCCCGACGGGCACTGGCAGCGGTCCTGCACACACGCCTGCACGTACAGCTCCAGCGGCACCAGGCCCAGGCAGTCCGCGAAGGCCGTGGCCGTCAGCAGCTTCTCGCACTCGGCGCGCTGCGGACGCACACGGGAGCGCGGTGAGGCCGGCCCATGCCCACCTCTTCTCCGTGTTGTCCATAGACCCCCAGCCCAGGAACGGCTCCTCCCCCAGGCAGGGGTCCCGGCCAGCGACTCACGTGCTCTGAGCAGGACTCCAGGGCCGGCGCCTCCTCGGGGGTCGTCGCACACGACCTCGGGCTTGTGGATCTTCTGCATGTTACCAAACTCGAGGGCGCTGAAGAGCACACCTGGGGACACAGCCCGTCAGCGGGGGACGCCCAGAGCCTGCACGCCCGCCCCACCCGCCCCGCCCGCCATGCCTCCGAGGAGGCCCTCACCGTCAGAGAGGAACTCGGAGTAGGTCTGCAGGCCATTGTAGTCCCCGCAGAGGCCACACGTGTGGTTCTGGAACTTACTGTCCAGCTCCAGCTGTTGGGGGAAGAGGAGGCAGGTGCAGGTGAGGGGCTGGGGGCCCGCAAGACCACAGGCCGCGGCAGCCAGGGTGAGCCTCCCACAGCCAGCCTCAGCGCCTCCTCTGAGTGGGCGTCGGGGGTGGCCAGAGGGCTGCGGTCAGCCCGGGCCGTCCTGGCACCAGGGGTCACTGAGGACCAGGAGGGGTTTGGGACGGGGAAAGGCCAGCCCGGCTCCCCAGGCCCAAGGGGCCGCTCCCTGGGCGGGCTGCACGGCCGCACCTCGGCTGCGAATCTGCGCCCCCACGGCACTGCCAGCCCACGGCAGAACCCCTCGTGACAAGGGTCCCGTGCTCTCCCAGGTTCCCAGAGGCCTGGTGGTGGAACCCGGCCCCCGGGCTCACATGGGGCTGCACCCACCATGAGCGAGTCTTCCCGGTTCCACATGAGCGTGAGTCCAGCTCGGGAGTACACTTTGGTGTAAGCATCGCTGTTCTCGATAAGCAGTCCGGAGCTGTAGTGCGGCGTGCTGACCCTGGGGCAGGGGTGCCGGGCGAGAGTCACCCCCCGCGGCAGGCCCTCCGCCATCCCCCTGCCAGGCGGGCCTGAGTCTGCGCGTCGGGTGGGTGGGGTGGCCTCGGCTCCCAGGCAGCCATGCCGGGGCCGCCGACAGCGTGGCCGCCCTCTGGGCCAGCTTGGGCCACCTGGGCTGGCTGGGCTCCTTGGGGCCCTCCACCCTCTGCCTGCCTGTGTCCCTGTCCGCAGCCACCCTCAGGGCCCTGTCCTCGGAGCCAGGCTCTGCCCACCCCTAACCCGGGCTGGCCCAGGCGCTAGCTCACCCCAGCTCTGCTCCGTGGGCCTGTACCCACCCCACGGAGACAGTGGGGGGGGGGGAGACAAAGGCGCTGGGCAGGAATGCAGCTTAGAGCCCCATTGTTGCAGAGACAATGGGGGACAATTGCCCGGGAGCGGGAGGGGCTCCCGCCTGCTCCCCCTTCTGTAACTCGAGCCTGGGTAACAGTGGATGCTGCCTGGGGCCCCAGCAGAGGGGCGGTAGCCGCCCCACGGGACCAGGAGTCCCTCGCGCCCACTCACGTGGCCCCGTTGACCACAGCCAGCTGGCGGGTGAGGTAGATGGTGTCGTCCTTGATGTTCACCAGGATGTACTCGAGCTGGGGGTGCCCCCCGTCGCCGCCCGAGCTCCGCCTCAGGTGCACGGCGAACTCCTTGTAGGAGTCCCTGCAGTCGGACGCGAAGTTGTAGTCGCACAGGCCCGGGAAGCGGAAGACGTCCCCGTCGAAGGTCTTGTAGTGGAAGTCGCCCCAAGTGCTGCAGACGCTGTGGCCGTGGTTCTGGGTCCTGCCCTCTGGGGGAACAGGGGCACGCAGGGGTGAGCAGCCCGGCCCCCAGGAGGCCCGTCCCACGGCCCCGCCCGGCAGCCGCCCTCCAAGGACCCTCCGTGAGGCCGTCCTGCGGGAGTGGCCCCTGCTGGCCTTGGTCACCCCGCCCGGGGGGTCTCAGACCCCCGAAAGGACATCACCAGCTGCCACACCCTTGCACCTGAGCCTGGCACAGAATGAGGACATTTGCCGGGCAGGCAGCGGGGGCAGAGGGGCTTTCCGGAACCCTGGGCACCCTGTCCGCCCGGCCCAGCGTCCCCCACCCTGTCACCGCCAGAATCCACGTACCCTCCCACTGCTCCCGCCACCCCACAGTTCCAGTGGGACTGTGTCCCCGCACGCTCAGACGGCGCCCACACCGTGTCCAAACATTGGAGGTCGGCTCCCCTCCAGTGGCTTTGTCGCCCAACCCCCACGGGATGGAGATGTCCCCATCCTACACTAGCAGTCTTTTCTGGAACGACTCCTTCATCATGTGGCCAAACACCCCACGCTGCAGAAGGCCGTCTTGGCCTTGGCCCTCCAAGGTCCCTGACACTCGGCCCCTCTTACTTGCCCCTGCCTGCCCCACACGCCCCTGGACAAAGGCTCAGCTCGGGTGTTTCCAACAGGCACCACCTCCCAGACACGCATTCGGGCCAGGAGATCACCTTCAAAGGGACGGCACGAACCCAAGACCACCTTCCCTCCTTCCTCTCCTCCACCCAAAGCCAGCAGGGTTTGGGGGGCAGGACGCCCGGCCCAAGTGGTGTACCCCAGAGGCTGGGCAGAGCAGGGCCACCTACTCCCAGGGAGAACGTCTGCTCCGGGCCGCCCCGGCCTTCCTGCCACCTCTCACCTCTCTGGAGCTCTGCACCCCCAGCCGAGCTCAGGGCCAGGCAGACGGCCACCAGGCGGGCTAGTGGCAGCCCCATGGTGGCTCAGAAGGGCGGCAGGGAGAGCAACCGGGGCAGGGGTCCGGGCCTTATATGGCCCAGCAGGACCGGCAGAGGCGGGGAGAGCAGGGGAGGGGCGAGGGGTGGGTGGGGCGTTTGCCAGGTTATCAAGAAAACAGCTGCGGGGGCTCCTGAGGTGCCACCTTGGAAATATTGATTCAAGTTATCTGCGGTTAATCTTTATTGAGCCCTCGGTAAAGGTAGCCCTCTTCAAGATGCCTCAGCACCAGTGACCCCAGTTCCGACACACGCCCTCCCAGCGACGAGCAGGACCGGGCCCAGCACGGAGGTCCTGTGCCACCACACCCTGGCAGGCGCGTGCCCCTCCCGGCCCCAGCCCACCCTGCCCAGCGTCCCCACAGAGCCAGGCTTGAACGAGGCTCTTCCCCGAGGGGGGCTCCCAGACAGGACCACTGCCCCATGTCTGCTCCTCTCTCCCACTCTGGTCCCCCAGCCTCCCCTCCCAGGGGCCCGAGGCCCCCAAGCCGGGGAACGTGTGGGCTCCTGGGAGGTCCAGGGGCTGCCCCATCTCGTGTGGACTCTGCCCCTTGGCCCGTTCCCACTGGCAGCCCCATGTCCGGCCCCCAACCCCGGCACACCCTCTAATCCCCTCGCGTTCCCAGGCAGAGCCAGTCTCTGGAATTAGCTGTAATTGGAACTTGGGAAGCCCAGCCAGGGGACGCTTAACTGAAACACACCCTGTGGGGCACGGAAGGCCTGGCTGGAGGCTGGGAGCGGACGTCCCCGAGGGGAAGTGGCCCAGACACAGCCCCAGGCTGGCGCCTCCCTTGTGGGCCCAGAACTTCATCTTCTGGGAAGTTCGGGGAGAACGGAATGCTCGGACTCCTCAAATCATGACCTAGTGGTTCCCAAGCTTCAGGGCAAGTGGGCAGCACTCATCTCGACAATCACTGAGATCCTGGGCAAGGTGGACACCGAGCGGACGGGGGTGTGGGACCCCCTGTTTCCCTGAGCCAGGCTCCCCTCAGACGTATGACCAGAGCAAGTGCCCGGCAACAGTGAGCACCTTGGCCAGCACCTCCCTGTGGGCCTGGGATGTAGTCCCTTCTCCCACCCCGCTGCACCGTGAGCCCCAGGCCCAGCAACTGTCCTCTCCTCCAGAGCCCAGGGACCCAGGCACGAGTGGGTGGCCTGAGCCAGGAGCAAGAGGGATTAGGAAACCAGAGCCAGATGGGCCCACGGGCCCATTGTCCACTTCCCTGTGGGGCCAAATAGGCTGGCACCGAGCCCTGGGGAAACCCAAGGACGGGGGCCCCCTTGCAGCCCCCAGAGGCATTGATTTTCCATGACAGTCTTCCTCTGCCCTGGTGGGGTTCAGAGAAATTCTGGCGCCACACTGGACACCCAGTCCAGCCTCTCCTGCCTTGAGTGTGACAGGCGAGAGTCCTCCCCTGGGATGGAGAAGGTGGGGTCCTCCCCTGGGACGGAGAAGGTGGGGTCCTCTCCTGGGATTGAGAAGGTGGGGTCCTCCCCTGGGATGGAGATGCAGTGTCCTCCCCTGGGACTGAGAAGGTGGGATCTTCCCCTGGGACTGAGAAGGTGGGGTCCTCTCCTGGGACTGAGAAGGTGGTGCCCTCCCCTGGGACTGAGAAGGCGGGGTCCTCTCCTGGAACTGAGAAGGCGGGGTCCTCTCCTGGGACTCAGAAGGTGGGGTCCTCCCCTGGGACTCAGAAGGTGGGGTCCTCCCCTGGGACTCAGAAAGTGGGGTCTTCCCCTGGGACTGAGAAGGTGGGATCTTCCCCTGGGACTGAGAAGGTGGGGTCCTCTCCTGGGACTGAGAAGGTGGGGTCCTACCCTGGGACTGAGAAGGTGGGGTCTTCTCCTGGGACTGAGAAAGTGGGGTCCTCTCCTGGGACTGAGAAGGTGGGATCTTCCCCTGGGACTGAGAAGGTGGGATCTTCCCCTGGAACTGAGAAGGTGGGGACCTCCCCTGGGACTGAGAAAGCGGGGTCCTCTCCTGGGACTGAGAAGGTGGGGTCCTCCCCTGGGACTGAGAAGGTGGGGTCCTCCCCTGGGACTGAGAAGGTGGGATTCTCCCCTTGGATTGAGAAGGTGGGAATTCACTACTGGGGTCTGAGGTCAGCCCTATGTCTCCTATGTATGGGGCAGCAGTGCTGACCTGAGGCCCAGAGGTCTGAACCTAACACTCCCAGCCCTGTCACAGGGTCTCAGGTAGGGCCCCGAGGAACAGTGACATCAGGCTGCCAGGCACGGGGTGGAGACTCAGAGCGCGTGGTGGGAAGGAGCCCGTAGAAGGTGGTGGTGAAGGCTCCGTCAGGCCGGGGTGACCAGCGTCGCCCCACCACCCCAGCAGAGTCTGGGTCAGCTTCCCATGCTCAG
The DNA here is from genome assembly GCF_023065955.2 of Ursus arctos. Taxonomy (NCBI): domain Eukaryota; kingdom Metazoa; phylum Chordata; class Mammalia; order Carnivora; family Ursidae; genus Ursus; species Ursus arctos. The sequence continues at coordinate 47,824,969 of NW_026622908.1, forward strand.
TGCTCCATTGCACCCCTGGTCAATCCCCACAGCCAGCTGGTCTTTCTCACTGTGGTCATGGGGCCCCTTACAGGTGAGTCAGTGGGGTGCAGGCTCTGCTCCGTACCGGACGGAAATGCCCAAATAGGGCAACAGACGCCTGGTACACTGAGACACGTACCCCCATCACCTTTACCACGTGGACGGACGTGGGAAGAAGAGTGTCTGCCCTGGAAGTGTCCCTTCTGCAGCTGGAGCATGTTCTCCCCCTGGACCCCACGGGGACCCCCCACCCCTGGTCCCCAGTGGAGGACACAGCCCTGCCTAGCAGCAGCCGGGAGGCTGTTGAGGAGACGATGACCCCATCCCTGACAGGCGGACCCCCAGCACAGGGCCCAGGACACCCGGAGCCTCCCTGCCAGACCCCACACCCAGCAGTGTTTACCCTGACAAGACACTGTTCCCAAGGACTACACAAATTTACCACAGGGAGGAGGCCACAAAGACGTCATGAAATGGCCTAAAGTGACTGTCCCACTGCTTTCTGTCCACAAACCTGACTCATCAGGAAGTGGAGGGGTTGTGGGGGAGGGTGTAGGGGAGGGAATGGGGGAAATGGGGATGGGGGTTGTGGGGGAGGGGAGGAAGAAGAAAGGAAAGAGGAAGCCTCACACCTGCCAGAGAGACCTGAAGATAGCAGGTGCGTCCCCAGCCTGCCAAGTCCCCGTTTTGAGTCACCTGGTGTGAAGGTTAATTTCATGTGTCAACAGGGCTAGGCCATGGTACCAATAAAACACCAGTCTACATGTTGCTGTGAAGGTATGTTTTACATGTGAATAGATCACCCTTCATAATGTGGGTGGGCCTTATCCTACCAGTCGAAGGCTCTAAGAGGAAAAAGACGGAGGTCCCCCAGGAGGAAAGAATTCTGCTTCCAGATGGCCTTTGGTCTGCAGCCGCAACATCAGCTCTTCCCTGGTGTCCAGCCTGCAGGCCCACCCTGCAGGCTTCAGACTTGCAGCCCCCACAATTCCTTAAAATAAATCTCTCTCTCTCCCTCCGACCCCACGCCCAGCCCCAGCTCCACAGCTCGGCAGAGCCTCGTCAGGCAGATGGAGGGTGCGCCCAGAGAAATTATGGGTTCTCAGCCCATGGACACCCAGGGAGACTCCAGCCCCAGCCAGCCACAGGGACAGAGTCCCTGGCAAGCGAGCATCTGAGGACT